>NC_142063.1:215026988-215704845 GCF_059756535.1 Pantherophis guttatus
CAAGACCTTTACCAACCATCCTTTTCCTGATTTTTTTTTCTTTCATTTTCACAAAGTTACTCTTTAAGAATCTAATTTTGGTTGGAGGAGAGATCATAAGTTGAGGCTCAAAAAAGACGTGTGTGTGTGTGTGTGTGTGTGTGTGTGTGTGTGTGTGTGTGTAACAGTTTGAAGACCACTTTTGACTGGTAAGATCTTAAAACTACTGGAACCTTCAGAAGTTTTGTTCCAAAAGCCTCCTCCAGAAATTATTGAAAGTTTTATGCTAGGATTAGGAAGTCAAAACATCCTGATAGAAAGTAATCAAATACCTAGATACCATTGCTCACAAAATGGCATGATTGTGTCTACAAATCATCAGAAATTGAGCTTAACACAAGAGCATCTTTATAATGTTGGATAGGAATGTGAAAATCCCCTTTAACAGGGGATCTTCAATATAGTGCCCTCTGGATGTATTCAAACAACATTTCCCATTGCCTCCCCATTTAGCACGAGTTTGGCGTACTCAAAGTGTTGCCAAACATAATTTTGTGAGAAAGGAGATAATTTAAACACTGTATTTAATTTCTATCAAATGTTGGTTTTAAGCTGGCATGCTATTCTAAAGCCAGATGTGACCCTTAGCCTCACCCCAAAAAAAATCTGACCAAGGAGGAAGGGAGAGGCATAATCAGAGATGTGAACATGTAAAAACAGTCAGGTGAGTTGCCTAAATTCCATTATGCAATGTCAAGAGATTTTGTGTGTGTGTATGATCATTTTATTTTATTCAAAAAGTTAAAACATAAATTCTGAAATAGAAAGATCAAGAGATTTTAGATTCCCCCTGCAGTTTCAAAGTTGGCCTTCATTTGCATCTCTACATACAAATTACACTATGCAAATATATGCAAAGTTGCTATAGGGGACCTGTGTCTGTTTCAAACACCTAGCTTTTTCATAGGCATATATGCACAGACTATATTCAAATTTTCCTAGGAATGGGTAATAGCTATGTTCATAGACCTGTCGATTTATATGTGGAAATCCTCTATCTTCTACTGAATTCTTATTTAAAGTCTTCCTGTAGCGGCCTGTTCTTCTCCATTCCCATTATCAACTAGTTCTATTCTATAAAAACAAATTTAATTCAGCCTGGAGAAATGAAGATCCTTGGAACTCTTAAACTATGTAATAGCAGGTCCATTCATGTGACACCATAATATAAAAAGCTCTGGGTCTCTGATGTATTTTATTTTAATGGATTTTGCTTATAATGGTATAATGAGGGGTGTGGCAAATTATCCCTCCCCCAATGGACAATCAAATGTCTCTATTGACTGCATCTTGAGATATACACCAGAGGATCTGCTGTTTTTAAAGCATTTATGAATGCCTTAAAGCATTTTTTAAAAACCAAATTGGTTCATTAAGGAAAACACATGCGCTCCATAATAATGTAATTCTGGAAGAGTTTTCTTTCTCTCTGGCTAGGAATTTGTTCTTTCTTGACCTAGAATTTTGTTCTGGTGTAAAAAAAAAAAAAAAACACAACTGCAAATGGGTTGTGACTTTATTCTTTGAAAGACGTGATGTGAAAGGACAAAAAGCTCACTGGCAGCTTGCTAGTTCAGTTTGCTTGCCTGCCTGCCTGCCTGCCAAGTCATATGTGCTGTCAAATCAGTGACACTATTTTCTCCACAACAATCTACCCCTAATGTGGCCTTCAAGTGTCCAATGGTGCACCCATTGCCACTGTTGATCATACTCTTCTTCTCTTTCCTTCCACTCTTACCAGCATTACAGCTTACTCCAAAGTGCTAGGACTTTGTTCACATAATGTATCTGAAGTAGGATAATTTGTGCCTGGTCAGTTGTGCCTCAGTTGAGAACTCTTGAGTTGATTTATTTGATGATCCCTTTGTTTGTCTTCTTGATTACCAGTGGTCTTCTCAAGAGTCTTCTCCAACACCAATATTCAAAAGCATCAATACTCAAACAATAAGCTCAGACAGCACGGAGAACTCCCTAGAACTGTCATGTAAACAAACAAACAAAAAAAGTCTCTACTTTCAAGGCTGGAGAAACAATACACATAAGTCAGTTGATTTGAAAAAAAGTGGGGGGGCAAGAGCCCAGAATTTATCTTTATCACAGATAGATTTATATGTCTTGATTTCTGGGTTCTACAGGATGCAGATCTTTTCTTCATGTATGATCTTTCTGTTCTGCAATAACAACAATGCAATTCTGTAATGCAATAACATTATTTTAGCAATGCCATATCAGTAAAGGTTCTGCTGTAAGCAGGTTCCTGAATATGGCATTGGACATCTAAGTATTAAGATATATTGCTTTGTCTCCTGTGATGCCTGATGAGCCCACAGAAGTTGGTACTAGAGAACAAATGGTTGTTTGGACTTAAGCTGGTATCTTCTGGAAAGGCAGAAGAATCATGGAGAGTTCCCTGGGGGGGGGGGGGGAGAAGGAAACCAGCTGTTATACTGAGAAGCCTACAGTCTATTAACAAAACCAGGATGAGAATCAAGATCCAAAAAGCAATTGCACGTGTTTGAAAATCTAAACAAAGGCAGGTTTTATTCAAACGTGTGGCACATACATAACACAACAACTTTACCCAGTAATTTTGTGTTTTTCAGTAAAAGGAGCCATTGGTGGGCTGCTTACTCAGTGAAGCATACTCATAAAAGGACAGTGGACACAAGTCCCACTTCATAAAATGGGCAAGAATATAGCCAGACATGGTTCTCACATACTGAATTACATGAAACAATACTATAAATCCCAGGGTCTACTCAGGTTGTGTGACCAATATAAACGAACAAACAAAACAAACAAACAAACAGTACAACTGAAACTTGAACTCCTGACTCCCTGCTTAATAACAGTGTGGGAATGCACATGTACCAAAAGATAAAGCAATTAGAATACACTGCAAGGATGAAAGTTACCACATTATTGAAATCAGATGAATAAATTTCTGCAAGGATGAAAGTTACAAAATTACAGTACCGAAGTCAGATGAAGAAATTCGCTTGCAGGTTTTATCCTATAGGGATTTCTGGTTGAGCCTTCTCTGTAGCTATTCTTAATCTTGGAAATGTGTTCCTGGGTGAAGCTTTCTTGGCTTTTGAAGAAGCTTTAATAAGGTTTTTAAAAACAATCAGGTTTAACATTCTTCGTTTTTTTATTTGGGTCATAAACTGCCAAGAAATTTTAGTACACATTAGTATAAAAAGCCTAAATGCATAAATACCTTTCTGACTACAGCTGGCCATAGTTTCTTATGGGAAAGTTTTAAGAGGCATTCTCCCGTTCCAGCCCAGCCTGTGTTTCTACTCCAAGAAGCTTCAGTTTTATTTAAATAAGGACTTAGAGGTACAGATCCCTGTTTTTTCTTCCAAAGATCCGGATGGAAGGGAAGGTTGTTCTTAAGCATAAATTAGCACCTGCATTAACGAAGGAATGAATTAGTTCTGACTTTAAAACTTATTCAAATAAGAGAACAAATCAAGTCTCGCTATTAGTCAAACAGGAAACACATAATTTACAGCACATTAAATTTCAATCAGTGCTTTAAAATGGTTCATGGAAAGTTCAGGGCTTATGACTTAATATAGAAGTGTGTGAAAATGTAGCCAGTTCTGCATACCAGATAGTCCTCAGTTGTTTTATTTTTTGGCAGGGGTATTTTTTTTTTTAAAAAAAAATTATAATAATTCTAGAGAAAAATGCTGTTGCTTCATTGAAAGCGAATCTGACAGGAGCTATTTTGGGAAAATATTTCTCATATTTAACTTGGTCTCCGCTTGCTGGAGACACGTGGGCACATGAGCTGAGATGCATGGAAGGGGGATGGATGGAAAAAGTAACAAAGTCTTGTTTGTTTATTCATGTAAAAAGTCATCAACGCTTATATAAAATTACATGTTGCAATGGAGCAATCCCTTTATAGGTTTGTTGTGTATGCGTGTTTTCTTGCAGAAAGAAAAATAACATCATTGATCCAGTGGGGATCATAGCATCTGCTAATAGACTAAATTTCATTAGCTATTTATTAATTTACGGAGTGTTGACATTTAGTTTATTTATTTGTTACTTTTTTTTTATCGCATTGCTGTTACTTCTGTTATTGTGGCCACCTCCAGAAGCATCCTGAGATACCCAGAAGTGGGACCCACCTACTTTGTCTTACCATATGGCAATGGAAGATAAGTTCATTCCTTAGCATGATGGGTCTCTACTCTGCTTCTGTATAATAGGCATGAGGTTGAATGTCAATATACCGTCACCTTAAAGGAAACCAAATGGAGATAATATGGGTAATAGAAGTAACTGTTTTGCTTTAGATCTCAGTGTGCTAATGAAATCCACATTCTTGCCTTGGGTCCTCCTTCCTACCCTACCTGGGAAAATTATCCTAATTCTGTAATTTATAAAAGAGGTGGGAGGAACTACAGGCGCCCACCTAGGGATGCAACATTGTTGGAAGATCAGAAATAAACTATTGAACTAAATACTGGTGGTTTAGTAATAGCAATAGCACATAGAGTTATATATGACTTCATAGTGCTTTACAGCACTTTCTGAGTGGTTTACAGAGTCAGCATATTGCCCCTGACAATATGGGTTCTGATTTTACAGATCTTGGAAGAATGGAAGGCTGAGTTAACCTTGAGCCACTCCGGATTGAACTCCTGGCAGTGGGCAGAGTCAGTCTAATCATGCGCCACCACACAGGGGATAGAAATAAGAACCCAGTGGCAAAACCTGCCCATCCCTAGCTGATTCCATCTTTAACTGCCAATCATAAATGGTTTGGGATATTTTTAAAAAGTCGGTATGGTTTGTTGTGCAAGAGGCCCTCCACCCCTATTTCCATCTTTGGAATTGTGGGGGGGGGGGGGGAAATGCAAAAAAGAACGAGTCCAAAATCAGCCAGAAAAAGGCAATTTTTTAATGTTATTATTTATTAATCAAAATAATAGACCACCTTACTTATAATTTGCAACTTTACACACCTGACAAGATTTAAAATAAAAATTTAATATTAGAAGTTTTAACATTTAAAATTAGAAAAAAAACCAATGTTTCCTTTTCAATCTTTCATTCTGGAAAATAAAATGCCGCTTGAAATCTGGGCACTTTGCTACCAAATTTCAGTACAATTTCTATGTGACGAAAGGCCACAAGTAGTGTTTTGGTGGATGTGGGCTAGAGGTGGGTTTCAGCAGGTTCTCACCAGTTATGGAGAACTGGTAGCGGAAATTTTGAGTAGTTCAGAGAACCGATAAATACCACCTCTGACTGGCCGCTCCCCCATCTATTCTCTGCCTCCCGAGTCCCAGCTGATCGGGAGGAAATGGGGATTTTGCAGTAACCTTCCCCTGGAGTGGGGAGGGAATGGAGATTTTATAGTATCCTTCTTCTGGAGTGGAGAGGAAAAGGGGATTTTGCAGTAACCTTCCCCTGGAGTGGAGAGGAAAAGGGGATTTTGCCTTACCCTGCCATGCCCACCAAGCCATGCCACGCCCACCAAGCCACACCCACAGAACCAGTAGTAAAAGTTTTTGAAACCCACCACTGGTGTGGGCATATGAGTTTTCACCGTTGAGTTAGAATCACAAGTGTATTTATTTTACAGCATGCGTTTACAGCCATAAGGGGTGAAAACTGGTTATATAAACATAAGCTTCTTGGGAAATTGAATTTTGTTCTAATATAACAGTCTGTAACTTGCAAGTCTATTGAATTATGACCTGCATGCATCCCTCTTTACATTGCCCTGGAGGTGATCTTCCACTTTAAGAGGACCTCTCATCATTGTGTATGTGTGTGCTTGTGTGCAACATCATGATTCATATCTTTTGTGCATACAGGCTAGGATGCTTGGCATTTATTTGAAGGGCGTCACACTGCTATAGATTAGATACGGTTTCAAAATTTGGAGCATCTCCAAAGTCTTACTGTTGAAATTCTGCATTAATGCAGCTTAACCTGCATTAGATAATTCTACTACAAATTTGTTAATACAATATGCATTCGATGTTATCTTTTGATGTGAACTTTTGTGCCAGGCTAAATATATTCTTCAGCTGACACTGGCTCCAGGAATAAAAGAGCTTTGGGTAAAGGGTTTATTTATTTATTTATTATTTATTTATTTTATTTATTTTGTTAAGCATATAATAGATTACATAAAAAAGTATAAACATGACTGTGAATTCATGAAATGTATAAACATGATTATGAATACATGGGATGGTTATAAATAAAAGGGGGCATTAGGACAGGGACGGTAGGCACGATGGTGCGCTTATCCCTGAATCCGAACACACTTAGAACTTCCAAGCACATGGCTTCCCATATTTCTTCAATCCTTTTTGAGGAACGTCACTAATTTAACTCACTTTTGTCAAAGTGAGAAAGACGACATAGGTTTAACCAGTTTGGGGGCTCTATCAGTATCTGGAGCCATTCCATAGCCAAAAGAAGAGACTTCTCCAGGTAGTCCTCATCTTACAAGAGTTCATTTAGTGACCATTCGAAGTTACAACCGCACTGAAAAAAGCAATTTATGATTGTTTTTCATACTTACAACCATTGCAGCATCCCCTGTGATCATGTGATCAAAATTCAGCCGCTTGGCAACTGGCTCATATTTATGAAGGTTGCAGTGTCCCGAGGTCATGCGATCACCTTTTGTGACCCTCTGGCAAGCAAAGTCAACGGAGAAGCCAGAGTCACTTCGCAACCACATTACTAACTTAAGAACCACAGTGATTCACTTAACACCAGTGGCAAGAAAGCTCGTAAAATGGTGCAAAACTCAGTGAACTATCTCACTGAACAACATAAATTTTGGGCTCAATTGTGGTCCTGAGTTGAGGTCTACTTGTATTTTATCTTTGCGGTTAAATTAGTGACGTTCAGAGAAGGTATATCCTGGATGGAGGCTGATTGCTGTATCGTTTCTTCACTGTAATTTAAGAACATGGTGACAGAAACACTGTAAAAAAAAAAAGGGGGGGTGTCCAATGGCAAATCAAACATACAGCACCATTATTTCCGACCTACAACCGCTACAGCTCACAAGTAATGCTTGCAGTGCTCCGCAGCTCTTTTTTTCTCTTGCATCCATCACATTTATGGCCTCCTCTAGTGCCAAACTGCTCAGAGCTATGTACACATGCTCTCTTGCTTTCGCGCTCTCCATCCAAGCAGCTTAAATGGCCAGACCAGTTTACCCTTAGTAGTAGAAGGCCATCGGATATTTTTTGAGCATTGTCCCTGCCCTAAATTGTATTGACTTTACTCGAAGCAAAGGATTGTTTCTTTTTCTCTTACCGTGCAGAGCCTGCACACAGAATCCCACACAAATCTCATACCTCTCACACTAATGAAACTGTCCAGAGGTGGGTTTCACATACTGTAGCAACCGGTTCGCCCAGCACCGGAAATGTGAGCTGGCGCGCACATGCTCATTTCACTCACGTGTGCACCATCCGCAAGTGCATGCAATGTCAAACAACATGGCACTTTCGTGCGGCATCCACATATGCGTGTGGCGTAAAAACCACAGTGATATAGGACGGGATTGTGCCCTAGCTAGGCCACCCGCAGGTCGCCACTACCGGTTTGCCTGAACCGGTCCAAACGGGCTGAATATCACCTCTGAAACTGTCGCATAGCTTCACATAAGTTCAGGACTTGCCATTCTGTCAAATATCTTCCTGTGGTACTTGTGACTCAGCTGGGATACATCCAACCTAATTCATTAATTGAGATGTACCGTATTTTTCTGTGTATAAGTCACCCCCATGTTTCATGTAGTTTCTTGTAGTAAGCACACTATAAGCCAGGGGTAAAATCTACTTACCTTCCCAACCGGTTTGGAAGTGCATGCGCCACACATGGAAGTGTGGCATGTGCACATGTGGATCCTCTGGGCATGTGCAAACCCTTCTGCGTATGCGCTGAGGGTAAAAAACGGGTTACTTCCTGGTTAAAACCAGGAAGTAACGACAACCGGGTGGGTGGGCGGAGCCTCACACCACCATTGCTATCGGTTTTCCGAACTACCGGCCGCCATCTCTACTGGTTCAGCCGAACTGGTCCAAACTGGGAGAATTTCACCCCTGCACAGTCATCACCGTGCAGAAGCCATCTTGTTAGAGTGAGTAATACAACAAGAATGGGAAATGCATCACAGGAACAATAGAGATGAAACCTATGTGAAACCTATGCAATGTGATACAGGAAACAACTGCAATAGAGAGGAATGATAGAGCTGCATCTAAGATAGAGGCTCATCCGGCATATGCTGCCTTCTCCTTGGCCTCTTGTGTGTAAGACACACCTCAATTTTCAAGTACATATTTTAAAGAGAAAGTAGCATCTTATACACAGAAAAATACAGTATTTTAACATAACCTCCTTGGGTTTCTCCATAACTTCCATTACTTTCTTTAATATTGTTTTCTAACAAGGTGGGAATTCTATTCTCAAGATGAAAGTCAATAAAAACAAACCTTGTTGCTGGTTCTCCTGTTGATCCTTTCATTGGATTATTACCAACATTATCTCTTCTTGCTTTGAGGTTCCTGAGCTCATTTCAATGAGCTCAGGAACCGAAAATCAGCCCTAGACTCAGAAAAGTAAAATAAAGACTAATAAAATAACTTAAAATGCAGCGGTATTTTGGTAAAAGGACAATTTGGATGGTTTTTAAGTCAAGGCAGGATGCAGTGGTGGGATTCAAATTTTTTTACACTGGTTCTGTGGGCATGGCTTGGTGGGTATGGCGTGGCTTGGTGGGTATGGCTTGGTGGGAGTGGCAGGGGGAGGATACTCTAAAATCTCCATTCCCTCCCCACTCAAGGGGAAGGTTACTGCAAAATCCCCATTTCCTCCCAATCAGCTGGGACTCAGGAGGCAGAGAATAGATGGGGGCGGGGCCAGTCAGAGGTGGTATTTGCCGGTTCTCCTGAACTACTCAAAATTTCTGCTACCGGTTCTCCAGAACTGGTCAGAACCTTCTGAATACCACCTCTGGCAGGATAGCTATACAGTATCTATTTACCCTCTCCTGTTTCAAAAGCCTCTGTAAGATCTGTGTCCATTATATAATTGAGTAGCCCTTGGCATATAGCTGTCCCAACTGATCCAGACTAGTGATGATGATTTCTCTTCTGGATGAAACTACGGTATTTATTTGTCAACCTTATTCTGATTTTCACTTGACTCTAGGGCACTAGGGATTCAAACTGCTGAACTCCTAACCTTTCAATCGACAAGCTCAGTGTCTTAGCCACTGAGCCACCTCGTCCCTTAATTGGAATATCTTTGCACTAATTTCTGTGGAATTTAACATACTTTGTGTCTTCATATTCTTTCACTTTCCTGCAAAGAGTTCCATGTTCTATTTTAGATACCATTTACTGCTTATAGTTTTCCAGCCTGGGATGGTAATGCTCCATTTTCCTCTCTTCTGAATAACTTCCTATTTCTTCCCCATTGTATTATTATTAAAAAAAAAAAAAATAAGTGCAGAGTTCCACTGTTTCATTGTTTTCCCAGCCTCCCAAGGCGGGAAGGTTTCACCTTCCAGTTGTCAAATAGTGCTTAAGTTATTTGGGCTATTTGGAAGCTGAGGGTGCCACCTTTCCACCTGGTGTGACTGCACCGTTTAATTAAATGTTAATTACCTTAAAAACATAATGAATCTCAAATAAAGAAGTATTAATTAAAATTGATTATTAATTGAGCCAGGTCTTCCTAGGAGAATGTGGGGCATGCTATTAATAGCATAATACTGGGTCTATGTAAATAATATGGCAGTTGGCCAGAATTTCATCTATTTGGCTGGGAGCCAAATAGAAGTCTAAAACAGGACATTTAAAAATGCATGTTTCTAGGGTATAATTTTCTAAAATAGTATTTCTGCTCTTCTGTACAGGGCAGACTTTGAAATGATAGGATTATAATCAGAAAGAATACATTATTTATTCTCCTTAAGCAGCTACTGTACTTCCTTTTGCAAAAAAGGAAAATTTCTTTGCAAAAAGAAATTTCTTTTGAGCGTCCTCAACCGTGTGAGAAAGAGATTTCTCTCCTGCTTAAAGGCAATTCATCCCAAAGTGTCAGAATTGTCAGAAACAAAAAGCAAAACGAAAAGCAGTGCCAACTACAACAGAGGACAATTAACATCAGCCCCATAAGGGCCAAGGAAGGAGTTGTAGCATTGCCACTCAGTACAGCTGGAACAACTAGGAACAATAGAATAATTGCATTCTTCCCTATTTGCATCTAACTATGGTGTGAACATGCCCCGCTCATCTCTTATTTTGTGTCATGGCCTCAGGATTTTATCTTTATTTAATCTCTCTACCTGAGGCACCCAGTGGGGATGATGGGAGCTATAATTAAACATCTGGAGGGCATCAGGATGTGCCTGTGTTTGGTCAAGGAAGCCTGTTGCAAAAGCACGGCTTCTCAGTTAGCCCTTGAATACAGCTAGCAACATTCCAAACCGGATTTCTCTTTTCAGTAAATATGCCTCTGGTTAAAAAGATTAACTAGTGTAATAATCCAGTTCTGGAGGACATTTTCTTAAAGAAAGGTGGAAACAGGATGCGGAGAGAAAGGAAAATGGAAAGTTTCTGCAGCTGGACATATTTAGTAACCCAGAATGCTGGGTACCCTATTATGTGTGTGGATTTATATAGAGGGAGAAGGTACGTGTTTCCCCGAAAGTAAGACCTCCCCCCAAAATAAAACCTCCCCGAAAATATTTAAGAGCATGCGCAGCCGGTCTCCGCCATTTCCTCTGGTTAGGGTTAGGGAGACAGAGCTGGAAATCAGGTAAGATGGCAAGAGGAGCCCCGTCTTGCTCCACACGCCCCAAAATAATAAAACCTCCCTGAAAATAAGGCCAAGCGCTTATTTCAGGGATCAAAAAAATATAGGACAGGGTCTTATTTTCTGTGAAACACGGTAGGGGTGCAAATTTGGGACTCCAACAATCTGGATTATTTGGTAGCAGAAGAGTCTGTAGTTTCTCACTTATTTGGTGTACTGGTTACAGCATCAGGCTAGAAACCAGGAGACAGTGAGTTCTAGTCCCACCTAGGCACAAAGCTAGCTGGGCTACTTTGTGTCTAGGTTACTCTCTCTATCTTAGCCTGAAAAGCAGGCAATGGGTTCTGGATCCACAGTTACTCCAGGAAGTCTCAGTACCAGTCTTTGAATGTGTAAATACATAATAAGAAAACACCTATAAAATATTTTTTCTCACTTGTAAGATTAAGAAAAACACCTCCTTTGCTGTAGCATTAAATGCCAGGCTGAGAATGGATTTAGCAATTGCAGTTTATGAACCTACATGTTCTGATATGTTATTATTTTTCCTTGGTAGAGATATGAGGGACAAATGATTGGAGAATGAGAATGATTTTTAGGTCCTACTAGACAACCAGTACCTCTTTGGGTCATCACATCAAAAGTCAAGAGGAACAGAATGACAACTAGTGGGCAAAAAAGCAGTAGGAATAGGAGAATTTCCAACTTCCTGTTGTCTCACCATTGAGTTTCCTTCTGGGAAGCTGGCAGGGAACATGGAAAACTTTGCCTCCTTCCTTCCTTCCTTCCTTCCTTCCTTCCTTCCTTCCTTCCTTCCTTCCTTCCTTCCTTCCTTTCTTCCTCCCTTCCTCCCCCCCTCCCTTCCCTATCTGGAGGCATTTGGGACCACACAGACCTACCAAAGGTTATTTCTAAATAATTATAGACACCTGCTGCTGTGCTACATGGCATTGAGATTGCTGAGTCTCCCCTCCACAATACTGGAGTAATTGAATGACATGTCAGGCATTTCTATGTCTCTAGTTACAAATAAAGTGTAAAGTTTAGAGCATATGTGTGCAGAACTGTAGTTGTGTAAGCCACGTACTATAGTTTCTTGAATGTCCCCCCAAATCATAATGAAAGATGACAGAATACATGAGTAGGAAACCTACCTCAGACATGATGATGAATCTGTCTGGGAAGGGGGTGGTGTCATTCCTTCAATGGAGGATCCAGACAATTTAGGAAAAATCTATTTTCTACCCTTGAACTATTGACTGCAGTGATTATATGTCCTTTATTATAAAGGCCAGTCCTTTATTTCAGAAAACTGTGTTTTACATTTATTTACGCTATTTTTCAAAACTTCATTTTGTCTTTTATTTTGGTCATTTCACTTTTACTACGCTCATAGCTTTTTATGCTTTTGAGATATTTTTATTAGAAGATGCAATTTTGTAAAGCTTTTCTTATTGCGGTTGTTTATAAACATAAACAATTTAATCTTTTATCCTCGTGAACCTCTTTCAGATTTTTCCCTTTTCAGGTTTGGGTCCAGCAAGAAAATATGGTCACCATAACTATGAGGCACCCTTTCATCCTTGAGCTCTTCCCTCAAGCGTTGATTTGCTGCAGTTCTTGCTACAAATCCTTTCTAAGAAGAGAATTCTTTGACTTCAGGAACAGTAAGTGAATAGCCCATTGTTAGTTTCCTGCTTCCCCCACGGTCAGAGAGGAAGAAAATTCACTTCTGCCTAGAAGCATCTTCTCTTAATATGAATTCTGTCTCTTTCTGACTTCCGCATGAAAACAACACCTTCCTTTCCCTCTCCTTTTTTCCCAGAGACCCTAAAAAGAATGACCAAGTTTGTGGCTCAGGAGCCCTAAGATCAACAGACATATGGGTAGCACCTGGCTGATGTTTGTGATACCCTAGGAGGGTGACTGCCCTGGCTGGGGGAGCAAAAGCCTGGGCACCCCAGCTCTGTTTACATAGTCCTGAAGACTATGTAAACAAAGAAGACGACTCCTTTCCTGCCATTAGAGACAAAATATATACACACGCACGCTGTGATACATTTACTGGACCTTTCCTGCTCAGGTTACTATGAAGGAACTTGATGCTGACACTGCCTTTCTCGCCTCTTCTTCAAAATTAAATTCTGGCCATATTGACAAAAGATGCTGTCAGAAAATTGGCCAAAGATGTTGCCTGATCCACTGTTTTTTTTTATTATTTATTTTTATTTTATATGTTTTATCCCACTTTTAGCATTTTTATAAATTTATTAAGCAGTGGTGGGCTGCAATCAGTTTAACCACCGGTTCTCTGAGCGCACGCTTTGCGCGCAAATGAAGACTTTGCACATGCATTCAAAATACAGTATTTTTTTATTTATTTATTTTTATATGCCGCCCTTCTCCGGAGACTCAGGGCGGCTTACAATGCGTTAAGCAATAGCCTTCATAGTTTTGTATATTTTATACAAAGTCAGCTTATTGCCCCCACAAACCGGGTCCTCATTTTACCCACCTTAGAAAGGATGGAAGGCTGAGTCGACCTTGAGCCTGGTGAGAATTGAACTTGCAGTAATTACAGGCAGCTGGATGTTAAATGCTGCCTTAGTAGGAGGCATTAGCCTCCTACGCCATTCAGGCTCCTAATTTGAAGCTCAGCTGCTTATCTTCTAAGGCAGGCCAGGTAAGTAGAACAGCGGAAGCACGGAAATCAGCTGTGTCGCATGAATCAGCTGAGCCAGAAAGAAGGAAATATAGGACAGGATAGGGTGGGTGCGGGTGAGTGGGGCTAGCTGATTGTCGGAACTACCGGTTCTCCTGAACGGGTCTGAACCGGCAGCTGCCACTGAACTCAAGGCAGCAGACACATCTAATACTTCTTCCTCCTCCTATTTTCTCCACAACAACCACCCTGTGAGGTGGGTTGGGTTGAGAGTGTGTGCCTGGCCTAAAGTCACCCAGCCGTCTTTCATGCCTAAGGCAGGACTAGAACTCCCAGTGTCCTGCTTTCTAGCCTGGTTCTTTAATCACTAGGCCAAACTGGTTCTTCTTTTTTATATGTTATATATACATTTTCTTGTACATTCTCCCCCAGATTCCCCATCAGACTGAGCCCTGCTCTGAAACTCCTTCTATTATTCCCCCCAAAGAATAAGCTGTACTAGCAGTAGTAGTGGTTTTTGTCTGGTTCTTTCTTTTTTGGAAAAATCAAGCACAAGCAAGCCACTTTCTTTTATCATTATGCCATCGTTTTCTCAACCATCGCTTGTTAAGAGGGTTCTCTGCACTTTTCTGGACCAATGGCATTCCAGTCAAGGCAAATACTTTCTCTCTGATTGGTCCTTTCCACCCCAGAGGAGGGTGATTTTTTCCCAGTTTAGCAGCCATTTTGTTCTGCCATACTGCTCATTCTGGAACACGCTAAATCAAAGATTTGGTTTTTCAATCCCCTTGCCCTATACTTTTGACAAATAGGGCGATTTATATAGGTAGTCCTCAACTTACAACAGTTCATCTAGTGACCATTCAAAGTTACAATGACACTAAAAGTAGTGACATATGACTATTTTTCACACTTATGACCGTTGCAGCATCCCCATGGTCACATGATTTACATTCAGATGCTTGACAGCGGACTCACATTTATGACGGTTGCAGTGTTCAGGAGTCCTTTTGCGACCTTCTGACAAGCAAAGTCAATGGAGAACCCAGATTCACTTAACAATCATGTTACTAATTTAACAACGGCTATGATTTATTTCACAAATGTGGCAAGAAAAGTCATAAAATGGAACCAATTCACTTAACAACATAAATTTTGGGCTCAATTGTGATCGTAATCTGAGGACTACCTGTATATGTTGATGATTGTTGTGTTCTGAGCATGATCAAGAGAATTGGCCCCTGTTGGGATCCTTTGTAACGTTGGATGTTCCTATTGGTTAACTATAACTCGTTACTAACTCGTCTGACAGTTGGTATAAAAGAGCTGTCAGGCTGAGTTCGAGGTTCTTCGTATTGTACTTCTTCTGAATTGTGTTAGAGCTGTAGCTGTGAGGTAAATAAATACTTACCGTTATAATCCACCTCTGTAATTCATCGTCTGCTCGAGAACACACCAATGATTTTATTAAAAAAAGTAAAAAGGGTATGCTCTATTGAATGTTATGTCACATGATTGACCGAACTTCCCCTTTCTCTGTCCTCACTTCTACCAAATGGAAGGTTCCCTCACTTTTCTGAGAGAGACAATTAATTCCATTTACTGGCAATATCTGTCAATACAAACCATCTCAGTGTTTATTTTCAGAAGGTTCTTTGGGCTGCACCATTGACCCAAGACTTTGCATGGTTTCCATCATCTAATGAAGGATAGATATTCTGGAGGAACTTTTTTTTTTCTCACCAGGAACCAATCTGTGAGCAAGCAAGGATTGTATTCTTTTTCCACAAAATGTATACCTATCAGCAATCTCTCTCCTTTTTTTGCTAGCTTAAGCAAAATGACGGTGGCTTCAGGGCAATTCAGAATACCAGTCCCCCTCCCTTTGCTCTATGTGTGTCAGTAGATGGCAGCGTTATCCATATTCTTGCAGGGAGAAACCGTTTGGATAAATGTGGATGAAAAATTAATAAGCGGCGTCTAGAAACACTTGATGACCTCTCAGGTTGTGATTCATAACATTGTAACCAGATGTTGCCGAAGAAGCATCACCACCAAGGTTCATTTTTTTCCCTCAGGAAAACTAATCCATATTTTCAAAACAGATTTCCTCCTAAAAACTTCACTTGTGTTTCCATGGGAAAGGGTGGGGGGGAGGGGGAGCATATTCCCACAGGATGACTTTATTCCAGTTCAAAAGCAGATCTGAACTTCTGTGATCCCTTGGTGTTGGCTCTGAAGGAAAACTGAGCCAGTTTATTTCTAGTTCAGCTGTGATAGATTTCAAATGGCTTTAAAAAAAAAAAAAGTTTTGTTTCTGTGGGTTGTGGCCATCCATTTCTCTATTTTTCCAAGAACTTCTGCTTCACCATTCATCTCCCTGCCTCACGGTTTTGTTTTTATACTTACCGCTCACAGGAACTGCTAGGACTATTTTGCAAACAGAGAGAAAGTGCAAAACGTTTTTGGGGGTTTTTTTGGGCCCAGAACAGAGCAAAGGAACTTTTATTAATCCAGGTTCTGCAGCAGTGATCTTGGCTCAGCATTTGGAGGTTGACAGTTAGCAAATGATCCTAGATCATCTTCAAATCACTTTCAGGGAATACAAACAGAGACAGAACAAAAATGCCCTTAGAAAGGTTTTTTTTTTTTTAAAAATAATAATTAATTTGGCCAATTAACATACTACAGACCAATTCAGGGAAACCTGGATGGCTACAATTACAGTATCACAATTATAAGTAACTTGTTTTCAGGCAACCATGCAAAGAGTGTACAGTAGAACCTCTGGTCACGACCAGAGATGGGTTTCACATAATTTTATCACCGGTTCACCGCACACCCAAAATGTGAGGTCGTGCATGCGCCAGCCTTCCGCACATGCAGTTTGCTCGCGGACGCAGCTTGTATAGATGTACACGGCTTAGAAAATGTGGCTAAATAGCACGGCACAGCGCCGGTGTGGGTGGGTGGGCCCACACGCAGGTCACCACAACCGGTTTGCCTGAACCAGTCCGAACCGGCTGAATACCATCACTGGTCATGACCATAATTCATTCCATAACTTTGGTCGCAAACTGATTTGATCGTGACCGAAACCTAATTTTGGAAATTTAGTGCTTACAAAAAAAAAATGGTGAGAAAGGGGAAATTGGCCATGAAAAAAACAATTGTGAATTTTTTGGTCGGAACCCAATTTGGTCGTGGTCAGAGGCGTTCGTGACCAGAGGTTCTACTGTATACTGATGTTGGGTTGATGCAGATCTGCTAAAATAAAAATGGTGTGCAATCTTGAGAAGCACCGTGGACCATAAAAAAAGAAAGCTGATTACGTGTGGTTGCCTTAGGAAAGGATTCTTCTTGTGCAACCAAATTTTTAAACGGAGCCAATTAGTCAAATAATAAGATCCAGAATCAGGAGATTCCATTAGAGAAACAATTTTTACTATCGGTTCTGTGGGTGTGGCTTAGTGGGAGTGGCATGGCTTGGTGGGCGTGACTTGGTGGGCATGGCAGGGGAAGGATACTGTAAAATTTCATTCCCACCCCACTCCAGGGGAAGGATACTGCAAAATCCCCATTTCCTCCCGATCAGCTGGGACTTGGGAGGCAGAGAATAGATGGGGGTGGGGCCAGTCAGAATTTTTACTACCGGTTTTCCGAACTACTCAAAATTTCTGCTACTGGTTCTCCAGAACTGGTTAGAACCTGCTGAAATCCACCTCTGGTGCCAACCCTGCAGGGTAGTCCAGGTCAGAAAAAGGGTATCACAAAGATTCCTGAAATGCTGCTTTACTGTTATAAAATATAATAGCAGACGCTTGAAAGCCTGTCAGAAATATTATCCTTTTGTACAACACGAACATGCTTATTCCCAGTTCACAGGGTTTAATTATCAGAGTAAACTTCCTTCTTTATTCACAGAGTCTGGATGGCACTATGACTTCAATGAGCTAAAAATGCAAAATTAAATACATTCAGAAACTTCTGAGGTGGTTTCCCCCCCTCCCATCTGAGTTAGGTAATATGTGTTTTTTTCTTTCCTTAGCATTTGTACTCTAACAGTTGTGTGTAGAGAAAATTAATTTCATATTTTGCATTTGAAATAGTATGCATAATTTTTAAGGTGGTTGTGGTCCAAATGTACGATTAAGTTCAAGTTCTAAAGTAATATTGCACCCCTAGCAATAAGGAATGTGTGCACAAGGCAAGACTGCTACTTTCTTTCCTAATCCAGAAGCAACCACTCAATAGCTTATCCTGGACACAACACCTGTAAGACATTAATTCACCCTGAAATTATTTCACTTGAAATACCGCTTCAAGACGTTTCTGCTAAGGAATTGTCAAACTATGATCCCTCAAGCAGCAAAGAAGAAAGAATACAGAAAGACTATCCTTCAACATCTTCATCTGATTTGAAAAGCAGATGTCTGTTTCAGTCACCACTGGATGACACTGTTGCTCTGCCGAGAAGAATAGAAAAATCCTTCTTTGGACAATTAAAAATAAGAAGTAAAAAGCATATATTTCAGGAAGGGAAGATTCTGAGATTCTGAAAAATGCTTATGAAATTGGGTGCCCCATGATATCTTGCTAGTGTTTCCATCCTGTTTCATTTGAAGACCTCTTTGCAAGTTTTATATTTTTAATCTTTTCCTTCATATATTGTTTTGGCTTGGGACTGAGATGCTGGAGACCAGATTTTCCAGATCAAGAGTGTGGAAAAAACTCTCTCTCTCTCTCTCGCTTTCTCTCCCTCCCTCCCTCCCTCCTTCCCTCCCCCTCCCTCTCTCTCCCTCCCTCCCTCCTTCTATCTCTCTCTCTTTACACACACACACACACACATGTGTTTTGTGTGTGTGTGTGTGTGTGTGTGTGTGTGTGTGTGTGTGTGTGTGTGTGTGTATATATATATATATATATATATATATATATATATATATATATATATATATATATATATATATATATATATATATATATATATATATAGTAACTTCAGATGTCGCACAAGGCGGCTTTTCTTACAACCTCACTTAGAAGATTAAAAATAAATTGAAGCATATGTCACTTCAAAGAGGGCAGAAAAAGGACATCTGCATTATTTGGGCGCATTAATGAGAAAGATCTGTTGTGCCTTGATTTGAACTGTATGGGCAAAGATGAGATTGGGACATTTGCAAAGGGAATGCATTTTAAATGATTTTCCAATTTCCTTTAAGAAAAAAATCTGAGGAAAGGGGAGAAAAACCTGACTTGGATTTCTGTCATATTGTTGGTAAACTGAGCTTTCACTGTTTTAACTCTTACAGTTGTACAATGAGAAGGGAAAAAAAAAACCATATCAAAGCCATTTTTGTAAATATATAAGGGCTGCATTTCACTGGCATAAACAAGAGCAGTGCTCCTGCCTCCAGCTTGGCCTTATCAGCCCTGACCATCTTCACGACTGCAAAGCAACTACCTTTGGCTTTGTGAGATTGTAGAGCTGATGGCCTGTAGACTTTGGAGCCGTCAGCCATCTATTCATCTCTCTCCCCTTTCCCCACCACCAGTCCTTTCATCACTGATCAAACTTGGTAAACATGGGTTGGAAAAGCATCATTTTAAATTCTCCACTCCAAACACAACGGCCTACCAGTTGCTTGCTGTTGATGAAAGAGAAAAGTATGTTGAGGGCTCACAAAGATTTCAGAATACTAATGGGTTCTCATTTCCTCCCCTCTTTCTTTAAACAACCAAGCTTTGTGTGGACAGTTACTGGTAGGTGCCATTGTGTCATGTCCAAACTCTACTTGGATAAATGTTTAGCTTCTCAACCTGTCCCTAACTCCCTATCCATAGTTCTTCCAAAGTCAGTTCATTCGTTTTATCTGTCATCCCTTCTTCCTCCTCCTTCCCATTTCATTTTGCCAAGCATTCTTTTTTCTACTTCACCGTACACGTATATTCCTAAAATATGTGAACGTCTCATTCTGATTCAATTCAATCAATTTATTACAGTCTTGGACCAGAGACCACATTCTGATTGTTACTTTATGGAGGTGGAGTATTTTTATATGACCCAGGACTGACTGACTGATTCTTTTTGTACCCCATGGAACTCCGAACAATGATTTTTCTCTTGTTCGTCTCAGTTTCCATTTTTCAGTCATTAATTTCTAATGGAAAGACCTTTGCGTTAAGTATAATGATCTTGTTATTGCTGAAAAGTCCTTACACTTCTTGTTTAAATTTTTCATTGTCTTTCTCTCCAGAAGTAATTTCTGTCCATTTTTATCTACCCCAAAAAGGCAAAAATATATATCATCTTCTCTTCTTTTCCCTCAGTTTGTAGGTTCACCGGCCATGCACAATGATCTTGATTAGCCTTCTTAATATTTAACATTAATTTTCCAGTTCATAATGGGATCCTAACTGAACTCACTTTCCCTTTCATATTCTACATTTTTTTTTGTTAACAGCTGTGTCACTTGTCTATCTCAATTCATTAGTATTTAGGTCTCCAGTTTTGACTCCAACCGTCATCTTTTTTAATTCTTTGTTTTTTATATTTGCTGTATATGTTAATCACCTAGACATCCGTATCTCATTGTCTTTCATATTCTAAATCATCATGTTCTACCATTTCAGTCCCTACAATAACTTCTTGTTTATTGTGGATTCCTTAGAAGAATAAACAGCTGTTGTGGAACACTCATTAGCTTAAACATCTTTTACACTCTAGCATGATTTACAAGTAGTGGCTTTGCTGTCATCAATGAAATAAAAATAAACCTTTTCTTTCTTGTAATTTCTTCTTCCCGTTAGCTGTCTGATATCTTACCTTTTCTGAAATTTGCCAGGTCATTTGGCAGCTGTCTGTAAGACCTTAAGCAAAACTTGGCTTGTATGAGGAATTAATGCAATAATGTGAGTGCTGTGCTCTCTTGGGACTTCTTACTTCAGTACTGCTTAGGCATATACATTGATTTAAAGGCCACATAGTCTTGATCCATGTTTGTTGACATAGGGCCATGTTTTTTTTCTGCTGCTTTAAATAGTTCAATGGCTATTTCATCCATGCTTGAGGCTTTTCTATTTGACAGCTAGTCTACTATCTATCATACCTTATGGCTCTTAGAATACATTCTGTCTCCGCAATTATTTCTATTGTTTTGTAAGCATGTTTAGAAAAGGTCTAAGTATAACCTTTCTATTTTCCTTTAATCTCATTTCCTTCAGCTAGATTTCTTTCATGTTTATTTTTGATTATTATTAGCTGAGCTATGAGTTGTCAGTTTGGTGTAATGCATCGGACTAGAAACTGGGAGACAGTGAGTTCTAGTTTCATTTTAAGCACAGAGCCAGCTGGGCGACCTTGGGCCAGTCACTTTGTCACAGCCCTAGGAAGCTACTTCTGGGGGGTGGGGGGTGGGGGGGAGAAAAGAAAACTGCAAGGATTTGCCCAGGTAGTCTCCAAGAATCTGATGTTACTGAATGGAAGAAAAAACCCATAGCTCTAAACTTTCCTGTGATTATTGTTCATTTTCCGTTTCATTTATTTTCATTTGTTGACATTTTTGCTTGAACTATCTTTTCTTGCCCTTTCTTGCTTGACATTGAAAGTCAAGTTTCCCTCAAGGTTTCTATTCTCTTTTCCTCCCCGCACCCCTTTTCAGTTTTTACAGTGTTTGTTATCTCTTTCCATAAATAGCAGGAGTTAAACATGCTAAATACGTTCCTTATATTCATCTTACACTGTTTTTCCTTATTCTCTGGTCTTATTTTCCTGGCACTGGGACATGCGCTCTCTTTAATTTTTAAGTTCGACCTGTGTATTTGTCAGGATTATACATGATCTTTTCCATTAACCTACATTGAAAATGTCCATACTAAATGAATTACATTTCTAATCTTTGGGTTAGTATTAGACAATCTCTTTGATTTCAGTGTGGTTCACCCAAAGAGGTCCAGTTGTAAAATATTTATTTCCCTGAATCAAATTTAGTAGTGATTTTTTTTTCTTTTCAAAATTGTAAATTTAACCTGTATTAATCCGTCTCCTGCAATAATCTGTTCACCTAATCCAAAGGTTCCTTCATTTCTTCAGCTTTGGCATTCCAATCACCCATAAGTAATCTTAAAGCCCTTCTTAGTGTTGACCTTAGCACAGTTTGATTTTTTTTATAGAATTTGTCAATATTTTCAGCCATTGCATTTGTAACATTGATGTGTACAGGATATCAATTGTTTAATAGATTGGCTTAGTGATATCCAGGAATATTGCCACTCCATTACTTCATATGGTGTCATGCCCTAAATACAGATAGTCCTCAATTTATGACCACAATTGAGCCCAAAATGTATGTTGCTAAGTGAGAAATTTGTTAGATGAGTTTTGCCCCATTTTACAACTTTTCTCACCACATTTTTTAAGCGAATCACTGCAGTTCTTAAATTAGTAACACTTAAATTACGTGTTAAGTGAATCTGGTTTCCCCTTTGACTTTGCTTGTCTGAAGGTCGCAAAAGGGGATCACATGACTCTGGACACTGCAACTGTCATAAATGTGAGTCAGCTGTCTATCATCCGAATGTCAATCATGTGACCACAGGGATGCTGCAACACAGTCGTAAGTATGAAAAATGGTCATAAGTCACCTTTTTCAGTGCTGTTGTAACTTCGAATGGTCACTAAAGGAACTGTTGTAAATCAAGGATTACCTGTGTAAAAGTTATATTTATATTTAGGGTGACATGCCCTAAAGTTATAAAAGTATAACTTATAAACATCTGAGGAAAAATAGGCTATTCCAATCCCTTAATTTCTCTCTTTCCCAAGACTTCAATTTGATATGTTTAATTTCTGCTTTAGCAGTCTCAGGTTTTCCTATATTCATATCTCTCATATTCCATTATTTTAACTGTGTATATATCCCTGTAAAATGAGAAACCTCTCTGCCAATATTGACACCATTAGTGACTAGACTTTGTGGTACCTTTGGTCAGGTCACATCATCATTCCTAGACATACTGAGAGAAAATTTATATTCCTTCACCTTCTCCAGAAAATTGAGAGGCTGGAGTCTCATCATCTGGCACCCAAAGTTGTCAAAAAGTAATAACCGTGTCCATCAGGTTTTCTTGGCAACAGTGCAGAAGTAGCTTGTCATTGCCATCTTCCACCTTAAATTTTGGAGTTGTTTTCCCTTGATAGGCTGTTAGCTGCATGCCTACAAGCTCCCACCAAGCCTCATCCCTTTCTGGGTTACTTTTAGCTTTTCGTTCTCCTTTTCAACCTTACCAATAAATGTCGTTCCCCCAGAAGCTCCTGTCAACGTCATTCTTGGCTCATTCTTTGGCAGCACCGTATGATTAAATCAGTAATTTAAATGATTGATACAAAAGAAGAAGAGGTTGCAATGTTGAAAATCTGAATCTCGAGGTGGCTGTGCACGCAGTTCTTTTATATACACATACATGCATAAACACCCCCCTCCACAGACAGACAAAATAGTCAGTATATAATTAATGGGCTTTGTCCACATAAGTACAAAAGAGCTACTATGTCACTCATATAATTAATGGTGGCACAGGAAGAAGAAAACAAGAGAGAGTTATTTTGCATACCTCAGAGCTTCTGCAGAGTAACTTATTATTCTAAATATGAAAGAAATGTTGATGGGAAGTGCCCTGTAGAAGTAAAGGATAACTAGGCTGGTTTAACAATCACTTGTGGGCTTTTTCTGCTGCCACAATTCTTTTCCTGCAGCACCAGAAGACAGCTATAGACTACAGTTCTTCTTCTCACCTTAATATAATAAAAGAAAGGGATCCTATATTTTGACTAGCATTGGAGACAAGAGACTGTCAGTCATCCTTGCCAAGAAATTGATCTAAATCAGCCCCTTTACCATTATAATTTGCAACTGAAACCTGAATGATTTTTTGATGTGCCTCATGGGAATTTCTTTTTTTTAAGAGCACTTCTCCTATGGCTAGCAGATAGACTCCTATAGCATAATCCTAACCCTAAAAAATAAGGCCTAATCTTCCAACTATCCTTATTACACAAAGTTTTTATGAAACTATCATCTCAGTTGAACCAACATAAATTTAACTTAGAGGTCAGTTTGAGTTTACTTCCAAACAAACAATTACAATATTCCAGACACTGAAATCGATGTGTGTGGTTAACTTTCAAGTTGATTTCTAGAGCAGTGGCCCCAGTGGTGGGATTCAGCCAGTTCGCACCACTTCGGGAGAACCGGTTGTTAACTTTCTGAGCAGTTTGGCAAACTGGTTGTTGGAAGAAATCATTAGGGCAGAGAACCGGTTGTTAAATTACTTGAATCCCACCACTGAGTGGTCCCAAACCTTTCCAGCTCCACGGACCGGCAATAGCGGTAGCAGCAGGGGGAGTGGATGGTTTCGGGAGCATGCCTGCCCCTTACACAAATGGAGCTTTGCGCACTTGCCCACCGCTTGCACGGCCTGGTTCCCAATAGGCCGCAGATCAATCCCAGGCCACGCACCTGGGAATGGGGACCCTTGTTCTAGAGGACCCTAGCATAACAAATTTAGTCAAGTTCTAATCCGGTAACACACTCTTTTCTGTCTTTATAGCTAATGTAGTTGTCCATTTTGATCTTGCAGATTATGATACATTGAATACTTTTTGGTATGGCCCATAATAGAGCATCTTCTCTGGCACTCTTGTGAGCTGGTATTAAGACCTCTATATTTTGCAGTGCATAGGAGACAATTAGTTAAAAATTTACACCATTTGAGATGTGACTCAAAGTTTCAGCTGAGGTCTTTTATAGGGCCTCTTTTTTTTTTTTTCCCAACTGCTTTTACAGCTTTGTTTTAATCTGCAGGCATCACTGCTGTTACCGCTATTCATGGTAGTTGATTTTTAGTAGTCTAGCTAATTGCTTAGAAAGGGAGAGCCTGATTTTCTCCTTCCTTTTCTATTGTCAGGCACTTCACTGACGGGTTCACAGAGAAAGATTGTGATGTCATATACGAATGTCATCTGATTTTTGCTACTACTAACCTTTTTTGAAATCAAACTTTGGGAAAGGAAGTAAAGAAGATGGGGATGCTATATGGGGTCTCCTGGCACATGATCAGACTTAAACATAGGAAACCTGCAGGGGTGTCCCCAGATTTAATTGATAGGATACAAACAATGAAAATAAAGACTTCCAAGAGCGGAACTTGACTTTGGATGATTTAATTCAGGTAGTTTTCTTGACAGTGATATGGAAGAGCTGTGGGGTCTTTGGACCTTTCTGAGCTTGGTTGTTCTCTTGCAGAAATTTTATTAGCCAAATAGGTAACAATATTAATGCTAGAAGTGAGTGGGGTTGGCTCCCTGTTTATATATGAGTATCTTGCCCTTAAGAAAGGGGTTTACTATTGACTTTTTCTTGAATGTTTTCTCAGCTGGCCAGTCTTGTCTACCACTTTGGAATGTCCTGGTGATGGTTGGGATTCATCTTTGCACGCATTGATCTTTTACATCTTCTGCACCATTGCTCTAAGGGAAGAGAGGCAGAGTCAGGGCAATTTGTCTCCTTTGCTCCCACAGCTGTGTTTTAAGCCCACTTCAGAAATTCAAGTGGGTTGGCAATAGAGGTGGATGATGTTCAGTTGATATTGTAGCCATAGCAAGACCTGATTTTCCATTCCCCTACTTTTTGCCCTTCACAGGGAATGCAAGACTCACTGGCTGATCCGATGTGAACCGTCTATTATGTCTGGCTTTTCTTTTTAGAGATTGTTCCCATCTCATTAGTCCCCATGCCTTCTCTTTGCATCTCCATATGTTTGCTCTTTCTTTCTTTCTTTCTTTCTTTCTTTCTTTCTTTCTTTCTTTCTTTCTTTCTTTCTTTCTTTCTTTCCTTCTTTTCCTCTCTCTCTCCTTCTCTCTCCCTCCCTCCCTCCCTTTCTTTCTCTCTTTCTTTCTCCTTCTCTCTCTCCTTCTCTTTTTTCTTTTTCTTTTTCTTTCTTTCTTTCTTTTTCTTTCTTTCTCTCTGTCCTTCTCTCTCTTTCTCTCTCTCTCTCCTTCCTTCCTTCCTTCCTTCCTTCCTTCCTTCCTTCCTTCCATCCTTCCTTCCTTTCTTCCCTTACAGAATTTCCATAGCTCTGATAATTAAAACAATTGGGTTCAGATTAGTCTTTCATTCTTACATTTCTCTATAGTTCCATGGCAAGGAAGAATTGAGAATTCAGCTTCATAGGAACAAAATAGCAGTATTCCTATATTGCAGATATAATATGTAAGTAAATGAACAAAGGGAAAGTTATCTTAGGAGTACTGTGGGCAGGAGATGGGAAAGCAATGGCAGGATGCTTCATCAACCTGGCAGGAAGAGAAAGGGTATAAGGGTTGAATGGTGTATGAACCTCTAGGCTCGAGGATAGTTCATTGACTTAACAGACCATCATTGCATCAGCCTCAAGTTTATAAAATTAGCAAGTGCCCACGATCAGAAAACATAATAACTCAACACTTCAGAATCAAATGGCTGCCCAAGGCAACAACCAGCTGCTGGAAGGCGGAACATGCCAGCCATTGCAGCCAATTAGAGCTGGGACTACCACTATATTTTAACGAAATGCCAGAGACCATCTGCACTAAAGCGATTAATGCAATTTGGATTGGAAAACAGAAAAGTTGATTCAAAGCTGGAAAACACAAGTTGGAGTAGAAGGAAAATGAGATGTTCTGTTCCAGCACTAAGGAAACAGTGAGTGGCCTAATCTAGTAATGGGTCACGCAGAAAGGCTGGGTCTGCCCCAAAAGGCTGATGAGAATTCAGGTTTGGAAGACAACAGTTTTGAATCAAAGCTGGAAAATATCAGCACAGGATGCATTTGCAATGGGCCGAGAGTGGAAGGAGGGTAATCTCCTTCATTGCTGCATTCAGATAGTGGTCAGTGGATTGGACCATACCGAAGAAGCGCCATGCAGGAAGTACAGGTCTGTCCACAGTCAACAGAGTGACTCTGCACTTCTATCTCCTTGTCTAAAGATTTATTTTGCACACTTCTGCTTAAAATGGTTCCTGTTGGTTGGACTGATATTCTCAATATTTTTAACTCTTCCTCTCTCAGATCAATTTTCTTTCTCTTCTGCCTTTGATCTTTGCAGTTCAGTTAATTATGTCATTCATTCTCTCCTAACATTCCTTCAAGTGCAGCAGAGAATTATCCAGTTGTCTATGAAGCTGAACAAAATGATTTTAGATATTCTCTGATATTACATTTCTCCATTAGAAGCACCTTTCCTTCCCCAGTTTGCAGGTATTCAGCACTTGTGAAAGGGCTTATTAAAAACTTCTCTGAATGGCTATCATTGGTCTTTTGGGTCAAATAGAAGGAGGAGCAGGAAACAAAGGAAAGAACTGACCCAGGTTGGTGAATGTCGCAAACCATATAAAGGGAGAAAGGATTCACCTACTTCCCTATTCTGGTTGTCTTGAAGGGAAGTGTAAGAGGAAGTGTTCTGGAGGCTTTTGATACTAAACATGGACTTTAGAATTTGGGTTAGAATTTTGCACCCAAGGTTGGAACCCAAATTCAGTTCCCGATATGGCTGGCCAGCAATGAGAGGCTCCGAACCATCCACGTTTTGGTATAGAAAGTTAAGTGAGATTGCTATTGCTTATCAAGATTTTTAAGATTAATTTTTATCCTGCCTTATTTTTAGTAAATGACTCAAGGTGGCAAACATATCTTATACTCCTCCCTCCTCCTATTATTCCCACAACAACAATCTTGAGAGGGAATGACTGACCCAAAGTCACCCAGCTGGCTTTCATGGCTAAGGTGGGACTAGAACTCACAGTCTCCCATTTTCTAGCCTGGTGCCTTAACCACTAGACCAAATGGCTCTCAAGGTGAAAAAAATATCTCCCAAATCTTCCAAACTTATAAGATTCCAACTTTGGCCAGAAAGATTGGATTATTCTTGTCAGAGATCCTTGTTGATAGTTCATGAGTTGTGATTTCCCTTTTCCATCTGTCTTATATTTCTGTTCCTAAAAGGGGCAATTTGAAAGAGAAATGCAATTGAAAGATGCATTTCTCTAGTAAAGTCTGCACCTTGATTCATGTAATTATTCTGGATGATGATAGAGTATGCAAGTGCCTGTCAACAGACTGAAAGAACGTTTTACTTGAGATATCCATGCCAACTTTCACTGGCAAACCAAATGACATGTTAAATGTATTCTGCTTTAGTTCCTGTTTTCATTTTTTTAAAAAAATTGTAAGGAAATGATTATCTGGATCAGATTGGAATCACCATATGTAGAACGAGGAAACCAATCTTTTTCTACTCAGCTTTCTAAAAACCATCTTTATTCACACACAGTTCCTTAAAAAAAACAACCCAACAACACCACACCAAAATTAAGTCTTTCTAAATGCAATAGTCCTGACTTGGTTGAACAGCAAGTAGGGCAAGATAATTGATACGTAAAATGTGTATTACCTAGTTGTTCTGGAATTATGAAAGAAGGAAACTGTATATATACCATGGTTCCATATGAGTAAGCTTTGGTCCATTTAACCTAATTTGCAAGGAATTATCTGTTCTTCCACCTATAATTGCTATTTGTGCATCCATTACACACACACACAAAAAAAAGGCTGCTATGAAAAATATCCTGTCTGGAATAAAACACCCATGAATTTCCTAGAATCTTTACTGTCTAGTTTTGTTTTGTTTTTGTTTTTTTACTTTTTAAGCATACTTGTTTATCATTTTAATTCTGTTCATCCATTTATTAGTTTGTTTTCTTTCACAGCTGTTATTTTATTTCCTTCTGTTTTTCTCTCTAAAAGATGGGCATAAAATTTAGGGCTATTTGTTGCTGAAATGAGCTGATTTTGGTAATTTTAGGAGAATTGGAAATGGTGAAGAACTTGTTCAGAAACACACCCATTTTCAAATGGAATCTCGCTGAAATACAGTGATTCGGAATTAATCATTTCTGCAAAAATATATGTATTTCTTACTTGTCTTTTTCTTCAAGGAAAACGTCAAGTGATCTGTGAGGAAAAATAGGGGAAAGCCAACATTTTTATGATAAAACATTCTAGTTTCTAACCTCAGTTACTTTTCTTGGGGTTCTTTAATCACAATGTTTCAGAGGTGAACGAGAGATATTGCAAGACAATACAAAGTGCAGGGCCCTCTCCTAGTAATTGCTGGGGGCATCAGGAAGGATAAATGAGGCTTGGTAGATTTGGTGGTAGCTATGTGCCAAATCCCAGCCTTTCCCAGAACATGCCATGTTTTTCAACAAATGGAATCATCTGGGGATGATTTCCTGAAATGAATCTTCTAGAACAGGAAGTGACAAAAGTGATCCAGAACAATCCCTGTCCTGGAATATTGCCTTATAGAATCAGCAAACTGCCCTTGGACATACAAACTCTAAGATAATAGATTGTATTATATAATACTTCCTAAACATATTTTCATCAGACATGTTGGAATTGTTCTCCTCAGGTCAATTATGAGGATAAATGGGAAAAAAATTGGAGAAGTGTGGGGGAGAGAGAGAGATTTCATATAAGTATTGTTGTTCTTGAAATTTCATTTAGTTCTATACCAAGTAGGTAAACAATAACAATTTCTTAATTTCTAATGATAATTAGTGGGAAATAAATAGGTTTGGCAATCCAAATCCTTATTCAGCCATGTGCTGTCAGTCAGATTGTAGTGTCTCAAAAAAAAAAAAATCTGAAGTAAAGTGGATTGTTTTTACGAATTACTGAATTGGGGTTCTAACTAAATCTGATATGTGCACAATATTAATAAAGTCCACTCTAAATCAGATCAAGATGAAGATCATAATAGCCCAATCAGTGGCATGAAAATTGGGATTGAAACTTCTATGTGCTCATTTCACTGATACAACTCTTTATATACCCTTCCCTCATATTTTTCACCAATCGGATAAAAGAATAGGGAAGCTTTAGATCAAAATGTATTGATTGTACTTAAGCAGCAGATGTGAAGGACATCTGTAGCAGGTTTTCCCACTGTGTCCTGCTCATGACCTCAGTTCTGTCCTTGAATTGAGGCAATGAATGGATGAATACATTTAAGCCAAGGTATTCATGGCTGTCTTTGGTATAGAGGCTGCCAGTCAAGCATAACACTGAAGTTGTCCTGATGTATAAATGATTGAAAATAAGAATATTGTTACATTCCTTATTCTTTTATTTTCTTATATGGAAACCTGAAACAATGGTAAGCATTTAATAATTGTTTGTTTGCAGAGCTAATATTTATTTTTGCTTGAATTTAAAAAAAGGGGGGAGCTTGGCATTAACCAAATGTCATTAATGTACGTTAATTTTCTCTCTGAATGTCCTAGTTACTGATATGATTTTTTTTTTCATTTTGTAATTGGGAAAACAGGCCTGTTTTAACTGCCCCAAGGATTAAAATCTAGCTGGAATTGAAGTAGAAGAACAAGTTTTCTCATTTCAGTGATGTTTTTAGCAGTGGTTCTCGGTTTTCAGTTTTGGAAATGGAAATGGTAATCCAAGTCACACAATACCATTCAGTCCCCTTCCTAGCAAAAGGTTTGACAGAATTCTTCACAAGGATCTCTGCTCAGAAGCATCCCTTGAAAGGGGCTCGGTTTTTTTTCCTTCCAACTCTATGGTTGTTTTGTAAAGATTCGCGTTTGTAAAGTTAACATTCCACAATTTTCTGAGGACATGGCAGCATCCTATTGCAAATCTTCTGAAAGGCCCTTGCTTGGCTGTCTGCTCTCACACAAAGAGGGGTTTGCTCCCTCTTAACAGAACATCTGTTCTGTGTTTGGGAAAGGCTGCAGGAAGCCTGCAAAGTGAAATTGCAAACATTTGCTGATTCTCTGTGTAATAAGGGATGTTTACATCACTGCTTGCCTCAATGGAAGGTCCAGGGGAGCTCTCCTAGATTTCCTCATCTAAGGAATATTGCTGGTATGAATTTGCGTAGCCATTGGTTGCACCAGTAGATGAAAAACAGAGAGGAATGAGTCACCGGGATTTAATTATGGAAAGCTTTAGAGAGATGGATTTCCTCCCCCTCCCCCCCCATTCATAAGAGTACAGAGGGGCGACAACAAATTGAAAGGCAACTATTTTTTTTTCCTTTTGCAAAACAGTAAATAAATTAAAAAGCTCTACAGTGAAAGCTTCTACTCATTTCATCAGGTCTGGTCTGTAAGCTTTACCTGTAGAAATGGATGTACTTGGGGTTAGGATCCTTGAGGTTCTGATGAAGCAGGAATCTTGAAATCTTCTTTACCACTACTCTATTCCCTTTAGGTAATTGTGTTCCCTTTTTCAGGGTCAAAAAATGCCATTTACGGTAACTGCCAGAGTGTCTGAGGTTTCAGCCCTTCCATCTGTATTACTTCAAGATCTCATCGACATGCAGGCAGCCTGAAAAGTATTGTCCAGATGTTTACCTAGTATCTACCATTATAATGTGAAAGCTTTATCATCTCCCTTTCTGAACTTCTAAAGGCAGTGGTCTGATTGCAACAACATTGTTTGGAAGTAAAAATTTCATAATTAGGTAGATTTGTTTAGAACTTTCAGAAGTAGCCTTATGATGAGATTCAGAGATTGTTGTGGTTTTAGAAACACGGCCCAGCAATTTCCTCATGTCGTATGTTCCAAACAATCAAGGTCTCCGCTTCATGTTGATAATGACTAAGGTCTGATCTTGGTTGCTTGTTGAGAGCATCAAGCAGTGATGGTTAAAGGTGCCCAGTATCTCTCAACCTGATAGCTTGAGGATTTGCTGTGTTAGACTTTCAAGAAAAGATTGGACTACCATTTGTCAGAAATGGAATAGGGTCTCCTGCTTGAGCGAGGAGTGGTGGTGTTGGACTAGATGACCTATAAAGTCCCTTCCAACTCTGTTAATCTGTAAACTTATTATCACAGCAATAAAATTTTAACTAATAGACTCTTCACTCACAACTACTTAGATTATTGGTCTAATTATTTTTGTTGCAATATTTTTAGGATCAGACTCAATAATAATATTTAGAGTTAGAGATTCAAATATATTTCTCTTTAATTATAGTAGGCATTCTATATTCACTGAATATTCACAGATAGAAGCAAGGAAAATGGCGAAGGTGGCTCCTTATATATACAAAGGGTGGAGCCAAGAGTAGGAGTGGTGAATTATGAATACATTAGGAAACAAAGAATAAGTTAACCCCTGATATCCCATATATACATTATTTACACATTAGGGAATAAGGCATTTACATCTGACAAATCCCCCTCTAAATGCCGGTTCGCTATACAACACCAATTACATTCAGATTCAGGACAATATAATACATACAATCTGGAAGTTAAGTATTTGTGCTGTTTAGAAGGTAAAGGCTTCGTCAATATGTCAGCCAATTGTTCAGAGGTATCGCAATGTACTGCTTTGATAAATCCATCTTGGGACAGTTGTCTCACATGCTTAAATTTTATATCTATATGCCTGGATCTTTGTCCAATGGCATCGGATCTAGATATTTCAATGGCCGCTTTATTATCTTCATGCATAACAAAAGGCAAAGCAGGTTTTTTCCAAACATCTGAAATTAAATCATTAAACCATACAAGGTTATTTGCAGCTTTAGATAAACAGACATACTCCGCTTCTGTGGTTGAAGTGGCTACCAATTCTTGTTTACCAGTGTACCAGTAAACTGGACAGTCATTTAACAGAAAAATATAACCAGAGGTACTTTTTCTGCATGAAGTATCTCCAGCCCAATCCGCATCTGCGTAACATGTAAGTCTTGGTTCTTTGTTATCACTAGGTTCTAATACTAGACAAAAGTCCAATGTACTTTTCAGATATCTTAAAATTCTTTTGACGGCTTCCCAGTGATACATTGTTGGTTTACTAACGTGCCTTGATAATAAATTGAGTGGTAATGCAATATCTGGTCTGGTCCAATTAGATATATAAAGAAGTGAACCTATTACTGATCTATAGAATGTATTATCCTTGAATTCAGGGGAAGATTCAATAGTATTTCTAAGGAAATCAGTTTGCATAGGAGTGTCGCAGGGTTTGGCATTGTTTAAATTACATTTGTTTAGAAGTTCAATAATCTTATCTTTCTGAGTAAGTTTGAAACCCTTTCTAGTTTTGTTAATTTGAACACCAAGGTATTTGTTTATTTTACCTAGAGATTTCAACGAGAAATGTTCATTTAACTTGTTTACAAAGATTTCTCTTCTCTCTCTGTGTTTTCCTATATATAAAATATCATCTACGTAAATCAATACAAACTCAACGTGATCATCACTCTTTTTGACAAAGAAACAGTTATCAGCAGTGGTAGCTTTGAAATCCATGGTTTTAAGTACTTTTACCAAGCAATCGTACCATCTTTTGCCAGATTGCTTTAATCCGTATAAGCTCTTGTTCAATAGCCAAATTTCATTTTTATTAGTGTATTGACTGTGAGGTGCTCTTACGTATATCTCCTTATCTAGTTTTGCGTGTAGGTACGCAGTCTGTATGTCATATTGGAATACATCAAGATTGAGTGTGGATGCTACTACTAGAGCTGTTTTAACACTCTCTGTTCTTACTGTGGGGGAGTATGTGTCAGTATAGTCCTCCGGATATTTTTGTGCATAACCTTGTGCAACCAATCTAGCTTTGTATAAGGTATTGCCTCCTTCTAGATTCTTAATTTTATAAATCCACCTGGTACCAATAATTGTTTTATCTTTGGGTGCAATCGCAGGTGTGAATACATTTAATCCTTGTAAGCTCTCCATCTCCTTTTTCATAGCTAGTTCCCATTTTTCTTTTTCCTCACGAGGTAGTTTTAATACTTCCTCATATGTATTAGGTGTTATTTGTTCACCATCCATATGCATTATGTAATCTTTGTATTTATTTGGTATTTGATTTCTGTTGTTCCTAATAGTTCTTTCTGGTTTGCTATGGTAGTCATGCAAATATCTTGCTTCCTTTTTTGTTAATGTGTCTGTCTTTATTTTGTGTTTACTATTTGTCCATGTTTTGGTTTTGTTTTTGCCCCTGTTAATATTTTGATTTTTTATCGTCCCTTCCTCACTAGATTTGGTATCCTTGCATTTGTTCGGAAATATTTCATTAAGATGTAATTTAGACCAGTTGGCCTGTTCATGGAACACAGCTGTTCTGGAAACTATAAATTTATTATTATTATCAATGAATCTGTACCCTTTGGTGCCAGTTTCATATCCCATAAATCTTAATCTTCTGGATACGTTTTCTCCCTTTCTCCTTAATTGTTTGGGTATGTGTACGTCTGCAGTGACCCCAAATATGTGCATGTGTGCTAATTTTGGTTTCCTATTATACATCACCTCATATGGTGTCTTATTCACAATACTGGACCAGGTTCTATTTTGAGTGTAATTTGAATAATGTAGGGCTTCTGACCAAAATTGTTTGCCTAAACCAGCATCCTCTAATGTGCATCTAATCATGGTTTGTAGTGTGGAATTTTTTCTCTCTGCAATCCCGTTTTGGAACGCAGAAAATGGACTAGATGTGTAATGTAACATCCCTCTATCCTTTAGCCATTGGGAGAATTCCTTAGACATGAATTCACATCCCCTATCTGTCATGATTTGTTTTATTCTGATATTATGTTGTGTTTCTATGCGTTTATAAAATTCCTTAAATTTTTGAAAGGTTTCATCCTTGTGTTTTAATGTGTAAACAAAACCATAGCGACTATAATCGTCTACTATTGTTAGGAAGTAACGTTTTCTATAAGTGACTGATGGAGTTAATGGACCAACTAAGTCCATGTGTACTAAGTCAAAAATTTTGTTAGTAGATCTGGTGGATTTTTTTGGCCTGGGACTAGTTTTTAATTTAGTAGATTTACATACTGAGCATTCCAAATAATTTTCACAATTTTTTATTTTGACACCTTCTGCGTGTTCAATCATTTTTTGTACTACAGGAAAACTTGCATGTCCTAACTTCCTATGTAAGATATGAGCACACTCGTCATGTATTGGTTTACCTATTTTTGGTTTTTTCTCATTGTGTGTATCTGTGTGATCATGAGATATTTTGCATTCATCATTGTCACTGTTACTAATATTTTCATCATCTGCCTCAATGCAATCTTCCATATTTGAATCAATATTATGTAACCATCTTTCTTTTGTTATCAGATAGGGTAGGCCTCCTTTAATCATCACAGTGCCTACATTAGTTTTATTCTTCTCTAAAGTTGCTTTTCCCTTTGAGAAAACTATATTGATGTCAGAATCTCTGCTTAATTTTATGACACTTAGTATGTTATGAGGTATTTCTGGTATTAACAATACCCCCTCTATTTTTCCTAGACCAGGCAAGGTCACATTCCCTCTGCCTAGTACTTGAACTTTTTCTTGGTTAGCTACTTTTATTACAAACTTATCTTCTGTAAATGAAGACAATATATTTTTGTTATTAGTGGTGTGATTAGTTGCTCCAGAATCAATAAGCCAATTATTGTTCTCATTTGGTTGCGTTTTGGTGCTATCTTGTTTATTTAGTCCATTCAGTGAACCAGATTTTCTCTCTTTTGAATTTTCTCTGCCCCCTCTATTTTCTCTGTAATTTGGTGGGCTTCTATATTTATGTCTGTCTGTGGAAGACTGTCTATAATTGTATTTATTCCTATATTCTGACCTATGTCTTTCTTTTGAGATTTTGGGGCAATCTCTTCTATTGTGTTCTCTGGATCCACAATTGTGGCATTTAAAGTTTTCATTATATTTTTCTTGAAAAGCTACCTTCCTAAAAGGTTTGTGTTCTGTGTGATTGCTATAACGATTTTTCCTTGAATTGTCTTCTGCTATCAATTTGTTAGATAGACTTTCTATTGACAAATATCCTAGATTGATGGTGTCTAAGTGTGACATAAAACTATCCCATGATGAATCAAGTGAGTTGATAATAACACTTTTCATTGTTTGATCTGAAATCACTTCCCCCCTCAAATGCAGCTCAGCTCTTATTTTGTTTAAAGATATTAAATGCTCACTTATGGAAACCCCTGGTTTTACTCTGGAAGAAAAGAAGTCCTTAGACATTCTTGTGGTGGTTGCTACACTATCGCTGTGAAACAAATTAAACATGCATTGAATTATTTCTGAGACAGTTAGGTTTGGTTTGATGCTATGATACATTGCAGGAGACACGCTAGATATTATTAAGAAAAATGCCTTATGGTGTAAACAATCTATTTTTAAAGTCCAAGGTCTTCTTGGGGGACTAGTGATAAAGAATAGTAAATTTTCTTTCATAAAGACAACCTGAAGTTGTTGATACCATTCTTGTAAATTAATGCCATCAACTCTAAGTTTTGGGAAGTCATTGGGTAAGTTACCCACATTATTTTGTCCATTACTTACAACCTGAGGCAGTCCGTGGTCTCGTAAGTGTAGAAAATTGCAAAACGGCATGGGAATGCTCGCAACGAGTCTGCGCGGTTCTCTGGCCAGTTCAAGTCTTTCCGGACCGTCTACGTAGTTTCGCACATGCGCGTTGTTCATTTCTTCTTTGACGTCGTCGTGGAAGGTTCTCTCCATTGCAGCTCGCTCGCTTCGTTCCTCTTCAGACGAGTCGGTCTCTGGCTCGGTCTTAGGAGTTCTGATGGCGGCGGCTGTTCTTTTCTTTCTTTTGGGTGCGTTGGCACTTGCTTCGGTCTGCGGTGTAGGGCGGAATCGACATGGCTCTCTGGGCTCGGGCGTCGTCGTTCTTGAAGTCAGGATGGGAGCGTGCAGGTCTTGAAGCATCGGCTTGTTCGCTTGCTTCTTTGTTGGCGCTTTGGAAATTTTTAATTTTGGCCCGAATGCGGCAAAAAGCGTCTTCATTGCTGACTTTACTTGGGATTTCGTTAAGTCGTTCTCATTTTCTGATTCTGGCTCTTCCGAGGAATTTGAATCCTCCTTTTCACTTTCGTTGTCTGATAACGTTTTTGGCACCAGAAATTTTGAACTGAGCATTTTGATTGGCTCTGCTTCGCTCACTTTGGAGGCTTGTTGAAACCAAGATGGCTGCCATTCAAAATTTCACGCGGGATCACATCTTTTCTTTTTCATAACGACTCTCTCTGTAGTCACATCACTCACAGTTTTTTGGTCTTTGGGTTTCTCTTTAGCGATGTTTTTCTCTCTCGCTGCTCCGCTGTTCTTCAGTATTTCTTGGAGGTTCGCGATGAGGCTTTCATCATTCTTCTGGCTTTTTAGAATCTTTAGTATCTCTGACCTGAGTTCGTTGTTTTCTATTTCGATTTCTTCCTGGCCATCATTTTCATTTATTAGTTCTTCTTCTTCAGTGGTATATTCTTCGGATTCTCTCGAAATCGCGTTTGTGGATTCGTTGATTATTTCTTGTTCAGTTTCTATTTCTTTGCTGTAGGCCCTGGTGTTGGGCCTATCTTTCTTAGACATTTTTAGGTATTTATTGAGTCAATTAACCATCCTCTGCTACCAGTTTGTTGCAATATTTTTAGGATCAGACTCAATAATAATATTTAGAGTTAGAGATTCAAATATATTTCTCTTTAATTATAGTAGGCATTCTATATTCACTGAATATTCACAGATAGAAGCAAGGAAAATGGCGAAGGTGGCTCCTTATATATACAAAGGGTGGAGCCAAGAGTAGGAGTGGTGAATTATGAATACATTAGGAAACAAAGAATAAGTTAACCCCTGATATCCCATATATACATTATTTACACATTAGGGAATAAGGCATTTACATCTGACAATTTTGCCTGTCTGTGGTTTGTAGGAAGGTAATAGATAGGCAGATAGAGGGAAATATATTTCTAAATTGCAATGTGGGCATGAAACCAAGGGGACAAGAAATCATCAAAAGAAAACAATGGCCTCTTGTAAATTAAAATATAGACCTAGGATAAAATTATGTCATATTTGCAATAAAGATAGAAAAATAATCAGGATTGCCTTGGCAACCATACAAAATACAGCATAATTGGTGCTTGATCAAGAGTTTTTTACAAAAATAATCAAAGAAGCAGAATCTCTCTTAATATTTTATGTGCAGTATTAGCAGTATCAAAAAGAGGCTGCAGCTAGCAAACATAATGGCTAATAAGTAGTTCAACGAAAGAAACCTGTGTGGGGGAGGGATTGAAATGTGCTGGAGGTAATTCCTGCTCTGACAGCTTTCCTTGCAGGGTCAGGCTGATGAAGAATTTCCCAGGAAGCTTCTCTACACCAAGAATGCATCACCCAGCTCCCTGGGCTAAGGGAAATGCTGCCTTGGACAGTGGAACCACTTGCTGAAGGAGAAATATCTATTACAGCACAACTTAAGAAAACATAATAATAAAACATCTATTATCCAGGATTTAATCTTATATGGAAGCGCTGGCCTGCAATGTGATACAAAGATCTGGCTGAAAGAAAAGCGTGGATCTAACACCTTCTAGTTCTGTCTGCTGGGATTTGCTGCGATACAACAGGCAAGGAAAGTGTCTTAAGCCATCATCTGCAACAGGGGTGTCAAACTCGCATCATCACATTCTTGTCACATGATGTATCGCGACTTTTCCCCCCCTTCACTAAACCGGGGGTGGGAGTGACCAGCGCGTGATGCATCAGGGCTGCGGGTTGCAAGTTTGGCACCCCTGGTCTGCAGGAACTCCGTCTCCCTGATTGGAAGCTCTTTCAAACATTCAGCAAAAGTTGCCAGGTTTCAGCAGCCAAGATAGCAATAGCAATAGCACTTAGACTTATATATCACTTTGTTTGTTTGTTTGTTTGTTTGTTTGTTTATTTATTTAAATTTATATGCCGCCTTTCTCCGGAGACTCAGGGCGGCTTACAATGCATTTAAAAAACCATTATAAAAACATTTAAAATTAAAATATTAAAACCCATTCACACCATTCATGGCCGGATCTCACAAGATCGCAACAGTGAGATCAACAGCCCCAGGCCTGCCGGAAAAGCCAGGTCTTCACCGCTTTTCGGAAGGCCAATAGGGTGGGGGTGGTCCGGACCTCAGGAGGCAACTGGTTCCAGAGAGATGGGGCAGCCACAGAGAAGGCCCTCCCCCGCGGGCCCACCAGCTGGCATTGTTTAGCTGACAGGACCCTGAGGAGACCAACTCTGTGGGATCTTACTGGTCGCTGGGAGCTATGTGATAGAAGGCGATCTCGAAGAACCATGTAGAGCCCTGAACCATGTAGGGCTTTAAAGGTAATAACCAACACCTTGAATTGTGCCCGGAGACCAATAGGGAGCCAGTGCAGCTCGCAGAGAATTGGTGTAATGTGGGTGTATCTAGGTGCACCCACGATCGCTCGCGCGGCTGCATTCTGGACCAACTGTAGTCTCCGAACACTTTTCAAGGGTAGCCCCAAGGGTAGCCCCATTTACAGTGCTTTACATCCCTCTCTAAGCAGTTTTACAGAGTCAACATATTGCCCCCAACAATTTGGGTCCTCATTTTACCCTTGCATCTAACGCAAATTACATACTGGCTTGATTTTGATACCACCAAAAGTTGGAACACATCTTTTGCATATGTGTGACTTTGATCTGGTTTTTTTTAAAAAAATGCAACTTATCTAGCAAGGTGATGTCTTTATTCCAGTTGTAAGCAAATTCCTGAAAATTGAGATAATCGTGTTAATAGAGGATTGAGATGTATGGTGCCTATCATGAAGTCTGATGGACAACTATGGCACTGTCTTAATTGGTATCTCACTCCATGCATGCAGTAGGGCAGACACTGAATTTGGACATCTGTTGACTGGAGGAGTTTTCTGTGACTCTCTTGCTATGGTATATAGACAGTTTATCCTCTGGTCAGTTTTAAGCTGGCGACTGATATAAACCTCTATAAGGGTAAAAATCAATTAAATTGGTCCAACTTAAGTAACTGATGAATAGGTGTACTGAATGTGCTTGGGGAATTTCCTGCCTCATCCATCAGCAATATTGCTGAAGCCTTGGCTGATCTATGGAACATGAAGTTGGTCCAAATGATTGACTACCTCTTCTTTCAACATAGGTCAATCAGCACCTGATAGGTAACAGATAGAAGACTGAAGAACATATGGAGGCACTCCATTGTGGAGGACTGAACACAGAACGGAACCATCTTTCAAGTACATTGAAACCCCCCCACCCCCATCCCCATGGCAAAGGCTACAAGCAAGCGTACTTACTCCTCTGGTTTCACTGAGATTAAGATTTGGTGGGGGTGGGAAGATAAAATATTAAAAGCTGACTATCAGCAGTTCTCATCACTATGTGGAAACAATCCTCAGTCTGATTCCTCTTGATTTAGGCACCAGGTTGGGACAGGTCACAGGAAGGTAACCTTAGCAATCATTTGTCAGTTTCCCTTCAGCTTGTGGGTTTCAAGGATATGAAAAGGGTAGGTTGGGAGAAATAGAACCACCCTTTGCTTTCTTGACCCTTGTCCTCCCCGGCTAATTAAATTGATCAGGCTGGGACTGGCCTTATGGTTAAGTGGAGTGGATAATACGTCCTTGGAAGATGGAATTTGTACTTGCCTGTTTAAAAGAGATGATGATAAGGCCTTTATTTAAAAAGATCTCCCTTGACCTAGAAGATCTCATTATAGGCCAGTCTCAAATATTTCCTTCTGGGATAAAATGATTAAGTGACCTGGCAATTCCAGATGCAACTGGATGATTTTCTGGCTCTATTTCAATCAAGCTTTCATCTGAGATAGGATACCAAAATCAGCTGTAGGAACAACCTTAAGAGCTTCAACCAAGACATATAAAATCAATATGAGTCTGAGGTAGAAATGTAATTTGAGAAAGTGTTGCAGGCTTCACCCTCCTTAGTTCTCTTGAAGATACAGGCAAGTTGTGGGGGGGGGGGGAGGTGCATTCAGACTTTTGCAAAATTCTGTTTCTGTCATCTTAAAATAAAAGTAGTGTTAGCAGTCATAATTTTGGCTTCCTACTCTGGTCTATCATGAAGGGCTGATAGGATGATCTATATTTGAAACTAGATGGAAGAAATGCAGTTCCAATCTTCCTGGCCTTCTTTGGAGATTTTAGGCCATTAATCATGGTATCCAATCTGTCAGGTTGAATTTTGGGGGCACAGGCTTGCAGTAGTTTCATTCCTTGAATGCATCTGTGTATTCAACACATACCGTTGAATGTACCTAATTTTGATAATGGTCTCAAAGAAGGAGAAGAATGAAGTCTGTTTAGGGTAGGGTTGCTCTTCTCTAGAAAGACAAGGTTCTCAGTTCCTTGATCCACTGCTCGGCACTTCGCTAGACTCGGAGGTGGCAGCTGAGACAAAGAGCTTGAAAGTGTCCCAACGTTTTCATCACTCATGCCTGCTGATGAAAGGCTTTCATGGGAACAACAACAATAAAAATGAGTTTCTATGGCAGAGGGTCTGAAAATCCACCTCTTTGCTCGTTTTAAACAAGCAAGTGAAGAAGTGATAAAAGAACCTTGGCACCATAGAAGGACAGAAAGCCAAACAGCCAAGAGATGGAAGTGGATAGGACTTCTCACTATGAGAAGCTGCCCATCTTGAAACGTATGCTGTGATTCAGAACGTTCAAATATTCATAGACCGATTGGAGTTGGAAGTTTTTTGCCTTTGCCTCAGGCACGGTCAAAAAGTATTTGGCTGGTTTCTTATCCAGGCATAAGAATTCTAATTTCCCATCTAGATGAAGCCAGATACCTGAACTCTCCTAATGTTCATCACTTTATGAGCCCCTCTGGATTAATGCTAATCATCACAATTCTATTTAGCATGGCGAATATATATCACACGATTCGCTGCAGATGTGTGCATCTCCTTTGCCATTTTTATCACTTACAATCTGACAGAGAGAGATGAATTTGGGAAGGCATACAGTTTTTTCTCTCCTGAGGTATAAATCTCAATTTTGGACAAACACACATGTACTCCCTGAAAGATTAATCTATCCCTGCCAAAGACTTGCCAGGTCTTCAGCCCAGAAAGGAATCTATATAGAGAAGAACAGATTTGTGACTGTTAATGGAAGAGGAGCTTCTTGGAAGCAGTCCTTGCCAGTAGTGGACCTCTGAAAGAATGTAGACCTGACCTTGGCAAGGGAGAAGGAATGATGGAACCATCAAGGTAGGCAATCTAGGAAAGGTTATTCTATCCTGAAGAAAGAGGGAAACAAGAGAAAGAAAGTCAGAATAAGGCCACCTTGATTTTATTTGGCATAAGGCGGAGCAGAGCAAAATTCTAACTTTGGAGATTCTACCCCACAGTAGAGTTTATTGCTGGAATATCTATTGCTTCTGTTTCCTGACCTTGCCTTTCTCAGAAGGCTGACATCCATCCTTCACAGCACCCAATGTAGAAGACTCTCTTGATAACTATTGTCACAACATTTCATGCTAGGCAGATAACCATTGTCTTCTCTCCCTTTAGATTTGCTGCATTTCTATTGTTTGCAGGGTTTTAAACAGCTTTACCTTCTAGCAGCTATTTTAGTAAATTGCTTCACCATTCAACTGTACTAAATGCACCTTTGTTTTACTGTGATTTATACTGAGAACAGTTCTGTCAGCTGGCCAGTAAATCTGAGAAATGAATAATTATGATCCCCTCCTTCTGAAGGTGCTAGGATTTGTTAAATGCCTTCAGACATAATGTTTAGTTGGGTCCAGAGAAGACTGGGAGAAGAGTGAGATGCATGAATGAAGGATACCCACAATGAAAGAATGGATGGTGAAGTGAATGGTGTTGGCAGAGATGGCAAAATGGACTATTTTAATTTTTAAAAAGGCTTTCTTTCTACCTTCACTTCCATATGGAAACTACTTTTGGATTTTTTGCTTGAAATGGAAATAAATGAAAGTTTAATCTTTGTATTTGATGTCTAGAAATGCTTCCTGAATGCCATCACTCTGCTAAACAAATAACTCCCTCAACACTGTCAAACTATTTACTAGTTTGCACTACTATTAATCTTTTCATCGTTCCCACCACCCACCTCCTTCCACTTATGACTGTATGACTGTAATTTTGTTGCTTGTATCCTTATGATTTATATTGATATTGTTTCCTGATTGCTTCTTTGTACCCTATGACTATCATTAAGTGTTGTACCTTATAATTCTTGATGAACGTACAGTATCTTTTATGTACACTGAGAGCGTATGCACCAAGACAAATTCCTTGTATGTCCAATCACACTTGGCCAATAAAAAATTCTATTCTATTCTATTCTATTCTATTCTATTCTATTCTATTCTATTCTATTCTATTCTATTCTGATGATAGAAGTACTATGTGCTGTAATTTATTCTATTTCAAGGGTTATTATAATTCATGCTTCTTTACTGAACTGAAGAAAAAAGTTACTTTTATTTTGCTTTTTCCCTGTTGTCCCCTTTTTCTCTTTTTTCTTGTTCTTTGTGTTTTATACTTTTCTGAAATGTAATAAAGTTATACAAAAAAAGATGGATGGATCAAGGATGGATCACTCAAGAGCACTGAACTATAACATTTAAATGGAATTGCCAGGTTTAGAAGCCTCTTAAATTTCTAGATACTGAACACCTGAACAAGTTAGTACCAATATCCTGGAAGGCACTTTTTGGAGATGTCTATGAAACAGAAAAAAAATAGGACCCTTGGTTTAACTAGTGGTGCTATCTAGCCGCCTTTGAAGGTGAGATAGACATGGTCATGGAAGGGAAAAGACTGATTTCAGAATTTGTTGACAGAAGGTTCATCTTGGACTTCTCTCTATATCAGACTCTGTCAAAACTCTAGTACGTGCATTTTTTTCATCATCTCTTTCATTTCCTTAAGATCATCATGCATTGCCTGTATCATGCTTTTTAATTCCATGTTGGTTTTGTCTTGTTGTCTTGTTGTTTCTACTGCCTTTTGTGCTGGAGATACACAATCATATTTTTACAACTTTTTTTAACAGGTCAGCTGTAGGGAATTTTCTGGAAATGGTAGTAGAAGCCTTGAATGATGCATAGATGAAAGACTATCTTTTTCTTTCTTCCCAAGTCTTCTTGCTTTCCTTCCTAAAATGCCATTTTAAACTGAGAAACAGAAGCAAGCAGAAGCCTGTTCAGAACTGAAGAGAGAAAACCCTGACTACATCCAGATGTACTTTTTATGTATAGTATTTTGAAACATTCATTTCAAAAGTTGAACTTGAAATGAATGGAAAATATTTTCAAATCACAAACTAACTATCCAACCAACCAACCAACCAACCAACCAGAACTGTGATATAGGAGGGGAAAAAAGACACTTGCTGGAGGCAGGGATGGAAATGGCTAGGATCTTGAAATATCCATTAAAAAAATCTTATTCCTAATCTCCTTCCACATAAGGATTTGAAAGCAGCTCCAGATTTCTTTGAATCCATAATACTGGCTTCATTTGAAAAGTGAATCAATTCATTTCTGGCCTAGCGCTGGCATATCGGAAAACCTAATAAAAGTCATTGTGACTCAATCTTCTGGCTGGTCTGTTTGCCTATTGTAGGAATACTTTGTTCACCACATTTCCTGCTTCTGACCCTATCAGGTGGTTCAAGAATGCAATTGGTTCAACGGCTATTCAGTTCCCTGTATAGACACCATCTTGAATCTTTTTGCTTAATACTAATGCACATGAAATAAGAATCTGGATGGTTTATTTATTTTATTTGTTTGTCAAACATGTACAAGATAACAAGTGTAGGTATGAACATAAACATGAACAAAGGAAGTAAATACAGATAAGACAGGGATGGTAGGCACACTGGTGCACTTATGCACGCCCTCTTTACGGACCTCTTAAGAATGGGGTGAGTTTGGGTAGACAGTTTGAGATTGAAGCTATGGGGGTTTGAGGCTGTAACGACGGAGTTGGGTAGAGCATTCCAGGCGTTGACCACTCTGTTGCTGAAGTTGTATTTTCTGCAATCGAGTTTGGAGTGGTTTACCTTACATTTGTATCGATTGTTTGCCCGTGTATTATTGTAGTTGAAGCTGAAGAGGTCGTTGACAGGCAAGACATTGTAGCAGACAATTTTGTGTACTATGCTTAGATTGGACCACAGGCGGCGCAATTCCAGATTGTCCAAGCATAAAATTTCAAGCCTGGAAGCATAGGGAATACTATTGTGAGTAGAGGAGTGGCGTACTCTTCTCAAGAAATACCTCTGAACCAGCTCAATCATGTTAATGTCTGATATACAGTGTGGGTTCCAAGCGGATGAGCTGTATTCAAGAATTGGTCTGACAAAGGTTTTGTATGCTTGGTGCGGAGGGAGAACAAACTGTTTAATTCTGTATCTTTTCATAAGGGGAGTGAAGATATTTTGGCCTATTCCAGGATCTGCATTAACTTGTGCATGGCATTTATGAAACAAAGCATTGATGTCGGTGTTTTGAGATTACAGAAGTGTGGATGATCATGTCTCATATTCAAGCTGTTTGAGAGATTGAGGAATGGAGGTGATGCCTGTGTGGAAGTATTCCTAATGACATTTCTCAATATGAGGTATAAATTGGACAAAGTAAGGCAAGAACAAAGTGGTGAACTCATTAAAAAGGAATTCAGTAATAACACAGGCATGGAAGATATAAATACAGCAGCAGGCAAACTTGTAGATGCTGCAATTTAAAAAAAATATTGCACTGCCAACAGTTTTGATTGCAGAGCTTTTTGAGTTCCCAGGAGAAATCATAAATAATCATGAAGTGTCTTTATACCAGAGAGTGATGCTCTTTTGGTGTCACTTACAAAAAAGCATCACATACATTTACAAAGAAGCAAAGTGATGAACCTGTTCTCTTCTATATCCTCTAACCCACACCCCGGTTGCATAAAAAAGCTTAATTTATTTTTATTTTATTATGTTCTCTGAAATGTTGGACATTCTTCAAAAAAGACACTGGAATGAAAGGATCACATTAAAAAAAAATCTAAGCATGTCTATTAACCCAAACTAATAGAATTTGGCATTTTTCTTCATTGTTTACCAATTCCCCCATGTATGCATGTATGTACAGTATGTATGTATGTATGTATGTATGTGGGATTCAAAATTTTTTATTACCGATTCTGTGGGTGTGGCTTGGTGGGTGTGGCATGGCTTGGTGGGCGTGGCAGGGGAAGGATACAGTAAAATCTCAATTCCCTCCCCAATCCAGGGGAAGGTTACTGCAAAATCCCCATTTCCTCCCGATCAACTGGGACTCAGGAGGCAGAAAATAGATGGGAGCGGGGCCAGTCACAGGTGGTATTTACCGGTTCTCCGAACTACTCAAAATTTCCGCTACCAGTTCTCCAGAACTGGTCAGAATACCACCTCTGACTCTAACCCACACCCGGTTGCATATAAAAGCTTAATTTATTTTTATTTTATTATGTTCTCTGAAATATTAGACGCTCTTCAAAAAAGACACTGGAATGAAAGGATCTTTATCTTTCTTTATGTTTTATTAGATTTATATACCGCCCTACTCCCGAAGGACTCAGGGCGGTGAACAGCCATAAATAAAACAAATATAATATAAAATTTAAAAACAGTTACAAAACATATTAAATAGAATTGGCCCACTAATTAAAACACCCCTATTTTTAAGAACAGATTCAAATTAAAATTAAACAATTAAAAAGGGTTAGGCCAGCCCCGCTTGCTGGAATAAAAAGGTCTTGAGGGCACGGTGGAAAGTGCGCAAATCCGGGATCCTCCGTACCTCTGGGGGGAGCTCGTTCCAAAGGGCAGGTGCCCCCACACAGAAGGCTCTCCCCCAGGGGCCATCAGTCAACACTGTTTGGCCGACGCCACCCTGAGAAGCCCCTCTCTGTGGGAGCGTACTGGCCAGTGAGAGGCTACCGGTGGCAGAAGGCGGTCTTGTAAATAACCAGATCCTGAGACATGGAGCACTCTAAAGGTGGTAACCAATACCTTAAAGCGCACCCAGAAGACCACCGGGAGCCAGTGCAGCTCGCGCAGCAGAGGTGTTACGTGGGAGCGCCATGTTGCTCCCATAACCATCCACGCGGCCGCATTCTGGACCAGCTGGAGCCTCCGGGTACTCCTCAAGGGGAGCCCCTTGTAGAGAGCATTACAGTAGTCCAGGCGGGAAGTGACGAGGGCCTGAGTGACCGTGCATAAGGAGTCCCGATCCAGAAAGGGACGCAACTGGCGAATCAGGTGAACCTGATAAAAAGGATCACATTAAAAAAAATTCTAAGCTTGCCTATTAACCCAACTAATAGAAGTTGGTATCTTTCTTCATTGTTTACCAATCCCCCCCATGTATGTATGAATGATGTATGTATGTACATATCTCCTTAAAGTAAGTGAATATTTCTTACAGTATCCCAAATAATACCAGGTAGGACAGAGAGAATTGTGACACCCCCCACCCCAAGAACTTATGTGCACAACTAAGTGCCCACGAATGCCATGCTGCAAATCCTTGTGATAATACCACTTGATTCCACTTACATTTTATTTGCAACACTGGCTAATATGCACAGTTCTTTCAAAGCACACCAACAATCCTATTTCCCTGGGATGTTTCAGAGACTGCTCATTTAATTCTCTACTGAGAGATGTCTCATTCTTTTGTCTCATTTGGGTTATTTATAAGATCACCCATTACAGTGATGTGCCAGGGCCCTGTACAGAGGAGAATATAAGGGGGCTGGATGGGTAAAGGAGAGAAAACGTTATTATGTCAGAAAAAAAAGAGGGGAAGATATTCTTCATACCAGTATAAACTGGTATGGTTTAATCCAATATAGAAATCCATTTTCTCTTTTAAAGGCAGTTCAATTATTTTGGAGCAGAAACCGTAATCTCTCACACACAAAAAGGAACAGCCAGATAGCAGGCACCTGTCCAATTTTGTCCCTGTTCTTTTCTTTCGGTAGACTTTTCTTTTTCTGGTATGGGAACCTATTTACAGTCTGCTTGCATTCAACTCCCTTCCTTTGTACCTCCTTGTGATATATTTATAAAGCCCTTGGTTTCTGCTTGCTATATTCTATCATCCACATTTCTGTCAATTGATGCCACCATTCGGGGACAGCTTCCGACAATGGACTGTATCATCCCATGATGAGTTTGTTGATCTGAACAGAAATCATGGGGAGGAGAAGTGGAGGAACAAGCCTGATATTGCAAGAGAAAAATACGAAAATAAACGAAATGTTAAAAATCCAATTCTTTTGCCTGGCAAATTGCATTTGGGAAATAACTTAGCAAGGCCAATCAGCCACATATCACCAGTGAAAAATGCATGGCTAGTAAATCGTTTCCTATTCTTGCTGCAGGCAACTCACTTCTAAAATGTTCCCATGATTATTTTGTTTATTCTTATGTTAAACATATAAACTGTAATAGCTAAATATTGTTTCCAACAAGGTTTTTTTTAAGCAAGTACTTAATGATGGATGCTAAACTTAAATGTATTTTCTGAATTTATAGGGCCATAAATAACTTAATCAGTACCAATGTGAAAAAAAATCTCTCCTTCTTCTGCTGCCTGCAAGCTCACCAGCAAAGTAGGTTTGTGTCTGTTTTTATTTCAGGGAAGAGAAATGCTATGGCGCTTAAAGTTACATTATGTAAGGAAGTTCATTACTCTGCAAATGATCCACTAGTGGAAAATCTCCATCTTGCTTTCCCCATTAAGTGGAATGAATGGAGACAATGAAATCCACAAAAGCCCCATCAGACCTTTGTTCCATCAAGACCTTTTTACAGTATGTCCTTCCAGTCTTTTGGAATTGTTTTGGATTATAATTTCCATCATCTCAGATTATTGGTTATGCTGGTTATGACTGTTCGGAGTTGTAGAAGGTAGAGGGAATGGCCTTGAAGGTCAGGAGAAAGAACCACTACCACAACAATGGTCAGACAAGGGGGGCTTGAACCTAGGTCAACATACTAGTTGAGTGAACGTCTCAAGTAGGTATCTCCTTAGTTCACATGAAGACAAAGGAGAGGCAGAAGGAAGTGCATTCAGACTTTTGTTACTGTGGCTTTATAATAAAGGTAGTCCTGACATACGTGGCATGGCTTTCTGTGTCTGGACTAAAGGGCTGGCAAGAACTATAATCCAAATCTTAGGAAGAATAGGCTGCCCTGAATAGCAGCAGTGTTTCGGAAAGGACCTTTCATGCCATACCAAGCACTAAGCCTGGAATCTTTTGTATACAATGCATGTCCCAAAGGTGCTTTTTTCAAGAGGCAACTGGACTTTCTGGTTTTTTCTTTGAAGGCATTTTGCTTCTCATCCAAGAAGCTTCTTCAACTCTGACTGGATGGTGGGGAATGGAAGGACCATTCTTTTTTCTTCAAAGAAAAAAACAGAAAGTCCAGTTGCCTCTTGAAAAAAGCACCTTTGGGACAACCATGACCTGGATGACTGAGAATCTCCATAGACATATACAATGCATGGATGCTTTGACTGAGCTGTGCTCTCCAACTTCTCATCCTTTTGATCATAATAGTTTTTTGTTCTTCATTTTGTCAAAGTGGAGTAAATTGGAAATTAAATTAAATTAAACAATGAACATGAGACCCAGGTCTGGAAAGCTCCTCCAACAGCAAAGCTTGGCTATATATTACTGGGCAGCAAGTTAATTAATTTAAGGTATTTCTAGGCCAATTCTTAACAGCCCAAACCATCCCGTTATAGAATACAGCTCAATGCAATAAAAATATAGTAATGGTGTTATGTAAATAGGTTTGTTATGTAAATAGGTTTGTTTGGCGGGAAGTTCGAATTAACTGACCTTCAGCTGATTGGCTGACCACTACAGCTGCAAGGTATATAAAGGGAGCTGGCTCCCTGGGTTAGTTGCTGGAGTCTCACTATACAATAAAGAGCTGTTGTCACGAACTTCTCTGGCTTGCTGCGTCCTCATTCACCCAACTTAACATTGGCGACGAAGGTGGGATTTTGAGGCCAGAAGCAGAGAAGAGCTGAAGCCACATTCAGAGAGGGGACCGGAGGCCGCATCCTGAATCCAGCCAGGCGAGCGAGCGGAGCACAGGAGAATCCCGAAACGATGTCTGCCTACACCCCGCCAGCGCCTTTTGACCCCAAAGAAGAGAAGTGGGGATCCTACATGTCCCGGTTTGAGTGCTTCATGGTGGCAAACGACATGCAAGGGCTACCGGACGTTCGGAAGAAAGCCCTGTTCCTGAGTCACTGCGGGTCAAGGGTTTTCGACACAGCAGAAGCATTGTCGGAGCCGAATTCGGTCCACAACATTTCCTGGTCGACGCTGCAGACCCTGCTGAAAGACCACTATGCACCAACGCCATCGAAGTACGTCCAGCGCTATGACTTCCGGCAACGGCTCCAGCAGGAGGGCAAATCGATCAGCGAGTACGTCGCTGCCCTGTGTAAGGCCGCAACCCAGTGTGAGTACCGAGACCTGGATGAGATGCTCCTAGAGCAACTAATTTGCGGAGTGAGAGATAGCTGGCTTCAGAGAAGGCTGCTCGCGAGGTCAAACCTGACCCTACACATCGCCCTAGACGAGGCAAGAGCGCAGGAATCGTCAGTAAAGGCTGCAGAGAAGCTAAAGAGCTCCCACCTAACCAGAACAACGCAGAAGACAGCGCCAGTGCACCGAGAGGCCGTAAGCACCGCGAGCGAGGGGGAGTCTGAAGAAGAAGTCTACCGCACCGAGCAGTCCCGCACAGCCCGGAGGGAGCCCAGAGACTGATGCGCCAGCTGCGGAGGGTCCCACTCACGACAAAACTGTAAGTTTAGGGATGCCGTTTGCCGCTCCTGTGAGAAGAGGGGCCACATCGCTCGGGTCTGCAGATCCAAGACACACCAGAGCTACAGACCACGTGGCCAAACCTTCCAATCCGAGCCAGCGCCACACCGAAGGCCCAACAAAGATGGTGGCAGCCGGAAGGGCGCGAAATTTGAAGACGCTGGGGCCTACACCATACGCATCGCACAGACCTGCACCTTGCCTGGAGAGAAGACCTACACCACAGTCGAAATCGAGGGACGGGAGTGCCAGATGGAGATCGACACGGGATCACCGATATCCATCATGTCTTGGGAGAACCTAAAGAGAGTCATCCCCAGCGCACACAAGCGACAGCTCCAGCCGCAGCAACGCAGACTGAAGGATTACCAGGGGAACCGCATACCTGTCGAAGGCAGAGGCGAGTTCCAAGTACAGTACGGGGAGTTTACCGAGAAACTGCCCCTCACCATCGTCAGCGACAATCTCCCTAGCCTCCTGGGCATGGACTGGTTTAGAGCCCTAGGCATGGGATTCACCGGAGTCAGGAACGTTCGAAGCACCCTGAAGGAAGACCTGATGCAAGAGTTCCAGGACGTGTTCGACGAAAGGCTTGGCAAGTATGCGGGGACCCCGATTTCATTTAATCTCAACCCCAATATTGCACCCATCCATTTAAAGCCTAGGCGGGTACCGTTCGCCCTGAAGCCCAAAATTGACATTGAACTGGACAAATTAATCAAACAAGGGGTGCTCGTTCCAGTTGACCACGCCAAATGGGAGACCCCAATTGTGACACCGGTCAAGCCGGACGGATCAGTGCGCATATGCGCTGATTATAAATGCACAATTAATAAGGCTCTGCAGCAGAGCGCCTATCCAGTGCCCATCGTTCACCATTTGTTGCATTCCCTGGGCCCCGGCAAGATGTTCGCAAAACTCGAACTTGCGCAGGCGTACCAGCAACTGCCGGTAGATGGCGCTACCGCAGAGGCACAGACTATCGTAACCCACAGAGGGGCCTTCAAGTGCACCCGCTTGCAATTCGGAGTAAGCGTAGCCCCTGGACTTTTCCAAAGTACCATGGAGCGGCTGCTACAGGGAATCCCCGGGGTGGTGCCCTATTTTGATGATGTGCTCATTACCGCCGACAATGAGCAGCAGCTAAGAGAAAGGCTGAGGGAGGTCCTAAGGAAATTCAGGGACGCAGGACTCAGAGTAAAACGAAACAAATGCATGATCGCAGTCCCCTCAGTCGAATTCCTAGGATACAGGGTAGATGGCACTGGCATACACCCCACAGAGAGCAAGATCAGGGCAATCAAAGAAGCACCCACCCCCAAAGACAAGGCAGAGTTACAGGCCTTCCTGGGGCTATTAAACTTTTACGTCATTTTCCTTAAAGACAAGGCAACAGTGGCAGAACCCCTACATAGACTGTTAACCAAGAAAGCCATTTGGCAATGGGGGAAGGCTGAAGACAGGGCATTCGCCGGCATTAAAAAACTGCTATCAGCTGAAAGTTTTTTAATACAGTACAATGCAACGCTTCCCCTTGTTCTAGCATGTGACGCGTCCCCATTCGGGGTGGGAGCCATCCTGAGCCATAGACTCCCGAATGGCCTAGAAGCGCCCATCGCATACTACTCCCGAACTCTATCAAGCGCCGAGCGAAATTATAGCCAGCTCGACAAGGAGGCCCTCGCCGCTGTTTTGGGAGTAAAGAAATTCCACGAGTACTTGTTCGGGAGGGACTTTGAACTAATCACCGACCATCGACCGCTCCTGGGTCTCCTCGCGGGAGATCAACCAACCCCAGCAGCCCTATCGCCCAGGATGACACGCTGGGCCATCTTCCTCGCAGCATACTCCTATCGCCTGGTACATCGACCAGGGGCGGACATGGGCAACGCGGACGCACTCAGCCGATGCCCACTACCCGACAGCCTAGAAGACCCCACACCCGGCATCCCCATACTGCTGATAGACGTTTTGGACTCTGGGCCCATAACATCAGCCGAGGTTGCGAGAGCCTCAACCAAAGACCACGTGATCCGGACAGTCGCAAGTTGGGTTATGAGGGGGTGGCCAGAAAAGATTGGGAGTGGGGAGTTTAAACCGTTCGCGGGAAAACGGGATGAATTGACAATGCAAGGGGGTTGTTTGCTATGGGGCGATCGGGTTGTTATTCCTTCATGTTTACGGAAAAAAGTCTTAACATTGTTGCATGAGGGGCACCCTGGGATTGTAAGAATGAAGGGGCTAGCCAGGAGCTACGTCTGGTGGCCCAGCATGGATACAGACATTACCGAGTGGGTGGGGAGATGCCAGCCCTGCCAAGAGTCCAGATCAGATCCACCAACGGCACCCGTGAGGGAGTGGGAAAGGCCCCAGGGACCCTGGTCCAGGATACACATTGACTTTGCAGGCCCTGCATTGACACATTGACTTTGCAGGCCCTTTTCACGGACAGACCTTCATGGTCATTGTAGACGCATTCTCCAAATGGTTGGAGATCAAGTTAATGAAGGCCACTACGCAACCATCAGGGAGCTAAGACAGTTATTCGCCACCCATGGGTTACCGGACATCCTAGTGTCAGATAACGGGCCACAATTCACCGCAACACAGTTCGAGGGTTACTTAGCGGGACTTGGGATCAGACATGTCCTTTCGGCCCCATTTCATCCGGCTAGTAACGGACAGGCTGAGAGATTTGTGAGGTCAGCAAAGGAGGCCCTTTCACGTTTAAGCCCTGGAGACTGGCAGGAAAGGATAGACAAGTTCCTAATAGCTCAGCACTCCACACCCTGTACAACCACGGGCTGAAGTCCGGCAGAACTATTAATGGGGCGGAAACTCCGAGGAATACTAGATAGGCTCAACCCCAATTACTCCCCAGAGGTCTTCAAGGGGGGGGGGAGAGGAAGCTTAGAGAGTTCACCATAGGAACGCCGGTCCACGCCAGAAACTACGGACAGGGCCCACTCTGGGAGGCAGGGACCATTGCAGAAATCACGGGGCCCAAATCATACAGGGTAGACATGGGGGACGGGAGAGTTTGGCGCAGACACATCGACCAACTGAGAAAACGAGTAACCGCATACACCGAAGACAGATTCGACGAACCAACCCCTGACCATGACTACCAACCAGAAACACAAACTACAAGCCTGGGTAGAGCGGAGGACTTAGCTGAGGATTCTGGTATCCAGCGCCGCCCCATCAAGGTAGTCCAGGCCGCCGGAGAAGTCGCCGCCCACAAGGAAGTTCCGGAGGCCTCATTGGCGGAGCAGGGAGAAACAGAGGGTCCCTCCGACCTGCTCGACGCCGCCCCTCCGACTGAACTGCGCAGGTCAACTAGGACTCGCACACGCCCTAGTCACCTGAGAGACTTTGTATGTAAATAACACCCCAAGTGACTTCTGGGAGGGGAGGAGTGTTATGTAAATAGGTTTGTTATGTAAATAGGTTTGTTTGGCAGGAAGTTCGAATTAACTGACCTTCAGCTGATTGGCTGACCACTACAGCTGCAAGGTATATAAAGGGAGCTGGCTCCCTGGGTTAGTTGCTGGAGTCTCACTATACAATAAAGAGCTGTTGTCACGAACTTCTCTGGCTTGCTGCGTCCTCATTCACCCAACTTAACAAATGGGTTACAAAATTATATAGTAGCAAGACTGGAGCAGCAATAAAATTCACAAATTCAGAAACAGCACACACATAACAATTGGGTGCCAATCCGGATTGCTTATGGGTAACTTAGCTAACTGGCAGATACAGAAGATAAGAATTCCTGAACATGGAGAAATAAATTCTTCAGAAACCCCACCGAGCCATAATGTCAAAACCAACCCAACCCAAGCTAAAACTCTCCTTTGTGATTTAAAATATGTGAACCAGTAATAAATGGGTTCGACCTCAAACAGAGCTAACAAATTGTGGAACTTGTTTTGAACTAATATACATTCTTCAGAGTGTCCTCAGACTGCAGGGATATTTATTTATTTATTTATTGGTTTGATTTATATGCCGCCCTTCTCCGGAGACTCAGGGCAGCTTACAATGCGTTAAGCAATAGCCTTCATACTTTTGTATATACCTGCTTAGTAGGGCTTTCGGCCACCCCCTAAGTGGTGTTCTTTTTTATACAAAGTCAGCTTATTGCCCCCACAATCCGGGTCCTCATTTTACCTACCTCGAAAGGATGGAAGGCTGAGTCAACCTTGAGGCTGGTGAGATTTGAACTTGCAGTAATTGCAGGCAGCTGGTGCTACTTAACAGCACTTTAGTCCACAGCACCACCAAGGATATAAGGAAACAGGCCCTTTAAAACACACCCACCCACCCACCCACCAACAGGGAACCATAGCATTATCCACTGCAACATTAATGCATTGAGATAGGACAGGGGATTGTGGACCTTGCAAAGAAATGAATTGCCTACTGCTTGTTTAAAGACAGCAACTTGGATTTCAACTTTCTGACCTTAAGAAGAACAGGCATAATCCAAAAGCCTGTTAGGCAATAGCATGTAACTTCTTGCAAATAGTGTAAAGCAGATTACAAACATTCCTTTACTTTTATGAAGCATTCTGCCTCAGTGGTATTTAATTTAATAAAAGCCGACTTGACATGTTGTAAAAAAAAAAAAAAAAAAAAAAGCAAGCATAACAAATACATATTAGAAGTTGTTTGGTTTTGTTTTCTAAAAGCTGTTTTATAAAAGACGCTAATGATAAAGCGGGTAATTCCCTGAAGTATTTTAAATGTGTATTTCCATGTACTGCCTGGAAATCTTTGGATGAAACTTTTAGTGGGAATATACGTTGAGTTTAAGTGTTTTGGGACTAAGAATATAGACAGATTTCATAATCACATCTGGATTAAGAGGCAGATCACTAATATATTTATTTCTCATTCTTGAATGCTGGTACAGAGATATTGGTAGTCCTTACAGAAGGCTAAAAATCATGATGCAGCTCAGTGGTGGGATTCAATTTTTTTTAATTACTGGTTATGTGGGAGTGGCTTTGTGGGCGTGGCATGGCTTAGTGGGCGTAGCTTGGTGGGCATGGCAGGGGAAGGATACTGTAAAATCTCCCTTCCCATCCCACTCCAGCGGAAGGTTACTGCAAAATCCCCATTTCCTCCCGATCAACTGGGACTCGGGAGGCAGAGAATAGATGGGGGCGGGGCCAGTCAGAGGTGGTATTTACCACTCAAAATTTCCGCTACCGGTTCTCCATAACTGGGCAGAACCTGCTGAAAACCACCTCTGATGCAGCCCTCCAGCATAACATTTCCTATCCCTAAATCTTAGTCAAGATATAAAAGATTTAAATTAGGCTTCCTGTATGCTGTACTATGGAATAAATCAGCTAAAAAAACCCCTGCAATTAGTGGCCTATCAGCTTCTTACTTGTTCCTTGTGGTACTGTAGTTCTTTGCTGTTTAGAAGATCTGGAACTACAACAGCCCATTCAAGGGCTTCTTAATCTCTGTATTGAAACTAATTATTACTATTGGAAGTTGGCTTGGCTGCTTTTATATGAACAAATGAAGAATGATAAAGTTCACACTGATATCAAATCTTTTTAAGACTCGGAAACCAAGGAAAGATGGTTCTCTGGACTCAGTTTTTGATATTTTCTTGTGTAATGTTGCATTTTTCCCTCCATTATATTGTCAGTAGGGTCAGCGACCTAGTAAATGGAATGTGTGGGAAACTCAAATACTGAAAATAACCGTCGAGATTATATTTTAACTGATTCATTTTATTAATCTGAAAAAAGAATAAAGATCCAACTAGCCATTTCAAACACTGATTCATAGTTTGACCTTGTCCATCTGTGGGTGTTTCATTACCTCCTTCTCCAGCCACAGGAAAGGAATTGAACTGATGTGAGCTGAAGATATTGGTTCTAACAAGAGGAATTTGAGACAATAATAATTTGTTCCGTAGGCATACAATCCCTCCAAAAAGAAGAAAGTAGGGAAGATCTATGATCAATCAAGAATGATAATGATATTGCTCCTGCTACTACTGCTGCTATTACTACAACTAAGATCAGCTTTCCTTGCTGAAATGCTTTCTAGCATTTCAGACTTTATCATCCTGATACAAAGACATATTGCATCAAAAACATAAACATGAAAGGCCCTCCAACATTTGACTTGTCAATACACAAAAATGAATATTTCAAATGTTTCCAATGAAAACCAGATGTTTTGACATACGGAAATGAAATGTTCACTTTGAATTGTTGATGACATGCAGCATTTCTTTTCAATATGTTGATTCAAATGTCAGATCAAGTTTTAGCATCCAAATTAACATATTAATGACAATTGTTGAGTCATCTGCCACTTGAACTTATTTTGTTTTGTGACTCAGCGTTTGAACCAATATTAAAAAATAGGAGCATTCTTTGGAAATACACCCTTTGTGCAGTAGTTAAATTTAACAGAACAGCTACCTGGCACTTCTTCATTTTCATGTTAGGTATATAAGCAATAGTCTATTCAGCCACTGGTATACATAAAGCACCTACTTACAGTATATAGAAGGAAAAACAGAATATTCTGTTTTATATTAATAGCAATAGCAATAGCACTTACCAGTGGTGAAATCCAATTTTTTTACTACCTGTTCTGTGGGCATGGCTTGATGGGCGTGGCTTGGTGGGCATGGCAGGGGAAGGATATTGCAACATCTCCATTCTCACCCCACTCTGGGGCCAGCCAGAGGTGGTATTTGCCCTTTCTCCGAACTATTCAAAATTTCCGCTACGGGTTCTCCGAACTGCTCAAAATTTCCACTACTGGTTCTCCAGAACCTGTCAGAACCTGCTGGATTTTACCCCCGACTTAGATTGATATATACTGCTTCATAGTACTTCACAGCCCTCTCTAAGCAGTTTACAGAGTCAGCATATTACAGAGGACCCAACAATCTGGGTCCTCATTTTACTAACCTCGGAAGGATGGAAGACTGAGTCAACCTTGAGCCTGGTGAGATTTGAACTGCCAAATTGCAGGTAGCTGGCAATGAGAGAAACAAGGAAACAAGGAAGGGAGGAAGGAAGATTGTGTATTAAGTCTCCATGTGGCTTTTTTAATATCCAGGGATGGTTTAAGAGGGATGTAAACAAAAATAATAATAATTTTACTTTTTAAAAATTCAAAAAGGATGGAGGGAAGGAAGGAAGGAAGGAAGGAAGGAAGGAAGGAAGGAAGGAAGGAAGGAAGGAAGGAAGGATGTTTCCCTCTCATTTAGTGATCTCATTGTGGGGTCATTGATCATCTACGGGTGCCTCTTTTCACTTTTTCTTCTCCTTATCAAAAGTAGTGTTTTTCAACTCCAACAGCACAAGCAAAGCTGTGCAGTGTTTCTATCGTGTTTCACTTCATTGTAGACAATCCTTCCATCCTTCCGAGAGGTTGCTAGTGCATATTCTTGCAGGCATCTCTACCCTGTTGAAGGCAACAACAACCCTATGAGGAAAATTGAGCTGAGTGTACCCATGTAATTCACTGAGTTTCCATGCTTGAGGATGATCTTGAACTTGAATCCCCCCAGTCCTGGTAGTATATCATAGCCACTATACCACACTGTGTGGCGGGATACAGTAATTGGATACAGCGCAGGAACAGAGAACACCATTTGCAAGTCAATGGTTAACCTTTGATTTTCTATCCCCTCTGGGTAGATCAAGATAGACAAGCTGCTATGCAGATAGTGAGCTAGATGCATCAGTGGACTAATTGGCATAGGGCAATATCCTATAATTCTAAGGAAGGGAGGGGAGGGGAGGTAGTTGTGAGAGGTGCTTTATTTGTCTCTTCAGTTGTATCTGTTGCTGACAGTCCCAGGCCTCCTATGAGGCAGAGCGGGAAAGGGGCAGGTCCCAAGGAAGGGATTAGAAAAGTAGATGGGAAGTGGATCATTCTGTCACTATTGTTGCTGTTCGGTTGTTAAGTTCAACTCTTCATAACCCTGTGGACCACAGCATGCCAGCATGCCTGTCCTCCACTCTCTCCCAGAGTTTGCTCAAATTCAATATTCATTGCGTTGATGACACTATCCAACCATCTTCTGCTGTCTCCTTCTCCTTTTGCCTTCAATCTTTCCCAGCATCAGTTCAGGGTCCTTTCCAATGAGTCTTCTCTTCTCATTTGGTGGCCAAAGTATTTGAGCTTCAGCTTCAGTGTCTGCCTTCCAAAGAACAATCAGGATTGATTTCTTTTAGGATTGATTGACTGATTCGATCTTTTTGCTTAGCAATTCTAAAATTCTGTTTTCTCCAGATAAGGAAAAATAACTCATCCTCAGGATAGGTCCTGCAGAGCTAACGATGAGAGAACCCTCCTGGTACTCTGCAGACAGTGGGACACACTGGCACAGATGCCAGGAATAGGTGGCATATGCTTTAGTGGAAGGGAGTAAAGGGGGATGGCTTTAAGGAAGATGGATACAAGAGCCTTGGTGGGACAGTGGACTAAACTGCTGCTGTTAAAGTAGTTCTTAGCTGCCAGCTGCCTGCAATTACTGCAAGTTCAATTCTCACCAGGCTCAAGGTTGACTCAGCCTTCCATCCTTTTGAGGTAGGTAAAATGAGGACCCGGTTTGTGGGGGCAATAAACTGACTTTGTATAAAATAGAACATCGCTCGGGGGGGGGGGGCAAAAAGCCCCACTAAGCAGGTATATACAAAAGTTTGAAGGCTATTGCTTAACGCATTGTAAGCCGCCCTGAGTCTCTGGAGAAGGGCGGCATACATAAATCGAACTAATAAATGGGAATGGCTACCACAAAGAATTGTAATTAAGGAAGCAGGAGAAGTAAAAAAAAAAAAAAGCTGAAAGTTCTCTATATTGTTTTGAGCTGGATTTTTTTCCCCCTTGCATTTTTCTTAATTTCCAACTCAGGAGAAACTGTGCTGTTTGATTTGATTGGTGGAATGTTTTGTTCAGCTGGCACAAGAGAATTGGGTCGACATCCTGCCTTCATTCAGCTGGATGGCTTCACACTATGAATAATCTTCAATTGTTTTGTTTCTTTAACTTTGGGTCTTCATTATATCTCTAAACAGGTGTTATATTCAGATACATATTGCTTCCAATATGCAATCTACCACTTGATCAGATTACTTTATAAATAGGACCAGAAACTGCTGATATTGGCTGCCGGCTATCTGAATAACAAGATAAAATGGATGGTTTCCTTACACTTTGATTAGATTTTGTGTCAGTCCTTACAGTGACAGATTTACAAAAAAGTAATAAAAAGACAATGTAATTTAAAAATCAATAATGTGTTCCGTGGCAGCAGCCCAGCCCACCATTTTGCATAGCTGGGAATATTGCACTGTAATGCTGAATGCTCCTTTGTCAGTCTTCTCTTCAATTTATTAACTTTTAAGCAGATTTCTTGGAAATGTTTACCTTGGACAACTATGGCAACCTTTCTCGTGAACCGATTTCCATTGCACAATGTGCTTATTGCTCTTAAGATACCAGAATAAATGGTACCATTATGGATAGGAGGGGACAGGGAGTTCTATGAGACAAACCCACTTCTTTTAGCAACCACGTTTTCCTACATTTGTGCGATAATTGGTAAATGTCTGTGAAGATATTCAGTCATCCAGGTCATGGTTGTCTCAAAGGTATTTTTTCAAGAGGAACTGGACTTCCTTTGTTTTTCCTTCAGTTCAGAACTGAAGAAGCTTCTTGGATGAGAAGTGAAACGTCTTTGACAAAAAACAAAGAAAATCCAGTTGCCTTTTGGAAAAGCACATTTAGGGCTATCAAATTAGTAGTCACAAGTGGGTGATTGAAGTGTGCCCCTTTTACACACATACATAAAAATAGGGAGGGTTTTGATCACATATGAGTGATCTTTATCTTGACTTTGTTGCCCCGTCTGCAAATCTCTTCGGTAATTTTGCCAGGAAATCAGCAGGATAAGAGCTCATCTAAAGGACATTCTACTTTGAACTTCAGTATAACTTGAATTGGAGGGGGTAATATCCTTCCCTTGCTTTCCGAGCAAGGAGGCAGGAGGGAATTAGAAAGAACCTCAGACAGGTTCCCCCTGACTCCTTTGGGCATCAAATGGAAGGAAGGGGCAAACACAGGCAGTCATGCAAAATTCTAGTACATGAGCCTATCTTAATAAAGTCTAGGTCTAATCTTCCTGTGGAGTCAGTTTTTTGATGGGGCCTACCTCATAGGGCTAATAGGTAGGAAGAAGGACATTCTGAAATCCCAAAGGTGCTTTTTCAAAAGGCAGTTGGACTTTATTTTTCCTTGAGGATGTTTTGCTTCTCATCCAAGAAGCTTCTTCAGTTCTGAACTGTCAGTTCGGTCCAGTGGTGGGTTTCAAATTTTTTTACTACCTGTTCTGTGGGCGTGGCTTGGCTTGGTGGGCATGGCAGGGGAAGGATACTGTAAAATCTCCATTCCCTCCCCACTCCAGGGGAAGGTTACTGTAAAATCCCCATTTCCCCCCGATCAGCTGGGACTTGGGAGGCAGAGAATAGATGGGGGCGGGGCCAGTCAGAATTTTTACTACCGGTACTCCGAACTACTCAAAATTTCTGCTACCGGTTCTCCAGAACTGGTCAGAACCTGCTGAAACCCACCTCTGGTTCAGTCAGAACCAGAGGTGGGATTCAGTCGGTTCTGTCCAGTTCAGACGAACCGGTAGTGGTGACTATGGGAGGCTCTGCCCACACGCCCAGACGTAATGCGCAAGCAAAGAGCATGCATGGAAGGCCATGCGCATGCGCAGAGGAGGCACATGTGAGTGTAGCGCACACACGTGTGTGCTCACATTTGCGAACTGGTAGGGAAGGTAAGTGAGTCCCACCTCTGATAAGAACTGAAGAAGCTTTTTGGATGAGAAGTGAAACAACTTCAAGGGAAAACAAAGTCTAATTGCTATTGGAAAAAAGCATCTTTGAGGCAGCCATGACCTGGATGACTGAGAATCTCCACAGCCATTCTGAAAGAAGACAGAATATGACTCTGCATTAATAATGATGAAGATTTATTAAGTTAGATTATTAAAGGATTGTGACAGAGTCTACTATTTTTTACTTGCTGTTGAACACTTCACCTTGTTATGCTTCACAAGAGAACACAAAGCCAGGCTCTTTTAAATCATAATTTGTTAAAGAAGTCAAAATGGTATAATGTTAAGCCACAATGGCTTTGTGAGAGCAGCACCATTGCTCAAATAATTCTTTAGCAATCACTTCATGTAATGTGCAATAAACCAAACTATGTTTTCTCTCCTTTTCTCCTCATATTCTGCTCCTCCTTATAAGTTCCTCTTCCTGCTATTGTGGGATACACTTATAAGTTCCATTCACATTTGTACAGATACAAAAACCAAAATTGCAAGATTCCAGGGCAGTTTGAAAATCTTGTTACATAGACTAATTTAGGGTGGATTTTTTGAAACCTATCTTCCAGGCAGGATTAGGTAACACAGTGCCTGCAGAACCTCTGAGGAATTTGCCACAGCTGATTAACTTTTTAAAAATAAAATAAAATGAGAAGATGGCATATTGTCAGAGTGTAATTGCATTTTCATGTATGTAATGCCTGTGGGCCCTATGTAGCCTACCCTTGGTATTGTTAGAAAATAAAAGTACTGAATGGGTTCACCCACATCTTTTGATTTGGAAGTGGGCCTGTTGCCTAGAGAAGGCTGTAAGGAACAATTCCTTGCTAAGGGATGTTTGTTTCTCCTGGGATCGATCGATCTATCTATCTATCTATCTATCTATCTATCTATCTATCTATCTATCTATCTATCTATCTATCATCTATCTATCTATCTATCTATCTATCTATCTATCTATCTATCTATCATCTATCTATCTATCTATCCATCTATCTATCTATCCATCCATCCATCCATCCATCCATCCATCCATCCATCCATCATCTATATTATCTTTCATCTATCATTTACCTACGGTATCTCTCTCCTTCTCCCTCTCCCCCTCCCTCCTTCCCTCCCTCCATATTTAAATTATTATTATGGTTGGTCACACAGTCAGCCACATGTTTAGACAGGATTTGCATTTCTATCCATCTATCAAGTCCTTTCCAAGGATCTGGGATAGGCAGATGGTATTAAATATATCATCGCAGGATGGAAACTGTTCCAAGAAAAGCTGCCTTTTGCAATTGACTGATAGTGATTCTGTCAATGCCAATGGTGTTCAAGTGGTGCTCCAGATGTTTTGGGATATTATTATTATATACACAAAACATGTGAAACCCCAGCTCCCAGTTTATTATTGTTATTAGATCCAACATTGCAATGAAGCATTAACTTCAACACATATTGGGGTGATTCCCTTTTGTAATAGCTGGCCTACATTCTTTCCTGTTTCATTAACTCACTAAGGCCAAGCATTGTTCCAGAGGAATAATGCCTGTTTTCTTTGGATAGAGTTGTCTTGGAATAAAAACTGTCTTGTCCACTTACAGATCAGCGTGGTATCTGGTTTCCAGTGGTGATGGGGATATTGTGGATGATTGATCTCAGATCAGGGTTTGCTTCCATGCTATGAATGCTTATATGAAACAGGGCAGGGTGATCAGGAAGTTGCATTGCAAGACACATTCCATCTTCTTGAGCTACTTTTTCCAATCATATTCTGATATTCCCATATGAAACAGTACACCTTCTCAGTATCTTCAATGGGGATAATTAGTGATCGTACTGGTTGGGATGACGTGAGTGCTTTATTTATGAACTGACTCTATGCAGTGAACAACAGAAAGAAAGCAATTCAAATGAATCTGGCTACAGACATCGTAAAAATATAATAGAAGTGTGACATTACTATTATAAAGTATCAGGGGGACTTCATTAAGCTTGGGCCAAAGGCACAATGGAATAAGATCATTTTAATGGGCAACTCAGGAAGCAGAGAGGTGAATATATATCAAGGCAGAGTGAATCTAAAAAGAACCGAGCCCACTAGTGAGAAAGCCTAGTATTTTCTCCACACCCTTTGTACCTCAGAAAATGGGGCCTTCAGTAGACCTCTGTTGTTGCTTGAAATATCACGAGTATCAGCCGGTAGAAAGATACCAGAGAGGCATCTTCTAAACTATATTATATCCACAGCAAATGATGAGCTTTCCAAAATTTCATCAGACATGCATTGTTTAATGCATTTATAATGTATTTACCCTTAGGACACCCATAATTTCCAGGAGTCTGGATTAATTTGTCTTTTTGATTTAATCAATAAAGGCTCAGAGAATTCCTCTCTGGAAGGGGAAGAGTTGCAATACCAAAAGCCAAACAAAGAGTCCATTTCCCAATATAAGCCTGTAGTGTCTATTATGCTGTCCATTTCCCTAAATCAACCTGGGAGCACAATTGTATTTAGGCTTGACTTTCAGCAAAATTGAAGGGCAACATCTTTTTTTTTTTCTGTTCCCCTAGTCATCTCATCCTAAATTATACATGCTCAAAGTAAATAACTTCAGCAAAGAAGAAATTAATTAATGTAAATATGTAATAGCAAAAGACAAAAAAAAAAAAAAACCTCAGGAATTCATTGAACCACATATTTTTAGTAGTTATGTATCCATAATTGCAGGAGGGAAACACAGAAGAGTAATTCAAGGCAGCTTACAGGAACCAGATGGCAATCTAAGAATTGTTTACTTACTTCAGAGAAGAAAGAAAGCTACCCCACAGCTACTAAGAAATTCTGAAGGTATGAACAGCAATGTTCCATGTGTGTGTGTGTTTTTGTGTGTGTGTGTGTTTGTGTGTGTGTGCATGTACCTCCATTCTTAACAACTTTATTTTATTCTCCATTCATTAAATTTTCATTCATTTTGTTAAGTCGTTTTCATTACATCTGTTTCATTACCCATATTAATTTATCATGATTTTCCTTCTCTTTTTTATTTTTATCGTTTTGTTTGCTCTTCTCCTTCTCCTTCTCCTCCTCCTCCACCTCTTCCTCCTCCTCCTTGTGGTGTGTGTTTTTGCTGCTGCCTAAATGCCTACAGAAAGCAGAAGTAAGTACCATTTTGGGCAGTTCTTGTATCTTAAGTTCATGTTTTGTTTGGAGACTGGTACATTCTCTGAGCTGATGTTTTTTTTCTGACTTGGGATCCTTCTTTCTGGAAAATGGAGGAAAGTGATTGGATCATCATCATTACCTTCTGTCTGGTCCATTCTTAGAGCATTACCTCTTTCTGTCAATTATTATACTTTGAACAGTGCAGCCAAAAAGAATAGAAATGAAATGCTTAGGTCAGCAGCACAAAGTAGAGTTTGAGTCCCTTGGAAAGACAAACAGAAAACAACGGGCCTATTGCTCTAATGTTAATTTTGGGCAAGGAAATCAAATACATTCTAAATTTAGGATTTGGGATGATTAACTGAAAGCCAAATGGAGAAAACGTGGGGAAATAGAAAAGGTACCTGAAAAACAAAGGCAAAGCAACAAAAGAGAGACTGAGGAAGACAGATGGCTTGTTGTGTATGCGTCCCAAATTTTACAAAAGACAAAAACAAGACCAAACAAGCCTGCAAAAAACATCTTTGTGCCATGATCTGAGTGGATCCAATTAAGACCACTTGACTTTTATTGGAAGGCCGATGCTGAATGCCCTTTGGGGGAGCAATCACAGATACATTATGTTGGAGAGTTTTCTTCTTTGCATCCAGTGTCCCCCAGCACCAACATTTAGCTGATGCAACTAGAAGAATCAGATCTGTTTACTGTGACACAGCATCTGACAATTTTATCCCCAATGAAAATACCTCTCTCTCTCTCTCTCTCTCTCTCTCTCTCTCTCTCTCTCTCTGTGTGTGTGTGTGTGTGTGTGTGTGTTTAAGGGGTGGTGGTGGATATAGAGAGAATGGATTCTTTAAATGAAAAAAGACTGATTTCTTTTGCAGGATATAACCAAAATTGGAAATGTGTAGATTTGCAATGCAAGATGATGATGATGAAAAAGCTTTTAGCAATGCCGGGAGAATTGCAGGCAGAGATCAAATGAAGGGCTGTTTCTGGCTTCAGTTCCCAGATGTCATTTCCATGTTTCTTCACACATGGAGAACATCATTTATGTGTTTTACAGGCTACAAGAAAAACAGCTTTCACGTCGGAGCCATTTTGGGAACATTAGCCTTAATGTAGTTGCAAGCCAGGAGCTCCCGAGCATGTAATGTGGAATTTGTATACTTCTTGTGTGAGTTCCTAACATATCTCAGCTTCCTCTGCAAGATCGCAGGAGGGTTCTTTTGCAGCATTATAAGCAAGTTGTTTTCAAGAGGAATGCACAAGGACACACTCGTGGAAGTGAGCCAGAGTCATGAATTTTATGAAAACTTTGATGGAAACCACATTAAAGGGCAACATCAGCTCACAAATCAGCTCAGTAATTTTTTCTCCCCCATCAGGTTAGCGGGGAACATGATTCATTGTGAATTTACTCCTTCATGGCCACCATTTCATGAAGTATCATTTATCAGTTTATCAGCCTCTTGAGTTTATCAGAAAACAAACGGTGTTGTTATTTTTAATGATATTTGTACATGACTACAAGACATGCATGCCTTACAGCCAACCTATTTTATTCATAAGAGAAGATTTGCTACATTTATATGTATTTTACATGGGTTGCAAGGTTATTTTACATGCTTCACATTTTTATTTTCACTAAGAGACAAGCTTGAAAAAGCTTCATCTATTTCACTAATGTGAAAGCTATAAAATGGGAGGAGAGGGGGAAAATAAAACAAATATTAAAATATTTTTAAAACTACAAAAGAGATGCCTAATGCAATTGGAATGTCGAGGTTCTAATAACAAACGGAACCAAAATTAGATTGTGAGAAAAATCAAATATAAGCTGTAAATTACAATTGCTTGTTTCATCCACCAGGATTTTAAACATCTGAGCTTAATGTAATATGTGAATTCAGGCACGTGTATGTCCCTTCAGCAGGGACACACTGTCAACTTGGATCTTCAACAGTCTACATGTATGTTTAGGAACTTGCCACATGTACACTTTTAGGTTTCCCTTTAAACATTTACGTAAACCCTGGGGGAACATAGGAAGGCAGACCAACCCAAAACATAGTTTAAAAAGAGATCCTGCCTTATTTTAGCTTGATTTTAATATGTAGATCAGTCTAAAATAACATGTATTTTAGAGATACATGTACTTTAGAGATTGAGAACAAAACACAGAAGAGGGCACTCTTGGCTAGGCTGGGCATATGCATGTCTTCTCTTTGTGAAGTCTAAAGCTATAGCATATATACTATACTGTTTCTAAAGAGAGCTTCCAGACATAAATAGGGGTGAGCATGGCTCTCCTCACTTGATCTATTGGGTGCTTGCCTGGTTGTGTCAGAAGCACTGAAGCTTTAATAAATACATGGCAGCACCGTTGCTCTTGCTTAGATTAACCGGAATGTTTAATGCTACAAGGAGAGGGCTGGCGTCTACCTCTTCCGATTAATTCCACATGATCCTGCTTATGGAATGCACTAATTAGTTTCTGAATCATTATCCTTGGAGTTCTGAAAATTACTGAAACTCATTAGGGTTAGATCAGTGCAGCTATGAAAGATAAAAGGCCCACACAATTTTCAAGATTCTCCTGCCACCAGAGATTAAACAATCCAGGCAAAATATTTACGGTGACAATGATTAACACCCCCCCCCCCCAAAAATAAAAAATAAAAATGAAGAGTTCTAAGAACACTTTTCACTGGCTACACCTTCCTAGAACCTAATCATTTGGTGAAATAAAAGGAAATAAATATTTGTATTGTAGAAGAGAGATTGTGCGTTTGACATTTTTTATTGTTATTGCTGTTACTATATATTATTGTTATTATCATAATTAGAACTACCAAGTGTTCAGAATAATCAGAATAGCAGAGTTAGAAGGGAATTTAGAGGTCTTCCAGTCCAATCCCCTGCTCATGCAGGAGCTCCTATCATTCCAGCCAAATGGCTGTCCAATCTCTTCTTAAAAGCCTCCAGTGATGGAGCACCCACAACTTCTGAAGGCAAGCCGTTCTGCTGGTTAATTGTTCTCACTGTTAGGAAATGTCTCCTTAGTTCTAGGTTGCTTGTCTCCTTGATTAGTTTCCATCCATTGTTTCCTGTCTTGCCTTCAGGTGCTTTGGAAAGTTCCTTGGGATGGGTCCTCTTGCGTGGGATCTAGGGCACAAGAGGGAATATTTAGACCTGCAGTGATTATGTCATCTATATAAAGTTGGCTGGTTAGTAACTGTAGATAGATTGTTGACATGAATTCTGGGTGAAAGCATAGACAAAACGGATGTGTTGGCTCAGTTTGTTAGGCTAGTATATCTCTTGACTGTTTGAGTTGTGCAGTATTGATGCAGTTGACATCTAGGAGCATCAATTATTTTTATCCTGTTATCCAGGTGATATAATTGTAGAAAACAATATATGGTTGCCATATGTTAAATAACAGTACCATATCTGAGATGCCAAAAAATTAGAACTTTCTGTGTGGCTACTCTGATCTGGTGGCCCTCTCTTTGGTCAAATAAAGGAATACGGAATATGTTAGAAAAGTTTTTAGTTTAGGTTGTAGAGGTCAATAAGATCTTGGAATGTCCCAGCAGCTACAATTAAGCCAGATTTCTTTTATCAAGAAAAATTTTGTTTTTTTAAAATCAATAAACTATTTACATTTTAAATCACAGAACATTGTATCTTGGTCTTTATTTATTTCTGAGGTAAATGTGCCTAGAGCATAATCCCTTCTTCTCTCTTTCTGTCTCCCATGTGTCTCCTATGTGTCTCCCCTGTGTGTGTGGGTAAAGGGGTCATATTTATAGAGTGGCTAAGCCACTCCCCCTTCAGTCCCTTAGACAAAATGGAGGGAAAGTATAAACACAAAACCATCCTTACAGTATAGACAGTGTGGTTCAGTGGCACTGTTTTAGATAATTATCTGACAGAATATGTGTAATTGCACTTCTCATCTTGAAGAAGAAAGGAGAGTCAAGAAGGAGGGAGGCAGAAAGAGTGAGCTGATTAAGGGGAGAAGGCTAGCTTTTTCCACCACGATGCAGCCATAACATACATATCACTTGTATGGTGGCCATGCCAGGACTAATTTATAATAATAAAAACAAAACATATTCCTTTGATGCTCTCCAATAAGGAGCCTAGGTTGCCTGTTTCTGTGGGCACATTTCCAATAAAAGCACAAGGCTGCAGCCACACACCATTTTTTTTAATTTGTACCAACACCTTGGAGGCATATGTGGGCTCAGAGGCACACTTGTAAACAAAGATAATCCTAAATGTTAGTATTTGGCCATGTAGCATATTAATCTATCATTTTATTTTATTTTACAGTGATTTTTTTTAAGAAAAGCAAAAGAAGGTGGAAAGAAAAGACCAGCCAGTTATCTGACGAAGCATATACTTATTATCTCTACTGACGAGACTACCAACTTTGCTTCCCCCCGCCCCCATGTTTCATATATCCACATGCTGATTTACAAATTTTCTCTTCATCTGATTTCATTTAAATTTCACAAATTTCTGAAAGTCAGCTTCAGAGGGAAGTCATGGTTATATATGTGATACCTTCCTTCAATCATCTCAAGAGTTGGAAAAGGAGGCATCACACGTATAACCATGGCTTCCCTCTGCAGCTGGCTTTCACAAATTTGTCCCAGAAGAGGAAGAAAAAATATGTTGGTGCTGCATTGGCAGGCGTCTTATGAATGGGTCCCATTGCTCTAAAAATTCAGTGCTTCTCTTCACCCTTAGTTGATTTGCAAAACTGTCTTTATGAGGCTGAGTATCTTGGAAACTTTTTCTTTGAGCTCTGTCTCCAAGATCACCTGCTTTCGTCACAGACATGTATTTCCCAAACACATCTAACAATCCAGCACGGGCCAAGAAATTGACACACGCTATGGATTAAACAGATGGGGAGGAGGTATGAGTAAAGCAATGACAGCATTAGCCAGGAATGGGGGTCTGAAGCCAAGCCTTCTGTTTAGGTAAATCAATGTAGATCAGACAAAGTTAGGGAGGCAGCATTTTATCCCTCATTAGAATCTGGCCCAGAAACTGAGTGAAAAATGTCACAAATGAAGTAAATTTGTCCAACAGGATCATAGCCATGGTTATATAGTTCAGCACTAAGGAGTATGCTTCTGCACCATTCAAAATTGGCTTGGTTTTATGTCTTCAGCCTCCCCTAGGAATCCCCAGCCCATGACTAGGATCCAGGAAAAATTAATGGCAAATAAAAGGGCAATTCTAAATATGCTTAATTAGAAGCAAGTCTAAATGGTTTCAATCTGACCAAAAAAAAAAAAAAAAGCATAGCTTAGGAAAAGCTTCCAGCTCAGGAGTGGAGAAATGCTTTGTAGGCATAGAAGCTTCACATACATCTGGGTCTCCAGACACAATTCAGGGTGTTGGTTATTACCTTTAAAGCATTACATGGCTCAGGGCCAGGTTATCTTCGAGACCGCCTTCTACCGCATAGCTCCCAACGACCGGTAAGATCCCATAGGCGGGACCCGGAGTTGGTTTCCTCCGGGTCCCGCCAGCTAAACAATGCCGGCTGGCGGGCCCACGGGGGAGGGCCTTCTCTGTGGCTGCCCCAGCTCTCTGGAACCAGTTACCTCCTGAGGTCCATCCCCACCCTATTGGCCTTCTGGAAAGCGATGAAGACCTGGCTTTTCCGGCAGGCCTGGGGCTGTTGATCTCGCTTTGCGATCTGACGAGATCCGGCCATGAATGGTGTGAATGGGTTTTAATGTTTTTAATGTTTTTAATTTTTAAGTGTTTTTATAGTGATCTTTTGAGTGTATTGTGAGCCACCCTGGGTCTTCGGAGAGGGGTGGCATATAAATTGAATAAATAAATAAATAAATATATTGGGAAGAAAATGTGATGATGATGATGATGATGACAATGATAATGACTTTTTCTATTAAAAAGCAGTGACTACAAAAACAATAATTAAGGCAGAAATTAAAAATACAATACAGGAAGTCCTCGATTTATGACCACAATTCAGCCGAAAATTTGTGATGCTAAGTGAGGCAGATATTAAGTGAGTTTTGCCCCATTTTATGACCTTTCTTGTCACAATTGTTAAGTGAATCACTGCACTTGTTAAATTAATACCACAGTTGTGGTATTCTGGCTTCCCTTATTGACTTTGCTGATCAAAAGATCACAAAAGGAGATCACATGACCCTGGGACACTGCAACTGTCATAAATATGAGTCAGTTGACAAGTATCTGAATTTTGATCATGGGACCATAGGGAAGGTGAAGTGGTCAAAAGTGTGAGAAATGGTCATAAGTCACTTTTTTTCAGTGCTGCTGTTGTAACTTTGAACAGTCACTAAATGAACTGTTCGAAGTCGAGGACTACCTGTATCTCTTTAAAACCAGAATTTCAGACAGACAATATATATACATTTCAGATAAAAACATTAAAATGTCTGGATCAATTTGAAAATATGTACGGGGAGAAAAAAAGAGCCATGAAAATCAGGCCAGGTTTTCCCTCATTGACTACTGCTAATGGTTTGAGTAATGGTCTTAGACTGTGTTTTTATATTTTGCATTTTGCATTGTAATTATCCAACATGAATATTCATGTGAATAGCAAAGTGGGGTGCAAATTAATAAGATAATACATTTGAAGAGCTTTATGGCCTTTATCAGCCCAGGTAGGAGAAAGGGAGAAAAAAGACATGCATTCTAGTTTGTTTGTTTTTTTAATGCATTTGCTTCTTTTACATCTGTTTCTATATGGAGAAAATAAGCAACTGAATTGAGATGGGCGACCATAAATATCAGGAAAAGAGGAAGGAAGGAAGGAAGGAAGGAAGGAAGGAAGGAAGGAAGGAAGGAAGGAAGGAAGGAAGATCAATTATGATGACAATTTCTGAGATGATAAAACTCTCTCATAAAAAAGGAGGATCAAGAAGAAATGATTGGATCAAATAATTGATTTATTGGTGAGAATGAGGAGGAGAAAGAGAAACTGTCTTTTTTAAAGAAAGGAGAAAGAGAGAGATATGTAACAAGAGAGGTAACTGGGATTTAAGCGAAGTGCTTGTTTACAAGCAGCAATGGTGGGACAAATGAAACAGCACTGTCTAGAATGACTAATACTACATCAGATAATAATAATTGTGTCATAAATGTGGGGCACCTTTAAAAAAAAACACCTCCTTATCACTTTGATATACTTTTTGTTCCTTTCTGAAACCCTTTTAGAGAATGGAGGGAGAGTCTAGTTAAACCACTTGGGAAAAATTATTTTTTCCTTTCCTTTTCCTATGTAAAATGCAGAAGGCTCTTCAAAAAGAAGAAATGCAGAAGAACAGATACTCTTTTGGTGCAGACCTACATGCATTCAGGCAAATAAACATAAATTGTTCAATTTTGACAGGAGCTAAATCTTTCAAAACAACAACAACAAAAAAAGGCAGAGTAATATATCAGATCTAACTTTCTGTCTCCCTTAATGTTTTCTAAGAAAACACTTCAGACAGCAGAAATTCAAGATATCAAGAATCACTTTTATAGCTACTGCTAGCCTGGTTAAATTCAACTAAGATAATTCCCTTGTCTTGTTCTGGTGATTGATATACTACATGCAACAAAATGTCATAACTACCGCCTCTCCCTTTAAGCATGTTGTTGCAGTCATCCCCATTGAAGTACTGTTAGAAACCACCTTGGTTCTTTCTCTTGTTATCTTGATTATCTTGCAGCTAATCTTTCTGATTTTTAACTTTAATGAAATTTGGGCTTTTTTAAAAAAAGAATAGAGAATAAGGTATGTCTTATTGAAAGAGGCAAGTCATTTCCATGGGTAGTGGTATCTTTTATTGTTCCTTGTGGGGGGAGGGGAATGAGGAGAAATAGATATATGACAATGGATGCCTCAGATGCTCTCAGAGAACAGGGGACCAGAGAGGTGGATTTGGATTTGCACTGTGGCCTCAGCTTCTTAGAGGAGGAAGGAAGGGAAATCTACGGATTTTAATGACATGCTTGGTTGAAACATTAAAGAGGGGTGGGAGAGAGAAAGAAAAGATGAAAAGAAGACCAAAGGCTTATTCTTGCTCAAAATCCATACCCCCAAAGGCTTGGATAAAGGATAACAAGATTGGACAAGAAGCATCAAGCACAAGTACTAACCCTATTTTTATTATAAGGTTACCGTAAAGAATCTTTCAGAGTCACCTTTACAGTCCAAGAAACCAGGGTGGGTCCCCTGGGAGACATTTGCCAAGCTCCCCTTTTTTTTGCGAGCTAAGCTCTTATCTAACCACAGAATTCCAGATGCTACAGTGTGTCATGACTGAAATATTTCTGTTTCAAAGAAAACACCCTGAGTGGGATTCTCTTTTCTAGGCAGAGGCTCTAGAACTCCTCTCTGAGTCCTTCAGTCCCCAGAGGTGAGAAGGAGGGGAAAACTAATTTCAGAAATTGATTTGGATCAACGAGCAAAGTCAAGGCAAAAACCAGAGCTCGGCAGGTGTCAGCTTAGTGGCCTTAGGCAAAATTCTTTTGTCAATTGTGAAAAATCACTCTCATGGGTGATAGCCCCAGGCTGTGATTTGTTTCCCTCTTCCTTCTTTCTTTATGTCACTAAACCCATCATCCTTTACTAACTTCTCTAGGAGTAAGGACTTTTGAGAATGGCCTATAATTACCCAAAGCTACTGGCTCAGAAGATTTTTTTTTTTAAAACAGAGTTCATATTTTAGGGAGAAAGATAGATTCCATTGAGATTCAATTATATAAATATAATGAAATAAATATTTGTATCTTAATCTTGATTAATCTCCTCTCATTGGAATTAACAGAGAATTGAGCAACTAATTTTCTCTGGGTTCAGGCCCCCAAGTTCCAAACCTTCTATATTCTTTAAGATTTGAGCCTCAAAGATGAAATTTTAACTTCTCGTGAGATTCTGTGATCCTGTTACATTCTCGAGTTGAAGAAAAAATATATGCGTGTATGGTTTGCTGTTAAAATTGCAGTGTTTTACTACTTGGAAATTCAGATTTTATTAAAGAAACCCTTGTTAAAAACATTAGCCACTTAAAACTGTTCCTGTCTAGAAATGCTACTTCTTCAATGTTCCATGATTTAACTTTGAATACCCAGAATACAACATGAAAAGATATTGTAGTTTTTAACCTCTCTCTTTTTTTTTTTTAGCTTCCCATCAATTGTCCATTTTGTTTTTACCTTTAGGAACATTTTTCCATGAATCACCCCTGAATTTATTTTTTCTAGCCTGCCTTTATTATTTTTACAAATAACTAAATATGACCAACATATCCTACACACCTTCCACCTTCTATTTTCCCCACCATAACCACCCTGTGAGGCGAGATGGGCTGAGAGAGAGTGACTGGCTCAAAGTCACTCAGTCTGCTTTCATGACTAAAGCGAGACTAGAACTCATGGTCTTCTGGTTTCTACGTCAGTACCTTAACCACTACACCAAACTGGCTCTTTAGGCATTTAAAGGGAAGATTGATACAACTCAGACCTAATCATTTTCAAGTGAAAATGGTTCATATAGGTTACTAAAAATAGGACCACTTTGCACCATTTTACTCATTCCATCCTTTTACATGTTCCACCCTATATTCATTCTGACTACTTGATAATAAATATGAATTGAACTGAATGGCTTCCACAATTCAATTTTACATTCATTCAACTTCTAGTGTGAATTGTAATGATAATGGAAGTTGGAAAGATTTACAGGAGGATGCCAGTAAGTGGTATGATTACTTAATTCAGCCTCCCTATCCTATTCCATGCTGCCTTTCCCAATTATCTTTTTATCTCCAGTCTCCAGAGTCAAGATCAGAGAGAGGTTGCACTTGAAAATCAGTACAGAAGGATCAAGCAGATAAATACCAATTTTGTCCATCTCATACAATGCCACATTACTGCCATTACCGGAGATACTGCCATTAAGGTAAAGGTAAAGGTTCCCCTTCCACATATGTGCTAATCGTTCCCGACTCTAGGGGGCAGTGCTCATCTCCGTTTCAAAGCCAAAGAGCCAACGCTGTCCAAAGACGTCTCCGTAGTCATGTGGCCGGCATGACTAAACGCCAAAGGCACACGGAACGCTGTTAGCTTCCCACCAAAGGTGGTCCCTATTTTTCTACTTGCATTTTTTACGTGCTTTCGAATTGCTAGGTTGGAAGAAGCTGGGATATGTAACGGGAGCTCACCTCGTTACGCGGCACTAGGGATTTGAACCGCTGAACTGCTGACCTTTTGATCGACAAGCTCAGCGTCTTAGCCACTGAGCCACCACGCCGCATATACTGCCATTACTGGAATGCAATTCAAGAAAATCTAACTCATTCTGGTATTCTCGTTCTCCCAGCTCAAGAACACCTGAATGATCTCATATATGTTGGCATCTCACAGATGGTTCCTTACAGCCATATATTGATTTTATTTATTTATATCCCATGTTTATTATTTTTATAAATAATTCAAGGCAGCAAACATAGCTAATATTCCTTCTTCCTCCTATTTGCTCCACAACAACAACTCTGTGAGGTGAGTTGGGCTGAAGAAAATGACCGGCCCAAAGGCATCCAGCTGGCTTTCATGCCTAAGGTCAGACTAGAACTAATGGTATCCTGGTTTCTAATCTGGTGCCTTAATAACTAGACCAAACTGGCTGTTATATATGCTTTTTTTTTTTTTTTGCTATAAATCTTTGGTCATGCTCAGTAACTTAGCCATATTTATTGAAGTCAAGCTGGCTAATGACCAAAACATCCATATTCAAAAAAATTATTCCATGAGATTCTTTCTCATATTTGCCCTAGTTGTAAGGAATATACAGTATTTCAAGATAGTGCATTTTCCTCCCTCATGCCTGGCTACATCCTGAAGCAATGGCAGAATTGCTGGCAACAGAAAGCCAGTTTGGTGGGTAAAGAAAATGGGGGACTGTGAATTCTAGTACTGCCTTAGCCGACTGGGTGACCTTAGGCCAATCACTCTCTCAGAGCCCAACTCACTCCACAGGGTTGCTGAAGTGGGAAAAATAGGAGGGGGAAGGAAGATTAGGTATATTTTCTGCCTTACAATAATGGAAGGATACAAATAAACAAATAGCTGCCTTTGTCTGCTGCCATTCTTTTTCTCTGACCCGCTATGCTTCTTGGGGAAGAAATAGGGCAGTATCCAACCTTGGCAACTTTAAGCCTGGTGGACTTCAACTCCCAAAATTCTGGGAATTGAAGTCCTCCAGGTTTAAAGTTACCAAGGTTGGAGACCCCTGGTATAGACGATAAAAAAGATGGCTTGAGGGAAAGAGAGTGGTTACCTAGGGGATGAGAAGAAAAACATAGATCACACCTGGGAGCTATAGAATGTAAGCACAATCTGAGAGGATACTTCTCCAATTTCTTTATTCACATGGGTGTATAGGAGAGGGGAGGGTGCGAGCAGATTCAGATTTGCAAAATTACGTTACTTATAGCCAGCCTAGATAACAGTAGTCTTTAATCTTCCATGGACTTTATTTCTTGGTCTAGTTTGTAGCTGATGAGCTGCTAATATATGAGAATCTACTTATATACAAGTAGTCCTTGACTTGCGACCACAACTGATTTCTGTTGCTAAGCAAAACAGTTGTTAAATGTGTCTGTGTGTATGAGTTAATGTTTAAAAACAAAACTGTTTAGAAAAGAAAATTATTTTTCAATAGGAAATTAAAATAATGGCAAGGAAGAGGAAGAGAAAAAGAGGAGGGGGGGAATCTTACACACTCCTGCTTCCAACAGAGAGTTGGGAATTCAGACTCTGCATTTGCTTCAGGAAATGTTGGAGTTTTGCTGCTGGTAAGAGCACATGGGCAGCTTGTTGAGAACCCGAGATAAGAGAGTTGGCACTGATTGTGTCTCTCAGGACTGAGCAATGCAAAGCATCCAATGTTCTGGATGAAACCCAAAGTCTACTTCGGTTCTTTGATTTTGTGGGAGGCTTTGCTTTTAGGACTTGGAGTTTTCCTCAAATTTATCTGTTGCACAGCTCTTCATCTGTCTCATCGGATTTTGCTCCCTTGTGAGCTAGGGTAAAGCAACGAATTCCTTCCCTGCAGATGTCTTCCTTTAACTCAGCATTCAGAAAAAGACAGCTCTCCTCTTTTTCCTTTTTGGGGTAGGAGAGCTTCACTAGCAGTCCATTAATTATTCACCTCCAGTAGCAGTATAAATGATCCCTTCCATTTTGTTTTCCTTGCACCTCCCCGGGTAGCCTCCTTCCTAAATAGGCTCATGTGACAACAAAATGGTCTCCTTGTGAATATCTTCTAACAAGCCCACAGACTGCCTTTCACAGAGAAGGACCTGAACTCCCAGAGATTGTGGGATCCTTCCGGTTTACTTTGCAGTGGAAGTGAAAATTATGAGCAAAAGTGAAAAAACCTGTGTGTGTGTGTGTGTGAGGGGGGGGGGAAGATAACATGTGCTTGCAAATGCCTGCACCTCCTTGGCAGTTTTGAATTTATTTATATTGCAACAGCCCAGGGAATCCTAACTTCTCATTCCTTCACTTGATGCCTGCTGTGGCCAAGTAGCAACTGGGAGAATAACACTCTCTTTTCCCTGCAGGAGCCACCGTGAGTGTGAGGATTTTTTTTTTTAAGTAACTTTTTCCTTCCCTCTCACGTAGGGCTACCATGCAAAACTCCAGACAACTGCTAACTGCACCCAATATGTACTTTTTGAATCCTTTTTTTTTTGCCCGTAGATTTTCAGGAGAGGAGAGGCTAGGATAGGAGTAAGTTTTGTGACCTTGCTGAGTGTGCTAGGAAAACTAGGCCCCTCTGCTCGTAATATTAAAGCTGCTCCCACAGCCCTTTTCCCCCTCTTGAACAAGTGAATCCAGATGTCTTTCCACTTCACTGCAAAGCAGTTCGTTTTGCAAAATTGCTGAAGCTCTGCTGAGCAGAATGTTGGACCCTGTTCCCATTAAAGGGAATTCTTGCACCACCCTGCCTCTTACTCCTTCAAGTAGATTTCACAGGGAACTTTTTATCACCAAGCCAGATCTTAAGCCTTTTAGCCAGTTTCTAGCATTTTTCATGATCCCTATAACAAAGGGCCCAACTTGATTTTCCATATCAGCTTAAACAACATGAATTCACCTCTTCTCATTCCCTGCCCCAGCTTCTATATTATAGACTCAAGCTTCTTAGCCACCTTATTGATGAGAGGGGCGGTATATAAATTTAATAAATACATACTTTCTCTTTTCCCCATCCCCATAGATACAGGGAAAGGTGTCTGGCTGCAAAACTGCAGCCTTGACAGTTAGAACAATTAACCAGTGGAACAACTTGCCTCCAGAAGTTGTGAATGCTCCAACATTGAACGTTTTTAAGAAAAGATTGGACAACCATTTGTCTGAAATGGTGTAGGGTTTCCTGCCTGAGCAGGAGGTTGGATTAGAAGACCTCCAAGTCCCTTCCAACTCTGTTATTCTGTTCTGTTAGATGTTGTCCTGTCATCACAATTTTCAATGGGATTTTATTATGCAAGAAAAGACACCCAGACAGACAAGCTATTTTCTCCTGGTATCAACAGCTCAGATTTTTGGCAAATTTTCTAGCCAATTGTACGTGACATGTACATAACAATTCCTGGGAAATAGCAGTTTATTCTTCCTTTCTGGGTCTGGGGTGGGGTCATAGGGCAGGGCGCTGACCATATGACCATTTTTTCACTCCTCCTATTAGCTGGTGGGAGGAAACAGTGATTGGTTGTGGTATTTCCTACCTTAAGAGGGAGTTAATATAGACATGGTACTATACTGATAGAAGAGAATATTTAACAGAATAAAAGAGTTGGAAGGGAGGGACCTTGGTGGTTTTCTAATCCAATCCTCTGTTCAAGCAGGAATTTGTAGTTCAGGGTTGAACTGTGGGATTCTTGGTACTCTCTGAGTCAAGTGGTTTTCTTGCGGACATTTCATTACCAAATTCAGTAACATTCCATCATGTTGGAATTCAAATTTTTTACTACCGGTTCTGTGGGCGTGGCTTGGTGGGCGTGGCTTGGTGGTCATGTGACTGGGTGGGCGTGGCTGGGTGGTCATGTGACAGTGTGAGGGGTAGCTTGCTAGGCCGCGAGTGTCGCGGCCCATGTGGGATGGAGCCGTGGAGGCGAAGCAAGCCAGGCAAGCTGGAGGCTGGGGACCAAACTCAGAGAGCACCAAGGACCCTACATAATATTATGTGGAAATGCTGTCAATTTGCTGACATGCCCAGATTCTGGGCACTAACCCGGGAGAAAGAGATTATCTTTCTCGCGGGTTAGTGAAAGAGCAATAAATCACTTAGGGATGGGGGCGGGGGGGGGGGAAGTAGCTCCTGTTCCTTTTTTTTTTTTTTTTGCCCCCAAATGTTTTTGCCTACCAATGACTTTTTTGCACCAATGAATTATATCTACTTAGTTTGGCTGTCTTCCATGTTCTTCCTACCCAGTGAGTTAGGTTTAAGGTTATCCATCAATGGTTGAAAGTTACTTCTGTGAATTTATGTATCCGCGCCATAACCAGAACAAGGCGGTCACATCGGTTGATTATATCTATGGTGGCCAAAATCGTATTGAACATGAGATTTAAACAGTGACGGTGGGCCAAAAATGAACAAGAGTCCAAAAGGTGAAGGACTCTTCCCGAAGGAAAAAGCCTCAATCCAATATCAACACTGTTGGTTGCTACTTGCTTTGTATATATAATTGTGCATATATAACTGTATATATAATTTTTTTCAACCCAGAATTACTCATTTCAGAATTTGGGGGTATGTCAACTTTTCTTTTCTTTTTTTAAAGTCCAACCAAACTTGTGCAGGATATTATGCAACCATTCTTACTGAGATGGCATGGGTATCTGTGCCAAAAAGGGCGAATAACGTTGGCATGATTTTTAACTGTTCAGTCATTCTAAACTTACCATTTACAAGATCTGAGGCATTTGTGGGGGGAAAAGGAGGAAAAGAGGGAGGGGGGAAGAAAATGCACAGCATGGAAAAGAAATTAATGGCCCTCAATAAATTTGGGGACAGTTGGCAGCTCCGCTTTGCGTATTATAATAAAAATGGTTTATTGGCCTAACATTGTTCAATTCAAAATCCCAGTGAAAAGTCAGGCTCTGCGGTGCAGGCTGGCAGCCTAAAAGAGGAGGAGGGGAGGGTCAGTGACTGACCCCAGTCAGCCCTAAAGCCCACCTGGGTTTCTGCCTCAAGGGCTCAAGGCTTCCCATGCTAAAGTAAATATCTTTCCTCCACTTAGCTATATTTATTCTGTACGGTACTTTCCTATGCAGCAGCTCCTCTAATATCCCCAGAGTCCTGGAGCCCATTTATTTCCCAGTCACTGCCTGTGTGCTTTCATGAAGTGGAGCTAATGTACCCCAGAAGGCTTAGAGATACCGTCAGCTGCAGCAGAAGAAAAATTTCAGGGCCATTTGTTGTCAGGCCAAGAAAATAAACAGCCTCAGGATTTCACAAATGGGAGAGAAAAGGCTGGAGCAAAAGTTGAGGGGGAGAGGAAATTGTGTCAGAAGGGGACAAATGGATATCTTGGCAGAAGGCAATTCTTACATACAGCGGGAGAGGTATGTGCATTGGACAAGGAGAGCCAAGGTTTTTTTGTAATGGACAAGCCCAGACCAAATGATTTGCTGCCTTCTCATCTTATTGCTGGTTTAATAACTGGAAGAACGGCTGGTGGTGGATTCAGTCTCATAACTGAACTTTCTCTAACTCCCCCACCGACTAAATGATTTGGCCTGTCTTTAACCTGCATTGTGAAGCACTTTAGAGTTGCAATGTCTGCCTGAATCAATAGGAACCTGTCCAGGCGTCCAGACGAGTGGGAGAGGCTACAGCTATTGGGTGGTGGAAATTCAGACAACCACCAGATGGCAGCAAAATAACACAGGATGCCTAACTCTTTGCTGCCATCTACTGGTTGTTTGGATTTTTGCAGCCTGGGTATGGTATGCCAAGAAGAGATCCTCTTAAAAATGCCCCTGCTTTCAAAGATCTGCTGGTCAGGCAAGGAAGCAGAGCACAGCCAAGCTAAAAATGGCATACCCTACTGTGGGGAGTGCCTTTAGTCTCCCACTCCCTATTTTCAGGAGAGGATTTAACGTCTCCCTCCTCAGTTAGGTTGTTTGAATTTGATAATCATAATTGTAGTGGTTTTTATATTTTTTGCACAATGACTATTTAGTGCAACATTGAAATGAGGCGAGTATGTGTAGGTGTGGGGGTGTGTGCATGTGTGCAAAACCTGCATTCAAACCGAAATATAGGTAGTCTTCAACTTATGACCACTATTGAGCTGAAAATTTCTGTTGTTAAGCAAGACATGTATTGTGATTTGCCCTACTTTACGACCTTTCTTGCCACAGCTGTTAAGTGAATCATGGCGGTTGTTATGTTAGTAACACAGTTGTGAAGTGAGTCTGGCTTCCCCATTGGCTTTGCGTTTCAGAAGGTCACAAAAGGTGATCGCATGACCCCAGGACACACTGCAACCATCATAATTGCGAGTCAGTTGACAATATCTGAATTTTGATCACGTGACCATGGGGATGCTGCAATGGTCACATGTGTGAAAAATGGTCATGTCTCTTTTTTCAGTGCTGTTGTAATTTCGAATGGTCACTAAACGAACTGTTTAGTGGAGGACTACCTGTATTATAGTTTTATAGTATTATAGTTCAGCCAGCTCAGCAGTGTCACGTAATTTTAAAAGATAGAAGTAATAAAAATATTTGATAGCTGGAGAAAATATCTGAAAGGTTAAATTTCTGAACAAAAATGCTATATCAACTGTTGAGAATACAGTCAAGTCAATTTATAGTAGAAACTGACACGGAATGCCTGATCAAAAGATTGCAATTGCTTTTTAAAGTTGCTTATAGCTTAAAACCTAAATTCCCTCTGACTTTGGTTTATCTAAATTTATTTTTAAAGATGTTTCTAATAGAAGTTAATCCATGGCAAAAAAGAAGAGTTCCTTTTAAGCATAACCTGCCTTGTCAAAACTGCCTGCCTCACATGTAACCCAAAAGCATTCTTAGGAAATTTAATAGTGCAACTCAGTTCTGAATTTGCATTTTGATCAAGGGGTGTTTTGTGATTACCATATTTTTGGAGTATAAGATGCACTTTTTCCCCCCTAAAAGAGGGTGGAAATATTGGTACATTTTATACACCAAATACAGCTATTTTTGGCCTCACAAAGCCCCGCCCCACTGATCCCATTTTTGCGAAAAATGGGCCCGTTTTTCACACATACACACACACACAAAAAGGCCTGCAGAGTGCTCCTGGTGGCTGGGGAGGGCAAAAAGACAGTTTTTGTGAAAAACAGGCCCATTTTTCATCCGTTTTTTGCAAAAACGGGGACGTTTTTGCCCTCCCCCAGCTCCCAGGAGCACTCAGCAGGCCTCTGTTTTTTGCAAAAAAATGGGCCCATTTTTATGAAAAACGGGGTGTGCAGAGGGTTTGGGAGGCCTGCAGAGTGCTCCTGGGGGCTGGGGAGGGCAAACACCTTTTTTTTCTTACTTACTCTTCAAAATCTTGGTGCGTTTTGTACACTGGTGCATTTTATAATCCAAAAAATACGGTAGTTAAAACCACCGTATTGTGAGCGTGCCCATAACATGTTCTAAAAATTCCAAGTTGGGAAAGGCTTAAACTGACAGTCCACAAACAAACTGGATTGTTGGATGTGTCTCCCACATAATGTATGTCAACACACATGATCTCATGGATCTCCTTCCATTTTTAAGGTGATGATTTATCAGAAGGTAGCAGCAAACAGGAAAATGTGTTACTCTATCCCATTCATAATATTGTGTATGTTGGACCTGGGAAATCAGGCAGTCACAAACCAATTGACCCAATGTAGAAGAGACACTAGTAGGCCATTGCACTGTTGCATACTGGTCACAACTGACTGGCAGGAAAATTGAGGCAGGTGAGTGGAGTGCAGCAACCTACAGCTAAATCACCAAAAAGCTTGCAGGTTGCAGGCAGGTGGGAATGAATGATCGTAATAAGTATCTCAGCTTGAACACCTAGAAAATGCTGATAGACAAAATTGGAGGGGGGAGTGGGTGGGAAGGAACTAGCAACACATTACAGATCGTTGAATATATAGGACACTGAAAGAGCTTGAATCACACCAGAGGTTTTCCTTCCTGTTCATGTCTGCTTTCCAAAATCAGGCTCTGGACCATTTAAAGCTCTTTTGGATGGTTGCAGCAGAATTTGCCTAGATGGAAGTGCTTTTCTGGAGGCTAAAAAAATATAAAGAATAGTTGCTGGAATTGGGTATGCCTAGTTCAGGGGTGTCAAACTCGCGTTGTCATGGCAGTATCACGTGACGTAACACGACTTCTCCTCCCTTTGTTAAACTGGGCATGGCCAGTGTGTGACACATCTGGCTCGTGGACTGGGAGTTTTAGTGAAAAGAAGGACTCGGGTAACATGATAGCAGTGTTCCAATATCTCAGGGTTTGCCACAAAGAAGAGGGGGTCAACTTATTTTCCAAAGCACCAAAAGGCAGGACAAGAAGCAATAGATGGAAACTAATTAAGGAGAGAAGCAGCCTAGAAATAAGAAGAATTTTCCTGAAAGGACAATTAATCAATAGAACAAGTTAGTGTTGTGGTCCGCCAACAGCCTGCGGATCTGGCAGCAAAGTCAGACAGTGAGGAGGCTAGGGAGGACAATGGGCCAGTCCTGGAATCAGGGGAAGGCCTGGACGAGGGCTCTGTGTCAGAGGCAGAGATGGGGCCAGGGCCATCTGGGAGAGATGCGTGGACTCTGGAGCCTCCAGAGGTGGACAGCAGAGAGGCAGAGGAACAGGAGGAGCCTGTTCCTAGTGCATGCATGCAAAGAGCTGCCAGAAGGCAAGAGCAGCTGAAGCAAAAAGGACGACTCGGGAGTAAGGCCAGAAGATGATTGGCCACTCCCATAAAGCTTAAAAGAGCAGCATTGAGCCGTTGGGTTCTTTGTAGAAAAGCAACGTTGATTCCCATGCTTCTTGTCAGTGACTCTTGAACTTTGTGGGGTTTTTGGCAAGAAAAGCCTTTGGCAGGTTGCCAAAGACCTCAAAGGTTGGTGATAAGGCCATAGGACTGGTTATGAAGAATTTGTTTTGGACTAAGCTGAGAATGAATTAATTCTCAGCTGTTTTAATAAAATAAGTTTGTTCAGGACTGAATTGTGTTTGGTAATCACTACGTGGGCCTCAGTCACAACACTTACCTCCAGAAGTGGTGAATGCTCCAACATTGGAAACTTTAGGAAGAAATTGGACAACCATTTGTCTGAAATGGTGTAGGGCTTCCTGCCTGAGCATGGAAAGATATTAGATCATCCAGGGTCTAATTAAACTTCATACGCAATAAAGTTTTACACAAGCCATTTGTCTGGAATGGTATAGGGTCTCCTGTTTGAGCCGGGGGTTGTACTTGAAGACCTCCAAGGTCTCTTCCAACTCTGTTATTCTGTTATCCTTATTCTTTAAGACCTATCGGTGGATCCAGATGATGGTTTTCCAAGTGCCTGCTGAAATTGTGACAGGACAGTTCAGCCTTGATTCCTGAGGTGCCTTTGAGATCTTAGGGATAAGAATATGGCTGGGAGGCAAAAGGCAGCAGAGAGAATTACTCTCTCCTTCTTGATCTTGCACTTCATATGCAATACTAAGATGCCTGCATTTCAGCAAGTGTTTCAAAAATTAAACAGTAATGACTATAAAATAAAGAACGGTAAGGTTTCAATAACGAGGCCTTCCTTCTCCTCTCTTCACTAATTATAATCTGTTTGCAATCTGTCTTTTGGGGAGGATGAGCATTACAATGTTAAGCATGTATATAAAGGCATCTAATTTTTATTTTTTTTAAATATAAATGAGAAATCTTGGAAATAGCTAGGATTAAATTTCATTGATGTATTGGTTATATGAAATTGGAGAATTCTTAAAGCTGTGCAAGGCTTCCAAACTAGTTCAAGAAAAAGCATGTCAGGCACACCTTAGCAACAGTCTGCAGCTCTTTAAAACAGCCAGATACTTTCTCAAGTTGTGTAGCAGCTGTGTGATCCCAAATTCATCAATCTGCTATAAAAAGGTCAGGGAGGTACTAGCTTTGTGGTTCTATAGACTCCAAGCCATCTTTCTTGAAATGAACCTGAAGCTTTGCACAGCCTGAATCATCATCATCATCATCATCATCATCATCATCATCATCATCATCTGAAATCACCTTCATTCTAAAGTAGGGGTGTCAAACTCAAGGCCCGGGGGCCAGATCCGGCCCATGGGTTGCTTCGATCTGGCCATCGGGGCCACCCTGGAAACATTGAAGGATTGGCCCGTGCTGCCTCTGCCAGAGAAAACGGAGCTCGGGAGGGCCGCGGGTGGCTCTCCTGAGCTCCGTTTTTGCTGGCAGAGAGTTGTAGGAGGCTGTTGCAGCTGAAAACAGAGCTCAGGAGCCCATTTTCACTGGCAAAGCGCTTGGGCCACCAGAGGCGCCCCCAACACGAATGATGTGGAGCTGGCCATACCCACCCTGGCCACGCCCCCTCCAGCCCCCCCCCCGAGGTCAAACACAAACTTTATGTGGCCCTCAATGAAATTAAGTTTGACACCCCTGTTCTAAAGGGACAGAAGTGTGAGTGAAATGTTGTAAAGTCACGTGCTAATTAAGACATGGTCGTAGTATGAAATTGAGAGACATTTCCTTGTCTAAAACAATTCTTGAGCTTTACTTTGTTGAATATTGAGGATATCTCCCTCCAATAGATTAAAATCTTGGAAAGCAATAGTCCTGAAGAAGCCTTGAAAGAAACCAATGTTAAGAAATGATATCCAGGGCTCCGGAGGTTTACAGTGTTTTGCATGGGTACATTTGTTAAGACAAATGAGAAATAGAGGAAATATTTAACCATGGAAAGATATTTTATCATCCAGGGTGAAATATAGCCAACATTAAAACTTCATACTACCCAATAAAGTTTTACACAAGACATTTGTCTGGAATGATATAAGGTCTCCTGTTTGAGCTGGGGGTTGGACTAGAAGACCTCCAAGGTCCCATCCAGCAGTGGATTTCACATTATGTTACTACCAGTTCGCCCCGCATGTGCATGCTCGCTTCATGCACGCACCCGGTTCGTAAGCATGCCTACCTTCCGCGCATGCACCCAGTCTCAAAAATGTGCCTAAATAGGATGGCATAGAGCAGGGTCAGGTGGGCGGTCCCACCTGCAATTCCCGCTACCGGCTCAGGTGAACCAGTCCGAACTGGCTGAATACCACCCCTGGTCCCATCTAATTCTGTTATTCTGTAAAGCAGGTAGATTTTTGACTTTGTCTCCCTCTTTCAATGTTAAAATACCATTTTCTCACATTTGCTGTAAGCCTTTGCATGTTTCTTACCTTTTGTCTGTGCAGATGGAATACAATGGAAACATTGTCTTAAGTAACTTATGCACCATGGTCCTCTATATCTTTACTTAGTAGTAAGTAACATTTTAGAGAAGCCCTTGGAGAAGTCCACAGAGGGAAAATCTGTCGGCACTGATTAATGGCTCCCAGTTCCGAAGCATATATCTCTCAATACCAAGTGCTGAGGACAAACATCAGGAAAAAGTGGCTCTCTTTAAATTTCCTAATTGTGATCTCCCTGGCCATGGTGAAAATAATAATAATACTGGATTAAATTTATCTTGTCCTGCTCCAGCAGCTTCCACCCCCCCCCATTATTATTGTCTTCTGAACTGATAGTGAAAATAACTCCTCTGTGTATTTCCTGTCTGAATAAAGCTTTCGCCTGGTTCTAACTAGTCTCAAAATAAGGTATGAAGGACTTCTGCTTTTAGTTTCATAGGCACAATAAGGTAATTTGATATTTCTGAAACTATCCACTCTGAAGAGTAGAGATTTTAGTTGGAGATAAAACTTTTGATCCGTCTCCTAAAGCTGCCTTTACAGAAATATACTGTATATGTATATGAGAAACATTTAAATAGCTATAACAAGATACAACTGTTCAATAAAATGAAAACCCTTTCACTTTTAAAGTATTGGTCTATCTCTCCCCATTTCTTCATCCTTGCCATATTTGATTGATTAATTAAGTGCCATCAAGTCCTTTTGGTGTATCTACCAAAATGTACTTCTTGGTTACTACCAAGAATTTTGGACTGTATTTTTTGGACTATAAGACGCTCTGAACTATAAGACGCACCTAGCTTTTGGGAAGAAAAACAAGAAAAAAAATCTCCCTCTGCCTCCTAGCAATTTGCCTCCTTGCAACAAACAGCAAACAGCAAACAGCCTGGTCAGCTTCAGCACAGCCTGATCTAGCATGAGCAGCTGATTGGCGGTTGGATCTGCTTCATGGAATTCCACTTATCAGCTGTTCTAGGATGCGGGGATTGCCATCACCCATCGCTGATGTCACCTATCTCCGCCTCCGTGTGCCCTATGTTTGGCCTGTTCCAGGCAGCAGGAATAGGCATCGGGGCAATTCCCGCCACCTGGAACTGGCCGAAAATGGGGTGCATGGAGACAGTGATAGGCGGCAGCAGTGATGGCAGCAATGGGTGATGGCGATCCCCACAGCCTGGAAAAGCTGATAGGTGGTATTCCGGGAGGCAGATCCAACTGCCATCAGATGCTCGTGCTAAATCAGGCTGTGCTGAAGCTGACCAGGCTTTTTGCTGTTTGCTGCAAGGAGGCAAATTGCTGGGAGGCAGAGGCCGAAGGGTGGGGGCCGGCGGGTGGGCGGGGCTTTGGCAACATTTGCTGTATAAGACGCACAGACATTTCCACACACTTTTTTTGGGGGGGAGTGGGTCTTATACAACGAAAAGTACGGTAGGTAGATTTTCTTCATGACAATCTATTCCTATTGCAATCTTTCAAAATGCAAATTCTTCTGCTATAAACTTATGTAAATATACATACACACACACACATACACGTGCACAAACACACACATATATATATTGTAGATGTATATATTTTATACATCTACAACATTTATATATTTTTAAAAAATCAATAGTGGACTTTTTATTGGAGAAAGATGAGCTGCTGTGAGATCTAGTGGGAATGCAATACTCAATTTATTGTAGGGAATTTACATTATAATTCTTTTAGATCTTTCTTGCAAGCTTATCAGAGTACTGTTCTGCCCTGTTGGAAAATAAATTAGTAATTTACAGCTTTTACAGAACAGCTTAAAGGGATCTATCCTGGCAACACATACTTTTATTTTGAGAAGCTTAATATCTTGATTGCAAGAGATAATACTGCCTTCTATTCTGCTTTGGCTGGTGCCTACAATTTTTTCAGGAACAGGTTAGAAAGTTACAGTGGAAGACAAGCAACACACACAGAGAAAAAAGACACCTGGTGATTATAACAATTTTATTTCTTTGGTTTCATAGCTAAGAAAAAATATCTGTTTTTTTCTGATGTAACTGTAATTATAAAATGAATTTGTATTACAAAAAGGTTTATATCTATTAAGGTTCCTTGCTGAGTCTTGCAGTTATCTAATGAATACTACTCTGAATAGTGGAATACAAAAACTTAAAACAAACAGCAAAGTTGGTTATTATTTCTCAGACTTCCAACAGCTACCCTTTTGCTGTCAAAAATGACATTTTGCTTCTTTGAACATTCGTGAGACATGCTGGCATAAAATACAAAGGTGATCCAATTACAATTTCTGCAGCTGCATCTTATTTTGTTAATGCTTGCAAATTAGTGGTATCAGTTATTGCCCCCTTCTTGTGAGAACAAACACAGATAGGATTAAACACAATGTATTTTATAGAGAGCCTTATTTTACTTTTAAAAAATCCCAAACTATAAATAGTTTGACATGTCTAGACAGTATAAAAATGGGACTTCATAGGAGAATGCCAAATATAAGGTTGCATATCACGACCTACTAAGAAAGTAGGAGTAGTCCTGCTAGACCACAGGATAAGATCCATCTTAGTTCAAAATGTTGCTTCTCACAATAGGCAACCAAATTCTTCTGGAGTGCTTAAAAGCATGGGGCGGAGACCCATCCTTCTGATATTTGGCGGCACATGGGCCCCCAAGTTGTTTCTCAAGATTAATGGCCCTGGATAGACTTTTTTTCCATTAGTGGAGCCAATCTCTTTTTCAAGCAATCAAGGTAACAGACATTACCACATGTTATGGCAATAATTTCCATACATTAGATAGGCCCTTTGTGAAGAAGTGTTTGCTTATTTTTATTCTAAACTTCCTCCCAATCTGCTTCATGACATGAGCACTGATCTTAGTGCTTTGAGAAAAGGTAGGAAATGTCTTACAGAATTTTATACACCTCAGTCATGTCACACACATATACATCTACTCCCTGGGCACTTCCCCCCTCCCCCAAATTAAAGATCCCTAAATAGCCTAGGAGACCCAGATGGCTATAGTGGTTAAAGATACCAGGCTAGAAACTGGAAGAGTGTGAGTTGTAGTCTTTCCTTAGGCATAAAGCCAGCTGGGTGATTTTGGGACAGTCACTTATAATCTTGGCCACTTAACAGACCAACCACTTCTTTGGCTTGTTTTTGCATTGAATATATTTCGAGAGATACGTGGTCATCACCCCTGAAGACACCCTGGACTGACCTAAATGGAGATGGCTTTGCTGGCAAGCAGACCCTGCCATAGCACGGGAATAACACTAGGAAGAAGAAGATATTTCAAGAGATATTTATTGAACTGCTTTGCTGTGGTTGCACTCTTACCTTGGGATTAGGGCACTCTGTGGACATTAGGCTGTGGGGCGCTACAAGATTAAATCAAGTAATTTAATATCTTGATGAGATTGCTGGGTGCCATTATTAAAGATACGGGACTGGGTGCCATCTCTGTGTTGATGATACCCAAGTCTATTTCTCTTTTCCATTTTTATCAGATTGGCTGATTTCCCTGATGGTCTCCTGTTGGGACTGCACTGAGATCTAAGTGAAGCATAATAGACAAGAGTTTGGTGGTAGCATGATGTCATTTCTCTTTACATTTGTTGCTTTGCTTTGTTCCTGCAAATTCAACGCTGGTGTGAATTCGGTAGCCTTCCTTGTCAGAGCTTGTATGGGTTTTCCCTTCAAGGGACTTTGCAGAGTCAAGTAAAGATGATATGTGGCAGTCTAGCAGTATTTTAGAGATTACCTTGAATTGGTCAAGGATGCACTACAAGAATAATGTCACATGGAAAGAGTCTGAATCAGTTTGAAGGACTTTGGGATGGGGTAAAATAATATTCTCATAAGAGATTGAATTATGTACTTTAGGGATGATACTACACCTTGTGATGAATGCTCAGGTCAGTGTGGGGGGTTATTCACCAAGTATGCCCTGTTTATTGAGGATTGACATGGCTTTTGTTACCCACAAAATATTATTATCTAATTAGATGATTAGTAAAGGTAAAGGTTCCCCTTGCACATATGTGCTAGTCATTCCCGACTCTAGTGGGCAGTGCTCATCTTTGTTTCAAAGCTGAAGAGCCAGCGCTGTCCAAGGACATCTCCATGGTCATGTGGCTGGCATGACTAAATGCCAAAGGCGCACGGAATGCTGTTACCTTCCCAACAAAGGTGGTCCCTATTTTTCTACTTGCATTTTTTACGTGCTTTTGAACTGCTAGGTTGGCAGAAGCTTGGACAAGTAACGGGAGCTCACCCTGTTACGCAGTACTAGGGATTCGAATCGCTGAACTGCCGACCTTTTGATCGACAAGTTCAGCATCTTAGCCACTGAGCCACTATGTCCCTACAGATTATTGTTACAGGCTCTATAATAGGATACCCTTGGTAGAGGTACCAAATCATAGATAGGTTCCTGTCTGGGTCATTGCGGTGGGAGTATATTGTGCATGTGCCAGCTAAATAGCCTTGGCTTCTGTCTGAAAGTCCTTTTATTGCAAATAACAGCCCCTTCCATATGGGTTATGCTCTATAGATAATTTTCCATTTGTACAAATAGAAGTACAAATAGAAATGGGAAGGTTCCAACATGGAATCAAGCAGAATTGGGGTCTTTTTGGTGTATTAGTATTAATATTTTGGAATTCCCTTCCTCAGTCAGCTTTGTATTTTATTAAAAAAATACTCTCAAAACGTGTCCTTATTTGTTAGCTTTTTCCTTGTAGAAGTTATATGTATTTGTTACCTGTTTTTTTGTTTCTGATGTTGTGGTTTATTGTGTGTTTTATTTTCAATTTTTCTAATGTTATAATTTGTTTCTGATAGTTCTGTGATGGTGATAATTCACTGGGAGTATTTGAGCTCTGATATTTATTATAATTTTGTTATTGACTGCCAGGAACCATCCTATTGGTAAGACATGTGCAACCTATAATAAAATGCTTCTTTTTCATTTATTTTTTGTCCACATGCTCCTTAGTTTCCTTTGCTGCATTCCTTATTACCTTATCCTTTTTCTGTTAGTGATTCCTTTTGAGGTTTCCATTAAGACAATAGTTCCATTTGTGAAGGAAACTTCAAAAACTACCCTGGCCTCTTCCTTGGCTTGATTGACCACTTCTTATATTGTGGAATACATTCCACTTGAACTTCCATTCCTGTGGTTTAAATACCCTTCAGACATTTGGCCTTCTTAACTGCTCCCTTCAATGTCTTTCTACCAGTTCCTTTCTTATTGAGAAGTTTCCCCTTTTGTAGTCAGTGACTTGGTTAGAGCCTGCTGGGAAATTCCATTTTGCATGTATGTTAGCTATTACACAGCATTATGTTCCTTGTTTTTCATCATGGTTTATGTCTCCACAGCAAGTCACAGTCAAAATGGAATCCAAGAGCAATTCTTCTAAGCCACAATCATTTAGAGCAGGCGTCTCCAACCTTGGCGACTTTATGACTTGTGGACTTCAACTCTGGGAGTTGAAGTCTACAAGTCATAAAGTTGTCAAGGTTGGAGACCTCTGATTTAGAGTAGGGTTTCCCAACCTTGATTGCTTTAAGACAGATGGACTTCAACTCCCAGAATTCCCCAGCCAGCCTTTTGGACTTGATTCTTGCAAAAGAAATCCTGCTTTGAATTCTCTGTTTGTATTTGCTTGCTGCTGCTTAACTGGAGAGTGCTGGCTTGCTGCCAAGGAATTTATAACTCTCTTGGCTATTAAACTGGAAGTTAAACTTGCTTTCCTTGGTCATGAGCTCCAAGGTGTCTGCTCTCTTCTAAAGAGTGTTGTCTGACAATCTTTCGGCAGTGCAGTCAGTCATTAAGAGAAAGATTGACTATTGTCAGCAATATCCCATTAGTCATTTATGGCCCTTCGTGTGCACATGGGACATGATTCATGAGTTCTCCAGTTGTCATTACCTATCTCCCTGGGTTATTCTATTTCACTTTATACAGCCAAATCATCAGACCCTTTATAATATTCAGATTTCCTGTCACAAATTTCAAGTCTTAGAATCGAAGATAGGAAAATCTGGAGAAACTATACTTTAAGGAAAAACATTGTGGTCAGAACAGTGGAATGATGGTTAGTATCACTCTTTTCCAGCAGCTTCTATCCTGCCAGAGATATTTTAGAGGATTCTGCTCAAAGCAAGGCATTGGACTAGATGACCTCAAAAGTCTCTTCAGCTCAACGATTCAATGAAGAAAAATTATAATTTTCATGCCAAATCATTTTTTTTTCATTTTTGCAATTGCATCTGAAGAAATATTTCCTTCCTTCCTTCCTTCCTTCCTTCCTTCCTTCCTTCCTTCCTTCCTCCCTCCCTCCCTCCCTCCCTCCCTCCCTCCTTCACCACCCATCTCCCTTGGGGAGGGACTATGGGTGGTGTACAGTAAAGTTACACTGAATCTGTTTGTAATGTAACTGTTCTTCATCAATACAGTAGAAAAATATTTTTTAAGATTAAGTATTCTAGTCTGAATTTGAAGCCTCAATATTCTTGATGCTGCTCTGCATCCTTTATTTCTATAACAAACCTGGATTCTTGGTTTATATTTCGAGGTGGCGTGGCTTGTTTGGGGGATACTTGGTATGCACAATCTTTCAAAATTCTTTTTGGAGTTCCAATTTGCTGAACAATGGGATCTCTTGAAACTCTGATCCATATGCCTGCCCCTATCCAAACACTAATGGGCAAAGAGACCTCTAATGTAAAGGCACAAGAAAATATCTTGTTTCTCAGATCAGAGGATACAGAAATTAAGAGAAATATATATTAAATGACCAGCTGCCTGCAATTACTGTAGGTTCGAATCTCGCCAAGGCTCACGGTTGACTCAGCCTTCCATCCTTTCTAAGGTAGGTAAATTGAGGACCCAGTTGTGGGGGCAATAAGCTGACTTTGTATAAATATACAAAAGGATGAAGGCTATTGCTGAGCATATTGTAAGCCGCCCTGAGTCTCCGGAGAAGGGCGGCATATAAATCAAATTTAAAAAAAAAGCATATTAAAATAAATGATGGATTATTATTTTTGAAATTATTTTTTTCTGTCAGAGCATTTGGGAAGTCCAAGAGTCACTAGACCACTTCATTCTCCTCCATACCTTAGTATGGAAGGGCAGAGTAGCATCTGGATCCCCAGAGATTAAATTCTCCAGAATCTTGAGCTAATGCAGGCTTTGAGTTTCATTCTAAAATGGTTCTGAGAAGCACAAGAAGTTCCTTCTCCACACAACTGGATGTGAGAGCCAAGTTTCACATCTGGAGTACCAGGTGCATCTTCTTTCTCCTCAGCAGATTGCCTACTTTCACTCTGTTCCAGATCACAGTTGTGCTTTGTGTTAAAAATACAGATATTACGTATAGCATAAGCCAATTTGATATTGTGGGTTTAGAAATTAAAGGAGGACCCAGGGAGACCTAGGCTGAAGTCCAGCCTGCTTCACAGGAAAATTGTTGTGAGAAAAAGAATTGAGGAAGGTGACTATATATACCATTTTTAAGATTGTGAACAAAAGCCAGACTGTAAATGCAATGAATAAATTAATAAACATATAAAGCAAGCATTCATAATGTCTCAGTTTAAGTTCCTTTGCCTTGCGTTTGCCTATCTACAGGTAGTCCTCGACTTATGACCACAATTGAGCCCCAAATTTCTGTTGCTAAATGAGTGTTAAGTGTTCTGTTATGTGAATTTTGCCCCATTTCACGACCTTACCACAGTTGTTAAATGATTCAGCTGTTAAGTTAATGACATGGTTGTTAAGTGAACCTGGCTTCCTCATTGACTTTCTTGTCAGAAGATTGCAGAAGGTGATCCTGGGACACTGCAACTGTCATTAATAAATGCCAGTTGCCAAGTGTCTGAATTTTGATCACATGACCATGGGGCTGCTGCAATGGTCGTAAGTGTGAAAAATGATTCATAAATGTGACTTATGAAAAACGGTCATAAGTCACCTTCAGTCCCGTTGTAACTTTGAATGGTCACTAAATGAACTGTTGTAAATTGAGGACTCTATATTTCAGAGATTTTCTGGAATAATACTTCAATCTTTCTCGTATTTTGTTTGTTTTAGCATACCTATATCAGTGAAATTGTGATTCTTCTAAATAAGCCAGATTTAAAACTAACACTTTCAGAAAAAGTTTTCAAATATGTCAATCAAACCCACTTTCTGCTTTACTCTTCTAAAAATAAAATTGTAGTCCTATTATTGTTCTTCTTTACTTCCTCTTTTACTACTTCGAATGTCAAGGGAATTTTTTATTATTAATGTTAACAGATTTACAAGTAGTGTAATCAGACAGAGCAATTCTAATAGTAAATACGACAATACAATGGCAACGGCATGAAAGGTTAGGTGAAAGTATGCTGTCTGCAAGAAATGTATAGAAAAGGAAGGCTGCCTCTCAAAACTGCAGAAAATGCATTTGTTTGTGTCATTTCTTTTTTTAAAAAAATCCCTGCCATTGACATCTATGGAAATCCAATTAACTACTCCAGTTCCAAATAAGGGATAGTCCTTAGCCTTTAGAGGAGGTGAATCCAATAAATGAGGAGGCCTATGACTTTATGTACGCTCAGAGTCTTTGAGATCGTTCTAACATGATCCAAAATGTTATTTATTCCTTTGGACGTTGGTTGAGCAGAATAAGGAGATCTCACATTGTGAACCTTCTCTGCCTGTATCCAGGGATTCAGCCGGTTTGGACTGGTTCGGGTGTACCAGTAGCTCCGACGATCAGCTGGGAGCAAACCAGTTTGCTCCGATGATCAGGTGGGTCCGCCTGCCCGCCCCTGTGCGCTTTACTTATCTTTATCCTCTCAGCTGATTCACATGGCAGAGCAGATTGCCACACCTCAGCTGTGTTAGTCCCCAGAAGTAACGCGGAAGTTTAGTTTTGTCAAAACTGTGCACGCATGCAAAACACATGATCACCGAACCGGTTGTTAAACCAGCAGGATCCCACCACTGCCTGTATCTATAACACTTTCTAGGACAGGAATGAACAACTACTGCCTCTTTATGATCTGTGGACTTCAACTCCCAGAATTGGCTTAGGAATTCTGGGAGTTGCAGTCCACAGGTCATGAAGGGGCCATAGTTGCCCACCCCTGTTCTAGGACATTAGCTGTTCTCTCAAAAAGTGTAGGATCTTCCTCCCTAACTTTTACATGGCCATCTATATACACTGTCCAGCCAATTAGGATCACGTAATTCATGTAATAATGTTGTAGTGTTACTCAACTAACTGGATTTGACAATGAGACAATTTCACAGAGCAAATGTATTTCTTGTCCTCAGCTTCATAGAGTGACTATGTGGCCAATCTGATGTAGCTACAGGATGATGTCATGCATCCAATTTAGTGTGAATAATTGCTTTCTATACTTTCTCTGGTTGAGGTTTGTAGCAATTTAGGGCAATTAATTACTCCACTTTAGACAATATCAAAGACATACTACAACAACATCAATTAACAATGGTTGAGGCCGCCAGAAGAGCAAGAGACAGAACTTGGTATCTCCCTTGAGACTCGAAGCAGTAAAAGAGGAAGTGAAGAAGAAGGTTCCTCTTGGCAGCTTCCTAGGATTGGGGAGGAATAGCCCCCAGTTTTGAGTCATGTAGCATGCAATAGGAAGGAGAATACTAAACAGCTCACTCTGAGGTTGAATCAGAAAAGAGGAAATTCAGTGATGGATCACTATCAGAGATGTCATAAAAATGGCACAAAATGGAAATATAAATTGAGAGATCGATCGTAGTGTATATTTCCCTGACAATACAGATAGTCCTCAACTTACAACAGTTCATTTAGTGATCCTTTGAAGTTACAACGGCACTGGAAAAAAAGTGTGACTATGACCATTTTTCACACTTATGACTGTTGCAGCATCTCATGGTCCTGTGATTTACATTCAGATGCTTGACAACTGGTTCATATTTATGACAGTTGCAGTATCCCTGGGGTTATGTGATTATCTTTTGCGACCTTCTGTGACAAGGAAAGTCAATGGGGAAGTCAGTTTCACTTAACAACCATGTTACTAATTTAACAACTGCAGCAATTTACTTAACAACCATGGCAAGAAATGTCATGAAATGGGGCAAAATTCATGTAACACATTTCTCACTTAGCAACATAAATTCTGGGCTCAGTTGTGGTTGTAAGTCAAGGACAACTTGTAATTGGCACAAAAAGTGATGTGGTGGTTGTCTTACTATTACATATGTTCACTTAGACAACCTCTAGAACAGGGGTGTCAAACCTGCACGTCACGGCAGCATCATGTGACATATTGCAACTTTTCCCCCCTTCGCTAAATTGGGCATGGGTGTGGTCAGCGCATGACACATCTAGCCTGCGGGCCGCGAGTTTGACAGCTCTGTCCTAGATAGAAAATCAGAGAGAGCAAGAGAAAAACAGAATGTGGTCCTGTATTCCCCATTTCATCTCAACAGCCATGGGATATGAGCCGAGGTGGTACAGTGTTTAGAGTGCAGCACTGCAGGCTACTTCAGCTGACTGCTAGCTGCGGTTTGGCAGTTCAAATCTCACCGGCTCAAGGTTGACTCAGCCTTCCATCCTTCTGAGATTGGTAAAATGAGGACCCAGATTGTTGGGGGGCAATATGCTGACTCTGTAAACCGCTTAGCTAGGGCTGTAAAAGCACTATGAAGGGGTATATAAGTCTATTGCTATGTGTAAGCATATCACTGACATTTTTAAGTCAGGCTAAAAGTCCAGTGGACAATTCTTAAGCAGCATGTATTCCAGATGAAAGGTGCAATTTAATTTGGAGATAAAATATGGACATCAGCGTTGTGAAGCTTTAGCAATGGCTAGTTTTGGCAGTAAGTTTCAGCAGGAGCAGTGAAACCTTTCTTCATTGTTGCTTTGCTACATCTTATACTCTTGCATTCAAGACTGGAAGCTATTGCAGAGAATTAGAATCAAAGGACAAGCTGGCTGTGTTTACAATGCCTTTACTCAGGCATAAAGGACTTCCATGGGTCTTAGAGGCCGTATGCACAATTAGAGGAGGAAATAGCCTCTCCTTCCCCTTGGATGTTTCTTATTGCACCTGCACAAGGATTATTGGAGACAGGTGGAGATCTCAGGGGGCTCAGTAGATAGTAATGTGCAACATCCATTCAGAATTTTCTTTATATCCTGCTGCTGGCAAGCCCCAAATTTTGCATGCTGGTTAAACATTTTCTGCGAACACAATAGCTCTTTGAGAAAACGGATCCATTGATTTATTGAACTTCGGTGGCTACTCATCTCAGTGCATAACTCTGGGCGACTAAGGGCAATTTAAAACAAGAACAATGCAAGAAATAAAACAACAACAACCAATATAATGTTATGTTGCTGAGGTCTGACAACCTCTCAATTGTGCAAGGCATCATGTAAGCCTAGTTTACAAACATCCTAGCCCAGACGTAGGGGGGAATCCTAAATGAGAATTGCTAAAGGCAATTTGTAGCTGTATGTTGGAAAGTGCCTTTCTTTCTCAGAATGCAGCATGAAAATAATTTATGTATGCCATGAACTCAACCCTGTGTTTTCCTTCCTATCACATACTTTACATTTTTCCTCCTTAAGACATATTTCTCTAATCCTTCTTTGTCTTAATAACTTTCTAATATATTTGGAGTTATGCCTACTGCCCTTTCAGGTCAATCAATATTGATTGATTGATTTAATATATTTGTATATTGCCTCCTTTATTGCTTCTTCCAAGGCCTTTTCACCTGCTTCGCCTATTTCGTGTTCCTACGTAAATGAAGAAAGAAGGACTTAAACAATGCCTAGTCCTGGTCAGCTAGGAAAAGAGATGAAATACGGAGTGGCTTAATTTCAAACTCCTTGCTTTTTATCTGCTCCTGTTCCTTGTTTGATAATGGAATATTAGCTCATTAATGTACCATCTCCATTGCTCATTTTCCTTTCAGCCTTTCTATATATCATGCTGCATTACTTAATTACAACCCTGTTAGTTCATATGCTATCTACCCAGTGGCTTTTCTTCTACATTCTTAATTGCAATAAGTGAAGTCACTTTTCATTCTGGCACAAGAAAACTGTTGGTTAGCTGCCCATAGTTAGTGTATGTATGTGTATGTGTGTGTGTATTTCCAATGGTTATAATATACACAACACAAGCACTTGCTAAAAGGCGTCAGAAAGTTCTAGGTGGGTTTTGAAAGTGCAGTCCTTTCTCACCCTTTGATGATATTTAAGCATATTTTGTTTCAAAACTGAAAGGCACATATACTAGTACATAAATCCTCAATCAAAAGATCCTTTCATCCAATGGCCCTCTGACAGGGGATGGGAGGACTAAGGAGTCTCTCTCTAGTTGTTTCCACTATTTCAGAGAAATGCTGCCAAGTTGATTTTGGAGAAATGAATATTTCCAGATTGTGTTCATAGTAATCTCTCTCTCTCTCTCTCTCTCTCTCTCTCTCTCTCTCTCTCTCTCTCTCTCTCTCTCTCTCTCTCTCTCTCTCTCTCTCTCTAGGGAAATGTTGTACCAGCAGTAAGTAGGAGGTTCATTGTGACTATCACTCATTCAGAATTACCATAAGTTCAAGCAGTTGTTGAACAGTGGTCATTAAACAAGGGCCACTTGTATCTCTCTCTCTCTCTCTCTCTCTCTCCCTCTCTCTCCCTCTCTCTCTCTCTCTCTAGGGAAAGAGAGAGAGAGAGAGATACAAGTGGCCCTTGTTTAATGACCACTGTTCAACAACTGCTTGAACTTATGGTAATTCTGAATGAGTGATAGTCACAATGAACCTCCTACTTACTGCTGGTACAACATTCCTAAAGTCACAAGATGGCAATTTCTGACCTTTCCTGCTGGTTTCTTCCAAGCAACATCAGTGGCAAAGCTAGCAGAATTCACAGACACATAAGGTCCTCGCTTAACAACCCATACGATCCTCAGTTAACAACGGAACTTGGGCTGCTGGAACTGCTATCTATAAGCAGCATTGTCATGTGGTTATTCAACTTACGACTGCGTGACTTTAACTATGGAATTTCCAGTCCCAATTAGCATCAGGAAGCAAGGACTACTTGTATTTCTTAAATGAAGAAAAGAGAGCATTGGATTGCCTCCTTGGATGATTTTCCTGCCAAACCTGTAAAAAAATATGTTTTAAAAGAGGACTTACCCAGTCCTGTTTCAAACACTCATTTACATGGGAATGAAACGCTAAATTCTGCTTCTAAAAATAAAGGCATTGCAAAGAATCCACATGCTTTTTATTACTGCCTGGAATCTGTTAAAATAATAACCCAATTTGAAGTGCATTAAAAAAAATGACTCTACTTCATCAGAGTCACTGATGTGGTGTCTTCCTAGCGATCAAATGCAAATGATTCAAGAATAACCCTGATACAGGATAACAAGAAGTGTTTTTTTACTATCTGTCTTCCTAAAGTGCTTGGGCAACAATATACCTGATCATCTGGCACTTTAAAGTAAGCCAAATGATTTTGATATGTGGACAGAGATTTTTCCTCAAAGCAGTGGCCAGGGAGAGAGGGAGAGAGGGGGAAGGGAGGGGAGAGAGAGGGGGGGAGGGAGGGAGGGAGGGAGAGAGGGAGAGGGCGGAGGGGAAGAGGGAGGATCTTTTATATTTTCCCTGAATCCACAAATGCTGTCAGGCTCCAGGTTGCAAATGGATGTTTACAAGAACAATGTTTTGCTCAGATGCCCTGACAGTCTTTTAAAGGGGCATTTACTTAGCATTTAAAATTTTAAAGCCGAAAGATTGCCCTTTGTGGTATTTATTTTAGTCAAATGATTTTTGTGTTTTGTGACAGGCTGTAGAAATAGTTGTTCAAACAAATGAAGCTTCCTCCACATGAAGACACTCCAGTTGTGCTATCTAACCTGCCTTGAATGTTGGCCATAGCAAATTGATTGTCCAGAGCCATTCTACCTTTCCAGAGGTAGGTCTGTTGACGTTGTAACTCATTTTAAACCGAGGCCCAGCTTCTTTCAAATGAGTACTAAGCCTGTCTTTTCAACACAAGTTTAAGGTCTTCCAGAAAACTATCATACCTAATATATGCCAGCATTACATGAGCCATTGCATTGGCAGGACTCAGATGTGAAATATTTTCAGTAGTCCAGCCCAAAATGGAGGGGAGTGTCCAGGGCCTAGGGCAGGGATCTGCAACTTTAAACACTCAAAGAGCCATTTGGACCCGTTTCCCACAGAAAAGAAAACACCAGGAGCCACAAAACTGTTCCTGTACCTGACTATTTCTTGAGCAGCCACAAAACTAGCATATGTAGTTGAATTAAACATTCTGTTTTCTTCTGAAACTTTTATTTTCTTGGATTTATCCATGGCTGGCCTACCGGGGGTTGAAAAACTCAATAAATCGCATGATGGCGGGTGTCGCACGTTGGCAGTTGTGACATATATTTTGAGTGACAGGGAGCTGCAGCAGAGGGGTGAAAGAGCCACATGCGGCTCCAGAGCCGCAGGTTGCTGACCCCTGGCCTAGGGGGTAAGGAACATGCTCTGCCTCCCCCCCACAAAAAAAATCCCTTCAAATGGCCAATAGGAGCTAGACAGACAACAGCCTTATTGGCATCATCAGTGAGCCTTTATACATGTTTCATTCTACAATATTTGTGTTGGGAAATAAGAGAAACACTGCCTGAGAATAGAAATACCAAAGGCAAACTATAGCTGCCTCTTGTGGGTTGGGTTTGAGACCAAGGCTGTATCATGTGGACTTGATCTTGAAAAATGGTTAGTGAGCATCCTCAATTTGAAGTTCTATAGTGCTGAGCTAAACCCCAAAGTCAATGGGTATATTATTTTTTGAAATAATATTCCACTCTGTGTTGTGAGATTATTTAAAAAGAAAAGGCAGCTGAGGAACTTCTCAGCTTTCTGTAGTTTGTAGAGATTTAGAAGGATTGAGGAGCTGCCAAACTGAAGGAACAGCAGACTGAAGCTGCATATTTCATGGACATTTTCTGCTTTCTTCATTTCCATATTATAAAATAGAACGGACTGTGAGATCCTCTCTGAAAAAAAAAGCCACATAGTTTTCTGCAAAATTTAATCAGTCTTAGATATGTTGTGGGCTTTGTGCCATGTAATTTCCAACATAATTTCACTGTATGTTTATCTGTTCATCCACCCATTCATATGTATATAAAGGAGCCAGAAATCTGGTGGTGGTTGATAGATCATATAGCAGGGCCTGTTCTCAATATCAACTGAATATAAATGTGATTACATTTGATATTGTGCCCATTTCTCATTTGTTAGACTGCTGAGTATTTTTAAATGGGTGGCACCCAAGCTTTTTCTAAACCGCCTTAATTTCATGAGTAGCTGATAATTCAAATTGGGGAGTAGAAATAGAGATTTAGGCAGTATTCCTAAACATATTTGTGAGGGAGTAAGATGAACTAACCACAGTAAGATTTTTATGTTTGGGAATCCTCAACAAGTCTTACAATTTCCATGCTTGTTTGCTGCTTTTTTCCATACAGATTAGCTTCATCTATTTTTTCGACATGTTTTTTTTTTTAATTTCCCTACCTCCAAAACAAGGAGACCTTCACACAACCAACAGTACTTTGAGAGATATTCTTGAACATCTGTGGGGACAAATACCAAAAGATGGGCGATAATGTTCTCACATAAATTCTTAGACTTTAGACATTGGAGCCAAGTCTGTAATAGCAGGATTTGCAAGATGGTGTTATTATGCATGTGTGGTGATTTTTGATGTCATTGTGGATTTGCTGGTGGTATGATCACCTAGCCAAATCTGATTAGCTTAACTTTCTTGGGGGTTTTGTGTGTATTTAATATCAGTCATTTTTTTTAAAAAATGGCTGAAAAACAGAATGGTATGCTATGCTATGATGATGGTGGCATGAACACAATTGCTTATTTTTCTTTCCTGCAGCCAGCATTGCCAGAAAATACATATAGTAGCGGAAGAAAATAATAATTCTGAAATAATTGATATGATTTAATGACACAATTTAAGCCAGGCACAAGTTGTTTCCCAACAAAAGTTCTGAACACTTTCCCCAACACTCACTTAACCACCTCCCCTCTCCTAATCCATCCGCAGCTATATTCAGTCCTCAGTTAAAGAAAAATGCCCAACTATGAGGAAAAAGGCATGAGGAAAGGAATTGCGGAAGGTCAACTGGTTCAGGTTCTTTGCCCAAAATGTCTTCTGGTCTATCACATTCTTCTTCATTGTCCACCATCTGTGGGATCAGAATAGGCCTGCTTTCCAAGATATAGCTAGTTTGGCCTTAGATTTGAATTGGTGACTTCAAGGAGGACCCTGTCAGCCTATAGGCCTTGCCTGAGAATAACACTTAGCTCTCCAAAGTATTTTTGCCCAGTGTACTTTGCAGGAGTGTAACATGTGTGAATGACATCCACATCAGGAATGAAGAATGTTCAATCTAAATATAACAGTCTAAATAAAGTAGTCTAAATATATAGTCTAAATAAAACAGTCTAAGTAAAAATAAATTCCCCTCTTAATTAGGGCTCATTCTTTTAGCAGAGTTGATGTCAAGTCCTCTAAGCCCCTGGTTGTTTAAGATTCCGTAGGAAAAACAAGAAAAATTATACATCTAAATGCATGTACACATCCAGGCAGACTTAAAAGTGAAAAAGACTGCTTCTCTTAAACCTATTTATTTAGAAAAGGTTTCATTCGTTTACTTCAGCTGGGTTTATGTCTACATTTGAGGTTTTAGGTTCACAATTCCTCTTACGAATTCTGTAAGGATATGAGGCAAAAAAAAAAAATCAGCAAAATGCTCTAAGTAAAAGAAAAGCAACAGTAAGCAAAACAATTCGTTGGGAAATCTCTTTGTGAGTACCATTGGCAGGGTAGTCAATTTCCATTTCAAAGTTTGAGCACAGCAAACTCTTTAATCTGCAGGCAACATTCCCAAACCACCAGTGATCCCCGAATGATGAAACACACATGAAACACACATGAATGATGAAACACCACAATGCCAGCTCTTCTCTTTCCTATTTTCTTCACACCCAAAGACAGAAGGCTCAACAATTGTGTCCCCACACTGTGATGTGGGTTTCATCATTTGAAAAAAAAAAAAAGTATCCTCTCTAGCAGTTGCTTATGGCTTCAACGTTGTCATATTTCTGGTTTCTGAATCTGCCATAGGAAACCCCATGTTGAGTTTTGATAACTGAAATTACCTTCCACCTTCTTCCTCAATATTTCAGGTGATATTTCAAATATATTTTAAATGCTTTTAATATTTCCTAGATGAAATACACTAATCATTTGTCTAAATGTGAACAGATACATAAATATCCCACCCCTCAAACCTAATGCTTTATTCCTATTGAATAACATTTCTACTGAAAACATCTTCTCTGTGTGGTAAATGTTGAGTTGACTGTTGAGGAAGTGATTTATGGACCGTTGGAAAGTCCTCAAAGCCACTTTCCTTCCTCAGCCTAGGAATCAATTGATAACACAGGGACACACCAGGCAGCTAGCAGGCAATTTTCTACATTTGTAAAACATAAACATTGTAAAAGAATGCCAAATTGAAGTTACCATTTCATTGCCTCACACAATCTTAAAGAGACACAAAGCAAGAGAAAATTAGAAAGCTACCACTCAAACTCTGGAAATGCAGTACAGATGAAGGTCGTTCCTTGGCAAAGTATTATGGCACCTGAATATTTTGTGCAAAGCAACCTGGTTTACTTGCTGGCAAGATCTAGAAACATTCAGAAATAATTGCTAGTCTTTGGATAGCATTAAAACCTGCACCTCCTTCATGAAGAGACTCCTTCATAATCTGCCCCTCAGAAAAGAAATATTTTAATTAGTAAGTAAATCTATTAAGAAAGCTAACTTACTACAAGCCTTACTTATCAGTTTCTGGAAATGGTGTGTGTGTGTGTGTGTGTGTGTGTGTGTGTGTGTGTGTGTGAGAGAGAGAGAGAGAGAGAGAGAGAGAGGAAGAATAATTTGTATAAGAATAAAATGTGCTTGCTGCCCTGTCAAATAAGTCTATTGTTATATTACAATATTGCACCCCCACAGTGCTGTAAAACCTTGCAGCTTAATGTTCTCTTGATTAAAGCTGCAGCTAGATCCAAATTCTTTTATTTCTAATAAAACAGGACAACATTATATTACCTTGTTCTTTGGCATTGCAAAAATTCACCTGAGTCTAGCTGAGGCTGCCAAGCAAGCGGAAATACATAAGCACCAAAGTTGACAGTGAATGCTAAAATAAATCTTGCTGTGATTTATATAGCTTTAGCTTATGTAGTTTAGGAGCAATGATGGCTTAGCAGGATCAAAACACCTCCATTTTGGAAGAAAAATGGTGATGTATATCTCAACACAAAGGACAAGGAGATTCTTAAAACTTGATATAGATGTTATAGGATCCCAATGTAATCCTTAAACATGAAGCATCAGGGCTATGACTGGCAAAGGGTAAATCATTGGCTAAAGACAGAACAGATGCATCTAAAAAGACCTCAAAAATGTCCCAAAGACCATTGAAAAGGTTGGAGAAAAAACAAATCTTAAAATATGAAGATTGACAGACAGACAGAGAAAGGGAGACAGGCAGGCAGGCTTGATTTCTGGGAATTCTAGCAGATGTACTGTTTCATCCAATTAAAGGGTTACAGACCCAAGAGTTTTAGTAATATATAGATGTGTGCATGTATGCATATACAGACATGTTTCCATTTTTGACACAGATAGATGAAAAACAGCATTATAAAAACACTTGAAAATTACATAGTGTACAGTACATCAACAACTCTATTTTATGGATACTGTTCAGAATCCTAAATGTACAATCATTCTTAGGAATAGATAGAAGAAGGAATTCTAAGAACTTGGGGCCAGTTCACACATTTGTTGGATAGAGTTCTAATGCTTGACTTGCTTATGTCAGTCCATCTTTATGTGATAACCTGAGATGCAAGCTGGACTATTATTCATGCCAACAGCCAAGGTACTTGCAGAAATTGTGCAAAATAAATTGGGCTGGAGCCAACAAATGAGATATTTTTTCCATTATTTCTCAATTAAATCAATGAGAACTTTGTTTAGCCTTGACCATTTTCTCACACTAACTTGAAAGAAGATGAAAAAGAAAGCAATTTAATTATCTCCCCAGCCATTATTTGGTAGATTTGCCATATCTTTTGATTAAATGGAGCTTTGTGTGATATCATATCAGTCTAACCTAAAGTCAGTCAGTCATTCAGTCAATCAGTCAGTCAGTCTGCCTGCCTATCTATCTATCTATCTATCTATCTATCTATCTATCTATCTATCTATCTATCTATCCTATCATCCATCCATCCATCATTTATCATCTATCCCTCTACCTATCCATTTATCTCTCATAATATTTTCAGGGAGAAGGGCGGTATATAAATTGGAAATTAAATTAAATTAAATTAAATTTTCCTTGTCCTGCTCAAAGAATGTGGTAGTTATTGTCAGATGTTATTTTAAGTTGGATAGTTACCCTCTCTCTTGTCTATTTCTTAGGAAAATGAATGAAGTAATAACTTGAATGAATATCTATGACTGTGCCATTACTTCCACTTTTAATACAGAAATGAGCTAAACTAACTATATGTTGACCTAAGCTCTCTCAGAACTTGTAAAAATGCCATGTACAAGAGGAAAGGTAGATGCTATAATCTCAGTGGTTTCAGTGTGTGAAGACATGGGGAAAAATCTTAAAAGCAGAAGTTTAAACTAACTGGAAAAGATCTGAGTCTGGAATAGCTGATTGTCTGAATGGGCTTCAAGCTCTTACCTTACATGAAAAAATAAAGGGAACACAAGCAGAAGACATCCGAGATCTGAATGAATGAAATAGCCTTATTAAATAATTAAGTACTTATTAAATACAGTAGTTTTGTGTTCCCTTTAATTGTTTGAGCAGTGTATAAACTACTGTATGTAACGAACAAAGTATTTAATAAGGCTATTTCATTCATTCAGATCTCGGATGTATTCTGCTTGTGTTCCCTTTATTTTTTTGAGCAGTATATATACAGTATATTCATTCCTGCCAATTTGGAAAGAGCAAGATGTAAAATGAGAGGAAAAGGGTAGAAGTCCCATAGAAGTTTCTGCTGGCAATTTGGAGACATAAGCAGTTTCAAGACTGGACAATTTTAGGAAGAAAAGCAGTGTGTGTGTATATGTGCACACATTCACATGCTTATATGCAGGAATATGAGAATTGAACTCTTCCTTACTGCACACACTTTCCCCGTATAACATACACCATCTACTGATTTCACTTTGTGGGTTTCTATAATGTGTTTACCCTTGCAGACATAATTAACACCCTAAAACTGGAAGCATACTTGTTTAAAAATCTGTACTGGTTATTCAAAAGCCATCTGTGCTTCAGATATTAAAGTCTCTAATCCTTCTAAAGCATCCGTCCCCTCCCAACTGCTTATTTAACTGAGCTGTAAAATACATAAAATATGCTAATAATGAAGCAGTATAAGCTTGGGGGAAAAAATTCTCATGCAATGTCTCTGCACCTCCCCCCGCCTTCATATGCACATACAAACATCCACTCACAACAGAGAGTACATATGTATTAGGATCACAGTCCTGATAACATATAGATAACCTAATATTCTTCCCTGGAAAACTCTCCTCCCCACCCCCAGCTCCTTAATTAATGGGAAATAAATGATTTTGTTGTCAGGAACGAACAATTAATGGCATTGAAATGATTCATTCTTCTGAATGCTGGCTAGTGTAATTGGTTTTGCATACTGATGAAATGGAATGCACAATATTTGCAGCAGCGCAGGACAAATGCTAGAAGCATGATGGCAAGTGGGAACAATTGTTTACTAGGAAAAGTCGAGTGCTGGTACACAATTTCTAGCTTTTATCATTTCAAACAGCATCGGCAGCTGGAGATGAAACAAGGTCATTCCACTGTGTCCTAGCGAAACCAAAGTGTTTCATCCCTGCTCTCAAGTGTTCCATTCATTATCAACCAACAGAAGCCACTGGCTTGTAGAAAAAGACAGACTGATATGAAGTAGATGTTACTCAACCGTGTAAGTACAGCTGCAAGGATTCTTGGGAGCAAGAGAAGTGAGCCCAAACGGTGAGCCCAAACTGAAGCAGTAGGTTGGGGCTCTACTGAGGCAGTAGAGTTTTCTTCAACAGCGGCCATTTTTATTTTACATTTGAGTATTAATGGATAAGAAGTGTGTTCATCCTTCTTCATTGGAGTGTCATCAAGACCAAGTTTGGTTTGTTTGCCTTCCTGATCCCTACCTATCTACAAATGATTAAGAATACTATTTTTAATATATTTATTTATTTTTTATTCCTGAAGAAAACACTGACAGGTCAAACTAGATTTACACCTGTTTGTTTAGTAACCATTCGAAGTTACAGTGGCATTGAAAAAAAATGGACTATTTTTCACACTTATGACCGTTGCAGTATCCCCACGATCAGATTATCAGAAGTTGGACCTTTTGGCAACTGGCATAGATTTATGAAGTTGCAGTGTGCCCAGGGTCATGTTCACCTTTTTGTGAAATTCTGACAAGGAAAGTCAATGGGGAAGCCAGATTCAGTTCACAGTGGTATTACTAACTAAACTACTGCAGTGATTCATTTGACAATTGTGGCAAGAAAGGTGGTAAAATGGGAAAAAATGCACTTAACAACAGTAAGTTGAGGACCACCTGTTCTCTGTCGTTTCTCCCTATAGACCACAGATATTTTGCCAAGATGCAGCTTGTGCTGCTGAATTCTTTTTTCCATTCACACTCCTGAAACAGTACAGATATAAGTAAGCAAGACTTTACAAAATGAAGTTCAGGTATTTAGTGCTGGAGGAAGGAGGGGGGCGGTGAGATGCCACTAAACTTTTCTTTTGGAGGGTGGGAGACAAACGCACCCCATGAACAATCATAACCCAGTTTTGAGTTTGTCAATCTCACCCTCCTCCATGCTAACAGCCGCTCGGCTCATCCTGAAGCCAGTAAAGGCTAGGCCAGAACTGCAGGATCTGCAAAGCATCAGCAGGCCTTTGCTTTTGGCTGCCAAGACAGATTGCACTCAGTCTGGATTTGTGCACAGAGTGGCACAGATCTATTTTTTAGCACAGGGTTTGTTTCTCTTTGGGTTTGTCTGGCAACCCCACTCCAGCTACAGGCGAAGGGTTCCCTGCTGCAACCTCACACCTGCTCGTATAGAGCCCAGACAAACTTGCCGATGTTGCCATTGTGCCTCCTCCGTGGAATGCTAGAAGTAGACAGCAGCTGCTAAATTGAAATGCTGAAATTGAAATACGGAGGAGCACTGCACTGCTCAGCTGGCGGTTCTGACAGGTGCTTTAAGCTCTTGCTGGTTTAATTCAAGGCTGAAATAGCATTAATTAGTAAAATCATAGAATCGTAGGGCTAGAAGATACCTTGGCCAGATACTTCTAGTCCAGCTCCCTGCCCAAGGCGGGTGTTCTTATACCATTCCAGACAAATGCATGTCCAATCTTTTCTTGAAAACCTCCAGTGATATGGAGCACCCACAACTCCATGAGGCAAGCTGTTCCATTGATTAATTGTTCTCACCATCAGGAAATTCCTCCTTATTTTCAGGTTGGATCTTTTAATACACAGCTCCCCAATAATCCCCAGTCTATGGCCTTGCAGTGGGCTAAGGCCTATTGGGAACCGGCCTGCGTAAGTGACAGGTGCACACACTAAATCATCCCCTCTCCCCCCACAGCCACCGCTGCTGCCAGTCCATGGACCTGGAAAAGTGTGGGACCTCTGCTTTAACAAGCTTCCACCCATTGCTTTTTGTCCTGTCCCTAGGTGCTCTGGAGAATAAATCTACTCCCTCTTCCCTCTGACAGCCCTTCAAGTATTGGAAGATAGCTATCATGTCTCCACTAAGCCTTCTCTTTGTTAGGTTAAATATGCCTGGTTCCCTTAGCCATTCATCATATGGTTTGGCCTCCAGATTCCTTATCATCCTTCGGGCTCTTCTTTGCAATCTTTCTGAGGCCTAGCACCTTTTTTAAATCAAGGTTACCAGAAATGGATGCAGTATTCCAAGTGTGGTCTTACCATTGGTAAATCCAGTAAAACACTAGGATATCGCTCTATTGAGCCAGGCACTGCCAGAGCATGGAGGAAATTAGAAGTTGATGTTGTTATTCCCCAAGGGAAGAAATAAGATGGGATGGGGAATCCTAAAGAAAGTCTTGGTAGTAACTCAATTCCTTTTATGATCATGTTCTGTTTTTTAACTTTATTCACTATCAGTTATACCAGAATGGGATGTAGGAGGAGAGACCAGAAAAGAGCCTAAATTTAATTAAAAGAATTCTACAATCAGACCCATGCCAGTCCTGCTGCAGTGTATCGGTTACCCCCCACCCTCCACTCCAGATGCTGAAATGCAGACAAGGAGGGCAACAAAACTGGAGGAATCAGTCTATCGCTTTGCCTGTCTTGCATAGCATACATGAGGACAGCATCATTCAGTACTGAATCCAAACAGGCACAACAGAGGCCGGACACGGACTGGCGATGCTGTCAGAGTTTACATGGCATTTCATGCCAACTCAAGGATGGGTGGATACCACTTTAATTCTTCAGTGTGGAATAATCTTATATTTTACAGTAGTTGTCTTTAATATGTCAAATGTGGATTTATATTAGGATATGTTGCTTCTGATAGTACCTATATCACAGATAGATAGATAATTATTTTGCTTATAGTAGTCTCTGAACCTGTGGATTTTCAATTGTTTAAAAACGAGTACCAGAAAATCAAAGAGAGAATACAGGTAACCCTCATTTAGTGATTGCCTCATTTAATGACCTTCACAATTACAAAAGTGATGAAAAAGTAACTTTGCAAATAACCCTCATGTTTACAACCTTCACAGGTCTGTAAAATAAAGGAAAGCTGATGGTAAAATTGTGACGTTTCACTTAACAACCAAGTTGCCAGTCCCAATTGTGGTCATTAAACAAGGATGATCTGCATTAGATTAATTTAAGAATAAGTGACTCTGATAATTTTCTTAATGTGTCAGAAAACATTCACTGATAAAATTAAACACAACGATTTGGGTATATCTAATATATTCATTCCTTTCAAAAGCATCCATGAACAAATTTTTATATATTATTGGCATTCCAGACTATAGAACAATAATCAGAGGTACCAATTTCAACATGCAGAAATAGTCATTCTTCAAAAAATCCGAATGGACTGAATCTGTCAGTCGGCCTTAAACTAAATGGACAAATGATCTTGTGTAATAAAAAGCAGCTTATTTATTCTACATCTTGGGGAATCAAACCAATAGCTGAGGCAACCCCATCGATTTTGGGAGAGAGAGAGAGGGTGTGTGTGTCAAGATGAGTTAATATGCAGGGAAGCTATTCAAACACCTTTCTGAGTTTGTATTTGTTTCAGAGCAGATGTCAGGGAGGGTGTTTTTGGCAGGACCCATTCAGTCAGACTGTCCAGGGCTGACAGTTGCTTGCTAAAAGGATGGCTGAAATGCAAAGCATTTCTGATCAGAGTATCGCGTTTATCTGGAAGTTAATTACTGTGGCACCATTGGTTATTATGCAAAACCTGTGCAGCTGCATCTGAGCTAAGAGAAATCAAAGCTCTTCATGATCTGCTGAGGAAGGATAAAGAGATTTGGGAAACACTGCCTCTCTCGCTCCTAATCAGATCGCAGTGGGATTCCCACCAAAGGGAATCCTTCTGAAACAAAATTAAACATAGAAGATACATATATATATTTTCTCCCCTTCAGCTACCAAGGAATCCTTAATTGCCCTCTTTATAATGCCATCTCCACTCTGAGCCTTAGGAAAACTGCCCCATCTGTTGGTGTTGGGGATGAAATCTGCCAAGCATGTTTGCCTAGGAGCTTAAGAAAAAGGGCAAGGAAGATGGATTGGATTTCCATATTGGACCAGACAAGACTTTATTTCTCAGTAAACTTGTTTAAAATTGCACCGTGTAAATCAGTTCATCTGGAAAATTGGGAAACCACCAACCCCTGTTGTGGTACCTTGCCCTGCTGACTTGCACTCTTAACTTAGGTGATGTACAGTGGTTTCTTCTTCATGAACTCAGTGCCACCCAGATATATGGTGTCGGCTGGCACATGCAGGTGAAGGTGATGGAGAAAGTGATCCAACGTATTTTGGAAGTGCTAGATTGGAGAAGGCTAAGGTGGAGTCTGGAAATATTTCCATAGTGCTGCTTTAACATTTGGTTGTTGCTGTTCAATGGATCAGCACCATCATACCTGCCAGTTTTCAGGAAAGATAACTGGTGATATCAGAAGCACTTCTACATCCTCAGCCTGGGCAAAACCCTTGGAAGGAAGACAGCTTAATATTGTTATGCTTAGCACAGGCCTGCAAATGCAAGATGAGGCTTTTGGCTAAAGCCCGGATACTGGCAATGAATTCTTCAGTTCCCATACTAAGTGCTGAAATAATAGCACGCGGCCTCTCTGGTTGTAAGGCAAGCAGGCTGCCAAATGAGTAATAGTGACACATTAAGTTCAAAGGTGTTTAGCTGCTAGCTTCAGCAAGAGCAAAACTCATTCTATTATAGCTTGGAGGGAAGAGCATTGTTACACTCAATTTAACAGTTCAGGCATCACTGTCATCAAGATGCAGCATTAATGGCTGAAAAATCTATGTGAGCCCTGCCAGAGCATTGTGAATCTGGAAGAAGAAAAAAAAAAAAGGAAAGAAAAGAAGGTACCGATAGCTGACAAATGTAAATGCTTTTTACATATTTGAAATACCCCTATATAACTGGGAGATATATTTATACATCCTCTTTATCATGATTTCCTAAGCTTTTTTGCGCCGTGCAATTTACCCTGTTATAAAACTGTTCCCTTTCCAAGAACAGAGAAAATAGAACTAGCTAATGCATTGCAGTTTTCAGCAGGGATGTGCTTTAAAAATTGTTCCATAGGGTGACTATTATCACATAATATCCAAAGACTGAATCTCCTTTGCACATGCAACCTTTAATTCCTCAAAACATGATCATCAGAAGGTACATGTGCAGGTGGACACCTTCAAACACTTTTTCTTGGAAAGATCAAGTGCTACTTTAATTCAATCAGCAGAGATCAGTCTATGATGAGTTATTCATCCACACTAGCTGTCTCCAAATATTGCAGTGACCAAGAAATATATGTGAATTTGTTAATGCCTAACATCACATTAGGAGTGTTGGAGACATTTAGTCACGTAGAATTAGCTGATGCTAATTATATTTACATATCATCCATATGAAGCTGAGAAGTCCTCTGTTAATTTGGGATGAAGTGCCATCAGTACACTGATACACTTAAATGCCCTTTGTCATCAACCCAGGCCAATCAGAGGTGTCTCCCAGAGATTCAAGTAGAAGTCCTGAATGAATGCTTGGGCTCAGTGGAGAGAAACAAACGCAGATAAAAATCCTATCCAATGGAACTCCAGTCTGTCTGTAAAAGTTGAGGGATCCAGTGACATCAGTGCTGCTACTTAAATAGCGGGGGGGAAAAGACAAAAAGAGAAATGATAGAGAAAGAGGAGCAGGGAAAGAGGACAGACAGACAGACAGACAAGAGAAAGCTGTTATGGAAGACCTGCAAAGCATGTCTTGTGGAATTCTTTTTAACCTCTTAAAATTAGTTCTCCTCTCCGTCCTAAGAGGAACCCATGAAATGATAGGAAATTATAGCATTCTGAGCTTCTCCATTCTCCTACCTCCTCAAATCTGGTCCTGCTTAGTTCTGTTTTGGAGGGTTAGTCTCCTGTGGATGAAAGTCAGATTGACAGTGCCAAGTTTCCCCCCCCCGCAAAACAAACAAACAAACAAACAAACAAACAAACAAACAAACAAACAAACACAAACAAACAAACTGTTGAGTTCGGATTATAGTCATTAACTGAGGCGAGGATGTCAACGTAACATCGGTTTTATTCAGGCAACAGCAAAACATTAGAACACTGAACTGTCAGTCTATCTGACAGCTCGCCTTTTTATACCCGGCAAACAGAACAGCATTAACCAATCAGGAAATGAGTAACCTCCCGCGCTTAGCACAACCCCGTCCCAACCAATCAGGTGCAGGCATTTCCATCGCTATGGTAATGCGCCGACACAACACCTCTTTCCCCCTGGATGGCGCATGCATAGTCCGCAAGATACGCCAGAAGCCTGCGTATTCGCCCTGAACGTCGCACTTCAGGATCGGCGGCCTGCCCTTCGGAATGCGGCTCCGCCGGGCATTGGAATGACAGCTCCTTTGGAACTTTGGCTGGAACTGCTCCTTCAGGTGAGTCTGGCGGCGGGCTAGCCACTTCGGAATTGCAGTCTGCATTGTTGTTTGCCCTGGTTAATGGAGATGGGGCAACGGATCTTCTTATTGTTATGTCTGGGGGTGCTGCATCGGAAAAAGTCTGCGGAGAGACTCCTTCCTCCTCCAACAGTTCATCTAACAACCTTCTGCGCAGCTGATCCACGTGGTGCCGCCACGTTCGGCCGTCTTCGAGCTGGACCCTGTAAGAACAGGGACCTGTTACTTTGATTACCCGGCCCGGTAACCAACACGGCTCACCCCCATAATTCCGCGCATAGACAGGGCTTCCCTCCTTGAAAGTTCTAGATGGTCCGGGACCCTTAATGGGGAACGCAGGTGAGTAATCGGTATGCATTCTGTCCAAAGTTGTTCTCAGATGACGGCCCATCAGCATTTCGGCTGGGCTTCGGTTTGTGGAAGGGCACAGTGTCGAATGTTGGGACAGCAGATAGGCTGCTACCCTTTCTGGCCACCTGCCTGGACTTAGCCTGGCCAAAGCCTCCTTGGCAGATCTCATGGCCCTTTCAGCCAGGCCATTTCCCGCCAGATGGAATGGGGCAACCCGGGCATGACAAATCCCTAATGAAGCTAAAAACAGCTGGAAAGTGGCGGACGTTAGTTGTGGGCCATTGTCCGAAACTAAAATATCAGGAATACCATGGGTGCAAACATTCCGTGCAACATCTGGATCAGGGCCTCCATGGTGGTGGACGTCATGCTCACCAGCTCTACCCATTTCGAATAGGCATCCACCACGACAAGAAAGATGTGTCCCATGTACGGCCCGGCAAAGTCCAGGTGAATGCGTGACCAAGGGCCCCTCGGGGATTCCCATTCCTGGGGGGGAGAAGCTGGTTCAAAAGGTCTAGACTGCTGGCATTTCTGGCAATTGGTAACCCACACCGTAATGTCTCGATCTATTTTGGGCCACCACACGTAACTCCGACTAAGACCCTTCATCCTAACGATACCAGGGTGGCTCTCATGCAAGCATTCTAGAACCGGGGTTTGCAATGTGTCCGGAATCACCACCCTATTTCCCCACAACAAACAACCCCTATGGACAGACAACTCCTGTTGTCGTAATCGGAAGGGCAGGAAAACCTCAGCAATTTGGCCATCCGGCCATCCCCTCTTTACCCAGTCAAGGACCTGCGAAAGGGTGCGATCCTTAGCCGAATGAGTTGCTATATCTCTTGCGGAAATAGGGGTTTGTAACTCTTCAATGAAGAGGACAGACAAGGCGGTGGCAGGGTCCTGGATGGACACTGGTAATGGGCAGCAACTCAAAGCGTCGGCATGGGCTATCAATTTGCCCGGCCGATAGCGCAAAGTGTAATTATACACTATAGGCCGACAAAAACACTGCCCAACGAGACATCTGGGGAGACAGAATTTGGGGGGTTTGCCTATCTGCAGCTAACAGACCCAACAGTGGCTTATGGTCCGTGACTAGTTCAAATGGACGGCCATATACGTAGTCATGAAAACGCTTAACAGAGGCCACAACGGCCAATGCTTCGCGATCAATTTGGCTATACCGGCGCTCAGTGGAGGACAATGTCCTAGAATAGTACGCGATTGGGGCTTCCCGACCGTCGGGAAGCCTATGGCTCAACACACCCCCTATGCCATATGGGGAAGCATCGGCAGTCAAGGTAAGGGGAAGGTCTGGTGTGTATTGGACCAGAACAGCCGAGGACGTGAGTAGATCCTTTACAGCTTGGAACGAGCGGTTTTCAGCCGGGGTCCAAACCCACGGTGAGTTCCTGTCTAGGAGCCGGTGGAGTGGCTCAGCCACGCTAGCTTTATGGGGAAGAAATACACTGTAGAAATTTAATAACCCCAAAAAAGCTTGTAACTTGGATTTACTGGTGGGGACTGGGGCATGTTTGATGGCCGCCACCTTTGAAGGTGTGGGGTGAATGCCCGAGGCATCTATGAGATACCCTAAAAACTCAACCTTAGGCACGCCAATAAGACATTTGTTCTTTTTCAACTTGAGTCCAGCACTTCAGAACCATAGTAAAACCGTCCGCACACGTTTGATGAGCTCACTCCGAGAAGAAGCGGAGATGAGAACATCATCAAAGTATGGGACGACTCCAGGTAACCCAAATAACAGACGTTCCATTAAATTTTGAAAAAGGCCAGGGGCAATGCTAATGCTGAATTGTAGACACCGGCACTTAAAAGCTCCACGGTGGGTCACGATGGCCTGAGCCTCAGCAGAGGCATCAATCACCAGGAGCTGCTGATACACCTAAGCTAAATCTAACTTGGCAAAAATGGAACCAGGACCCAGAGTGTGCAGTAATTGTTGGACTACAGTAAGAGAATATGGGTTAGATTGTAAAGCCTTATTTAGGGTACTTTTAAAATCAGCGCAAATGCGAATAGACCCATCAGGTTTGATTGGAATTACAATTGGAGTTTCCCACTTACAATGATCCATGGGCTCTAATACACCCTGGGAGATGAGTTTATCCAGCTTTGCATCTACTTTTGGGCGGAGAGCCAGGGGGACTCGCCTCGGTTTGAGGAGAATAGGAGCTACCCGAGGGTCCAAATTTAGGGAAATAGGGGAACCAACATATTTACCCAAAGATCCGCTGAAGACATCAGCGAATTCCGTATACAGAGCATCGCAATCTCCAGCCGACATGGAGTGTATGCCAGAAATGCCAAGGCCCAGAGAGGTGAATCAATCTAAACCCAGAAGGCTGAGAAGCGAACCACCCACTACAATTAAAGGAAGGCAGCCCGTAAAATTATTGTTTTCAACTAAAAACTGGCCCTGGCCTATAATAGGAATGTGATTGCCCTGATAATCATGTAATTTCATGGGGCAAGTATGGAGTTGGCTTTTGCGGAGGTTGGGCAATAGCTTCTTGATGGAGGTCCAGGAGACAATTGATTTAGTGGATCCGGTATCGACTTCCATCTGGCAGGCCACTCCCTCAATCTTGACCATCAGGAACAGCTTGCTCATCTCAGGTCTGTGTTTGTTGGTGGTCACCTCGGTAACTCAGCGGCCTCGGTAGATGGCATAGCAATCTTCACTGGTGGAATACGTTTTGGATTCGGGCTGCTTGTATTTGGAAATCCGTGGGGACTGTTTACCAGACTGGCAAATGCGAGCAATATGGCCCTGTTTCCCACATCGTCGACATGTGGCGGACCGGAAACGGCAATTCGCCCGAAGGTGATTTTCACCGCAACTGAGGCAAAATGATTTTGAGGATCTTGGTTGTCCCGTTGGGCCCCTTTTTACGGTTGTAGATGCCTTTAAAAGACTGATGTCCCCCTCGTTTTTCTCATCCGTAGCCTCGTCCTCATAATGAACAGCCATGGCTAAACCGGCATGTGGCTGAAATTTTCTTATATCCGTTGCGGACTTATGGGTCATCTCGGCAGCTTGGGCCTCCTCAAGTGCCATTGGGAGGTCCAACTCCTTCCTTGCTAGCAGCCTCCTTTGAAGTCAGATGTCCCTGATGCCACAAACTAACTGTTCTACAAGGGCATCATCCAAGTCCCTGAACTTGCAGTCTAAAGCTGCCGTTTGGAGGCGAGCCATGTATTGGTTAATGGACTCCCCTTCCTCTTGCACAATTTGCCTCAGGTTAAAATGGCGGGCTATGCAGGAGGGAACTGGCGATTAATGACTCCTCAGTTTCTCTCGTAACGCCTCCCAGGGAGCCGTATGTACTGGAAGAGGAGCGACTAATGCCCTTGCCGTTGCGAATACTTCTGGCCCACATGCATTTAGAAAATGAGCATGCTTTTGGCTGCTTGAAAGTTCAGTGAATTCATTCGCTTCTAAGTAACACTCGAATCTTTCCTCATACGCCTGCCACGTCTCTGCAGCTGCATTAAATGGGGCGAACGTAGGACATATTCCTGTCAGGTTCGTTTGTTTTTTACTTTAACGTTGGCACGGTGACCGTATCCATGTTACCTCAGTGCGGCCGCTCAAAATAACATTCACTTCTTCCGTCGCCTCAAAATCCCACCCTCGTCGCCACTTGTTGAGTTTGGATTATAGTCATTAACTGAGGTGAGGATGTCAATGTAACATTGGTTTTATTAAGGCAACAGCAAAACATTAGAACACTGAACTGTCAGTCTATCTGACAGCTCGCCTTTTTATACCCGGCAAACAGAACAGCAATAACCAATCAGGAAATGAGTAACCTCCCGCGCTTAGCACAACCCCGTCCCAACCAATCAGGTGCAGGCATTTCCATCGCTATGGTAACACGCTGACACAACACAAACAAACAAACAAAAACACATTTCCAACATTTCTTTCTGGTTGCTTTATTTGCTGTCTACCTGCAGCTCCTGAAAGATTACCGAAGAGAACATACAGAGTTTCACAATATTTTTCCTATATTTTGGTTTAGTATACTTCAGCCCATCAAGCTGCTTACTTTTAGTACCAAGTTTATCAACTAGATGGGATGGTCTCGTTCATATGCTTGCAGATGTTTCTGCATTAACAGGTGTATGACCAGATGAAAACCATCCAATCTGAGATGAACTGAAGAACTTTGAAGGTTTGCCATATGGTCAAATTGTCATTTGAAACAACTAAGCGTCCACAATTATGTCTGTTGTAGGCCACTTCTTCATCCCCTTAGAGTGGATGCATGAATCTTACTGACAAGCAGGTAGAGATGTAAAAGAAACCCACAATATGTTCTATGAGTAAAAATACCATAAAATTCATCAAAACAGACTCTATTGAAAAGAATCTGTATCCATCTTTTTTCAGCTAGCCGGCGCCAAAAAAACATTTTAAAGATTTGCTTGGGAAAAAAAACACCTTTACATTTTAAAAAGAAATTACATCAGACAAATATTTGAAGAAAACATTTTGCATAGATTTTATACTAATTCTCCATATATTAGTGGATGTTCCATGTAAAGGCTCTCCAAGGGAAAGTTGCAAATTAGTATTTATTTTCTTATTTATCTGTGTATATGTACAGTCAAAGTGCCAGATTTAGGAAATCATGATCTTACAGATCTTCACCAGCTTGTCCCATTTCTCTGCTACTATTTACCCTTCTCCTATTTTGTCTTCTGCCCTCTTTTCTTTTGTCTGCCAATGTCCTCATTGTCCCCATCTTTTCCCACTTATACCCCACCAGAAAGAATTTGAAGGAACTTATTTTACTCTTTCTTCTCAAAATGTTTAGCTGAGCATCATATCTACCTAACAAAAATTTGTATGTTTAATGAAGTGAGTGAAGCAGCTGTTATGATAAATGCTGAAAACTCCCCTTTTTCATGCTGCTACTGCTCCCCAGCATCTGGCCTTCCTGCTTCCTCGGGTGGTGTTGGAAGCCCTCACAAACACCTGACCATAACAAAATCATTGTGTATCTTGGCTGTACTTATTAATAAGGCCAGAATTCCAAACAAAACAGCCTAGGATAGCCTAGTGTTTTCCTTGAAAGTGTGGCCCCTCTTTTAAAAAGAATAAAAGTGGGGACTAGGTCTTGATGAGATAACAGTATTTTTCAAGTTAATTGATGCATTGTAAAGGGTTGTAGTATGGACAGCCATTTTGTAAGCCATTCAGGCCATTGGCCATTGCGCAAGAGTGCCTCCATGTTCTTAAATGGATGTAGGAGACCCTCCATACAAATGCATAAAAACCTCTGCTTTGTGTAGTTATAGTGAGGCTAATACACACCCTTCTGAAGATGTGTTTGGCACATGAGGACAGTGTGTGCCCCTCCTCTTCTAGTTGTGGTTCCTTTCACAATCTTTTGTCTTCATTTGTGTATGTTTCAGTTCCTTTGATATCCACATCTTCAGCAACGGTACCAGATTTGCAGGCTGGCAATTGCATCCAAATGCTGTTCTTTAGCAGAAAAATTTGGCCGGATTATAAAACTACACTGAGGACAATTTTTGCTCTCTATGTGTTTAGAGGTGACCTTTCCCTAGACTGTCAGTGCCAAGTATTTATCACTGTAGCAGAGACTCTGAAACTCATGGATAACATTGTGAGATTTTAAAAAAAATAGCAAAGAACTGGCTTAGATTTAATCCTAACTATTACAGCAGTTCCAGTCGCTGACCATTTCAGAGAGATTATCTTCCTCTTCCAGGAGTCTCTGCCTGATAAAATGACTTCAGCAGCTAATACATTATTAACTCAGAAGAAACAGTGAGCCGCCCATTATAAACTTCTGCTTTGAATTCCCAGCAGGAATAATACAGGGTCACAAAGTCATCAGTAACCAATAGCTGACAGGTAATTGATATTATTCATTTGGAGCATGCCAGAAGTTTTAAAAACTAATTTGTCTCATATCTATTACAGGTAACCATTTCAAAATCTGAATATCTCTGCCCCTCTCCCCAATTCCTTATTGTTGGCTAGACTCTCTAAACATGCAATTTAAATATAAACCTATTTTATTGATTTGAAGTAATTTGATTTATTTTATTCATTCAATTGCTAAAGCTGCCCATCCCAGCCAACTGACGCTGGGCAGCTTGCAATTTTAAACTATAAAACAGTTAAAACAAGAAAACAAGGAAACCATCCAAAAATAAATATATAGAGCAGCCGAGATAGTTAACCAACTAACAATAAAGCCAAGTTGGTATAAAATATCAAAATGTTCACTCACTCTTATAAATAAGTAATTTTATTGCCTTTTTAGTAGAAGAGGTACCAAAAATGACATCTGAATTTGACTCAATCCATTCATTTGTCAGAAGAAAAAGCACAGGCATTGAGTAATTTTCTAATACATCATGAAGGCCACAAATCCACCAAGCTTGGATGCGCCTCTAGGAGTAGGGTTTTTTTTTTTTTTTTACTGAACACATACTTTATAATAAACGTGAATGCATGGCTTTTATTATCATATCTCTGCCATTCACCCCATGTTCTTGCAAAATGTAGATTTATCCACAACAACCAAATTAGATTTCCCCCAAGGTATTTATTAATGTTTTTTTTAGGCTTACTGGTGCGCTATACACTGTATGGCGCATAAAGATAACCAAAGCAGTGTTGGAAAGAAAGACCCTGATAAAAAGGGAAGGGGAATGAATGAAGTAGAGGCAGGCTAAGAAAATAAAAGGCCAGAGGAAGGTGAGGCTCTAGCGGTTGCCATGGTGATGCAGGCATTATGATTAAGCTTTTCTACTTTCCTTAAAGGGGATGGGGCTTGATCACTGGGGCATCAGAAACAGCCATGCATCTGTGCCTGCAAGCAAGAGCAGAAAATGGATTGTTTCTACCAGCTTAGCTTTCAACATTGGTCCTCCATGTTGTTTGGGTCCTTAAAATATACCCTGGAAAAATAAGAGGGAAATCATTATCTAATAACTGTCTGCACAGATATAGATATTAACCTGCAATTTTATCCTTTCTTGAATAGCTGGGTGAGACGAGCAGAGTTCCTGGAGATTCTTAGGATGAATCTCAAGGGGAATAGTGGTATTTACCAACATAGACATTCTACTAACAATAAAAATGGGCTGGCCTAAAGTTTCACCATCACAGGGCAAAATAGGCTAGAGGTACATCTATGGCATAGTCAGTTTGGTTTTGTGGTTAAGGCATCAGGCTAGAAATTGAGAGATGGTGAGTTCGAGTTCCATTTTAGGCATGGATGATAGCTTGGTGACCTTAGGCCAGTCACTCTCTCTCAGTCCAACTCACCTCACAGCAGGGGTGAAAGGCTATCGGTTCCAGCCGGTTTGCCTGAACCGGTAGTAAAAAATGCTACTAGTTCACTGAACTGGTAATAAAAAAATAAGTTCCGATGATCAGCTGAGTGATGCGTGGTCATTGGAACTTTTATTTTTACAATTTAAGCATTTTTTTACTACTAGTTCGGGCGAATAGGTAGTAAAAAATGCTTTAAAAAGTAAAAAAAAAGGCTCGGACGATCACGTGGCACAGCTGTGATTGTCCGAGCCTTTCTTTTACTTTTCTAAAGTATTTTTTAACTACCTATTTGTCCAAACCGGTAGTAAAAAAAATGCTTTAAAAAGGTAAAAAAAAAAAAAAAAGGTTCCCAAGATCACAGCTGTGCTGCACGATTGTCAGAAGCTTTTTTTTTTTTTTTTTTTTTACTTTTTAAGCATTTTTTTTACTACCGGTTCGGGCGAATAGGTAGTAAAAAAATGCTTTAAAAAAGTAAAAAAAAAAAAAGGATCCCAAGATTGCGTGCCACAGCTGATTTCCCCCTCCCCCCCCCGCTGTTCTTCTTACCTTCCCAAGCCTCCTTTTGGTGTGTACTGTGCATGTGTACCCAGTGAACATTTGGTGCGAACTGCGTATGCACGCACAGCATATGCTTGGCGCACAGTGTGCAAGCGCGGCCAGCAAACCAGTTCAGATTTCACCACTACCTCACAGGGTTGTTGTTATAGTGAAAATAGGAGGAGGGTTGAATATGTTTGCCGTCTTGAATTATTTGTAAAAATAATAAAGGCAGGGTATCATTAAATAAAAAACAAAATATTGCTCTTTGCTATAGACATTGTATAATAAAATTATTTCTCACACATTCTTACTTCAGGCTGATTTACATGACCAATTTGTTCCAGAAGCCCACTGTCCATTCTTCTTTACTCATCACCCTGACCCACCCCATCATTTTTCTTTGTGAGCAAATGCTTCCAATACAACTGGTTATTATGATCTGTGCAGGAATGCCCCATATTCTCCAGTTTGGAGTCACAGCCTTCTGTGTCCCCCCCATTTTTTTCTTTTGTAAGTGGAACCTAAATATTTCTGATTATTTTGCTGTCCAATTTTACTGATGAGTCATGGAGCATAGAAAGGAGGGACCTGTTCGTTCTTTTTTTCCTTTTTAATAAGATGAAATTGACCTGGGTTTTGGCAGTTTCTCTTCAACGGAAGTGATAGAAACAACTATACAGATAGTCCTCTTTCAGCAACCACAATTGGGAGTGGTAACTCAGTCGTTAAGTGAAGCAATCACTATATCACAATTTTATGATTTGACTTCAGCTTTTCTTTTCTTGCAGACCTGTGAAGGTCATACATGTAGGCATAGGTCACAAAATTACTTTTTCATCCTAATCAGTCACTAAATGAGGCAGTCACTAAATGAGCCTATCTGTAAAACTATGTGAAACCCAGTCCTTTAAAGACGCAACCAAGGAAAGCAAAGTGCTTGGTGCTTGGTTTCTCTGCATTGATGAGAAGGATAAAGATACAGGGGAATCCACCAATCAGAAGCCATGGCAACGGTGGCCTGAATTTTTTTTTTTTTTAATTTGATTTATATGCCGCCCTTCTCCGAAGACTCAGGGCGGCTTACAATGTGCTCAGCAATAGCCTTCATCCTTTTTGTATATTTATACAAAGTCAGCTTATTGCCCCCACAAACTGGGTCCTCATTTCACCTACCTTAGAATTGAACCCCAGGCCTCCCCACATGGCCACAGTGGAACAGGGGGTTGAAATCCAGGAAGGGATTTTTTTTTTTTTACAGCCAGTTTCATTTCTTCAGCTTATCTATAGCTGAAGGACTCTAGAGGAAAATTCACCGATACTGATCAATAACATCATAATAAAAAATTAATTTTAGGAGCAATTCTGGAAAATCCTGTAAGGTTATATTAAAATCACTTGCTGCCAGTTTCTTAATATGTTAATACTTCAAGCAGGTGCAACATTTAACAAGAATTATTCTTGCACAGGTAAAAAAATGCTGGGCGATGAGATCAATTTGGATATATATCAACATCTACATTTCTTCTTTCTCCAAAGAATTTTGGATAGCAACTATACATTCTCTTTTATTTTTAGAATGTCTTTGTGAAATAAATAACTACTCTTGAAGGTAGGTTAATTGCTAAGGTAATTAGGTGAAAGTTGCAATATTCTTGTAGTTACCAATAAATTGGTGAATAAATGTTTAAATATATTATCTAAAATTACATGTGTAATTGATAGATATATTTAATTTAAGCGATATTGATTGTCTAAATAATTTATTTCTAAAGAAATTCCGTAGTGTCTTATTTTATAAATCTTCTACCAAGGTATTAAGGTATGATTTCCATTTTTCCTTACTTTTTAGTTGTTGTTTTAATCAATTAAAAATGTATACACTTTCATTCTTTATTCTAGTGTCTTCCAAGTTACTATTACAACCTAAGAGAACAGTAGGTACTCTTGTGCTTTGCTGGACAAAGTTGTTTTGTCATCCAAAATTATTTTATTTGTGGGCAAAATTCTCATATTAGTGAGATACCAGCTTTCATGGCTTCATAATATCAGCAATAAGAGCAAAAAGTAAAGTTAAAACATCCATAGCATTTTTGAATGTACATATTTATTTTAATTTACCATGATCATCTATATTAAGACTTATAAAATATTAATTTCTCTAGGCAATCACATGGTGATATAACTCTTGTTTTCCTGATATAATTGCAGCCTTTATTGGGTATTTCCTGAGCAAAAGTGTTTTGTCTGAAACAAAAATAAAAGGAAGCAAATGTATGACTAAGATTTTCCTTACCATCATTTCATAAAATGTTGTAGGCCAGCAATAGTGCGATATAAATGGAATATTTCATATGCACAACCATCAAATAAAGTCACAAGAATGGATAAGCTGTTATCCACTGGAAATGGATTCCTTTTGGAATGAAAATTACAAAAGGGATACATCCCCCATCATGGTAGGGAATCAAATAAAAGGAGCCGTGGTATGTACAAAATCGATCATTTGAAGACAGGAGAAAAGATTGTTTAAAAAAGGGAATCTGAATATTGAGCCAGGTAATTTTTCTTAACTGAACAGTGTGATACTATGATTGTCAATTATCTATGCAGAAAAAATTCCTTAGGACGTGTGTCCCCCCCCCCCCCATAAAAATGATGCAGTGAGATTTGGCAGCAAATATGGTCAACATTAGAGTGGGAGCAATGGAATACATATACAGTGCTCATTTGCTGTCGCATCTAAAATGGGTGGACTTGGTCATGCAAGCTGTTTCTGTTTAATAAGGAACAAAGCATATAGTCCTTTTGTACATATGATTGCTTTGTTGTAGTTTCCTCCAACTCTATCTGAAGAAATATCTTTGTTTTGATATGAGGTTGCTATGCACAATATTTTTGTTTCAGGGAAAACCGTATGCTCTGGATTGTGTTGGGCTATGATAAAAGATGCCATCACCTCAGCAGGAATGTTCTGTTGTGTATAAATCCTTGACTTCAGGTTCACCTTCCTTCCTTCCTTCCTCCTGCCACATCCTTGCATGAATATCTATGGCTGCTGAAAAAGGGCACTGCTGTGTACCGAAGGCTAGTCAACAGCCAGGATTGATGATGGCTGGAGGATTACTACACCTCTGACTGCTAATCAATAGGTATTGAGTGTAACCCTAGGCTCTAAATTCAACAGGGTTAATAAGTGTCTACACAAAACAATGGCCTGAAATACAATCTTTCTATTGAGTGAGCTACAGGGGAGGTGGGAATGTTTGCTTCAGCAGCTGCAGATAAAGGCACTGGGAGACCAAGCTATCTTCTGTTCCCATTTGGCCTGGAGCATTCTTGATTTACTATGTATTCTATGCCTTTATTTTGATCCTAGCAGAAAGAAATAACTTACAGCACTATAATCTGGTCTCTTTCTAAATAAATGCACTGCACTACAGAAGGTAGATGAACAATTCCCGAGGATTATTTCTATTGGACAAATTGGAAAACATTAATCATACAACATGAATAAGTAGTACATAATGGAAGGAAATGTAGCCTGTGGAGCAATTGGTTGCTATGTAGGTGGGAATGCTTTTCTGAGAAAAATCTTAATCACATAATAAATAATGTGATTTTCTAACCATTTGAAGTAGAAGCTGAATTGTTCAAATGTGGGCTTAATTTTGAACACACATACACTCTCTTGTTGTGTTTAGAAATCCTGATGTGCAGATATTGGTGATCCATGCATAATCAATAGCTCCTTTCTTATGTGTTGATCTGCAAGCCTATGCAAATATATGTAGAAGCCATCCTAGCTGCGATGTTGTTAGTTGACATTCAGTTTTCTGCAACTGGACTCAGGACTGGATGGTGTCTGATTGAAGGCAATCTCAGCTACTTAATTTCCTTTGCAGAAATGGAATATATTCTGTTCAAGCCATAACAGATATTGCTTTGGTGTTACAGAAACAAGAGGCATCCATCTCCCAACACTTTTAATTAGAATCTGCCAAGATAACTTCTGTCGTGATATGCAAATTACCCCTGAGTTCCTAAAAATCCATAACAATTAGTATAAATTTGGAAATATTGCCTTAAAAATTATGCTGAGCTATGTTTCTTTTCATGTACATTGAAGAAAAGTGTGAATTTGGATGATTATATTTATTGCATGGAGATATATAGAGCTGTAGTGGCGTGGTGGTTAGAATGTGGTATTGCAGGCTAACTCTGCTCACATTGCCAGGAGTTCGATTCCCTCAATCCTGAACTGGTTTAAGGTTGACTCAGCCTGCCATAATATGCCAACTCTGTAAACCACTTAGAGAAGGCTATAAAGCACTATGAAGCAGTATATAAGTGCTATTGCTATAGAAATTGCAGGGAAAACACATACAAAGCCCATAGAAGTGCATGTGTGAGTTTTCTTAGCTATTACTTTAAGAAATGATTCTCTGAAAAATTAAACAGAGTGGGAAAGCCATCTGAGTATACTGTAGGTAGCATTAATATGGACCCAGATTTTCACTCTGATGTGTTGTGATTTGGTTTGTAGTCACAGAAGATGATGACCTACCTTTTATAGGTTGCTTCCTTGCAAGATAAAGGTTTTCGTTTGGCCTACTTTGCAGTATATTTTAGTTATGATATTATTGAAATAAACTGAACAGAATTGCCAATTGCCAGGTTTACAACCGTATTGTCAAATGAGGATGGCTTAAGTTTTACACAGACTCTTCTCCTGGATTCCTAATGTATATAGATTTTTATATGGTCACTTCCAATGTTGTAGTGGAAATGGGAGTTGCATGTTTGCAAAGGATTAGGTATATTTATGTTCCATACCCAAACTCTGTCTTCAGTAGATGATTAATTTTCTAGAAATGGACATATCCTTTTACTGATCAGGACAAATGAATGATTGGCTGTCTAAACAACTTCCTTAGGAAGGCAAGCATTTGTTCACCACGGAGCTTCAAGTAATTAATCACGAAGAAGAATTAGCAAACAGCATGAATTTCCTTTATCAGAAGAATTGCTTCCAGAGATTATGAGTGCACTCCATCTCATGCTGAAACAACCACTGCTTGCAATGAACGCTTTTGCTTTTTCTGCCCTGTTGTTGTATCTGGTAAAAAAAACAACCAACAACTTAATTTTCTTTCTGAAGCTCTAAGGCACCATTTGTTTGATCCAGGCATTTTCAAAAGTGCACAAAATCCAGCAGCACAATGTTTATTTGAGCTCTTCCTCCTCACTTTCTCCCTACTGCATTCTGACTCAATAAATACTTTTCCTCACTGTATTTTTGCCTTTGGACACCAAAGAAAATAGTTTAGGGAATCTCAAAATATATAATGAATTTAAGAGTTTAAATTTATTTGATTAATTTTACTGCCTTGAGTCAAAATGGATCTGTGGGATTTCAAATAATGAAATGTACTTTAGAGAAGATACCCACATTCCCTGCCCTTGGTATGAGTGACCCTCCTTATTATCTCTTCCTACAAAGGGCATGGTGTGGCTAGAGCAGAGCAGAGCAGTGTCCAACACTGGCAAATTTAAGAGCTGTGGAGCTGTGAATTCCCAGAATTCCCCAACCTCATGGCTGGCTGAGGAATTCTGGGAGTTGAAGTCCACAGCTCTTAAAGTTGTTAAGGTTGGACATCACTGAATTAGAAAAGACATTGGAAAAATAATAATATTGAAACATGAAGTCAGCAATATATCTAACATACTTTCAAATCTGTGCAAAGATATCTTCAGTATCCCATTAGAAGTACAATGGGAGAAGATCTGAGGTTCTTTCAGTATTATTCTAAGAAGACTGTGAGAAAAAGATTGAACTTGCACTCATTTTATTTTCCTTTGGGAATTTTTCAAGTTTCTTCAGACTTGGATCCCAGCTTTGTCTCTTGATTGGCCAATATAAATATAGGCCCTTTGGAAATATGATTCCACAGATAGCCTACTATTTGCAGTTAAAATCACCTTGGCTTCTCTGGAAATCCTCGCAGCGTACATTAGTAGGGATCCAGAAGTTCTTGATAAATATGAGATGAAAATACAGAACCACAAGGGGGAGTGCTCTTTTTTTCGTTTAAACTGGTGGTGGACTTTGCTCACTTGACCCCAAGGTGAGAGTTGATGGAAATAGACAAAGGTTTTCTGAACCCACTGGTCTATTTAACACTTAAAACCATTTCTTTACACTGTCCCTGACAAACTGATTTATTTAAACTGCTAGCATACACACAGTTCAGCAAATCATTTCATCCCCTTCTACCTTGATCAGGGTGACACCTGCCATTCACCTAAAAATTTTGCATCAGATACGGAAAGGGTGTGTTTGTGTACTTGTCTACTTAGGGCCTTTTAAACTGTCATTTGCCACTTATCTGGTTCAAATACCTGGATGAATGTAAAGAAAACACTGGACACAGTCAAAAGTGCAAAATTATTAATCAAGTTGTGCAAACAAATAAATCTCTCGTCAGCTGCTTGTCCAAAGACAGATTTCAGGGACTTACACAAAGGGAACACATTAGGAGCTCTGTGGATTATCAACACGGTTTATCTTAGCTTCGTGTTTATTCTTCATTAGCTCCAAGCAACAGACAGAAAGGCCTGGTAGAGGATGCCCTGGGTTTATCCTGTGCCCTGCTCTTCATTGTTAACATGATTCATTAATCACACAAAAGGAAGCCTTCCTTGGCTGCCAGAGAAGACTGGCATGATTTAGGCCGACTTAGTGGAGTATGCTAATGGCGGTTGATTTGGTTTTAATAAGCTCGTCAAAAGCGACTCCCTCAAATCTGGCCTAAGCTGCTGTGACAATCAGAGCAGACAGTGACAGCTGTGAAGGCAGTGGCTTGAGGCTGCTTCTTCCTATTTCCCGGGGAGTTTGCCCAAAGTGTGAGACTCGTGCAAAATCTATTCTCTCACACTCTCCTAGGTTATGAATTTCAATCAAGAGGCATTCACAGCAGTAAAGGAAAACACACAGAAGAGGGGGGGAGGGGGGAGGAAAAAGGAGAAAGTGGCTTAAAAGGAAGATCAGTTAGCAATATTCCAAGATGTTGCGGATTCACAAACATATACCAATAAGCATAGTCCTACTATTTTCGGTTCTGGTGCTGGGTGAAGTTAATGTTCTTAAAGTTTATCACAGTTAAAGGAATTAAGGGATTAAAAAAATGCAGTGATGTGCTCAGGATTGCAGTACTTAGCATATAATATTTTCGAATCAAATGAATTTATATTTAATGGTAGCTTCCCAATGTAGCTCCCATAATGCCACAGCTCTTCTCTTACTTTTAGGATTATATTCTTAGAATGCAAATAAATGGTACACTGGATGCAAAAAAATGCTATTTTCTGAAGGGTTTTGGGAGGGATTCTCTACATCCCTTCTGTCATAATTATTATGAAACACTAGTTCACTCCGTCAGGAACCATTAATGGACTATAATTCGGCATGTAGCCTTCTGCCATTTCCAAACTTTGAGCACCTTTTGAAATAATAACGATTAAAAAAAAATTCTATGCCTCCTGGTTCACAATGATTCTGCTAGTCTCACAATGATCAAACAAATTACAATAAAATCAATAAAGGATGAAAGATGTGAAGTACAATGAAGCAAAAGGTTTTTTCTGGTCTGGTCCTAAAGTTAAAGATGGATTGTTTCCGATTGCATAGAAATTCTTGTTAATTCTTATCATTTTGATTATTTTGTTAAACTCTGATCTGAATATGATATTAATACAGTGTCTGTGCTTAAATGCTAAATTCTCATATGATTTTTCTTAATTTTTTCCAGGTGAATATGTTTTGTAAGAATTATAGTAGAGAAGCATTTCTTTTTCTTTCTTTTCTTCTTCTAAATTCTTTGGGTATTTTGATATTTTTTTCTTCCTCTTTCTTTCTTTCGTTATTACTCTTTAAATATGTATAAAATAAAGGAATGAAATGTAAATCCTAAAAAAGTCCTAAAACGTAAGACCTAAAAAAGCAAATAAATGGTTACATCAAACAACACACATGCATACTAAAACAATACTACAATCCCCACTCAAGCAATCATACAATGACACCATCCTGATTAAATTAAATTAAACCCCCCTCCAAAAGAGCTCCATCTTTATCACCACCTTGAAGGCAATGACTATTGGAGACAAGTTTCACCCCAAAGAGTAAACTGCAAACCAAAGGGCCATGACAGAGAATCATTTCCCTCTAACACCACTCATCTTCCCATTGTGGAAATAATGGATCACCAGCAATTTCTCATCAGATGTTTGTATCAGGTGAATTGATCCCGGCTGGAGACGGCTATCCTGAAGATACCATAGTGCCACGAAATGATAGATAGATGCCCAAACTACCACTTAAAAGCTTATTGCCGAACAATACAAGGTCACAACACCAATACAGGATGTTCCTGATATTATGTGCTAATCATATGACCATTGGTACTGAAGGCAGTTGAGCATTCCAATGGAACATGAAGGATTCCACTTCTGCCGTCTACATCCCAACAAGTCAATGGCATGCAGATCCCAACTCCAAGAAGGAATTACATATAAGATCATAAATAGAATAATCTTTTCATATTAAACCATCAACAAACTCTGATACTTTAGAGCAACATGATGCTTCCGGCCTTCAGCCCATTTCTTCTAGTAACAGCAACTGCATTATTAATAGGCTTTTCAGATAAATGTGCTCAGAGACAAGTATGCCAAGATTGTCCAAAGGATGAAAGGTGCTTTATGATATTATTGTCTAAGCTCTGTTCCTTTCATACTTGTACACACACTTCTGTATCTGATGACACAACTATAGAAGGAGCAACGATTGCACGTCAACATCATGAAGAATGTTCCATCACCCTCCATAGCCCCTTTGCCCACAAATGTCCACGGTGACGAGAAAGACTTACTTATTTAAATTTATTAGCCACTCAACTTCACTGTACTTAAATTTCATCACTGCATAGAGAGATCTTAATTTTTCAATACTGAAAAATCTGTTGAGTTAAAATTTATAGAGATTGTGACTTTCAGTAGTAGTATAGCCTTTATTGTCATTGTACATCATGTATACAACGAAATTGGTTTTAGCCTCACTGGTGCAATCCATGACAAAAAAATACAAACAACATAAATAGTATAAAGAATAATCCCTCTGCAAGTAATTAGGGGGAAAAAAGAAAAAGAAAGAAAAAGAAAAACTAGTCATACTTTTCTGCGTGTGCGTGGAATGATTGTGGTTGTGTTTAAGAGTCTGACAGCCCAAGGATAGAAACTATTTTTAAACCTATTTGTTCGTCTGGCTATGCTTCAATGTCTTCTGCTCGATGGTAGAAGTGCGAAGAGACCCTGACCAGGGTGTGAATCATCTCTGAGTATCTTTCTTAGTCTGTTAAAGCAGCAACATCTGGCTATGTCATCCAGTGGTGTTAGAGGGCAACCAATAGTTTCTTGTGCTGAATTGATCACTCTCTGTAGTGCCTTCCTGTCCACAGCAGTTAAACCAGTGTACCATACTGTAATGCAGTATGTGAGGACACTTTCTATCGTGGACCGATAGAAAGAGGTCATCAGCCGTTGTTCCACCTGATTTTTTCACAGGAAATGAAGTCTCTGTTGGGCCTTGCCAATCACCAGGGACGTGTTGTTTTTCCAGGTGAGATCTTGACTAATAAGCACTCCCAAGAATTTAAAAGAGGAAACCCTCTCCACACAGCCCCCCTCGATATCCTCTTTGTGCTTTCGGAAATCTAGCACCATCTCCTTTGTTTTACTAGTATTTAGATGTAAGTTGTTTTTTGAGCACCATGCAGATACCTTCTGGACTTCTTCCCTGTATGCTGATTCGTCCCCTCCAGTTATGAGACCCAGCACCGTTGTGTCCTCTGCAAACTTTATTATGATGTTGGATGGATCAGAGTGATAGGGGCAGAGCACACAGCCCTGAGGGGAGCCTGTGCTAAGCTTCAGGGTGGAAGATGTAAAGGAACCAACCCTTACTTTTTGTGGACGATCCGTAATGAAGTCTTTGATCCAGTCACAAGTGAGGGGAGGGAAATTCAGGTCAGTCAGTTTTTCAATGAGAATGCCTGGTAAGATGGTATTAGAGGCCGAGCTATAGTCTATAAAAAGCATTCTGACATAATTCCCAGATTTCTCAAGGTGACTCGGTGCAATATGTAAAGCAGTGGTGATGGCATACCCTGTCGACCTGTTGCTTCTATAAGCAAACTGGTGTTGATCGAAATTCGGTGGAAGACAGGACCTGAGGTGTTGTAGGACCAGTCTCTCAAAGCACTTCATCATTATAGACGTCAGTGCAACGGGTCTATAGTCATTCAGGCTGTTTATGGCTGCTTTCTTCAGAACTGGGATAATTGTGGCTGCTTTCAAGCATGATGGGACTCTAGCCTGTTGCAGGGAGATGTTAAAAATCCTTGTCAGGACCCCTGTTAATTGGTCAGCACAGGTTTTTACCACTTTCCCTAGCACCCAGGGAAATATCAGGGGCTATATTAAAAAAAGGACATATATCTGGGCTGTGAAAATGTGTACAACTACTAAATAGCAGGAGAGAGGTTTTCAAAACTTCTAAAAAAAGCCAGAAGGAGAATCTGTTACAAGGGCTCATTTTTAAGTTCACTGTTCATCTTTATTATCTAATCTATTGATGTTTGGTTTTTTCTTCTTCTTTGCTTTGGTTTTCCCTGTGTGTTTTATACACTGGGCAATTAGTTAGTTCCCTACACACAACATCAGCTTCTTTGACCAATGTGCTGGTCTACAGATTTCATCTCCTCAAGCAGTCTTTGGGCAAGTGTGCAGCTAATTACAGTATCCAGCACGTTTGGGAAATGTCAATCTTGTTCTGAATATATTAGGACAATAATTATATCTATAATTTTGCAACCTAAAGATGTAGAATCCTGAGCCCTGAATGACAAATACTTTAATGAATACCAAAGTAAGCTTGATTTTAATTTTGTCAGTTAGCACATGGATTTTGTTTATTTGTACTGATAAATTAAATGTAAATTCCAGCCTCAGTCTTTCAAATATGTTAAATTAAAAACTTCTTTATGAATGTGACAATTTTCTCATTTAGATGATATTGCCTCCCCATCCCCACCTCATTTTTTTTTTATTATTATTCAAGCTAATTTATCTAGAGAGGAGTTTCTGATTTCACATCACCTTGGAAAAAATGAACTTTTTAAGATTAACTGATAAGGTCACTAATGGAATGTTAAACCCAGCCAAAGGCATCAGAGTAGAAAAGCAAAGGGAAAATTGTTTGTTTAAGATTTATTTTGCTTGCTTCTTAAGAAGATTAACAATGAATTGTTACAGGAAGAAGAATCTAAAAAGGTTTAGGAGCCACCCACCTGAGAAAGCTATGTGCTGGGGAAGTTGAGAATACGCATGATGGGGATTTCAAAGCAAAAATGGCTATTTTTGAAGAAGTGTCTGTCAAAAATGCTGGATTTCAGAGTGACTAAACATGCTTCTGCTTCTATACAATTAATTTGGGGTAGTGCAGATCAGTTTGAAAACATCTTGTGCTGAAATTTCTAAAATATTGTACTCATCTTATTGAGAAGCTAACAAATTCACTTTATTGAATCCATATATATTTGGGTGGATATGAAGTTTGCTTTATGGACTAGCATAATGTGTTGCTTCCCTAAATGTTTGCTTTAAACATGTCAGTATCTTCATATATATAATAACTTGGAATCATATCCAATAAAATTATACATAAAAGGTCTTATAAATATCACTTTATCTACCAATTCATTCTTTGTTTTTTGGTTGTCCTCTAGTTCATTTCTTGTTCTTTATTTTATGTAACTGACCTTTTTTATAGGCCCCTTATTTCTAGTACAATGGTTATACTTGGATTATTTCTCAGCTGTTTTCCAATTCTTTCCTGTTCCTCTATTCAGTGTTGATATCCAAGTAGCAGCTACCAAACGTGATCTGATGTCTTATATGTACAAATGCCAAAGGTTCCGCAAAATCATGCTTCCTGTATTTAGGCCCATTAACATTCAAATTGAGGATCTCTTTAATCTTCCCCAAGTGGTGATCTGGGAAATATTCTCATCTCCCTTTACTTTGACAGACACTTACATCTCCATTTTAAACATTAATGATTTGAAGGCAGGAAATCATGTGCAACTCCATTTCATTTCCTGCATCTGGGTTTGTCGCCAGGGTTTGTATCCAAAGATATCCCACGTTGCTTCCGTGCTCCTTCCAATGTTAGGGATTGGCCTGCAGAATATAATATTATTAGTCCTCGTGAGAGCATTCCTAAACTCTTAAAATATCCAAGTCTGAGAAAACAACTTTTATGATAAGGAGCTAATCATATATCTCCCTGAGGGGGAGGAAAAAAAAATCAAATCAAATCAAGAGCCGACACTGGAATCAGCAGACTTTGCTCTGTGCAATATTAATTAACCCTGACCCCTAGCAACTTGATTAATTAAGTCAATGCTTTGATAATAATATTTAAATAAAAAAAGGATATGTGTCACAGTTGTCTGACCTGTCTCTTGAAAAGCTCTTGTTTTATTGTTTCTCTTCTGCAAGTATACAGAGGGCCAAGTGAAGGGCGGTGACCCAGCATGGAAAACCTCAGTGACCCTTGCTTATGAGCCTCTACTACAGCAGCATGGGAAATCACAACAGAAGCAGTGTGACCGAACCAGCTCTTGTTTGATGGGACCTAACCCTTAGGTTTCTGATGATGGCCACCACTCATCACAGTCTTTCTCCTGGAATTTTCCTCTCACTTCAACCCCATTGCTCTGACAGTTTCACTGTTGCAGTCATGTGGAAGAAGCCCAATTACAGGTAGTCCTCAACGTACGACCACAATTGAGCCCAAAATTTCAGTTGATCAGCAAGACCGTTGTTAAATGAATTTTGCCCCGTTTTGTGACCTTTCTTGCCACAGTTGTTAAGTGACTCCCTGTGATTGTTAAATTGTTTAATTAAGGCGGTTGTTTAATGAATCTGGCTTCCCCACTGACTGCTTTTGAGAAGGTTGCAAAAGGGGATCACATAACTCGGGGACACTGCAAACGTCATAAATATGAGTCCGTTGCCAAACATCTGAATTTTGATCACATGACCCTGGGAATGCTGAAACAGTGGTAAGTGTGAAAAACGGCCAGAAGTCAGTTTTTTTTTTTAAAAAAAAAAGTTTTTAATTTTTTTAAAACAAACTTACAAACAATACATTCTTAATCATTCAGTGTTTCATCTGAGTACATATTTTGTGTCTTCTACTCCCACCTCCATCATTTTCATATTATATTTCTGTCATACCGTTATATTTTCATTTCAGATTTCTTATGTTTATATTAATATATCAATTATCTAGATTTTTATATATATCTCTTCTCTAACCATTGATATAATTGCCCCATACTTTAAAATACTCTGATTCTTCCTTTTCTTTAATTACCAATGACCCTGGGAATGCTGAAACAGTGGTAAGTGTGAAAAACGGTCAGAAGTCAGTTTTTTTAGTGCCATTGTAATAGTCACTAACTGACCTGTTGTAAGTCAAGGACTACCTGTGCACAATTCTATCCCACAGAATTGATCCTTGGGATGCATTAATGAATAGCGGAGAGGTGGCCTGGAATTAGAAACGTTCCAAAATATTTCTAGAGCATTATGGGCCTGGATTGCCCCATTCTCCAAGGATTTGCCTAATGTTTTTAAAGGCATCCCAAATAGGTATCATGTTTTGCGGTAATGACTCCACAACTCAATTGTATGCAGCATAAGGAACTATTGCTTTTGACTGTTTTCCATTTCCCACAGTTTCAGTTCAGGGGATGCTTCTTTGTACTAATAGTATGAGAGATTGCAGGGTCATTTTTCTTTTAAACTTCGGACACATTACAGCTCTCTGGAAAAGGCTCTGACACTGGGAAAGATAAAAAGAACGAGGAGGAGGGTTGGGCAGTAGTAGATAGGTTGATTCAGCAGTAGTAGCCATGGATGCACCATTTGCAAGAGTCGTAAGACCAGCTAAGGAACAGATTGAATGATAATCTATGTGGTCACTAGGAGTCAAAATCAGCTTGATGGCAACAATCAATGAGAGACAGAGCAAAACAGCCCTGATTCTTGCCTCTTTCTCTGCACCAATCAAACTTATTTATTTCATAGTTTTATATGGATGTCCTTCTTGTAACAAGTGACTCTGGGGAGCTAATACGATAAGAATGTCATTACAATCACTAAATGCAATAAAATAGAAGACATAAAAAAAACAAAGGAAAAATGTCCACCGAGATTAAACCAATCAACAGCAAATTCATTCAATTCACAGTTGTTGCATCTATGTCAGGGGTAGGCAAATGTGGCCCTTTTACAACTTGTGGACTTCAACTCCCAGAATTCCTGAGACAGCTTGGCTGTCTCAGGAATTTTGGGAGTTGAAGTCCACAGGTTGTAAAAGGGCCACATTTGCCCACCCCTGGTCTATGTCATCAAACTCCAAGCTTTCTAACCAGTGGTGGGTTTCAAATTTTTTTACTACCGGTTCTGTAGGTGTGGCTTGGTGAGCGTGGCTTGGTGGGCATGGCAGGGGAAGGATACTGTAAAATCTCCATTCCCTCCCCACTCCAGGGGAAGGTTACTGCAAAATCCCCATTTCCTCCCGATCATCTGAGACTCGGGAGGCAGAGAATAGATGGGGGCGGGGCCAGTCAGAGGTGGTATTTACTGGTTCTCCAAACTACTCAAATTTTCCGCTACCGGTTCTCCAGAACTGGTCAGAACCTGCTGCAATCCACGTCTGTTTCTAACCTTTCCTAACATCGGGGAGTGGAGGAGGGAGATTTGGTTCAAAACTTAGGTACATTATGACTGCTATTTTGTGCATTTTCCCCAGGCTTTCCATATGCTCTTGCAGTGGCTAGAATTATACCTTCCGCTTGAATATATTTCTAAGATATTGGCAGTTTTATTTTTCAATATGCTTTGCAATGATTCACGACGTAGAATTGATTTTTGTTCTCACAACAGTCACCTTGATATTCATCAATATTTTTGTTAGGCAACACATCCTGATTGGTCTTCGGTAGCTGGGACCTTCTCAGTGCATACATGAAATTAGTATACACAAAACCCGCATTTGCCCAATTTTAGATCAGGAGTGCCAAGGATTTTGACTGCAAAAAAATAAAAATAAAATAAAATAAAGAGGCAGGAGAGAAATTTTACACATAATCAACATGAATTAAGAAGTGTCACTGAGCTTATTTGCTATGCGTTTAATACTTTTCTCTTCAGTTTCTTTAAAAAATGGTAACACCTGATATTGAACCCTATGTTTTCGTGTGTCACCTATGCATCTGTGTAGTATCCCTGCTAACATTAGGTTTTATTTACCATATTGAACCAAAAAGGATGGAACTGGAAAGTATGTTTTCACATCTGTTTGACAAAATATGAAATGGGTTATTGCTCCTTGTTAGAAGTTTACATTTTGAAAAAACAAAACAAAAAAACCATACCCCCCTTCAGCTAAGATATATTAGCTTCAGGCTCAGAAAAGACCAGCAAATGTGCTGAAATATGCTGTTTCAACCTGTTAGACATTTTTTCTTTTCCCCACCCTGGCTCAGCTATTTTTCCTTAACATGCTACTCCAGCGAATGTCTGCTTTTTAAAGTTGCATGGAGAAATGTCTTGAGATGTGGCACGAAAGAGCATGAGACAAGTTAAATACCTTCTTAAAATAAAGTGGAATGCTTTGATTTTTGCCTCTGGGAACTGGGAAAACAAATCAAGGCCTATTTCAGTCAGAAAGGGGCTTACAGGTAAAATGAGTCTTAAGAGGTCTGCCGCTGGCCATGAAGACTTTCACATTAGATATTTTTCCCACCCACCCACTTACTCCTTTCATACCCAAACAAACGTCTGGAGTAGGCAGCTGTCTACTTGAACTTAAGACGATCATCAGGGAGATCCTATCTCCACATCTAATGAACTTTACCAGAGGTAAAGATTAGAAATGCTTGATCAAAAGCCACACTGCTGGTCCTACTTGGTGCCTTTCAAACATTGCAGAACTATCAACGTGCGGTATGCTTTTCATCTCCCTGCAATGTTGATTGGCCTACAGACCCTTTTGTGTGGGGGGGGGGGGCTGGCTACTCTATGGGGGAAGAATAACACCCATAGCTACATCAGTTTTCTCCACCTGGTTCTCTCCAGAGAGGCTAGGATCGCAATGGCTTTTGACTATCTTGACTGGATTCGAAGAATTGCCATCTCCGGTGCATCTGAGGGACAGGTTTAAAAAACGGGAGCTATTAATGGGGAAATCAATATAATATTATATGAAATGAAGGAACTACCACAGCAGTTCTTCCAGGTTACTGACTGAGACAGATATTTATTGTATTCAGTTTCTGAAAGAAAACATCTAAACTTTCAAAGCTTAGCGCTCTTAAATATGCAATAAGTAACATCAGGTGATATTCACCCCTAAAGCCCTTCCTTTACCTGAGATTCATTGATAACACTTTCATCATTCTGGATCAATGGAAATGAATTTCTCTTCAAATCCCAACCTGACAACTGCTACATTGCGTTAATTTTAGAATAGAGCTATCTACACAGCTCCACTTCTTTTATATCATGGTAAAAAAAGTACACCACTACATAAAAGAAGCTTACAGATTGTCATGCATATCTCCATGCTTCCAGCTACCACCCAGAACAGACCACCAAATCTATTATTGATAGCTACAAATAACAACAGCATTTGTTCTAACCCACTTGACAGAAATATTCAACTGATGGAAATAAATCAGGCATTCACTTTGACATCAGGACTACTATACTCATGGGTTTAGACAACTTAGAACTACACCGACTTCAGTCTGACCTAAGCATAGTACATAAAATTATCTGCCACAATGTCCTTCCTGTCAATGACTACTTCAGCTTCAACCACAACAATACACAAGCAAATAATAGATATAAACTTAAGGTAAACCGTTCCAAACTCGATTGCAGAAAATATGACTTCAGTAACAGAGAGGTCAATGCCTGGAATGCACTACCTGACTCTGTAGTTTCTTCCCCAAACCCCCAAAACTTTAACCTTGTCTACTATTGACCTCACCCCATTCCTAAGAGGTCTGTAAGGGGTGTGCATAAGTGCACCAGCGTGCCTACCGTCCCTGTCCTAATATTCCTTTCTACTTACTCTTTTCATGTATTCAAATTATGTTTATACTTTTACCTGTTTCTTATATATGCTTGACAAATAAACTTATGATTACGATTATGACTCAAAACAAAGACAAATATCAGAACCCAAACATGTTTTTCCAAAAGAAAAGCACCTTTGGAGCAAGGTGGATGATTGAGATTCTCCATAGACACAAATATCACAAGAAATTCTGTCGCAGAAATCAGTGTGACAGTTTTGACCGTTAGCACCACTTTATGTATGCCTCTTAGAGTTACTGAGTGTGAGTTGGGCAGTTATATAAATTTGTTTAATAAATAATAAAACTTTGGAACAAGAAACAAATGAATTCACATACATCATACAGTTCCAGGCAATCTCAGAAGGTCTCAACAAATACAATGGGTTTTTAACACATTATTGTTAAATAATATTGTCATACATATGAGCTGTTATCTCATACATAAGTTGCATCTGCATATATAACTTATCGTCCAGGGGTGGGTTGTACTTACCTTTACTACCAGTTTGCAACGGGGCCGCGCACACATATGCAGAAGGTTCCTGATGATGTCGGGATCGGTGGGCGGAGCCTCCCACCGGTTTTACTACCGGTTCTTGCGAACCGGTCTGAACCGGAGGCAACTCACCACTTTTATTGTCCCCTCTGCCCCCTGTTTAAATCCTATCGATCTAGTCTGTGCATCTGATGACATGAGTTACAGCTCACAAAAGATTATGGCCTTTAATAACATTTGTTAGTTGGAAAAGATGCTACCAGACTCCCAAATTTTGTCAGGTATGTAATAGTATCTAACTGGAAATTATTTAGGACACTGAAAAGATGCTAAATTAGATCTCAAGAGTTAAAATTAGATCTTTTCCATCCCTCCTGAAATATGCAAAAGAGGCCCAGGGAAAAAAAAAGAGGCTTGTTCCTCACTCTATGGTTCATCTTCTTTTTTATGGGCAATGTAGATTGTATGTGCCTTTCTTTATGTTCACAGATCAGATTACAGGTAATATTCAATTTACAACAGGTCGTTTAGTGACTGTACAAAGTTACAATGGCACTGAAAAAAATAACTTATCACCATTTTCCCACTTATGACCATTGCAGCATGATCAAAATTGGTCACATGATCAAAATTTGGACGCTTGGCAACTGGTTCATATTTATGATGGTTGCAGTGTCCCAGGGTCATTCATCACCCTGGGACACTGTAACCTTTGGTGACTTTCTAATAAGCAAAGTCAGTGGGGAAGCCAGATTCACTTAACAACAGTATTACTAACTTAACAACTGCAATAATTCACTTAACAACTATGGCGAGAAAAGTTGTAAAATAGGCAAAACTCGCTTAACAAATGTCTCACTTAGCCACACAAATGTTGTGTTCAGTTGTGATTGTAAGTTGAGGACTACCTGTAATGTGGTTTATTTAGTTTTAATCCAGTGTGAAATGGGAACCCAACCATTGTGATTATTTATATGCAATGGCTTCTTTCTTTCTTTCTTTCTTTCTTTCTTTCTTTCTTTCTTTCTTTCTTTCTTTCTTTCTTTCTTTCTTTCTTTCTTTCTTCTTTCTTTCTTTCTTTCTTTCTTTCTTTCTTTCTTTCATGAAACTAGTCAATGAAATTTCAACAATAATTCAGATAATGAGGGCTTAACATAAAAAGTGAGCTGTGTCTTTGTAAAGTGGCTAATCCATTTTAATTGAGAGCATATTCTAAGTAGTGAAGGGGAACTTGCAGATCTCCAAATGATATTACACGAGAATTCCCAGTGCCAAGCCCATTGATCAGGAAGCTAGGAGCTGTAGAAGGATTCCAAGTTTCCTATTCTGGCCTGAAATTAGCGACAGATCTTATCAGGCCTAACATTTTCAGATTCTCAATCCTGCTTTGACAGCACCATCTTCTTTGTGCATGTTTACACAGCATGTGTTTAATCCCTTGTCATAAATGTGCGAGAATCACAATCATAGCCATTGTGGTACCACAGGGTCTTAATAAGTTCTCCTTGCATTTCTATCATCACCTCGTATAAACACCTTCCCAAATGACATGCTGTTACGAATTATCAGAAGGCAAATTAGTGGTTTATATGCAGAAGCAACCAGCCCAGCTGCACCTCTTCCATCTGCAATATAAAATGATCCCTCTTAGCAAAGCTGAATAGAGCTAATTCTCAAAACGTGTTTTAGATTTAAATCAGCATTCCCTTTTCATTAAAACTTTCTACCAGGATCGACTCTTCCTCTTTTTCCCTTATTTTTACAGTTAAGCTGAGAGCAGCTTAATCTGTGCCATACACACAATCACCTTCATCATCGCTGTGTACAGAGACAGATTTAAGTTTTTAGTGGTGGTTGGAATTTAGGCTATACTAGGTACATTTGTAAAAATATACAAGAATCTATTTTGTTTATTCAAAGAAGGCAGAAAGAAGAACCTGCTTTGATGCAGGTCAGATCATGACTTACGGCATTAAAAAGTGTTGCACTCTTTTGTGGAGAGCAACAGCAAACCAAGCAACAGATTTCACTGTTTTCTTCCTTTCCCCACTTCATGTGGCGCTCTTAAGTCATTCCTCCTGATTTGTAGCCATTTACTGCAGCTGCATAATGACTATAAAACAGAGCAAAAACATAAAACATGAAAGAAAGGTGTTGAAGCCAGCCTTAAGATACTAAATTCTTGACAGCAGCTTGTAAAGCAGTTGAGATTTAGGTGCTACAGAAGAATAATAGGGGGTTGGAGTAGCAAAAGAAAGAGCCAAGTACAAGACCACGAGGAGAAAAAAGTAGAAACTGTGAATTGTTCTTCAGATGACCTAAAAAGGTGGGAAAAGAAGAGATTAGCTTATGCATGGTGATAAGAATATGAATTTATTATTGTTTTAATCTCAATCCTTTTTTTCAGGTAATAAAATCACAAGGTGAGGTTTTTGGTTTCTTTTCAATTTGTTGCTAATGATCTACAATCGTTCTCAACCTATGGTCTGTGGACCCCTGGGGGGCCGTGATGTCATCACAGGGGGTCTGAGAAGACTTGAAGAAATGTTATGATTTAAATCTTGAGTTAAGTCTTGGGGGTCCATGGTGAAGAAAAAGTTGATAACCACTGATCTACAAGGAGATGGCTTTATAAAGGTGACTATGAAAGAAGGACCTGACATTCTTTGAAATATGTCCAAGTTAATTGCCTCGAGCTCAGTATGGGGGCAGGAAGTCATGTGCAACAGATGAATTAAAATGAAGTTGCGAAATCAGAAAATGTTTGATATGCTTATAGCAAAGACATCAATGATAAATCCAGGTTTGGCTATAGTAATAGCACTTAGATTTATATACTGTTTCACAGTGCTTTACAACCCTCTCTAAACAGTTTACAGAGTCAGCATACTGCCCCCAACAATCTGGGTTTCATTTTACCCACCTCAGAAGGCTGGAAGGCTGAGTCAACCTTGAGCCTGGTGAGATTCGAACTGCCAAATTGCAGGCAGCCGGCAGGCAGTGGAAGTGGCCTGCAATACTGCATTCCAACCACTGTAGCTTGTCAAAGAGTTAGTGAATATTGAGTAGATGGAGGAAGTTAATTATTTGATTTAGATTTTAATTAGAAGAGAACTCTGTTTTATGCTTCCTCCAGCTCATCACACAGTTCCTTCTTCTGACTGCTTTTCCCATGACCACACTTTGATGAGGGTTTAGCAATACATGAACTCTGTTGAGAAGGGAAAGACCAACACTTCTGCTCTCCATCTCCATTTCTCTCATCTTTCCTTCTCTAGTATTACTGAAAGAGACTATAAAGGTCACTTGGAAATTTAAAAGGCTGTAGGACCTTCAGAAGTGGATGACAAAAATACCGACAATCTCTTAAATGGTAGCAAAGAGAATTAATATGCGACATAACCTTGGGTACAAGCCAACTAACCCAAATTGGCCACTTTGAGTTACACTAATGTCAAATGGGAGCAATTTAAGCACTTAGCACTTTTAAAAATAAATGAAACATAAAATGTATATTGCTTAAATGGACCATCGCTGCTCCACTCACCTTTTAGAAATTTGACAATTGTTATAGATTAATGTTGGGAGATTCTTCTGAAAGGAAGCAATGAAAAACATATAAAGAAAGGCCAAGGGTTTTTTAAAGGAGGCAGTTTAACAGGTAATTAATCTGTATTTAAATGTATGATTCTATATTAATATAGGAAATGTGATAACATGATTTGTGCCAAATTCACCATAGATACATTCCAGTATCCTCTGGCATAGTCAAACAGGTTTTTGCAAGGATTTTTTTTTTTAAAAAAAAAATCTGTATTGAAATAACATTAAGAGTGAAATAAAAAGCATAAGCACTCTGAAAGTTAAAAAAAAAAAGGTAAGTAGAGCCACTTTTACTTGACAGTCTTAGTCCAATAATATACAACTGAATGACTAAAAGTATGTTACATAACACTCGCTCATAGCATCAAATTGCATATTGCGAGGTGATCTCATATTAGATGGAGAATGATTGCTACTGGTTTAATATTAAAAAGCATTTCCTTCAGCAAGGTTATTTAAAAAAATACCTCAAAAAACTCACTGTGAATAATAGGAGGCAACTTGTTGTTCAATAACTATTTTTAATAGTCTATAGTAGTAGTAGTCTATAATAGTAGACTATAAAACTCTGAGGGAGCTTTTGTCTCTACAGCAGGGGTCCCCAATCCGTGGACTGTGAGGTGATTGCAACTGGGCCATGAAAATGGTTGGCGAGCATGCACACACATGCATCCTCAGTTTGCCAAGCAGTGTCTGCGCACCGCTCATGCAAATGGAACTGTGTGCACACGCACGCTTGCTGACTGCTTGCCGACCGCTTGCGCAGAATCATCCCCTCTCTCTCCACTGCTGGTCTGCAATGCCAGAAACATTGGGGAACTCTGCTCTACAGTGAGAGGAAAATAATGGCCACAGGCAATCAGAGTTGTAGATAACTTGCCTCTTTTATGTCTTCTGGATTAAACCGGTGGTTGTACTAAGCTGTATTTGTTTAGTCATCGAGCCAAGATGGCTGGCTTTACAAAATGAAGTAAACCATAACTAGGATTTATAAGTTTATGGTAGAGAGTCACACATAACGTTCAGCCAAAAGTGAGCAAGCTGCTCAATGTGCTAATATGATGTATAAAATCAATCATTACCAAACCAAATGTGAGAATCTCCAGATGTGGAGCAAAACACTTCTGAGGAAAGAGGCCATAGGGATTGTAGCCAAACCTAGGTTCCTTGGAGCCCAATACATTACCTGAGGAAAAATCAAAACCAGAACTTTGTATCCATCCTCTAATGCAGCGTTTCTCAATCTTAGCAACTTTAAGATGTGTGGATTTCAATTCCCAGCCAACAATGGAATTCTGGGGGCCAAAGTTTACAACATTAGACTAGGCCACTGCAGGAAAGGGAAGGAAGTATGTTTTAGTTTTGGAACCAAAGATGTATTTGCATGACATGCTAAACTAATCCTAATTGTTCTATGAGTAAAATGCAGACACGTGGACAAATCAGACAAAAAAGCAAATTCTGACCATTCATTGTTGGCCCATCCCTACCTTAACAAGTTCCAATCCCATCTTAATAACAAGAACATGGATCAGCTGTGGCTGGAGTAGCTCTCATTCTATGTCCTTTCCTGCTCCCCACATAGATCCAGGTGACATATAGCATCCAGTTTAGAATAAATGAATCTAATGCAAACTTGGTGATTATGTGTTAGGTTTCAGATACTCTTTAACCACAATGCAACCTATGTTCTGAACTCAGACAACACCTTAAGGTGAACGGTTTCATAGCTTAGTGTTCCAGATGAAACTGATCAAGGAACTGAACCATCCGACTCTTAATGTCACTATTCTTCAATTTACCGGTATATCCCACTTTTTAAACTGGTTGAATGCTCTTGTCCCAACGGTGCCTTATCCAAAAGGCGCCTAGACTTTCCTTTGAAAATGTTTCACTTCTCACTAAAACCAAAACCCCAAAATATTTTATCTATTATAATTTGCAAAACTGTCACCTTCCATTGCCCTTAATACTTTTTCTTTAACCTGCTCTGGTTCTTGTTGATACTCTTAAATGAAAAACAAAACAAAAACCCTGAGGTGGAGGAAAAAGATATTTCATTGCATCGCATAGAAAGACTACTTGGAATTGTTCACCTCTTACTGCCATACAGGTAAAGCACTAGAACTATTTCATTGTCCAAACCACAGGTGACTAGAGTAACTTCTTATCTTTCACCATAGAGATCCAGTCCATTTGAAATGGCAGGAAATCAACTTTCATTCTTGTTCCAAAAGTGAGGAGGCTGGGTTGGTAGTCGACAAAAATAGCTCCTAAGTATCTTGCAGGGGCCTATTCCCAGTCTGACAGTTTAATTTCCTTTTCTTTATTTGTTCAAATGAATAAGCAAACTTTGACAAATTTTGTGCAGCTGGAAAATCAAAAGGGAGATAAGCTTTTATTCCTCTTCCTTTATTTCGGTACAGTGATGTTAAGTGCTTACATCTAACAATGCCTTTGATGCAGAAAGTTAACAGCTGATGCCTTGTCTCCTGAGACATCACAATCACCAGTTTCTTTAAATTGTAGGACATTGTTCCATCACTCGGTGGTCTTTTAAGATGAAAGAAAACATTTTGATAGGGAAAAGGCAGTTGAAATCATATTTAACTGAAAGACCTTTGTTTTGTTTTGTTTTTTGTTGATGTCGCTTTTCAGTTTCTGAAATCTGCACTTTTGATATTTGGAGAATTTTCTTTTTTTTCCTGATTCTTAAAAAAGCCACAGATAAAAATTACATTTCAGAATAAACCTTCTTAAAATAGGCAATTCTTAGCTCTGGAATTATGAAAAACTTTAAAATTGGGTTAAAAATGAATCACAGTGTGCTCATTTTTCCCCCGTTTTTCTTTCTGTGACAGCTTTGGAGGATGCTTGGTGTGCGTTAATGCCACTAGAAAATGACAGCAACCACGTTATATGGCACTGACTTAATTAACACCTCCCTTCAGGATTTGATGGGACACAGGGAGCATTCCTACCTTTGAAGGAAACAGTTGAATAGCCCAATGGGGCCAATTAAATCACAAAATGGTAGGGATATCCTAAAGAAACAACTATACTGTGTTTTCAGCATACTTTGTTAGAGCGTGGATGAAATAGAGAAAAACAAAAAATGCATCTGAAAATAGGGAGGCTAAATCTTTGTTTATTATGAGAAGCAGAAGTTTATTATGGCCCATCTCTGTAAACAGATACATCATGGGCTTCATTGTTGAGCATGGACCACTGAAGCTACACTACTTGGTTGTGAGATATGGAAACATTGGGCCTAATTAAGATGGCATGAAAATTTTATTTCTGTTATATGATAGATGATCTGTAGGAATGAAAGTCTGGGTGGAATTTCCTTCCCTTTCATGGTTGACTAATGTTGTATAAAAATATTTAAAAGCCATGAACTAAATAAATGAAAGCTCAAAACATACATTTAAATTACCAGTAGTAAATTTTAGGTAGCAAAAATGAAAAAAAGCAGAAATAAAATTAAGTTAAAGTATTTATTGCGGCACAAAAAAGCTGATAGTACATACATACTTAATCATTATACTATTCTTTCCTTTGAGGGTAAGCAATACTATATAAACTATAGAAAAGAAGTAAAATAAAGCAAAATAAAACAAACTAAGCAAAATAAAGAATAAAAAAAAATCACTAAATTTAATTTATATCAAAGCCATTCACTTCATCCTTGCAAGCCAACCTTGCTTCCACTATGTATAAACAAATTCATACATGAAATCATAGTCTCTTTTGATGTAGTGTCCCTATTTACACCAGTCTCTCCCCATTTAGCATATGAAGGGATAGCAGTGGTGAAATCTAAAATTTGTTACTACCAGTTCTGTGGGCGTGGCTTGGTGGGGGGAGTAATGTGACTGGGTGGCCATGGCCAATTTTTTTTTTACTTTTAAAACCATTTTTACTATTTTTTACATTTTTACTTTTAAAATCCTTTCAAAAGGTTCTGACGATCCCAGCTGAGTTGTCTGATCGGGCAGAGACTTTTTTCCTTTTAAATGCCTCTGACGATCAGGCAACTCAGCTTGGATCGTCAGAGGCATTTAAAAGAAAAAAAAGGTTTTTTTTTCTTTTAAAAGCCTTTGACGATCCCAGCTGAGCCGCGTGATCATCAGAGGCTTTTTTTTTTTTACTTTTTCGGCTGAAGAGGTTGTAGAAAAAATGCTTTTAAAAGTAAAAAAAAAAAAGCCTCTGATGATTGTGCGGTTCAGCTGGGCATGGGGGGTGGGGCAGGGATTTTTGCTACCGGTTCTCCGAACCACCCACCTCCATCGCTACTGGATCAGGTGATCTGGTCTGAACCAGGAGCATTTCACCCCTGAGGGATAGATAGAAAACTAGAAGAAGAATACAAGACAGATCAGAACCTAACCAGGACACAAATCATGAAGCTACTTCAATACTGTCGAGGCACCTTCTTCACATTCAAAAGGGAAATGTATGAATAAATAAAAGGGACACCCGTGGGATCCCCAATATCATGAGTCATTGCAGAAACAGTCCTGTGTCAACTAGAACGCCATGCATTTCAGAACTACCCACCTAAAATCTGATGACGCTACGTGGATGACACATTTGTCATCATCAAGAGAAATGCACTTAAAGATTTTCATACCATACTAAACTCCGTCTTCCCTGACATACAGTTCACAATGGAGGAAGAAGCAGCTAAGCAATGACCAGTTCTAGATGTACTTGTCAATAGAGGATGGAAGCCTAAAAACCACAGTTTATCGCAAGGCCACCAACACCCCACACATTCTGAATTTCAACAGCAACCATCCAAGGTCTCACAAAAAGAGTTGCATCAGAGCACTACACTGTATGGCAGGTTGAGTACCCACTGTAATACCCAGCAAGACAAACAGCTGCAGAGCAGGTACAATATGTGAACAATTTAAGCAGAATGGGTACCCACAATCATTTGTCACAAGGTATCTGCTCAACATGGTAGGGAGAGAAAGGAAGAAACAAGGTACAAGACCAACCACATGCCATACATCAAAAACGCAGAATGCAGCTTCTGCGGTCTGCAAGTGGGTATCGTATACTGCCCAGAGGTACCATGCGAAGACAAATTATGCATTGCAAAGATATCTTGGAGGTGGGAGATATTTCAAATGTAATCTACTGAATCCCCTGCATGGATCGCCCCTGTCACTATGTAGGACAGATGAGGGGGAAGCTAACCACCAGATTGCAAGAACACAAGCAAGCAGTCAGATGAGGGGACCTGAACTTATTGGTAGCCTCACATTGCAATGAACAAGGACACACATTCAACTTTATAGCGACCAAGATTGTTGGATGAGCAGGCACAAAAACAGCCAGGGAAGTGATTGAAGCCTGGGAAACAGGTTTCTCATAAGTCAACAGCAGTGCTGATTTACCACCAGCCTGTCAAGTTCTTAGAAGGTGAGGGCTGAGCAGCACAAGCAATTGACAACTATTGACTTAAAAACCAGCCATCAACACCTCCCCCAATCAACCTCTAAAAAGCCACTTACAACGCCCACTATAACTACCACACACAGAATAATACACACCAGTGGTGGTATTCAGCTGGTTCTATCCGGTTTGGGTGAACCGGTAGTGGCGACTGCGGGAGGCTCTGCCCAAAAACGTCCCATTTTTGATGCTCTGTGCATGCGCAGAAGGTCCGTGCATGTGCAGAGGTGGCACACGCTTCCATTTGTGAACTGGTAGTGAAGGTAAGTGAATATCACCCCTGGTACACATAAAGAAGTTCCCTGAAGATGGGCTCTAGCATGAGTCCGAAAGCTCGTAAGGCAAAGTCCCTATGACTGACCTAGATTGGATCTTGCAAATTCATTCATTACCTTTTGTATGTTGCCTCTTTCTCTTTGTAGAGCTTATCAACCCCATTCTACCATCACTTTCTCAATCTTCACTTTCCTCTTAACTATTCATTTTCTCTATATGATTAAATTACCTCAAATACTTCCTTCATATTGGTTAGCCAGTTTTATATCACCCCTCAAAACTTCATTCTGGTCTCATACATGGCCGAGACTATTTCTTATTTATCCACACTCACTTCTAAAGTACTTTGTTTCTACTATATTCAATTTACAGTTATGTTTCTTCTGATATACACAATTTTCATTTCCATATAACAAAGTGAGTAGAAGCTGCTCTTGTACACAGCCATTTTAACTTATTTCAACAAATGTTCATTTTTCCCAACAGGCCACATACTGACCCCTACCCTTAACATACATCACTTGACATTCTACCATTAACCTTAAGATACCAACATTAACAATGTTGATGCTAAAACCTTACGGAAAGGAAAAGCTCACTATCAACCCTACCCCTTCTTCAGATATACTAGCCTTATCACCAGCGGCTTCTCACATCCTTCTGAAAGCCAAATATTAAAATGTGACCCATGTGTCACAAAGCAAATAAGGAAAATATCACAAAATGGGATAGCAGAAATCCATTCAATCCATCAAGCAAATATAGATAGAAAAGATATAGTACACATATACAGGTAATCATTCAAATTAGAGAAACGATATAAAATTGTGTGAACTGTGGAATGTTATTCTGTTTCCTTAGAGTTCATAAGACTTTTTTATTTTTGAAAAATGCTATTTTTTCCTATCTGTGCTGGTGACTGCATGGGCACAGCCTTGTGGTATTCTTACTTACTTACTTCCTTACTTGGTATTATTGTAGACAAGACTTGCACTCCTCCTCCTCCTCCTCCTCCTCCTCCTCCTCCTCATTTCCCATTCACATATTAACCAGATCAAAGGTCCTAACAACCAACCAATCAATAATAAAAAGAAAGCATCTTTTTAGAATTTCAAAACATTCCACCGAAAAGGAAGATGGGTTGGTTGGGGTGAAAAAAAAGAAAGAAAAAGAATAAAACGCAGGCCCCAATTTTTATATGTTACAAATCATTCTCCCTTACAGCTTCCTCTATGCTAATAGAGAATTTAAGGTGTTACTTATTTTACAGGTCAACACAAATAGTCTGAGTCAAATTCTAAAAGGGTAGAAACTCCATTTATGAAAATATTCTTGGATATCATATCATACCATACCAGCTCAACACCACCACAAGCAATAGTGTTTCAGCTACTGATATGCAGAACCTTATTTGTGAGACAATCACTTTAAAAGTCAGGACACACAAAACTCTACTATTGAATTCTGAAACCACCCGGGCAGCGTAACAGTAATAAGATGTCAAGAGCAGGAAGTTTACAAGCGATGTGCATCTTATGCCATTAAAACAAGCACTAGTATTACTTTGACATTTATAAATGCTAAAGTGGTGACTTTTATCTTATTGTTCATTCCACCGCAGGGGTTGTTATTTAGAATGCTTGCCTTCTGGTGCTTATAGATTATTTCTTAATTTTATTTGGCTTTTTTACACAGATGCAAGGGGAACCCCACTGCCCTCACTATTGCACTGTTGTCAAGATTACACCATGTAATTTGAGGCACGGCTATAAATTATACCGGGTAAGCTAGCATATGGTCTGGTGGCTGTCCTTAAATGTCTCACCATAAACAGGTTGGAAGAAATTTAAATGCTGAAAGTAACTGATGTATGCAAATACTTTTAAACTCCCTCTTTGGAAGAGTTGCACGAAGAATATGAGTCTGACAGGTTTGAGCATCAGCACCTAGCAAGCCAGTCCATCTGCTTGCTGAAAATCTCAGGAGACTTCTTATTACAAAGGGAATCTGCCAAGGATAAGTAAGCATCATGGTCTTTCAGTATCTCTCTGTTAGTTGTAAGTTCACAAACAACGGAAAGTGTATCATCTTGATTTTCCAGCAGTAGCTCTCCTCTTCCGAAGGTACTTGTATTTATTCATCTATTAAAATATTTATAACCCACTCCCAACTCACGGCGGGATACAAGTAAGGCAACACACTAAGAACACGCTAGATTAAAAAGGTTGTTCCCTGCCATGCTGTTGCAGAAAACTGCAAATGTATTCTTCTGCTGTCCCTCCAGATGTTAAACTGTGTGTTTGATGGCCGACTCTCCACGGACTTGCTTTAAAGATAAAGCGAATCAAAGGTCACCTGACATGAGATCGTGGTCACCAGAGCATGGTCTGCATGGCTGGAGTCCTGGAAGCTGGATTTGTAGCTTTTGAGTACCTCATGCTTCCTCCTCTTTCCCTGTCATTCATGCCTGGTGGGAAGATGAACAGGGGAAGTGCCAGGTGGGAAAAACAGGTGAAAAAGAGGCATTTGCATACATGATGGGGCAAGGATTAAAAATTAGTTTTCTTTGTCTAATGCAATTTCATACAGCTTGACTGTTTATTTAGCAGAGACGGCAGGTCTACTCAAGTCCAGAAGAACTGCTGTTTCTGGTTTTAAAAGATAATTAAGCCCAGAGTTGCTTGATAGTGAGATAGGCGGCATATACGTTTAATAAGTAAAAAATAAACAAGTATCTGAGTGACTGCTTCTCCCCATGTTGCATCCCTAAGAATTATTCATGAGCACACGAAATACAGCCCTGTTTCATTTTGAATCAGACCTTCGCCTGTCTATCCACCTGTTATTGGCAGATCTTTCTCAGATCTCAGATCAAAGTATGATTGAGATGATGGTGGTGACGGTGATGATGATGGTGGTGGTGGTTTTACATACCAAATACTTGGTTCAGTTATTAAGCCATGTCTCTCTATGTATGAGGTCATCAGAAAATAAGCAGCAATTCTCCACTCATGGTGGTCATTTCCTATCATAGCTGGATAGCTGAAAGAGATTTATTTTGCTTATTTTATGGTATAGTATTTTGTAGAGCTTAACACCGTCTATAACGTGAGCTTGCAATAGCAAAATGGCATATGTTGTTTTGTTCTTGAATGGGGCGATTCCACTTTATTCTTTCTTTCTTGTTATGGCATTTTCGATCTCAGAAAATACTTTCTGAACTGTCTTTATGGATTTCTTCTTTAAAATGTAAAATAAGGGAGTATTTAATTCTGTGTTGTGAACAGGCCTTCCTTTCCTATTAGAGAAGTGATAATGAACTCAAGGATAAATCAGGATAGCATGTAGATGATGATGATGATGATGATGATGATGATGATGATGATGAAGATGACGATAATAATAATAATAATAATAATAATAATAATAATAATAATAATAATAATAAGAAGAAGAAGAAGAAGAAGAAGAAGAAGAAGAAAATGAGAAGGTGAAGATCTTGTGGGACTTTCGAATACAGACGGATCGTCATTTGGAACACAACATGCCAGATATCACAGTTGTCAAAAACCGAAGCATACAATTTATTGATATCGCTGTATCAATCGCTGTACCAGGAAATGCCAGAGTCAAAGAAAAAGAACTGAAAAAAATCATGAAATATCGCGACCTGGCCATCAAAACTACACAGTTATGGATGAAACATGTAACAGTGATACCCATTGTAATTGGGGCACTTGGTACCATGTCCAAAAATTTTATAAGATACATCAACAAATTGCAGCTTCCTGTAATAACACCAGCGGAACTGCAAAAAACTGCACTACTTGGAACATTGTACATCTTAAGAAGGTACTTGGTTGATACCTAGGAGGCTGGCAGCAACCTGTATCAACCATTAGCACCAGTCAATGGTATTTGTGATGCATTTTTGAATGTTCAGTTAACTGAGTTTCATGTTTAATGAATAAAGTAAATAATAATAATAATTTGGAACACAACACGCCAGATATCACAGTTGTCAAAAACCGAAGCGTACAATTTATTGATATCGCTGTATCAATCGCTGTACCAGGAAATGCCAGAGTCAAAGAAAAAGAACTGGAAAAAATCATGAAATATCACGACCTGGCCATCAAAACTATGCGATTATGGATGAAACATGGTACGGTTGTCCCGTTGTCATCAGGGCACTTGGTACCATGTCCAAGAATTTTATAAAATACATCAAGAAATTGCAGCTTCCTACGATAACACCAGCAGAACTGCTACTCAGAACATCGTACATCTTAAGAAGGTACTTGGTTGATACCTAGGATGCTGGCAGCAAGCAGTATCAACCATTAGCACCAGTCAATGGTAGTTGTGATGCGTTTTTGAATGTTCAGTTCTGAGTTTCATGTTTGGTGAATAAAAGATAATAATAGTAATCATCATCATCATCATCATCATCATCATCATCATCATCATCATCATCATCACAGCCTTTATTGTCATTGTACATCATGTATACAACAAAATTGGTTTAGCCTCTACTGGTGCAATCCATAACAAAAAATACAAGACAACATGAATGGCCCTGAGATTATCCGCCTGCCTTTATACTCAACACTCCCCAAGAAAGACAGTTGGGAATAAAAAGGAACTAGAGAGATTTTTAAATTTTTACAATTTTTATATAGGCACAAAGTCAACTGGGTGACCTTGAGCTCTAGGAAGGAGGCAAGGACAAATCCCTTCCAAAATCTTGCCCCCAAACAGCGGGAACTAGTCTAGGCAATCACTAGGAGTCCATACTGACTTGAAGGTGTACACACACACACACACACACACACACACACACACACACGGTAACACAGTTTTATTAAAATATGGAGCTAATTTCTTAATATATAACTATTTACTGCTGCATTCTTAGGAGGCTGATACTTATAGTACAGCTGTTACCCTTATAGCAGGGGTGTTAAACTTGCAGCCTGTGGGCTTGATGCATCCATGATGCCGCCATGATGATGCAAGTTTGTCCCCCCAGCCTTATAGTTTCCATGTATATTAAAAAACTATGGCAGACCACAGGAAATGATACAACATGCAACTTTTTGATTGCATTACAGACACTTTTCAGTTTACACTGTATCAAGCCATGAACCTTCTTCCAAGGTACAGGTAATCCTTGATTTATGACTGTTCATTTAACAAAGGTTCAAAGTTCTAACAGCTTCAGAAAAAGTGACTTACAACCCGTCTTAAAGTTACAACCATTGCACAACCCCTACAGTCACGAGATCACAACTTGGGCACTTGGCAAGTTGCCATTTGCAAACTTTCCTGCCAGCTTCTGACAAGCGAAATGAATTGAGGAAGCCAGAATCACTTAATGACAATGTGACTCACTTAGTGACTATTTAATTTGCTTAACAATGGCATGATTCACTTGACAATCATGGTAAAAATGATTGTAAAATTGGGTCTGGTGTCCTTTAACAACTGTTTCATTTAGCGACTGAAATTCCAATGGTTTGGAATTATGGTTGTAAGCCAAGGACTACCTGTACAGTGGTGCTAGTCAGATGTTCATGTTGTATACATATTACTCTAGGATAGGGGTCTGCAACCTTAAACACTCAAAGAGCCATTTGGACCTGTTTCCTACAGAAAAGAAAAGCAGGAGCCACAAAACCCTTCCCGTGCCTGACTATTTCTTGAGCGGCCACAAAACTAGCATATATAGTTGAATTAAAGATTCTGTTTTCTTCTCAAACTTTTCTTTTCTTGGATTTATCCATGGTTGGCCTACTGGGGGTTGAAAAGCTCAATAAATCATATGCTGGTGGGTGTCGCACATTGGTGGTTGTGACACATATTTTGAGTGACAGGGAGCTGCAGCAGAGGGGTGAAAGAGCCACATGTGGCTCCAGAGCCGCAGATTGCTGACCCCTGCTCTAGGAAATAGTCATTCCAAATCCTTTTCACACCTTTTCTAGATTTAAGACTAACAGAAGATAAGGAAGAAAGTAGAACTAGATTTCTGATCCATCCCTGTTTTCAAGAAGAAGCATCTTATTTGTAGTTTTATTCTTGATTTTCAGATCCATTAAAACTCTCTGTAATGACAGAGAGATCTCTGCATCAGTTCTGGAGTTCTATGATGGAGTTGTTAGCTATATTTGAAAAGAGAGAATATGTCAGCCCTGGAGGCCATCTTTCTCTTTGGATCTTCAGGGACGCCACACTTAGTACTGTGGGAAACTGAGAGGTGGGATTGCATGGATTTGTAGAGATATATAGTCATAACAACATTCTTTTCTGTGGGAGTCAAGGACGTTCCGTCTGCACCTGGAATGGCGTGACTAGGAGGCATCTCCAGTTGGGATGGTGCATTGATTGAACCATGTGATGGACATGTGGGTGCAGGGGATCCATTTTATTAGACATGTCATATTGGCACATCTGGGAATACCTGAATCTGAAAACTTCCAAGTTTTCCCTACCCAAAAGAAAGTCCAAGACCCTTCCCCTGCACCCTCAGAGTCTTCTTTCATTGGGGGCATTACTTGGAACTCTGACAGAATATTTATTTCTAGCTGAGTTGCACTCAATTCCGGACCATACCAATGTTGCATTTCTATAGAGATTGTGGACAATTGGCTTTTCTTTTGCAGGAACTCTCTCCTCAACCATTTCCCAGTTCATGTTCCTTGCAGGTTTTTTAAGAGGAAAAATGAGTTCACAGCATTTTAGCTTCCTCTGTAGAAACCCACCTGGATTTTTTGGGAGAGGTATAGTAATACAACATGTATTAAAGATATGCCTGTGGAAGGAATGTAGATAATATTTTTAAATTTTCCCTTTTGGAAGGAGTGCTGTCTTTGGGCTGAAATCGTAGGGTGGGAAGTCTCCACACTCTTACCGAAACAATTTCGGTCTATACAGTCTGACCCAGGCTTTCAGTCTTGGTGTACCTGCTTGATAATTACTGCCTGCCTTCCATGAGATTACTTTCCCTTGGTCGTCTTCCCTCAATCCAAGCAGGTGAGACTGAGAGATTGTGCACTTTGTTGACAAGTCAGAGAACAAGCAACTGATAAAAAATGAGCTACATGTTATAGCAACATGTTCTGACTCCATAGGGCGAGGCATGTGACCAAAATCAGCCCTGCTTCCTTTTGAAAGGAGATCAGTCTCACAAAATATGCACAAAGTTAACTGTAATTTTTAAAAGATTAAAAAAAAAGATTTTTAAAAAGGAAAGGAAAAGAGGGGGGGGGAATCCTTTTTAATTCTAACTAAATACACAAACACATCTCTGGTGAAGGAGGGAGAAATGGCTGTGAAAATGACAAAAAAATAAATAAATAGAAGACAGCCATTCCTCTCCCACCTCCCCCCCCCCCCAAAAAAAACCTCCAGTGGAGAAAATACACAAAATATTAAGGTTTGGACAGAGCATAACATGATATTGCTTTGCTACCTAAGACACCCATTCATGCGGTTTATATGAAGAAAAGATACATCAAAGACTATAAAGCTTAAATAGCTATATATATTCCCAAATAATCTTACACAATATCTCTAGCTTAAACTTGTTGTCTATTCCTTAGAGATAAACAGATCACTGCAGCAAACATTTCCTGCTTGAATTTCTCAGACCTAGTCAATTCTAACCATTCTAACCATTAATCAGAGGGATAGAGACAATGTTCCTTTTTCTATCCCTGATAGATTAAAAAGACACCTACCCACCCCCAAAAACCATCTTGTTGTATGAAATGATGGGAAGGAAAGGTTTTTGCTCTGTTGTGTGTCTTAAGCGAAGCATCTTCTTCAGGCAGATTGTGCATGAACAATTGAGGCAAAAGGAAATCTTTGTGGAAAGTGATATGTGGCAGACAGTCTGAAATATTGTGAATTCCCTGCACAACAAGGAATGAGGGCAGGGGAGATTGTCAAGGACATGCAGCAGTTTGGGGCAAAGCCATATCTAGATAACCTTCTGGGCCCCCCACTTAACCAGCTTTGTGGAGTAACAGAAGTAAAGATTTCTATTTTTGGTTCTATTTGGTTCTATTTATATGCCGCCCTTCTCCGGAGACTCAGAGCAGCTTACAATGCGTTAAGCAATAGCCTTCATACTTTTGTATATACCTGCTTAGTACACCTTTCGGGCCCCCCCTAAGTGGTGTTCTTTTTTATACAAAGTCAGCTTATTGCCCCCACAAACTGGGTCCTCATTTTATCTACCTCAAAAGGATGGAAGGCTGAATCAACCTTGAGCCTGGTGAGATTTGAACTTGCAGTAATTGCAGGCAGCTGGTGTTACTTAACAGTACTTTAGTCTGCTGTGCCACCAAGGCTGTGTCAAGATGGACACAGGGTGTCTTCAAAGTACATTTAAAGAAATTGGGTAATGGAAAAGATGGCAGCATGGCTCTTATAAAACCTTAAACCCAGGATTTAGTGGTTTAAGAGGAACATACGATTAGAAATGTTGAAGCTTTTGGATTCCAAATATTGATTGAAATGAATTGGTTAAATTTGTCAATTCAACCAGCACTGGTTCAGGAGCAATCAAATCATGTAGGTTGATTAATGATTAGAATTTAACGGATGTTTGATTGGGAATCAAATCTCCAAATCAAATCCTTGCACAGCCCTAGCAATCAGGACATCTGGGAGATTGGGGGTAATTATACAATTGTAGATGTAGTGCTTTTTGAGTAGATTATTTTTTTCTCCTAACGATTTATTTCATTATGCTTTTGGTCCAGAGCCAGTTGCCCACTGCATTGCTATTCTTGTTAAAGACCTGGGCTCTCTGGGAATTTCTATCTTGTGGACAGCATGGTATCATACAGGGGTTTCCAAACTTGGCAATTTTAAGAGTTGGGGATTTCAATTCTGGGAATTGAAGTCCACAGTCTTAAAGTTGGCACGTTTGGAGACCCCTGGTATAGTAGGTAGGAAAGATAGGAGGAGAATAAGAGAAACAACAAAGAAATTGAAGGAAGGAATGAAAAGAAACTTGTTTAGAGTTTTACAGTAAAGAAAATAACATTTGTACAAACAGGTTTTTTTTTTCTTTCGTGAATGAAAGAAATGAAATGAAAGAATGAAAGAAACTCTAAACAAGTTTCTAAACAAGTATGTGAATATTGGATACTTCTTTTCATTTTACCTCTGGTCCTTAATATGTGCCTTCCACGTTTGCAAGACATTTGAATGTTATTATCCATGGCAATTTTGCAGTGTTACTTCTTCAACTCACTACAACAAAATCTGTACAGTACTTCATTCTTCCTAAAAACCATAATAGCATTAATTTCTGCTCCGATTTCAGGATCATGCAAAGTTTAAGTGGGCTTTAAAATAAGAGATATTTTATATGATCCTAAGCAAGAGGTTGTTTGTCAAGCTAGAAAGTAAATGTTAATATTTCAACGTATTTTTTGAATAGCAGGTGTTTCCACTCCAGCAGATGTGCAGCTGAAAATCTCCAACATTTCAGTCATCTAAACAATGATCCTTTTTTGTGTTTTTTAGAACATGAGCGTCCGTATTTAAAAACGAGCTCGTATATACATTTGTGTAATGCAGTTCTGTTATATGTCTCTGAAAGAACAACCCAAAATTAGCACACAATAAAATACTAATTTCAGCCAACCTGATTCACTTGAACTCAATAATTGTGCTGATAAGAAAGATCCCAGACCTTACAATCAGATCTGTTGCTTAAACATATAGACTTACTCATTTCCTTAGCAAGCTTTAAATGTTTGATGTGAAACCTACATTTAGCTGTGGTGGCGCAGCAGACTAAAGCACTGTTAAATAACACCAGCTGCCTGCAATTACTGCAAGTTCAAATCTCACCAGGCTCAAGGTTGACTCAGCCTTCCATCCTTTCGAGGTAGGTAAAATGAGGACCCGGTTTGTGGGGGCAATAAGCTGACTTTGTATAAAAAAGAACACCACTTGGGGGGGGGGCGCGAAAGCCCCACTAAGCAGGTATATACAAAAGTATGAAGGCTATTGCTTAACGCAGTGTAAGCCGCCCTGAGTCTCTGGAAAAGGGCGGCATATAAATCGAACCAATAAATTTAATACGGAATAAGGAATTGGGTTATTGATTGTGAAAATATGCACACTTCTCTCCCCCCACCCCACCCCGCCCCCCCGAATGCTTGATTCTGTTCACAGGAAAAATAAATGTTAGCCACAAAGCACTGGCTTTTTTTTTTTTTTTTTTTTTAGTATGTTTGAGTGCCAGAAATACACAGTTTGTGTAATTATAAGAAATTACAATTCAATAGCCTTACATTTCTTACAATAGCCTTCTTAGGGTTAGTCAGTGAGGGATTTTCTCAAGGCCAGAATGCTAGTGATTTTCCTAAGGTTTTTTTTCCTGCATTGTGTAGTTGATCCATTGCCAGAATAGGAGAATAATCATTTTTTTGGAAGGCAGAAATGGATAACGTCAGCCTATTTTCACCTTCTTCCCTTTGCAAATTTGACCCCCAGATGTGTTTTCCTGCTGTGATTTGAAAGTAGTCTTTTTCCTCTTACATAGGCTTGAGTGCTTTCATCTGTTTTGGCTGGATCACTTTATTTCATTACAGGCTAAATTCAGCAGTTTGTGTTGGCTACTTTGCTGGGGAAGGAAAGCTGCTCGGATGAGGCGGCGATTGTTCTTATCTCGAAGAGCATCTAAGATCTTCTCTTTATTATTGCCTTTATTAAAATAGCACTTTGGTTAAGACCTTTGGCTTGTACTGTATATGAAATGTTGGCTGCTCAAAACCAACCAGGAACATTTTAATTGCTATTCTATCATATCACCAGTTTTTGTTAGCTAGCTGAGAACTTTTTTTTAAAAAAAAAATCATGAAACCCTTTTCTTTCAAGTAATTGAAAAAAAAGAATAATAATGAAACAATGGAATCTTGCATTAATTTTTTTAAAAAAGTTTGACCAACAACCTCTTAACCTATAAGCAAAACTCCTGAAAAGCTATTTTAACTCAGATAATAAACAGAATCTCTAGAAATTATTAGACTATAAAGTGATTGGCAAGAAAGAAAGTTTGATTTTAAAGATGATGGTTCCGTGTGCCTGCATATATGTACATGTTGATGCTCTACCTATCTATCCATCTATATGTACATATTAAATACAAGAATATATGTCTGGGGAGACCCATCCCACAGGAAGAAGGTAATTGGCAGTTGCTTTTCTGGAACAGAAAGGACAGCAGGAAAAAATGAGAAAGATGTGATGACCTTGATTACAAGTGAATATCTTTCATGCTGTTCCCAAACTGTTAAGAGTCTGGACAGACTTATCTGGTGCTGGTTTAGACATAAGCTGCCATAAGTGTGGGAGAGGAGCAGGCTAAACATTAAGTGTAATACGCCCTAAGAATCTGGTTGGTTCGTAATTGAAGTAAAATATGAAGTAAAATTTGATCTTTATAGGGATCAGACGTTGCTCTCTAATCTTCTGCATTATGATAGTTCAATACAAACTAATGTCATTCTACAAAGGCTGAATTTACACAATATGTAACAATGTTCAGGCTTCCAGTCATGGTATAAGTCAGGGGTGTCAAATTCATGTTGTCACTGTGACGTTACATGACTTATCGAGACTTTTTTCCACTTCACTAAACCGGGCATGGGTGTGGCCAGAGCATGAAACATCTGGCCTGTGTGCCAGGAGTTTGACAGCCCTGGTATAAGTGTTAAAGCATTTTTATGACTATCCCACATTCTTCTTGTCAGGGATTTCTTCCAAAATTTCCACAGCTAAGAACCTACCTCCTTTCCTTTCCTTTCTTCCTTCCCTTCTGTTTCCTATCCCCAAAACACATCTGGGTCAGGAACAGTTAGTGTCTTGTGGAAATATTTTTTTTAAAAAAATGGTCTTCTGGGGGAAACAGATGTCTCAGCCATCCTGAGTAGACCAGTTCTTTGGAATCTCTCCAGATAATGAGAGAAAGTAATACAGAAATGCAACAAAAAGAAATAAAATAGATTTCTAAAACTCTACAAAGAGCAGCACATTGGCAATAAAGCAATTAAAAATATCACTGTTTAAAAGCAAGATGGCATGTTGCAAAAAGGGGATTGAGGGGTTTTCTGGGGAAATTTTTAGATAGGTTTTAAGGGGTTCTAGGGGGCGGGAGGGTTGTGTGGCTTTGGGGATTAACCCATGGGGGGAGGGATCTGGCCCAGCTGTCAGTCGGGCCACAGAGGGTGCGGATTCCAGGGGTAAGGGGGGCATTAGAGTTCATTCTGCTGAGGGCTTTTCCATCACTATGCTGAGTGGGAGGGGCAGATATGGCGGGAGCAGGGGGCCATATCATGTGGCGGGGGTGCGCACTCGCTATCTCTGAGCGGTGGCATGCCCTGGTCCCCATAGCCCTTCTCGTGCCCCAGGCTGTTCAGACTCTCAGGGCCCGAGCCTTCAGCTGTTGTTGTATAATGCCAGGTCCGTGGTAAATAAAGCCCCCCTCATTTGCGATCTTATTCAGGAGGGGGGAGCAGACCTGGCAGGTATTACGGAGACCTGGTTGGGCCAGGAGGGGGGAGTTCCCCTCATAGATATGTCCCACCAGGCTTTCGTGCATTCCACCAGCCGAGAGCTCACGGCAGGGGAGGGGGGGTGGCGGTTATTATAAAGGAAAGTCTTGATCCGAGGGAGACCACTGTTCCACAGATAGCCGGATGTGAGTCCCTTCTTGTGAAGTGGGGCCGTGGAGTGCAGAGGGGCTTGTTGATCATTTATTTATTTATTTATTTATTTATTTATTTATTTATTTATTTATTTAATCAAATTTCTATACCGCCCTACTCCCGAAGGACTCAGGGCGGTGAACAGCCAAGATAAAATACAGATAATACAAATATTAAAAATCCCTTAAAATTATTAAATATTTTGGCCAAAACACAGATTAAAACACCCAATTTATAAAGTCACGAATTAAAAAATTTAAAAAATTTAAAAGAGGGGAGTTAGGCCAGGCCAGCTTGCTGAAATAGAAAAGTTTTGAGAGCACGGCGAAACATGCGCAGGTCCGGGATCTTCCGTATCTCTGGGGGGAGCTCGTTCCAGATGGTCATGTACCTGGCTCCCTGCCATGTGGCAATGGTCCTGCCTGAGCTGCTCAACATCATAGCCGAGGTGGCGGTTGATACCCCCAGACTTTTGGTCATGGGGGATTTCAACCTGCCATCCATCAGTGAAATGTCTGAGGTGGCTCGGGAGTTCATGGCTTCCATGACGGCCATGGACCTGACTCAGTTAATTCATGGCCCTACTCACACGGGCGGGCACACTCTGGACTTAGTCTTTATCTCTGGTCAGTGGTCGAGTGGCCTTGATACAGGGGATATAGTCATCGAACCCTTGTCATGGTCTGACCACTCGCTCCTTCGACTTGACTTTCTAACTGCTACACCTCGCCGCAGGGAGGCGGGACCAACTAGGTGGTTCCGCCCCAGGTGCCTGATGGATCCTAATAGGTTCCAGATGGAGCTTGGGCCATTTCCTGAGACTCTGGCTCATGACTCAGCTGAAGACCTGGTGGCCGCCTGGGACAGTGTGGCCGCTGGGGCTTTGGACCGCATCATGCCTTTGCGGCCTCTGACCCAGCACTGAACTCACCTAGCTCCTTGGTTCTCTGAGGAGCTGAGGAAGATGAAGCACCGGAAAAGACACCTGGAGAGTGGTTGGAGGACCAGCCATTCCGAATCCGACTGAACACTGGTGAGGTCTCATATTAAGACCTACCTAGTGGCAATAAAAGCGGCAAAATCTAGCTATTTTGCTGCCCTTATTGCGTCATCAGATAATCGCCCAGCCACCCTGTTTAGGGTGACTCGCTCCCTTCTCCATCTGGGAGCGCAGGATGATCCATTGCAGGGTCGAGCTGAGGATTTTGTGCAGTATCTGTATGACAAGATCGCTCAGATTCAGGAAGGCCTGGCCTCTGACTGGGTAAGTCCGGATGGGATGATTGAGGCAGGTCTTGAGAGTGTTATCTGGGAGGAGTTTGATCCTGTGGCTCCCGAGGACGTGGATAGGATCCTGGGACGGCTGAACACGGCCACATGTTTATTGGACCCGTGTCCCTCCTGGTTGGTGCTGGCTTCCCGGGAGGTTACACGAGACTGGCTCCAGAGGATTATTAACGCTTCTTTGAGCAAGGGTGTCCTACCGCCGCTTTGAAAGAAGCGGTGGTGAGGCCCCTCCTCAAGAAGCCCTCTCTGGATCCGGCTGTTTTGGCTAACTATCGTCCAGTCTCCAACCTTCGTTTTATTGTGAAGGTTGTTGAGAGTGTGGTGGTGTGGCAGCTTCCACAGTACCTGGATGAAGCTGTCTATCTAGATCCGCTCCAGTCCGGCTTCAGGCCTGGGCACAGCACGGAAATGGCATTGGTCACGTTGGTGGATAATCTCTGGAGGGCTCGGGATAGGGGTTGTTCCTCTATCCTGGTCCTGTTAGATCTCTCAGCGGCTTTTGATACCATCGACCATGGTATCATGTTGCACCGGTTGGAGGGGTTGGGGATGGGGGGCACCGTTTTGTGGTGGTTCTCCTCCTACCTCTCTGACCGGTCACAATCTGTGTTGGCAGGGGGGCAGCGGTCGACCCCGAGGCGCCTTGTTTGTGGGGTGCCGCAAGGGTCGGTCCTCTCACCCCTTCTGTTCAACATTTTTGTAAAGCCGCTGGGTGAGATCATCTGTGGCTTTGGGGTGGAGTTCCATCAGTACGCTGATGACACTCAGCTGTACATCTCCACCCCAGGCCACCCCAACAATGCCCTTGAAGTGATGTCCCGGTGCCTGGAGGCCGTGTGGGCCTGGATGGGGAGAAACAGGCTCTGACTCAACCCTTCCAAGACCAAGTGGCTGTGGCTTCCGGCATCCGGCATCCTGCTAAAGCCAGCTGGTGCCATCGCTGGTTATTGGCGAATCACTGGCCCCCACGGAGAGGGCTCGTAACTTGGGCATCCTCCTGGATGCACGGCTGTCTTTAGAAGAGCATATAACGGCCGTGGCCAGGGGGGCTTTTTATCAGGTCCGCCTGATATGCCAGTTGCGTCCCTTTCTGGATCAGGACTCCCTACGCACGGTCACTCAGCCACTCGTCACTTCCCGCCCGGACTACTGCAATGCTCTCTACATGGGGCTCCCCTTGGGGTGCACCCGGAGGCTCCAGTTGGTCCAGAATGTGGCCACGCGGGGGATTATGGGAGCAATGGGGCGCTCCCATGTGACACCTCTCCTGCTCGAGCTGCACTGGCTTCCGGTGGTCTTCTGGGTGCGCTTCAAGGTGTTGGTGACCATCTTTAAAGCGCTCCATGGCTTAGGGCCGGGGTATCTACGAGACCGCCTTCTGCCACCAGAAGCCTCCCACCGGTCAGTTCGCTCGCACAGAGAGGGCCTCCTCAGGGTGCCATCGGCCAGACAATGTCAGCTGGCGACCCCCAGGGGGAGAGCCTTCTCTGTGGCGGCACCTGCCCTCTGGAACAACCTACCCCCAGAGATATGCACGATACCAGACCTCCGGACTTTTCGTCGGGCCCTGAAAACACATCTATTTCATCTAGCCGGGCTGGCTTGATCCCATCCTTTTGGTTTTAATTTGAAATTGGTTTTAACTGGGTTGTTTTAAATTGAAGGCCAAAATTATTTAATGTCTTTTAAACTGCTTTTAAATTTTATATGTTATGTTTTATCTCGGCTGTTCACCACCCTGAGTCCTGTTGGAGAAGGGCGGTATAAAAATCAAATAAATAAATAAAAATAAAAATAAATAAATAAATAAGATCAATATTAACAAAAAAATCAGAAAGTGTGCATATATGACAAACTAAACAATTTAATCAATATAATATTAGAAAACTTTTAAACAGGATAGGCCCTTCTCATTTTGAAAAATGGCCAGGAAAAAGACATTATTAAAATATTCATACTCCCAGAGTAGTTCATAATAGAAAAAAAATAATAATATAATGAACCAGATGAAGTCAAGAAAGGTAAATAGAACCAGTGATGATGGAAACGTGGGAAAAGATTTGGGTCAGAAATGTTAAATTTACGCAAGCACAAAATCTGAGAGAGAACTTTTATAAAATGTTTTATAGATGGCACTTAGATCCTAAAAAATTATCATGTATGTATTCGAACTTGCAAGCTAAATGTTGGAGATGTGAATGTAATGATGCAACCTATTATCATATATGGTGGACCTGTAAGAAAATCAAGGCATTTTGGATAAAAATTTGGTGGGTGATGCAGAACATTCTGAAAAGAAGGTTGAAATTTACTCCTCAATTGTTTTTATTGGGTATAGTTATGGACTGTACAGTTTCAGAGACTAAATTGATTTTGAACTTGATATCAGCAGCTAGGCTGCTGGTAGCTCAATATTGGAAGAAGGACTCTTTGCCTACTATTGAAGAGTGGATATTGAAAGTAACAAACCTAGCAGAAATGGCGAAAATCTCAGCGTATTTGAAGGACCATATGCAAGAAAGATACGTATCGGAATGGAGAAGATGAATTGATTATATTCAAAATAAGTATCAGACAAGAAAATATCAAATAGCTTATGAATGAATGTTAGTATTAGAAGTATTTGGTTATCTGTAGTGGAGTTAAGGTTTCAGTGGGGGAGGCAGTACTTTGAGGATAAGTACATTAATCTAGTTTATGTTTGATTAAATGAAATACCTTGTATTTTGCTGTGGGAAGTCGGGGGGGGGAGGGAGGGATGAAGGGAGGGAAAGGGTGGGGAGAACATGGGGGGGAATTTTTTATATTTTTCTTTTGTAAAACTTTTCAATAAAAAAAAAGAGAAGAAAAAAAGAAAGGTAAATAGAATCTATAGCATGGGTGTCAAACTCACATCGTAACTTTGCCATCATGTGACATTTTGTGACATTTCTTCCCTTCACGGAACTGGGGTAGGTATGGCCTGTGCATGGCACATCCGGCCTGCGGGCCACCAGTTTGACACCCCTGTTCCAGTGGTGGGTTGCCCCCGGTTTGCACCAGTTCTATAGAACCGGTAGTAAAACCAGTGGGAGGCTCCGCCCACCGATCCCGACATCATCAGAATGCTTCTCATGAGGGTACACGTGGCCCTGTTGCGAACCGGTAGTAAAGGTAAATAGAACCCACCCCTGCCCTGCTCTATAGTATAATAGCACACATTAGATATTTCATAATTTTATATATAAACATGATGGCAACTTGAAAGCTTTGCTTTAATTAGGGCATCTTTCAGAAACGTCACACATGATACATCAGATGCTTAGTATTTTTCTTAATTTGAAGAGTATTTTTTTTCTGCTATTGTCCTGCTTATTTTTGGTATTTACCTTTTGTATCATTTATTTTTTGTAATCTTGTTATGAAATATAATCAAATGGGGAAAAAAGAACACTAAGGTAAAGACAGAAGATTCTTGTCTGGTATTGAAATGAAGAAATATGCATTCACTGGAGGGTTACAAGTAGAGGCTGAACAGCCACCGGTAATTAGTATACGCTCTAAGTAATAATTGGAATTTATCAGTAATTTTAATCAGTGATGCCATCAAAATAAACAATCCAGATCTTCATGGTGCAGGCATCACTTGGTCGTGAACCTGACCAAATACAATGTATTACCTAATTCCATCAGGAACGGCTGTTGGCTAGCCCTCAACTTATGATTAATATAACTCTCTGCTTGATTGCATTGACCTCTTGTAAACTAAAGCCTGACTTTACCGCACTGAAAGTATTTTGAAATTATTTGTACAGTTTTGAAATACATAAAGCCCTAATAAAGTTTTATATTGGTTGAGTTTTTTAAAAAATTAGCACCTTGAATGCAGAAAAAAAAATTGGATGCTTTAAACTACAGGCTGCTCGTCTGCCTTTTCTTACAATTTAAAATATTTTGTTTTTACAAAGTTTAACTGGAAACACATCAACACACCATTCCAATGGTCCAACAAGGCAATGTCTGTCTATTAATAAAATGCATGTTGGCTGTCTGGTCTGGTATGTCTGAGCATGAGCTGCATTTGACTTTGACTTTTTTGGATCCTGTGTGCTGTCAAAAACAAAGGACTGTAGTTGTAAAGATGGCCACCTCCATGAGAATCTTAAAAGATTTTCCAAACTTTTGAATGACTTTTTTTAGGACATTTGAAAGGCACAGCTTCTATGGAAAAGAGCAACAGCAGCTGACAAACGGCAATAAAATCTGCTCTTGAAGTTTTGATGAAGAAAATGGTTCTTTCAGACTAACCTTTTTTATTGTCATAAACAGTGCTGCAGTCTTGACAAAATGAATGAAGAACAGAGGGGGGAAAAGGCAATATCCCGTATTACTGGACCAGAATGTAACAGTTTGATCTGGTGGTTAAGGCACCAGGCTAGAAAATGGGAAATTGTGAGTTCTAGTTCTGCCTTAGGCACAAAAGCCTGCTGGTGACTTTGGGCCAGTCACTCTCTCTCAGTCCAGTCCACTTCACAGGGTTGTTCTGATGGGGAAAAGAGGAAGAGGAAGAACTATTAAATATGTTTGTTACCTTGAATTACTTAAAAAGAAATAAAGATAGGATTTAAAAAAAATCAAATAAATAAATAAATGGTGAAAAGTCTCCACCATCACCATTTTTGGATCATCATATAGAGCTGTGGTGGCACAGTGGTTAGAATGTAGTACTGCAGGCTACTTCTGCTGACTGCTGGCTGCCTGCAATTTGGCAGTTCGAATCTCACCAGGCTCAAGATTGACTCAGCCTTCCATCCTTCCGAGGTCTGTAAATAAGGACCCAGATTGTTGGGGGCAATTGGCTGACTTTGTAAACCGCTTAGAGAGGGCTGTAAAGCACTGTGAAATGGTACATAAGTCTAAGTGCTATTGCTATTACTATCACAAAAGATTTCTAACAGATAAGTAATTGGTTTTATTTCTTGTTGTAGAAATAGGATTTGATTTACAGTTTGCCGTCTCTGAATTAATGCCTCTTAACAAGTGAACAGTTCGAAGGAGGTAGAGCTCATACTCCTGTAGATGACACTGCTGTCACAAATCTGAGGATAGTTATGATCTGGAACTATGGCTGTGATTCCATTTTTTTTCCAGCAAGGCCTCACTCTTCACACACGAGTGGCTTGTGGCTATGGCTCCAATCTGTGGGATATAGACTAGCTAGAAAGGAGCCTTTAGCATTTCTTCTTCTTTTTTGTAAAGGGCCAGGCTGGGCAGTCTTTTGATGGCCATTAAGCAAAGCGTTCATGTGATCATCTTGTTTAACAACCGCATCCCTGCTGTACCCAATGCAGTCATTAAATGACCATGTGAGTCATTAAGTGGAGCACGAGATGCCTCAGGGGTGGGAGAGTCCCTGTGAGACCTATCATAAGCCTAGGCTCACACTGCAGCACTTCCCAGCTCATAGGTTGCCTGCCTTGGGCCTCCTAACACCTTCTCCACACCTTGAGGCACATTGTGCTCCCTTACCTACCCCTTGGCAGAATAGGTCAACTCGCCATGGCCAACTAACTGTGGGACAACTCAACATTGTCAACTTGCTACGGGACAACTCATTGCGGGAAAATTCAATTTAGTTATTTAAAATAATTAAGAAATTATTTTAATTTTTGTCATTCACATTTCATTTTCTCTCTTCTTTGGCATCCTTTCTTTAATGATTGTATTCCACTAGTTCTTCAATATGACTGTAACTCTTGTCCCACAGCGAGTTGACCTGTGGTGAGTTGAAGATTGTGAGTTGGCCATGGAGAGTTGCCATAGCCCCCCCCCCTTTGGGGTCCCTGCTGGCCTTGGACCTGCTTCCCATTCTACTAGGCCTCTTCCCCACCCCATCACTAATCGGTCACTTACCTTATTGGTACTATAGATCTCCTTCTGGAAGTAGTTGCTCTGCTGCATAGCCTTCCTAATCAGCAGAGGACGTGTGACACCATCATGGAAGCAGCAGCCATTTGGGGAGCGGCCACATTGAATTGTGTAAGGGGCAGAGTGGCCTGTTCTCCTTCCCTAACACGGAGCTGACAGGAGAAAAAGTTTGACATCCCAGCCTTTTCAGTCTAACAGGCCATTTGACCCCAATGTTTGACGCTACTAAAAGTGAATTAATGTCCTCCTCAGTGCAAGGGATGAAGGTTGCCAATTCAATAAAAGTGTCCAGAGTGAAATACAATTTACCCAGCTTGGTAGAAATATTTATGATGATCCAAAGACCCCCAGGTTTGGAAAGTCTACAGCGAAAACTTTTAATGAGCTCTGCTTCAGCGCAGCTATCAACTTTTTCTTCTTGGCACATAGACAACCTATCAGGCAATGATGGAGGAGTTTTATGACAAAGGCCTTCGGAACCTGTGCTCTGCTTCACAGTCTTAAAAATAAAATAAATAAATTCAAGTGAAATATTATTTTGTTTCATCTTCACGTTTATGAAGCTCCAGTAACTTAGCAAGGTGGCATAACTCCATCCTGGGTATTCTTCTCAAAGAGGCTCCGGGTTCAGAAATACAGAATCTCTTTCTTTCCTCAGCCTTGGTTTTGAAGGCTTAGTTCATAATTTTGCATCAAACACATCCATTTCCATGCTGTGTGGAAAAAAAAAAAGGCTTCTGGTTCTGCCTAGCACTCTAAGATATGTAATCAATACTCCAGTAGTGGGTTTCATTTAACTTCGCTACCAGTTCGGAACTGTGAGAACGTGCATGGTGCTTCTGCGCATGCACAGAATCTTCTGTGCATGCACAGAGCATACGTGATGACGTTCGGGCAGGTGGGTGGGTTCCCGCCGCCGCTAGTGGTTCGTCCAAAGCAGGGCGAACTGGTAGAAACCCACCACTGCAATACCCCCTTTACTAAGTAACAGACATTTCCCCCTGCAAAATATGTTTTTTTTTCCCCCGGCTTCTTTTAAGAACTCAACAAAGTGACATTTTATTAGGGCTGTATTCATTTCTAAAGCAGTCAGAATAAGTTTTGTTTCATGATATAAGTATTCAATACAGTTGAGCTTTGAGATTATTAGGGGTCAATGCAATCATGGGAAGGATTTTGCTAATGGCCTCCTCTAGAAGGTTTTAATTTCTCTAGAAGCCCTAGATTATGCTGGAGAACCTTGAAGATTGATTTGATTTACATGTCCTAAAATAATATGCAAAATTGGCATGGGATGATCTTTTGATATTGTGTACTTCTCTGAATTTAGCCATGTAGTTGTTGGTTCTACTTTTAACCATTTAATTTAAACAAATGTACATACACGGTAACTTTGAAGGTAGAATGTATACCAAAATACATATTTTAGAATAAAATAATTTGTAAAAAAACATTTGGAATTATAATACACACATATTTGCAAGCTGATGCAATAGTGAAAAGGACTGAGCAGATTGGCCTCTTCTAATTCCTTAGGATATTCCTAATTCCTGCCAGCATTTTGGATTTGGCTCAGAAATGGGCCACATTCCAAACAGCTTTTCTCAACATTAGGTCCCAGTTAGTAGTAGTAGTAGCAATAGTAGTAGTTCGAACTACCTACTCTTCTTAAGCCATTTTCAAAAGCAGGCTCATGTATATTGTGCATCATACAAATAACATGGGATAAAGGCATTACACACACCAGTGTCAAATAAATGTTCAATAGTAAAACTTGAAGAGTTGATTTTTGAGAAAGGCCTCTGCTCTGGAGTGAAGTAGTGAGATGTCAACCTGTTGTTTAGGAGTAGAGTCTACTGGCCCGTGTATCTCCCCTGCTGAGATTTGAGTTCTGCCTTTACCTTGATATTTTTGACAATTATCAATATACTGTTGACAATACAATATAATGTTGTTGTAGTTTAGATATCCAACATGAGCAAAAGGCCTGGCAAATCATTGTAGCTGGTGAACAAAGCAGCTTCTCTAGAAATGTTTCTTGTTGATAACCTTTCCTTTCCCCCCACTTTGCAAAGAGAAGAGTATCGATCCATACACCCTTGAAGTGGGCTAGAGTCAGGGGTGGGTTCTAAATTTTTTTTACTACTGGTTCTGTGGGCGTGGCTTATTTTGTGGGCGTGGCTTGATGTTCATGTGACAATTCTTTAGGATTTAGCAGAGGTACTGGTCTACCAGGCTTTTAACTGCTTGCAGAGCTGTACCAATCTACCCATTTATTTTTGCAGGCACTGGTCTACCCATTTAATTTTGCAGGCACTGATCTACCCATTTATTTTTGCAGGCATTGGTCTACCCATTTATTTTTGCAGGCAACGGTCTACTCATTTGTTTTTTTTTAAACACTGATCAGCTGTAGGGTCACCCTTTGAAGCCCTGCGGCAAGAGTTTAAACAGGTTTTTTCCCTCTAGCCATCAGCTGGGACTCAGGAGGCAGCAATAGATTGGGGGTGGGGCCAAATGAAAGGTAAGAATAACACGGGGGATGGGTGGGGGGCAGGGGTTGGGGGCCGGGGGGGGCAGAACCAGTTCGGTAATGTCATATCGTCACCACTACCGGCTGGAACTGGGCAGAACCAGGAGGAACCCACCACTGGCTAGAGTCAATATATTTCCTGACTCCATGAACCCCACAGAATGTTAAGTCCATCTTTTAAAAAGAACAGAATCCACAAAGAAGAAAAATGTGTACTCAAATTCAATTGCTCTATTTTTTTTGAACTCGGCATAAAGAATAATAAATCACAAACTGGCTCACAATTTTACATTTAATTTAAATTAATAGCTCCTTAGCCCAAGAAGCAATCCAAAGAAAATTTAGAATACGCTCAATTTGTAAGGCAATATTCCAAATGTGCGTACTAACCAAATCAGTTTTAGACTTTATTGAACAGAGTACAGTTAGTCTTCGACTTGGGAACATAAAATTTGAGCTTAATTGTGGTCATAAGTGAGACGGTTAAGTGAATTTTGCCCCATTTAGTGAACTTCCTTGGCACAGTTGTTAAGTGAATTACTGCAGTTGTTAAGTTGGTAACAGTTGTTCAGTGAATGTGGCTTCCTCATTAACTTTGCTTGTCTGAAGGTTGCAAAAGGTGATCATGCAACCTTCCTAAATACGAATCGGTTGCCAGGTGTCTGAATTTTGATCACATTGGGGACATGCTGTAACAGTCATAAGAGTGAAAAATGGCCATAAGTCACTTCTTTCAGTGCTGTCGTGACTTTGAATGGTCACTAAATGAACTGTTGTAAATTGAGAACTATCTGTAACAGATTTGGATAATAGTACTTAGTGCTATAGTAATGTTCCTTAGACACACTCAGACATAATTTAACTAACTAGCAAACTAAGTGGTTTCTGGGGTGGAAAAGAAAGTCCCCGTGGTTCTGAGAAACTTCACATCGATCAGAAAAATCAAGTTTCTTAATAGTATTTTAAAAACAGGCAGGTTTTAAGCGAATGACGATGATGCCAAAATGCTATGTGCACAGTTATTGCAAAAAGTCTTTTGGGCAGTAGCCCTAAAACAACCTTTCCAAGGAAACAGCAGAAGCCACAAGTTGCTAGGGGAACAGATGCCAAAATTCAGTTCTGAACGAAAGCAAATGGAAAAGAGAATGCATTTATTGTTCGGATTACAATGACAGTTTAGGAGGAGCATGTGCAGCAATTCACATGATATGACAGGCAACTCACTATGGATCCCATCAACTCATCTTTTCAAGTCCCAAAGGGTCATTTGGGCAACAGACGCACAAAGATTTTTGTCCTACAGTTTTGAGATTCTATCGGATGGCTTTTTCATCTAAAATGTCATGCAGAACAAGCCTTGTTTTCCATTAATTAATTGCCCTTTGAAAGAAGCATGCAAACTCTCAGATACAACAACAAAAAAAAAGGACTTATGGAAAGTGGGTGTAGGAGAATTTGGGCTTTCCGAAGCACAAGAATCAACTTTATTATCTCTTTGCTTACGTTGTGTCATGTTATATGCTGCATTGTACAATACCCAGACGAGAAAGATCTTCAGTGATTTGGTTTTGGTTTTGGGTTTTTTTTCAAATAGCATTTCTGTAACAATATAATGTGTGGGACGCGGTGGCTCAGTGGCTAAGACACTGAGCTTGTTGATTGAAAGTTTGGCAGTTGAGCGGTTCGAATCCCTAGTGCCGCGTAATAGGGTGAGCTCCCGTTACTTGTCCCAGCTTCTGCCAACCTAGCAGTTCGAAAGCACATTAAAAAAAAATGCAAGTAGAAAAATAGGGACCACCTTTGGTGGGAAGGTAACAGCGTTCCGTGCGCCTTTGGCGTTTAGTCATGCCAGCCACATGACCACGGAGACGTCTTCGGACAGCGCTGGTTCTTTGGCTTTGAAACAGAGATGAGCACCGCCCCCTAGAGTCGGGAATGATTAGCACGTGCAAGGGGAACCTTTACCTTTAACACATAATGCAACACAAATGGCAAATTGTGCTTTGATATTGATACCTTCACTACTACCTCAGACTGGCTCTCTCGCTAATTTTGAAAGACCTCAGAAAAGCTAGAAAGGGTTAGTATTTGGATTGGTGTTATTGTGAAAGCCTAGCCTGTAGTTAGGTGGGAACATTTTTTAAAAGTCCTTAAGACAAACCATTGCCAGACTGTTGCTAAGAAACCAACCTGGACATATCCATCTAGGAATCAAGATCTAAGGAGTACTTTCTTAAAGGTGTGGTAATGACTGATAAATGGCACCTGCCAATAGATGCTTGCTCCCCATCCCATCTACTTAGATGTTTTCAATAGTGACTTGTGAAATATGCTTACGAATAGCAAATTCAGGTGAGAGCTTAGGGAAATTTTGAAATGTAAGGGATAGCCATTTGCATAATGTCAGATGTAACCTTTTTAGTGTTAGATTTTCTTCTACACAATAAAATGAAGGATTAAGGATTGATCTGGCATACAAACATAAGATTCAGGATTATATCCTAGGCATGCATGCCACATTTAATTGCTACATTTTAATATTCAGTAAAGTGATCACATTAGTAGCAGATAATTGAAGTGTTCCATTATTAGAAAGTAACCATTTTCTTGGCTGAAAAACACACGTTCCTTAATTGTAAAATGTCTGTATTGCATATGGATGTGTGTGTTGCCGTAAGAGGCTATATCACATATTTTATCTTCCTGGTATAGAAATATCTATTCCAGATCTATTTTTGTACTATAACACATACTGTAAAATCATGTGGTTAATGTTTAGAAGTTCTAAAACAAAACCAGCCTTTAAAAAAAAAAAAAAAACTTATGGGAAAATTTATCTTCCTTTATAAGTGATTAGAGGGGGTGGGGGGAAATTACTGACAAAGTATCAAGAAGGGCTGATTTCAGAGAAAATTCAACCCTGGCATAAAGTGGAAGAAATTATGCACTTGCAGGTACCAAGCAGGATTCATTAAATGTGTAAAAAAAAAATTAACTGTGTGTTTGTGAAAGATGGGGTGGACTAGAACAAAGTCACATCATTCTGTGCTATAATTCTCTCTATTTTCTGCTGTTAGCCCAATTTCGTTTCACATCACTGAAAAATTGATGCTGCTGGAGGGGGTACTTACGAAGCTTAGAGCTTTGGGAAGAATGGAATTTGCAACAGTTGGCAGCAAGACTCGTGAACTTTAAAACTGAATGGATCTAGCAGGAAAAGCGAGCTAATGATGCTGGTTTGCAGCAGACACATTTTAGTTAGCTCCAGAAAGGAGAGGCAGACTACAGCAAAGATGGCTTCATCAGATGTCCTTTACTGACACTTTTAAAATAATTTCAGACATAAATCACCATGGCAGAATGTATCCTGTACCCTCACAAAAAATAGCAAGCAGACTTGCTGAAAAGGCTCATTGTAACCTCATCTTTTAAATCCACACTTTCTGTTTGCCCATCACTGTTTCTTAAATGCAAAAACAGATGATGGCCTTCTCCATCAACTTCCAGCTCACCTACAAATGCAGTTTAGCTTCTGAAGGACTGCTAGTCCTTCTGAGTGGCCGATGTTCAATGCCTCATTTTAGCCTAGTGACCTCCCCACCTCTGACTGACTATAGCATTTCAGCACTTGGCATGCCCCCTCCCCTCCCCTCCCCTCCTTAGTGGCTGATCACAGCCTTGAATGGCAAATCCTTATGGGTTGTGAGGCTGTTATGTTCATACCTTGCCAGCAGCTTCCTTCCCCTCTCCTCTCCCCTTCCAGTTTATGGCCCACAGAGACTGTGGAATTCATTATGGTCTCCAGGCCACTCTGTATTCCCCACCTCATTTGCCAGTATACTTCTACCCCACTCTTTCCTTTCCTTTCCTTTCCTTTCCTTTCCTTTCCTTTCCTTTCCTTTCCTTTCCTTTCCTTTCCTTTCCTTTCCTTTCCTTTCCTTCCCTTCCCTTCCCTTCCCTTCCCTTCCCTTTCCTTCCTTCCTTCCTTCCTTCCTTCCTTCCTTCCTTCCTTCCTTCCTTCCTTCCTTTCTTTCTTTCTTTCTTTCTTTCTTTCTTCCTCCCTCCCTCCCTCCCTCCTTCCCCCTTTCTTTCTTTCTTTCTTTCTTTCTTTCTTTCTTTCTTTCTTTCTTTCTTTCTTTCTTTCTTTCTTTCGACTGGATCAATGATACAATACTTTTTTTTTTAATTTGATTTATATGCCGCCCTTCTCCGGAGACTCAGGGCGGCTTACAATGCATTAAGCAATAGCCTTCATACTTTTGTATATTTATACAAAGTCAGCTTATTGCCCCCACAAACTGGGTCCTCAATACTTTATTTCCTATACTTTATTTCCTATACAATGTCAACGCTACTGAAATGGTTCCTTTTCCTTTAAAAAATATTTAAATGGCTACGTAGGCATGCTGGAATAAAGTACACACTTTCAATTAATGTTGTTTTACTGCTTCTATGCACTTGACACAGGTTGGGTTGCTCCTTTCATTTAGGACTTCATTCCAAATCTGTTCTGGTCCTGCCAGAGAGCTGGAACCAAATGTTCAGAGTGTCTTCTTTCAGGAGGAACTCCATTACATTACTCTATCTACCGTCTAGTGCAGAGGAATCTTTTTTCCATAGCATCATGTCTGGGTCATGAGATTTCTTCTGCCTTTTTCTTTGAACAGAGGCTAATATTTCTCCTGGGATTTAAAAATATGGCAGCAAGTAGCTTCCTAATATCAACAAAGCCAGAATGAAAAGCTTCCTTGAGTAATTGAGAGATACAAGAAGTGCTGGAAAAAGAAAAGGGTGAGGAGAACGAATCTTGTTTGCCCAAACAGTTCTGAAAGAGTCAGCAAGATTCAGAAAAGATAGCCCTGCATGAAAATGCTATTTTACTGTATTGGCTTATGTTATGGACATTTATCCTGCATGTGAATTTTAAAAAATTCTCTGAGGAATTCAAATTGCATTTTACTTTCTTTGCTGATGTTGTGTGTTTAGATTTTCATTTTTAAATTTTCATCTATCTATCTACTGCTATTTTAATGCTGTTTTGCAATCTATCAAGACGGAGTCCTTGTTCCATAGTTACAACTTGAGAAGTAAAATCCCAGAAGAAATCAATGGAAAACTATTTCCATATTATTGCCAGGAAGAAAGACTCAGTTTGGTGTAGAGGTTAAGGTGCTGGCTGAGAAACAGGGAGACTGTGAGTTCTAGTCCCACATTAGGCACAAAAGCTACCTTGGTGATTTTGGGCCAGTCACTCTTTCAGCTCATCTCACCTCATGGGGTTGTTGTTGTAGGGAAAATAGGAGGAGGAAGGAGTATTAGGAAAGTTAGCAACTTGGAGTCATTTATAAAAGTAATGAGATGGGATAAAAATTAATAAATAAAAACAAATTATGTAGATACTGTATGGTCTCTATTCCCCTGCCCCTCATCTACCTATCTGTTTTTCAGGTATATCAGAAAGTTAGCTCTGGATTTGCTTAATTTCAGCTTATTAAGATGCAAACATAATTAGTACATGTAAGTCTTCTTCATTTCATGATATAAAATTCCCCCCCTCCACCTCCAATTATTTTGCTGCTTCTTCTTTTTTTTTTACATCTGCCAAATTTGGCAAAAGAAGCATTTATTTTGTGCATAGTTTATAAATTTAATTGTGTTATGTAGCATACTCACAAAATGACTTCTGGGAAAGGATGAAGTAAAAAAAAAGTAGAGATTTAAAAACTATGTTTAATAATGCTTAACCTCCATGCTACACAGAATGGTGATTGTTTTTGTATGCCACCTGGTGGTCTCTGTCTAACAGTGCAGCTGAAGGATTTATTGGCTGGTGGGTTGGATGGGCCCCCGCATGCTATTTGAACTGGGAGGAGAAAGAGGATGCAGAAAATGAACCATTTTCCTGAAGGAGAGATGATGCATTTAGCTCCTTTCATCCTTTATCAGCTTTTTGGAAGTTCACTTGTGAGCGTTTTCTGCAAGGAGGAAACTTCAAATTTCCAAAATGGCCTACAGATTTTAAGTTGCAGTTTTTGAAACCGTGGATTTTTCCTTTAGCTTTCTGATTTTTGCCTGAAAAAACATTTTACATACCTTGAGTGAGAAACCCTGCCTGATAGAATTCACAATCACAATGCCCATTTTAAGGGTTAATCAGGATCTGATTCCTCTAGCAGTTTGGGAAGGGTGTTATGTTGCTTAAAAACAACCACTTAACCAAATCCACCCTCCTCCCAGCCTTGGGCTCCTACTGTTCCCTATACCCCAGCATCATCTTTTATTCCCATCCAGGCAGAGATCCTAGAATGAGGGCTGGTTGGTTCCCACAAATACACAGGAGAATAGCAGTCATCTAATACCTACGCTTGATGCCAATTTCAAGCGTAATTTTCTTTATTGTGGAGGTTGCTTTTAATGCTTTGTGGCTTCAGGATTGGTCAGTGACGTTATATTTATTTACATTTAAATACCGTTATTTAAACTGATTTTTGCAAATCCTTTCAGCCAAAAGGAGTTTCAGGTCAGCTTGTACATATTAATAACATGACTGCCTCTTTCAGGCTTACAGTCCAAACTCCAGGCTACAGGGAAAAAAATGAAAGTGCGGATGATATATTCATATATATGCACCACATGTGGCGATTCAATCAGAAAGCTCAAAGCTAAGTAAATGAAAAGAAATAATTAAAGATAAGGAGCAGCCTAACAATTAGTTATTAAATAGAATATTATGCATTCTGTTTAATACATGTGCAGGGTTAAAGTGTTGGATTGGATAGGGCTCCCCATTCAAACATGGAGCTCACGTGCTAATCCTTCTCTCAGCTGTCCTACCTCACAGGGCCAGTGATGTAAGAATAAAATTACAGTGTCTCTCTCCACATCTGCCAGCTTCAGCTCTCAGAAGGAAGGTTTATTTCTTTTATTTATTTATTTAGAAAATTTATATTGCCGCCTGCTTGCACATAGCAACTCAAGGCGGTTTACATAAAAACACAATGTAAAAGAAGTAAAAAGAAAAATAATGAAAAAGAAAAATATTAAAATAATAACCTCCCATCCCGGCAACAACACACATTCATACCAGCCATTTAATGGGCTCCATCTCACTCTGGGTTCCTCAGGTTTGCTGACAGAACCACATCTGTCAATAACAATACATAAACATAATCTGCAGTTGAAATAAAAAAGGTATGTTCTACAGTCCCTATGCTTCCTAAGGTAAAGGTAAAGGTTCCCCTCGCACATATGTGCTAGCATTCCCGACTCTAGGGGGCGGTGCTCAGCTCCGTTTCAAAGCCAAAGAGCCAGCGCTGTCCGAAGACGTCTCCGTGGTCATGTGGCTGGCATGACTAAACGCCAAAAGCGCACGGAACGCTGTTACCTTCCCACCAAAGGTGGTCCCTATTTTTCTACTTGCAATTTTTATGGGCCTTCGAACTGCTAGGTTGGCAGAAGCTAGGACAAATAACGGGAGCTCACCCCATTATGCAGCACTAGGGATTTGAACTGCTGAACTACCAACCTTTCAATCGACAAGCTCAGTGTCTTAGCCACTGAGCCACCACATTCCCTAATGCTTCCTAGCTGGGCCAAGTCTCTCATAATTAGTCAGAATATTTGGTTTTTATTTTCCAATGTTCCATCCACATTTCACACACAGTCAGAAGACTGTGTTATTAATTATTTGTGATAGATGTGTCCAAGGCCTGGTTTATACATAACCAACTTTGTCGATTAATCCATGGTTAATCAGCCTGGGAGCAAGCTGCTTTCATCCTTTGCCAATAGCAGCTGGAAGACGAGATGGTTGTCCTTGAGAACTCTCTTGCAGGAGATAAAGTGGAAGGTCTCTTTTTACAAATCCTGGCCAGAATCTTGAGCTAACATGCACCTCGCTGCAGCCATTAGGTCATAGAGAGAAGCACACCAGGTCAAGCCATTTCCCTTCTCCCTCCCTGGTAGGGTAAGGGTCCCTTGGCAGGGAGATGCGTTTCTTTCTTTACAGCATCCTTAGAAATGTTCATTTGGTTGCTGGATAGAGAATTGCAGGCAAAGATGCCCATGAATCTAAACTGACTGCATGATGCTGGAGGAAGGGCGCATACAACTCTTCCTTCCCTACGAATGCCTTTTCATTTCAAATCTCCCTGGGATAAATAGAAGTGGAATTTTCCGACACCGATGCAGTAATAGAAAATGGGCCACAAGGCGGGGAACTATGATAATTAATATATATTAAAAATAAATAAATGGTGTCTAAAAAAAGAAGGTCCTATCCCAGTGATGGCTAAACTTTTTGCCATTGTGTGCCAAAAGTGGGGGAGCACAGGGGGTCGCGTGCATGTGTGCCCACACCCATACTTCTATGCGCCTCATCCCCGCACATGTGCTCATGACCCCCCTGCGCAACCCCTGCTTTTGGCACGTGATGACATGGTGGGCTTTCTAGGAGCCTAGGGAGGGCAAAAACAGCCTTCCCCACCCCTCCAAAGGCCCTCCGGAGGCCGGATACAGCCGACTTCCGGTGGGACCAGAAGGCCCATTTTTTGCTCTCCCCAGGCTCCAGAGCCTTTCTAGGAGCTGAGGAGAGTGAAAAATGGGCCTTCCCCACCACTACCACCACCCTCGAGGCCCTCCAGAGACAGGAAACAACCTGTTTCTCTACTTCCGGTGGGCCCAGAAGGACCGAAAATCAGCTGGCCAAGCTCACTCACGCATGCCATAGGTTCACCATGACAGTCCTATCCCAAGTACAGTCCTGCTTTTTCCGTGTTAGAGATCTCTTCCCCAGGGTTATGTATAGCATTAAAACAAGAAGCAATCATTTACAGTTATGTTATAAAATAGATATGGCTCATTATTGTTTGTATGAATACATAGATAGATGATAGATAGATAGATAGATAGATAGATAGATAGATAGATAGATAGATAGATAGATCAGCTCATTCACCATGGTTTTTCCATTACACCCAACCAAAAATGTTGACCCAAAACTTTGGTGATAGGTTGAGAGCAAAAGTTATACATCAAAGGAAGTTTCATGTTCTGAATTCTTTTTAGGTTCAAATGGGATTTAGAATTGTTCCAAACTATGTATCTCATCAGACTTCTAATAATAGCCCCTTGGAGTATGTGAATCACCAAGATGTGTTGGAAGGTCTAGGAACGTTCAGAGGATATCTGGTTAGACTGGGCAGCAATTTTCACTCCTTGTTTTTAGCAATTCTGAGCCAGCATTAGGAAAGACTAAAAACTGTTTCATGATATTTACAAAATGTCTTCTAGAAATGGTATCAACTCCACCCCTCATACTTTTCATGAGAGCCAGTTTGATCTAAAGGTTATGATGGCCAGATTAAGACCAGGGAGATTTGAATTCTAAACCTGCCGTTAGGCCCAGAATCCAACTGGATGACTTTGGTCAATTAGTCTCCCTCTAAGAAGAAGACAATGAAAAAGGACTTGTGAAACAACAAACAAAATAAAACCAAAAAGTCCCATTGATTTATCCATGTAATTATCAGGAGTCTAGAGTGACTCAAAGCAATAAAAAAAAATATGAAATCTACTTCCCCATCCCCACTAGCTACACATTGAACCAACATTTTCAATCAAGTCTTGAGCAGAACAGGTTTCCTTTGCCATCTCCAATCCTATCAATACATATATCAAATTATTAGTTATTTGCCCCAATGTATATCATTTTACATTTTATTACATTCAACAATATTTAATACCCACACTTTCAGCCTAGATGGGTCCTCTTGAAGAGATTTGCTATTCTTTTCTGTTTTAAGATAATTTATGATTATTTAAAATAAATCATTTGATGCTGTCAAACCAAATCTGTTGACTAATTTCGATTTACTAAGTAATCATGACATTCATCCATGATGCTCTCACAAATGTCACTATCTTTGAATTACACACCCACCTTCCATATGAGAGGACATTGGTCCATACCAGTGGTGGGTTGCCCCCGGTTCGCACCGGTTCTATAGAACTGGTAGTAAAACTGGCGGGAGGCCCCGCCCACTGACCCTGACATCATGAAAATGCTTCTGTGCATGCGTAGAAGCTTCTGTGCTTGCACGTGGCCCCATTGCAAACCGGTAGTAAAGGTAAGTAGAAACCACCCCTGGTCCATACCTCCTCCCACTTATGACTGAATGACTGTAACCTTGTTGCTGGTATCCTTAAGATTTATATTGACTGTTTCCCTATGACTATCATTAAGTGTTGTACCTTATGATTCTTGATGAATGTACAGTACCTTTTATGTACACTGAGAGCGTATGCACCAAGACAAATTCCTTGTGTGTCCAATCACACTTGGCCAATAAAGAATTCTACCTATCTATCTATACTCTAAGACAGTGATGGCTAACCTTTTTGCCATCGCGTGCCAGGAGCGGGGGGGTGGGGGTGTTTTTTGCTGTCCCCAGCCTCCAGAACCTCTCTAGGAGTCTCTAGGAGCCTATCTAGGAGTCTCTGGAGACTGGGGACAGGAAAAATATCACTTCCTGTCCCACCGGGAGTCGGGAAATGGGCCCTTTCAGCCTCCGTAGGGCCTCCGAGGGAGTGGGAAAGGCTGTTTTCGCCCTTCCCAGATCCATAGAAAGGATCTGGAGCCAGGTAAGAAAGAAAAATGGGCCTTCCCCACCCCCCCCACCAGGCCCTCCAGAGGCAGGAAACAGCCTGTTTCCCTACTTCTGGTGGACCCAGAAGGCCCAAAAATCAGTTGTCCGGCGTGCGCATGCGCCCCAGAGTTGAGCTGGCGTGCCCACTAATATGGCTCCGCGTGCCACCTGTGGCATGCGTGCCATAGGTTCGCCATCACGGCTCTAAGATATAGGGCGCCTTACAGGAAAACATTTAATGTCTTCATTGAATTATGTCCTCTTGCCACGAGTTTCAGAAACAGAAACTCTCAATCCAGGATGAGATGCTCCTATCCTATTTTCCATCTCAGGAGCTTCCACCAAGCACATATCCATGGTTTTGTTCCCTTAAGAAGAAATTGTGTTTTATATATGATATTACCAATGTGAGAAATTAGGCATTTTATAGAATGCTTAGGAAATCTTATAGAATGCAAAAATTGGGATGTCTACTGTAAGTATGAAAACCTTAATATTTCACACATTTCCTAGGCATTCTATGCAATGCCAAAAGGCAAAGTGACGAAGTATAAAATACTCCTGCTAAAATGCTATTCTAGCCTTCTTTGTTGCAAGAAGTAGGTCAATACTGGTCTTTTTCTCTTGCTTTTTTTTTTTTCCAACAAGAAAGTCCTGAATTTTATTTTACATTTTCTCTTTCATTTTTATATATGTCTTTTAAATAAAGGGTTAGGGTTAGCCTAACCTTAACCCTAGTCCTAACTGTAATCCTTTTCATTTCTCTCATTTTATACTTCACTTAAATAGTTCTTGCCTTTCTGCATAATGCCTCAGCATTATATTCAATGCCTAGGGAAAATATGTAGCATATTAAAACAGCACAGACACTTCATACTTTGCCTAAAACTGTCACACGGTCTATAGATTTCCTAGACATTCTATAAATGCCAGCTTTTCACACATTACTGGTAATATATATATATATATATATATATATATATGTATATGTATATGTATATGTATATGTATATGTATATGTATATGTATATGTATATGTATATGTATATGTGTATGTATGTATATATGTATATATGTATATATGTATATATGTATATGCATGTATATGTATATGTATATGTATATGCATGTATATATATATATATATATATATATATGTATATGTATGTATCTGTATATATGACATCAGGGGTGAAATCCAGAAGGTTCTGACTGGTTCTGGAAAACCGGTAGCAGAAATTTTGAGTAGTTCAGAGAACCAGCAAATACCACCTCTGGCTGGCCCCAAAGTGGGGTGGGAATGGAGATTTTGCAATCTCCTTCCCCCAATGCCTTTTGGCATTGCATAGAATGCCTAGGAGTGGGGAGGGAATGGGGATTTTGCAGTATCCTTCCCCCAGGAATGGGGTGGGAACAGGGATTTTGCAGTATCCTTCCCCGTCACGCCCACCAAGCCACACCCACCAAGCAACACCACACCCACCAAGCCATGCCCACAGAACCGATAGTAAAAAAATTTGGATTTCACCACTGTATGACATTCAGAGAAATATCAGATGGCCCTCATAATCCTGATTTTTTCCTCAGAAACCCTTTCTTTCGGTGAACTTAATTGCTAAATTTAGATGTGGGTTTACCTCATCTTCATACTTAACTTGGGGCTTTGAGAAGCATTGTCACTAGAACTTTTCTTTACTCTTCATCACAGACAATGATCTAATTGTATGACCTTAACTAGTTTTTCTTAGCCACTTCCAGACAAAGAACTGCCCTCCGTAAAATAGGGTCTATGGCTACCCTACTTCTAGCCTTGGTCCTTTTTCAGTTTCTTTATCTTATTTACTTTAAGTAAAGTGCAGTTGCACTGCAAACTGGCAGGTGACCAACAACATTGTTTCCAAATAAACAAGAAAGCACTTCAGCATAAGCATAAAAGCACTCATCTGTGTCTGTCAAATATACACAACTTTTAAAGTGTAAGCAAGGGATTTTATCTTGTGTTGTTTATCTGCCGGCTCCTGTCCTCAATATAAGGTTGCCTTTGTGACCTGAAAGTCAAACAAAATTGAAGGTTGATGGCTTCAGCTAAAGCTTGGCTTTTATCCTCTATCACAAATTCAGCAGGAGAGTATGGGCACTTCCACACAATGACTCTGGACCACTTTGAAAGTTGAACTGAACCTCTGCCATCTCTAATTTTATTATTGATTTTTGAGTTTTATCTCTCACTTCTGCCCATCTGGAATTAGACAGAGTACAGTTGGAGATCTAAATCCAATGGCAATGTCTCTTCAGGACCTCCTGACTGACTGACAGACAAACGGACAGTAGCAGGAGTGAAATTTGACCGGATCGGACTGGATCGGGCAAACCGGTAGGGATGATTTGAAGTGGTTTGCCGAACCGGTAAAAACCACCCATGGTTGGCCCCGCCCACCCCACTCACTCGCCCGCTCACTGTGCTCACCCCTTCTGGCCACTCGCCCCAACCACCCACCCCCGCCCTATATATATTGCCTTCACCACACGGCCCAGCTAATCGCCTCACCAGTTGCCTTGCCCTCTCAGCTCACCAATGGAAAGCAATGCATGCCACCTGCTCACCCTTTGCCTTGGGTCGGGGACCGGGGCCCAGGGATGCACCATTCCCCGATGCCCTAAAGCTGCTGCCCGCCTTGACCGGGTCAGAGAATGTGCCTTTCCCTGGCTCTGGCCTTGCCCTGGAGCCGCCACCCGCCCACTGATCACTCTCCCTTCGCCATGCAACGCGTCCTTATCTTCCTTCTGTGGCTGGCTGCCAGGGAAGGCAATCCAGGGCTGAGCAGTCAACACTGGGTTTCCCCCCACCACCACCAGCCTGCATCTTGCCCCCCTTGTCGCGAGATGCTTGCAACCGCAGCCTCTTTTTTTTGGTGCACCTGGAGACACTTCTTGTGCTGAAAGATGCAGCTGCAGGCTTCTTGCAGTGAAAATTACTGGAGCTGTTCTGCTTCTTGAATGTGCTGCTGCTGCTGCCAGGTTCCATGCACCAGCCGCGCACATTGCCTGCTGCAGTGTGAGGGTGCACAGCCGGTACATGGAACAGGGTGGTGGCGCATTCAAGAAGTGGAATGCTCCAGTAAGTGCAGCTCCAGTAATTTTTGCTGCAAGAAGCCTGCAGCTGCCACATCTTTCACGACAAGGAGCACCTCCAGGTGCACCAAAAAAAAAAAAAAGAGAGAGGCTGTGGCTGCAGGCATCTCATGACAAAGGAGGCGAGATGCAGGCTGGTGGGGGGTGGGGGGAGCCCAGTGGTGACTCCTCAGTCCTGGGTTGCTTTCCCTAGCAGCCAGGGAAAGGAGGAAGGTAAGGACGTGTCACATTGTGAAGGGAGAGCGGGAGAAAATAGGTAGAATAGAAATTCAATTTTTTTTCCTACTGGGTTCTGTGGGCATGGCTTGGGGGGGGGGTGTCATGTGACTAAGTGGCCGTGGCTGTGAGTGATGTCGAGTTGGCCATGCCCACTCAGTCACAGGACCTCCACCACCAAGCCACGCCCACAGAACTGGTAGGGAAAAAAATTGAATTTCACCACTGGGCAGTAGGAGTAGGAGAGTAAAGGATTTACTCTGTGTCTCCTCATAAGGCAGATTCACACTTTCTATTTGACCCATTGCCAATATGGTCCAGTCACTGAGTTCCAAGTGCAGCAATGGATGATGTCATCTTCTCCCACTGCCTGTCCATTGTGAATACAACCATGCATGCATTTTCCTCCTTTGATTTAAAACTATTGTTTTCCAAGTGATTTCCCAAAAAATATGGGACAAGGGTTTGCAAACATCTGGGAAAGAAAAGGAAAGGCGAAGAACTAGAGAGTTGGTAACAATCCATAAAAAGGAAAAACAACGACTGATAGGCTCTCTGGTTTGATTTTTCTATATGGGTAATAAACAGGGATATAAATAAACAGCTAATCATGTCTTTTGATGTAGTTTAGACTGAGCATCAGCCCTATTGCCACCCCATTGCAATCCAGATTGGAATTTCTGAAATGGATTTAAGGAAAAGAGCAGGAGACAAGCAATTAAGACAATAATGAAGAATTACTCACTTTAGTTAAAGAAAAGACTTAGACTAACTTTGCTTCTACATAAAACCACTTTTGGATTTTCTGCTGGAAACTTTTTTTCTTTCTATTCCCTTGTTTACAATTTCCGGTTTACAATTATTTTAGGAGCACACTTTCAAAGACGAGTCTTCTCTTTTAGCAGCTATCTGTTCTACATTTGCATCTCTTTATTGCATTCCATAAAATAATAAAATATTTATAACAACCCAAAGAAGGTAATCAAAGTAAAGAGATGGTGTGCAGAGGGATTTAAAAGGGATAGACTGTTTGTATCACAGCTTCAGCTTCTTTACCAGAAGACGAGACTTGAGGGATTCAAATTGGCAAGGTTTCTAGAATTGCTGGAAAGAATCATAAATTAAGAGTATGTAACTTGATGATCAACCTCTAGAAACTCAAAAGTTGCTGTGAACATGGCAAAGGAGGAGGTGATATTAATGTTCTGTGATATTACATTATGCCCAGTTTATGTGCAGAAGTCACAGCCCGCTGGAGATACCAGCTCTAAATTTGCATCTTTTTTTTTACCTGATATACTGTATGTTATTCTGAAACCTCAGAATAATTTGTCATACAAATCAAGGTGGCCCTAAGCTCATGGTGGCGAACCTATGGCACGCGTGCCACAGGTGGCACGCATAGCCATATCAGTGGGCACACGAGCTCAGGTCCCCCCTGAAGTTGGCAAACGGGTTGTTTTTGGCCTCCGGAGGGCCTCCAAGGGGGGCGGGAAGGCTGTTTTCGCCCTCCCCAGACTCTTAGAGAGACTTTGGAGGCTGGGGACAGCAAAAAATGGGTCTTCCAGTCCCACCGGAAGTTGGAAAATGGGCCATTTCTGGCCTCTGGAGGGCCTCTGAGGCTTGGGGAACCCTGATTTTGCCCTCCCCAGACTCCTAGAAAGGCTCTGGGGCCAGGTGAGAGAGAAAAATGGGCCATCTGGGCCATCATGTGCCAGGAGCGGGGGGAGTGGGGGTCACACATGCATGAGTGGGGGTGGGGCACATAGAATTATGGTTGTGGGCATGCACACATGTGACCCCCCCTCCTGGCACACGATGGCAAAATGGTTAGCCATCACTGCCCTAAGCAATGCTCAAGTTATTTATCTAATAAAGGACAACACTCAACAAGCTGAGAGCATGAACTGATGTTCTTTTTGTTTGTGCTGTAGATAGCATGGAATGACCAAGAAGGGGAAACTTTGATAGAGTCTGGGTGTCTCTGACCTTGAGGGGAATTGTACAAGTTGGGACTGGGTGGGTGGGTTGATGACCCCTTTTATGCTTCCTTCTCTTGTGGTCTTATTGTATAAAGCTAGCAAGCATTTCCGCTTTTGTGTGAATGGACCAGTGAGCAGAGGCACAGTTGCTAGCTCCATAACCTTTCCTCAATAACATCCTCCTTTTTTGTGGGTGTAAATATTGATCAATAGGGGGGGAAAGGCATGGGGTTCACACGTGCTTCTAGAAGCAGGCCTACTTGCAAAACAATTATTTCTTAAGGAGATTGCAATAGGAGTACTAATTGCTAGTGCCAAATTGAAGACCGTACGTTTACTTCGGAATTGCTAGTATAGGTTTCATGATGATTTTAACATTTAGTTTTTCTGCTTTGGGCGGCAAAATCCTGCCTTGCTTTGATTTGTGTGCAGGGCACACCCAGCGAACTGCAAGAATGAACTCAGTAGGCTCCAATAATGATCAGGCTGGAAGTGGGTTGTGCACCGCTAATCATTTGAACAGGAAGAAATGGCTTTGTAAATATCTCTAAATAGCTTTCCTAAATGCTTGTTTTCTACCAACGGCTTGTGCTGAAACTAATTTCAGAAGTCGTTCAAAATGGGCTGTTTATTACTTCCGAAATGCATTTATTGCATGCCAGATGTCCATTGCAAAGCATTCTGCTGGGTAGCTTTCTCCCTCCCCTTCCTCCTTACACCAAGAGACCACTGCCCACTTTCATTACTCTGAAAATGGGTAACGGGGCTCCTGTCAGAGAATGCTTGTAAGACATTCAGTTCTGGGGGTGGGGGTGAGGGCAATCTAGCTAATGCTGGTTGAGCAGAAGAGAGCTAGGCAAAGAACAGCTCAATAGAATGTGATCATTGTAGGTTACAGAAATTAACTTGGTTAAAATAAGACAAACCAATAGGGATATAAGAAGATTGTATTGCATCTACAATGACTGAATTCAGGCGAAATCATTCAGACCAACAAGGCAAAATGTTCTGTAAAATTAGGTTGTCCCCAATAAAATATACAATGTTGTTGCGACTTATCTCTTCTATAACAATGAGCTATGGCTGAGTGTACCAGCCAAGTTTTTGTGCCCAAGGATATTTCAGAAATGGTTGTTGCCACAATATCATTTACAACCTGTTCCGCCATTGCAGTCATTTAGGATTCAGATAACAAATAATTGTTTTTTCTTCCACTTGTGCTCCTAAAATTAGTTCATGTTTTTCAAAATTTAAAAGGATGTTTGAAATGGGAAAGAAGTGAGATGTATCTTGGAGTCCTAGTGGACAATCACTTAAATATGAGCCAGCCATGTGCTGCAGCTGCCAAAAACGCCAACACAGTTCTAGGCTACATTAACAGAGGGATAGCATCAAGATCACATGAAGTATTAATACCACTTTATAATGCCTTGGTAAGGCCACACTTGGAATACTGCCTCCAGTTTCGTTCACCACAATGTAAAAAAGAAGTTGAGATATAAATGTAAAAAAGAAGAGTACAGAGAAAAGCAACAAAGATGATTAACGTGAGGTTAAAATATATAAAGAATGGTTGCTGGAATTTGGTATGTCTAGTTTAATGAAAAGAAGGACTAGGGGTGACATGATAGCAGTGTTCCAGTATCTCAGGGGTTGCCACAAAAAAGACGGAGTCAAGCTATTCTCCAAAGCACCTGAGGACAGGACAAGAAGCAATGGGTGGAAACTAATCAAGGAGAGAAGCAATTTAGAACTAAGAAGAAATTTCCTGAAAGTGAGAACAATTAACCAGTGGGACAACTTGCCTCCAGAATGCTAGAGAATGCTGTGAATGCTCCTCCAACACGGAGGTTTTTAAGAAGAGATTGGACAATCATTTATCTGAAATGGTATAGGGTCCCTTCGAAGTTCCTTCCAACTCTGTTGTTCTATTCTATTGCATTTTAATTTCACCACATTTCAAATATTATACGTTGGTATGATTTAAATAAATTATATTATAATGTTATGATTATATTATCTTATTCCAGAAACAGAAGGACATACTGTGCAAATGAAGAGGGACCATAATATCAAAGAGAACAAGAATATATATATATATACACACACACACACACACACACACACCTATTTATGAAAGGTGCATAAAAATGATATACTCATTTGGTTACTATTTCTCTTTATTTATTTATTTTATTACTTGGCTGTTTAACTGTTATTTATTTGTATGTTGGGTTTCTGCCCCACTCATTGTCTAAATTAGAGAATTGTTCAGTTCTGTTTTTGTAGTTTTTGTAATACATCTCTTTTGGAGCATTACTGGTGACAATTTGGTCCCAGTTCAATCAAATGTAAGCATTTTGATGCTCTGCTCAGTTCAGCTAAAAGAGTTACCTGTTTAAAAAGAACTAAATCTTAACTGGACACTGTACATTCTTATAAAGTAGCTGTTGGGTCTTCATTTAGTTTTATGTTTATTAGTGTACTAGTAATTTTAATCTCAGGTACAAAGTGACTTTCCTCTTGAAATAAAAGAAGTTCTGTGGAAAATATTTATTTATTTATTTGTTCAACTTGTATGCCACCTTTTTTAAAAAAATTGATTTATATGCCGCCCTTCTCCGAAGACTCAAGGCGGCTTACAATGCATTTAAAAACCATATATAAAACATTAAAAGTTAAACCATTAAAAACAATTAAAACCCATTCACACTATTCATGGCCGGATCTCGCCAAATCGCAGCAGCGAGATCAACGGCCCCAGGCCTGCCGGAAAAGCCAGGTCTTCACCGCTTTTCGGAAGGCCAATAGGGTGGGGATGGTCCAGACTTCAGGAGGTAACTGGTTCCAGAGAGCTGGGGCAGCCACAGAGAAGGGCCTCCCCCGTGGGCCCACCAGCCGGCATTGTTTAGCTGATGGGACCCTGAGGAGACCAACTCTGTGGGATCTTACCGGTCGCAGGGAGCTATGCGGTAGAAGCAGTCTCGAAGATACCCTGGCCCTGAGCCATGTAGGGCTTTAAAGGTAATAATACCTCGAATTGTGACTGGAGACCAATAGGGAGCCAGTGCAGCTCGCGGAGAATTGGTGTAATGTGGGTGTACCTAGGTGCACCCACAACAGCTCTCGCGGCTGCTTTCTGGACCAACTGTAGTCTCCGAACACTTTTCAAGGGTAGCCCCATGTAGAGCGTGTTGCAATAATCTAACCATGAGGTGATAAGGGCATGAGTGACTGTGAGGAGAGCCTCCTGATCCAAGTAGGGTTGCAATTGGTGCACCAGGCGAACCTGTGCAGAGATCCCCCTAGCCACAGCTGACAGATGTTGCTCCAATCTTAGCTAAAATGTAAGCTAAAAAAGTGTTTAACTTGGGAACACATCGTGGAATTAGGGTGGCATCTCTGCCATAATCATTAATCATTTTGCTTTATTGCTAAAAATCATTGTTGAGATCGTGGAGGCACTGGAAGGTTTGAAAGGCAATATAGATAACATTATATTATTAAAATTCTGACTAAGTACAAAACAGTCCAATTTTTCTGGTGAAATGTTGTCCCGAGCTCCATTTTCGCTGGCAGAGGCACCGCGGGCCAGTTCTTCACTGTTTCCAGAGCGGCCTTGCAGGCCAGATCTAAGCACCCCACAGGCCAGATCTGGCCCCAGAGCCTTGAGTTTGACACACCTGGTCTAAATTATGTAGGACTGAACTAAGGATCCACTCTCCTGTTATGCCCCAGCTTGGCAGAAAGGAGCAGGTCTGTGCAAGGCTTGGCGCCCCTCTGTCCTGATGCTTTTCCTTTAGAGGACCAGCCAAGGGAACTCTCTCCAGTCAGGCTTTTAAATGTTAATTAATGCTTTTAACTTCTACCTGCCCTTTTCATTTTCTAAGCCTGCTATTGATTATTGTCCCCTTTCTGTGCTTAAATTGAGGGAAAAGGTGGCGTTTAAATCAAAGAAATAAATAATGCCATTATAGCCTGAACACATTGATATATCTACAGTGATGTCTTTTTTTTTTTTTTTGAGAAATGGGTACCACTGCATGATTTTAAGATTTAAAATTATTTCATATTTTCATACTCTAATAAACCCTGAGGTCCCTTGCAAGAGCATTCCAGCCTTGTGAGATTTGGCAGTCTCTGGCGTTTTCAGACATTAAAAATGAATGTTAATTGTTTACATGTTATTTTGAAATTCATTAGGGCGGTAGCACCTCTGGGCCAATATAAGAAGACATTCAAAAGTGGGTTTTCTCCATTGTGAGAAATCTATCACAAAGAACCTTTCTTGGAAACAGTACCAACCAATCTTTTTTTTTTTTTTTTAAAATCCAGTAAGGAACATTTGAGTTACAACAGTTTAAGTATTTTCCCATGAATTACTTTCCCCTTAATGTATTTTATTACATGTTTTATTATGCATTGGCGTATAATGCTATCTTAGCTTCCAATATTTAGATATTTGTGGTAGAATTTTCAAACCTGAAAAAAATGGTTTTATTTGGGGGTGGGGGTGGGGTGGAGAGGGGAGGCTGAGAATAAAAGCATGTGGGAATTCTTCCTACCCTGAATGCTAATAAACAACTAAATGAAAAAAACTAAATCTATAGGAAACTAGATTTAGTGACCTGTGTCCCACTGGTCACTGTTTCAGAGATACAGGTAGTCCTTGACTTACAACCGTTCATTTAGTGATCATTTAAAGTTGCAATGCCACTGAAAAAAGTGACTTTGACTATTTTTCACACTTACAACCTTTGCAGCATCTTTGTGATCACATGATTGAAATTTGGGCGCTTGGTTCATATTTATGATGGGTTGCAGTGTCCCAGGGCTGTGTGATCACCTTTTGCAACCTTCAGATAAGCAAAGTCAATGGAGAAGCCAGATCTTAACAACTGCGTTACTAATTTAACAACCGCAGTCATTCACTTAACAACGGTGGCAAGAAAGTTCGTAAAATGGGGCAAAATTCACTTAACGGATGTATCACTTAGCAACAGCAATTTTAGGCTCATTTGTGGTCATAAGCCGAGGACTACCTGTACTTATCTAAACAGAGGAACAGAATGACCAAGGTCAGACAAAAGAGCAGTGACAGCAGGAGTGACTTTTAGCTTTCTGCCAACTTCCCCTTGTGGAATCTGGTAGGGAACATTGGAAATCTCCCTTCCCCTTCGCAGGAGGCAGGTAAGTGGCTGCTACTGGGTGGGGGAGAGAGCCAGGGATTGTGAGACTGGCTAGGAAACACTGAAAATGAAGATCACATGACCACAGAGCAACCCAGCAGCAGCCAACAGCACCGAAGCAACCACAACTGCCCCAAATGTCATTCCCTTGAGAATCATTGGTTCTAGATTTTCAGCCCATTCTGTAAATTAGCCCACTTGAGGTACCTCAGTTCACAAACTGTTACCCTATGATGCACCATTTCAACCAGTCAAAGGTCATGACAAGAGTATTTTTAAAAAATATATAGATAGATAGATATTAAAAGTTAGAGGTAAAATACCTGGAGGGAATAAATAAGGCTGTTTTCAAACCACACTAAACTTTTCATATTCATAAGATTCAGGTCAATGAGATTCTCAGGTTGATAATACAGAAAGAGCATCTACTGCATGATATATGTACATGCCTTTTAACAGTGTTTCTTTCAGCGGCCATTTGTAACAGTGGTACCAGACCTTTTGGTGATGCAGATTAATGATAATTTTACATGCTTTTTAAATTGGTGTTCAATGGCTTCATTGCTAGCACAGAAATATCATAACAAGGAAGAAAAGACATTTTGCATTTAGTCTTTCCTTTCCTTTCCTTTCCTTTCCTTTCCTTTCCTTTCCTTTCCTTTCCTTTCCTTTCCTTTCCTTTCCTTTCCCCTTCCCCTTCCCCTTCCCCTTCCCCTTCCCCTTCTCCAGCTTTTAATAGTACAATACAGACTCTGCCACAAAACTATTCAAAATCAGATCTATAGCAAAGGGTATTGTTATTTCACACAAACTCAGCATTTATTCATATTGGAAACTATAATGTAACAAGTCTATTTTTTTTCACACAATCTGTCTCTCTTCCGCCATCCCCAACTTCTTTTTTTTTATTCAAAGAGAGGTTCTAGAGAAGTCTTCCCCTGTCTCCAGCTTGCAAAATCTCATAAAATGAGGCAATTGAAATTCTCCAGGCACTGCTTGGCTTTAGGATGTAAATAATGTTCAGACACCGGTTTCCAGAAGCTCAGTAAAAGCATTAAAATTGCAGCTTAAAACTGTTCACTGGGCAGAGATGCTGGAGAGGGGGAGGAAAGAGATGGAAAAAGGAGAGAGGAAAATCAAAATGCGATTCAAGAAAAGATGAATGTTATTTCTACCTGCAAGTTCTGGCTTGTAAAAGCTTCTTGCCTGCATTACAAGCTTAAGCTCGCCTGAGCTCTTCCCCAATGAGGATTTATGTTCCAATTTACCACCCATTGGCCAAATCTTATAGATTCTCAGAAGACCGGCCATCACTCAGGAATGCAGGCAGGTGTGGCCTAATGTTAACATCTCAGCAGTCTAAAGAGGGGTCAGGGTGATCTGTAACCCAGTAGGCTATGCAAAGTCAGAATCATTAGCACCCAGGAAGGCTGTCCATAGAGCAAGCAAGGAGGGATAAGAGACAAAGAAGGCTGGGAGGAAGGAAGGAAAGAAAATGGATGTCAAGAAGAGCCTAGCAGCTGAGATAAACAAAATATTAGATGTCTGGATGCTGAGACATATAGCTGACACCAAAACAGGATCCAAGGGTACATGCAATTGCCCATCTCACACTGTATATTATGTGTGATAATATTCTCTTGCCATTTGTGTACTTCCAACCCTTCTAAGAGGAGCAGAGAGAGAAAGATCACATATACTGACATAACTGCATACACACTTTGCAATATTTATGACTCGCATCAAGTGTGCGTGAGGCTTGTAGAGCCTATTCTTGCCCTTTACTCAGGATGGAAATGAGGAGGAAATGGAAATTTAGGGTCAACCTTAACGTCTCAACTGCTAGATCAAGATACAAATATGAGAAACAATGAGTCAAGGAGCAATCAAATCCAATTCCTCTGTTACATTTTCTTGTGTGGGCAATTGAAGACTATATTAGGGTTTGATAAAATATTCATACATGTATACTATATATGATGGTTAGTTCATACATTATTCATACATTGCATTGCACAGTAATGTTACCTCATACATTACTATGCAACTATGAGTTCTCTACCATTCAGAGATTACAGTCAAGGGAAAACAAAAATTGGATTTTAAAGAAAAGGCAATCATGATCGGAGTAAGGTGTTGGGAAGGGATTTCAAAGATCATCCAGTCCAACCCCTGCTATTTCAGAAATCTGCTCCTAAAACTTCCGTATTGGGTCATCTAGCATCTATTTAATAATCTCTTGCAACGTAGGAAATAAATGCTAACAGCAGTAGACAGAAAGCCATTTCCCATGTAGTCATAACCGTTGAACAAAATGAGACATTGCTGGGTTGCTGCCAATGAACTATTATAATGCAGATAAAATTTAATGCTTCCTTGGCCTTCTGAGATAGCTTATAATATTATTTATGAGCTCAGTGCTATTGTTTCATCTTTAGGCTCCAGTGTTTCCTTCTGACTACATCAGTGCTTCCCCAACATGTATCTGGATGGAATCTCTCTCTCTCTCTCTCTTTCTCTTTCTCTTTCCCTTTTTTTGTTAGCAGCATAGCAATTGAAGAACATATCTGGGATGCTCCCATCCTGAATTAATTTTACCTCTATCCAAGTTGTTTCATAATTTTCTTCCAGAAATACCATTACCAAAAGAAAGGACAAGCAGAAAAGATGGCATTACATGATCTAACCCCACTGAAATGCGAATAATTTCTTTTGCAAGGTCACGATTGCACTTAGTTGGCTTTATTCACAGTAGTTCTCTTCTATAAAGTTACCTGAACAATAAATTTATGAATAGGAAACCTCAGCTGGAAAGCTGCGAATCAGGCGATACAAATGTTTCATTGCTCTGCATGCCTGAGAACGACTGTGAAAGGGTTGTGAGCATTGATTTTCCAATTACAAATAAGCTTTAGTGAGCAGATGAATTTGCAAATACAAAACTTGCAAATAAGGAGAGCTGACTTTATTTATAAACTCATGCACTGAGTGGATAACAGTGTAATATGTGTATATTTCAAAACTATGTTTAGATGGATCTAGTGTAGCAACTTTATAATATGTCAGAAGATTGCTCCCTCTGCTTCAATATTATTTACACCAGCTTTAATCAACCTGGAGTTCTTCAAGAAACCAAAGTGGCTAGAGATGTAAGCATACATAGAAGTGCAGCTTGATAAAGTTTATGTTGCTATTTCATACATCCAATACAATCTTATCAAATCTTAGACATAGCTTCGCAGAAGTAAGTTTCATTGAATGCAGTATGAGATCTCTCTCTCTCTCTCTCTCTCTCTCTCTCTCTCTCTCTCTCTCTCTCCCTCCCTCCCTCCCTCCCTCTCCCTCTCCCTCTCCCTCTCCCTCTCCCTCTCCCTCTCCCTCTCCCTCCCTCTCCCTCCCTCTCTCTCTCTCTCTCTCTATCTATCTCTATCATCTCTCTCTCCCTCCCTCCCTCTCTCTATCTGGGGTGGGATTCAGCCTATTCGGTCCGGTTCTTGCAAGCCGATTGTTCCGACGATCACCTGAGAATGAACCAGTTCACTCCGACCTTCAGCTGTGGCTGCCCGCCCGCCCCTGAGGTATACCTACCTATATTTCGTTTGTTTGAAGCCCATCTGATAGGCGTGGTAGAGCGGATTGCCACAAGTCAGCTGTTTCACTCACCGGGGCTAGTAGAAGGTAACTTTTAATGGCATTTTCAAATGGACTGCGCAAGCTCAGTGAACCAGTTGTTATATCCGTTGAATCCCACCACTGCTATCTCTCTCTCTCTCTCTCTCTCTCTCTCTCTCTCTCTCTCTCTCTCTCTCTCTCTCTCTCTCTCTCTCTCTCTCTCTCTCCCTGTCTGTCTGTCTGTCTGTCTGTCTGTCTGTCTGTCTGTCTGTCTGTCTGTCTGTCTATCTATCTATCTATCTATCTATCTATCTATCTATCTATCTATCTATCTATCTATCTATCTATCTGACTGGCTATAGGATTGCATCGCTCTTCAAGTATTCCTATGGAGAAAACAATAAGATTTGTGCTCGCACTGCACAAAGCTTACAGTCTTTTTTTTCTTGAATTTTCTGATTTTCCTCCCCGCTCCCCTTTTCCTGTGTACTGTGTGTGTCCTTTTAAGATTGAAGGCAGAGGTTGCTTTGTTTTATTATTCTATAAGCCATTCTGGATACCTTAGGGGCTGAAGTGCAGGAAAGAAATGGCTTAAACAAATAATAAATATTTTAAAGTCAATAAATTGTTCCATAAATAAAAATATATGTCATGATTTCACTCACTTTAATGAATCTCAGCTAGTGGCTTGGTTCTGTGGATATTCTGTTATATATAATTTACACATGGTGCTAGGGATTTAAGGCCGTAAGATCCATTATTATATTGTTTTCTGGCAGGGAATTTCATGATCTCGTTTGTGTGAATTTCATGATCTAATTTGTGTGTGTGTGTTTTGGGTTGATTGTAATTCCCAAATTTTGAGTAAAATTCTCCATATTTAAATGATTAATTCTACAATCCTATTTTGTATTTGAAGCTTTAGGTTTCCTGCTTTTTACCCATTTTTAACTATATATTATCCCAAATTAGGGATGCAGTGGCTCAGCGGCTAAGACACTGAGCTTGTCAATCGAAAGGTTTGAATCCCTAGTGCCACTTAATGGGGTGAGCTCCTGTTACTTGTCCCAGTTTCTGCCAATCTAGCAGTTCAAAAACACGTAAAAATGCAAGTAGAAAAATAGGGACAACCTTTGGTGGGAAGGTAACAGTGTTCCATGAGCCTTTGGCATTTAGTCATGCTGGCCACATGACCACAGAGATATTTTCAGATGGCGCTGGCTCTTCAGCTTTGAAACGGAGATGAGCACTGCCCCCTAGAGTCGGGAATGACTAGCACATATGTGCGAGGGGAACCTTTACCTTTACCTTTATCCCAAATTACTGAAAGGACCTATGCTTAATTTTGCAGAAATTTTTGGGTGTAGTTATTTCCCATACGAACATGAATGTTTACTGTAATTTCTGGAGCATTACCGTTACAAGCCTAATTTTTCTTGGAACTTTTTGTTTAGTTGTTTTTACTTGAATCTCCAAAAGAGGAGAATATATGTAGCTCAAGGTTGAATTGTGGAATGTTTGGTGCTCTCTGAGTTTGGGACAGTTATTTGAATCTATTTTTTTAAAGGAAGAGTAAGGAAAAATTCACAGTTTAAGACAAACATAAATTATCATCTGCATTTGATGATGCCAAAGGCAAAGGAAATTCATTCCATTCAACCCCTTCTTTGATCTTTAAGGATTCTGGCAATTACTTTATAGTTAATGGAAATACCTCCAAGTTCTAGCAGGAAGCTCAGGAACATGTAGGAAATATTTAGATGATATAACTGATGATGATATGACAATTCAAACTGCACAATTGTGTAGCTGAAACAGTTAGCCCTCAACTTACATCCACAATTGAGCACAATATTTCTGTTGCTAAATGAGACAGTTGTTAAGTGAGTTTTGTCTCATTTTATGATCTTTCTTACTACAGTTGTTAAGTGAATCACTGCAGTTGTTAAGTTAGTCACACAGTTATTAAGTGAGTCTGGCTTCCCATTGACTTTGCTTGTCAGAAGATTGCAAAAGGAAATCACATGACCCCAGGACACTGCAATCATCATAAATATGAGTCAGTTGCCAAGTGTCTGGATTTTGATCACATGACCATAGGGATGCTGCACCTTTTATAAATGTGAAAACTGGTCATAAATCACTTGTTTCAGTGCGATCGTAACTTTGAACAGTCACTAAACAAACTGTTGTAAATTGAGAACTACCTGTACTGAGATTGACTGACCAATTGCCTCACAAAGAGAATTTTTTTTAAAAAAAATCCTCTGTTTTTAATAACATATCAGTCATCCAAATGGAAGAAGAATTATGGTGGCCTATTCCCTCATTGTTTCCCATTGACTAATCAAATGCTAGTGGGAAGTTCATTTGTTTCTTGTTAAATTTCTGTATACTATTTTTATATTTTAATACTTTGTTAAACAGTGCCCGAAGTCCCCCTCTGAGTGAGATGGGCAGTTGAAAAATACAAAAAATAAATACATAAATGAAATGAGAACACAACATAGCATCCCACTGCTGTTACTAAGGCCTTGCTTTGCCATTGCTATTGTAAGCAGTACGTTAATCTCTTGAAGAGTTATGGCTAATAGCTTCGTCTTCCCTTCATTAATTTATCTAATTCCCTTTTAAAGTCACCCAGATTGGTGGTTGCCACATCTTATGAATATGAATTCCATCGTTTAATCATGCTCTGTATTCACAAGGTCACAACAATTGTTGTGGATTTCCCCTGAAGTTCTTTTCCATGGGTTTTCTGTGGCAATGACACTAGTTAGCCAAACAACTATTTTTCAAAGAGCTGTGTGTTGGAATCACAAAACAACAACAACAACAACAACAACAACAAAAACCCACACACAAATAGTCAGAAGTACCATTGATGGTTGGGTTGCAAGTTTAGCCTTTGCCAGAATATTATCTGACCAAAAGCTTAATGAGCTTAGCAGAATGTGAGAGGCAGGCTACAGCATGCACATAAATCATGCATTGGTTTTGCGGGTAGCACAAACCATGTCCAGATTTTCAGGCAAGAAGTACTTTGGGATGGTGCCAAAAGATTTATTGTAAAGCACAGATGTGACTTGGGGGAGAAAAAAAAGTAATGCAAGTTCATTTAAACAAGAAACTGAGTCAGTTGTACAGCTGCTGGTCTCTTCCCCCATTTCCCTCACCAAGAAAAATATGCTATATAAAAGTTTGGCCTTGACAGTTTTCAACCGCATATTTGTTTTTAGCCTATCGTATTGGATAGTTCAATATATTGATAGCCCAAAAAGAAAATTCATCAGGATTGATCCCAAGTATTTGTGAATAATAAACCAATAGCAGAATAAATCTATGGCAAACATGAATTAAATGCTTGCTGCTTGATTGACTTTGATGCTATAAGCTACCCTGGGAAAATATGGTATTAAGGGGTGGAATATAAGTTTTAAAAATAAAAATGAATACACGATATCTTATAGTAAAAAATAAAATATCAAACCAATAAATGTTACAGCTGATGTTAACTGTTGATATGGCCTGTCTGCAGAGATACATATTAAAAGCTTGCTTCTTATGGTCATATAGTACTGTATTCAATGGGGGAAGGATGCAAGTTTTTTATTTATTTAATCTTTATTCATTTTAATATTTAATGTTTTAATATTTTGTACTTTTGTTTTATGATGTAAGTCACCCAGTCACTTAACAGTGACATGGAAATTAGATAGATTATAGATAGATGCTAGATAGATAGATAGATAGATAGATAGATAGATAGATAGATAGATAGATAGATAGACAGACAGACAGACAGACTATTAAAATGGTTGAATAGATTATAAAATAAATTATTTTTAGAAAAAAGAAACAATTTTGTAAGACTCTTGCTTTAATTGGGCACATTTCTTCCTGTTTAATTGAGTAGATGATTCATGAATGTCTACAAAAATTGTGAAAAATCTTTCATCCTTGTTGACCCTAAGATTTTTGGTTGTCAGCAAACCTCCTTACAAGGTTATGGCAGTTTCTGGGCACATGAATATTCAGATGCTGTGTGGGAAGGACATGCAGAGGTAGATCAGCAATTTGATGAGATTTTGACCAGAGGAAATGATAAACACTGAAGAGACTAAAGAGGCTACAACATAACTGAAGCAAGACAATTTGGCTCAATGTTAGGAGAGCACAGCAAAAGCACTTAAGTCAGGAAGTGATCCTTTACTATAACAACATCACCTTAAGTAAAGGTACCAGACAAATACCAAGTGTATGGAAGCAAATCCTCATAGTCCCCCATTGTTAAAAATGAGACAACCACAGGTTTAAAAGCTATTGTGAGATTAATCTTCTTTCCATGGTCAGTTAAATGTTTCTGTGGCTCTTCCAACTTTGATACAAAGATGAGGACAACACAATTTTCTTTGCACTGGTTTCCATCCAAATGGATTGTTGTGACCAGACATTTATATAATAAGAAGTCATGCAATGCCAGAGATGCATCCTGTTCCCATTGCTATTCATGACAGCACTCGATATCATCATGAGAAAACTCTTCTACAATAGGTATGGAATTGAATTTTCCAGGGACAATTAATCCTACACAGATGGCATTGCAATATTGCCCATGACAGTAAGAACTACTGATATCCTCTGTGAATCAAGGATGTAGCACCACCATTTTGACTGGTCATTGGACAAGACAAAAATACTGGCCGCTGATGGCCCACCAGTAATTGTACAGCTAAATGGAGGATAATCAGAACAAAGAGCTCAAAAATCTTGCTCCATCGTAGAGGAAAAGAACAATTAAATTGGTGGCTTTTTGGGTTTGCTCATGTAATATTTATACTGGAACCTTTAATTATTACTGTTACCATATACACCAAAATGCAAATATTGTAGACACTAATATTACCAATGCCATCATATGTAGCTGAAACATGGAATTGGAAACCTTCTGATGCACTATTTCCATGGGATCATTGGCATCACATTGATGGACTGAATAAGAATAAAACTATTTGTCAGAAATGTTGCCACCAGTCAATATTAGCTGATGAAATTAAACATTAAACAAACAAACAAACAAAAACCTAGCAGCTGAGGTGATTTGGGCATAAAGCATCTACAACAACTTACTAGTTGTGAAATCATACTCAACTAATCTTGCGTTGGGGAGATCAAATTCAAGATTTTTCTGCCTTTCATTAAATGAATTCGGATTCAAAAGAATTAGTAAGGTGCTGATCTTAAAATGGCACAAATTGTTTTCATTTCGACAAATTTCTTATCTGTTCATATGAAGCTTTCTGACTTTCTTCTGAAAGAGGCAGAATACAGACACATCACAAGTGAACGCACACTAAGCTGAGATCAGTTCAGCCACCCTGGCGGAGAATTATGGGAGATGTAGTTCCAGAACATCCAGACGATGCCAATTTGGTGAAGACTCTAACAATTCTTTCCCTCTCATTCTGTTGCCTGATTTCATCCAACAGATAAATGACTAATGGTACCTTTTCTTGAAGATAGATAGAATCATCGAACTTGATGAAGTTACCAGTATGAAAAAGACACTGCCAAAAAAGTGATTTAAGAAAAATACCTTCCGCCCCCCCCCCCAACCAGGAAATCAGTTTATTCTTTTACATATTCAACAGATAATGGGATACTAGAGTCATCGTTTCTTTAGGGTGATGCGGCCAATCAGGAGATTCTTTCTGTGCAGTTCAAAGAAAGCCTTTTATTTCAGAAATCAAGTTCTGAAGGAAAATATGGCTAAAGAATGAATTGAGTGTGCTCAGTGCTGACTGGATAGTTCCCAGCATGGTCACCAAGAAAGTTCCCTATCTTGGATCCATTAAGCAAGCTTGCTGTATCCTGCTTGTTCTTCGGTCCGCGCCTGGCGCAGAGCCTCCAAGCTTCCTCATTGGCTGAGATGCAGCCGGCGGGAGTATATAAAGAACTGTCAAAGTACCGGCGGTGGCTGTCTCTGTGAGCCAAGCAGCTGCCATTAGCTGTCAGAGTTAGCCATGAGCTGTTAGCAAATAAACCTGTTAGCATTAAAAAAGTCTCGCCTCAGTCTGTCAGTCCTTTCCAGGACTTATCAAAGCTTGTACTTAGTGTTTCCTTCTGCAATTTTTAAGTGGGACCTGGTCTGGAAGAAGAATGAAAACATTTTGCTGCTTTCTAGTGGTCATCTAGAATTTGCATTCTAGATACAGTTGCCAAAACATAGGATGAGAAACAATTAGTCAGTTAATACAAATGGTAGTTCTGAAGGCGCCTAGTACAAATGCTGAAGAATTCAGTGAACTGCACTTTGGTGTGACATCTATCTTCACCCTAAGCAGGATACAAAACTTGGGATGAATCTTAACCAAAAAGACACTGTGTATATGGCAGTACATGAATACCATCTGTTTATCAGAATAAGGTCAAGATGTGTATTTTTCTTACAAGACTCCCAACTATCTGTTAGAAGAAAGAAGCATTTATTGTCCTACAAGGTCCTTCTCTGACCTGCATAATGAGTGCTACATGCCAATAGCTCATCATGGTGGAGGTACTTAAAATGGCCTCCACAGTGCGACTCTTAAAATGGCCTCCATAATATCTCTCTGGCCTACTATCTAAGCTGTTCCAAGGGAGCAATAATGAGAAATTCTTGACAGGTATCAGAGGTCATATTCATTTAGGTATACACAGTGAAGTCGCTTTGGAGGGAAGAAACTTTAGCCACTCAATTCAGAGAAGAAACCTCTAAGGAGACTCATGTATTTTATTTCCTCAACTCTGAAAAATGGAATATCATTATTCCATCTCTTCAGAGAGAGCCAATCAGAGGAGCAGATGGACCGAAGGAGAAATTGAGCAGAACATTTAAAAAGACCCCCAGCTGCTCCAATGTGAATTGCCTCTCTTTGAAAAACACTTATTGTTTTTTTACAAATAAATAAATAATTACAGTTTGTTCAGTCAATGACCAGCAAAAATAAAAATAAAATAAATACAGGTAAAATACAAGGTAAAATTGAATAGTTGAGATAAAAATACTAGCAATAACACAGATAAAAGAACACATAAATGTGACCTACATTGCTATGATGGCACGTTAATTACTTATGCAAGTGTATGTCACACACACAAACACATGCTCAGTTTTTTTTTTCTTCAATTGCTTTGCTGCAAGGGATGAGCTGGTGGCAGTAACACCATTCATGCTGAAGGAAGTAATTAAAAGCCAGCTTTTTTCTCCCTATCTTGCGAGAGCTGCCAGTCAACCCTGGGAAGAAAAGAATTGCTAATAAAATATTAATATGTCCCTATTCTCTTTTATGTTATTTCCTCCTTCAACAAAGAAAAATAAAAGAGGAAAAAAACCAACATGCTTTGGCATGCCATATTTATTCTGGCTTGTCAATCAAAAAAGCAAGACAAACCCAGGAGACCAAATTGTAAGTAGATAAAAGAGAGGAACCAGGAGGGAATAGAAAATCATAGCCCATTGTGCTTGACCTCCGAGAGAATCTATCAAGACATTATGGTGAGTGTTGTTGGGAAAAGGCTGCCTGGAAAAGCACTGGCTGCGCTTACATTTTTTTGAGGACTGTAGGCCAAGGAGGAAAAGATTAATTTCTAATGCCAGTTGCTACACGTTAGCAATCATGATATAATCAGCTTGGGCTATGTTATATTTAAATACTCTCGACAGTTTCAAAAAGAGAAAAAGTGTGTCTAAAACATTAGTTTCAAGGGTCACCGATATGATTAATTTTGCCTGCAATTAGCTTGGTCTACATTCTACTATATAGCAACTTTGACATTCTGGATTCCATAACGGGAGGAATCCTCAAAGCTTGCATTGGGTATTTCATGCTCACATGGGTGATAGCTTTCCCTTTCCCTTGATCTTTCCCAAAAGTATAATTTCCCTTACTTCCTGCCTTTTCCCTCTGACTGCTTCTGCCCAATAGCAGAACACTGTCATCCAAGTCAGGAAACGAGTAAGAAGATGAGAAGGAACCATCAGGAAAATAGCAACAGAAAGAAAGCTTCACGGATGACTAGGTAGAACACAAAGAGCAGGAAGATCTCCTGGCTAGCAGAGCTAGTACAGCCCCAGTTAAATTGATTTGGATCATTTCCTTCTTAGGTATCATTAGCGTAATTTAGCTCCTGGAATTATGATAGCCTGTTCTGATGCTTATTGATGACCTAGGGCTAATGAAATGTATTGGAATCAGGAAATGTTCTGAGGGCACATATAGCAGATGAATACCTAATAGATTGCATTATTTTCCCTCACTCTCTCCTAAGATGCAGGTCCATTCTTAGGGAATCTACCAGTGACTAATCAACGCTGCTATGGTCATACGAATGTGCCTCCCAGAAAAAGGAATTTGACATCATGGCTCTGGAGCAGTTTAAATATGAGGAGCTAGTTTCGTCTAGCGGTTAAGGCACCAGGCTAGAAACCAGATGTCTGTGAACTCTAGTCCCATATTAGACTTGGAAGTCAGTTTGGGCCAGTTGGGCCAGTCATTCTTTCTCAGGCCAACCCACCTCCTAGAGTTGTTGTTGTGGAGAAAATAAGTGGAGGAAAGAATATTAGGTATGCTTGCTGCCCTGAGTTATTCATCAAAAAATAAAATAAAGACAGAAAATAAACAAATAAATAAAAACACACTGGTTAACTTTTTGATACATGAAGAGTCAGCATAATTTTTTAAATTGGAGCAGAGAATGAGAACAGGTCAGCGTCATGTGAGCAAAGGAGGAAAAAAAGAATGTGCTTATTTTCCCATTTTCAAAGGAAATAGCTTGACTTTTCCCAAGCCAGTCTGAGGAAAACTGGGGTCATTTCAGCTGTCAACCAAAACAATTTACAGACTTAAACATGCCGTTACTATTTTTCTGTCTCTCACTTCATTCTGTATTTTTCTTTCTCTTTCTCTGTTTATGCAATTTTTAAGGAAAAGATTAATCAGCTGGAGGTCTGCCTTTTATTGAACAAGCAGATAAAATGCTGCCTTCTGTGTCACTAACAATTGTCTTGCAGTGTGATTTATGAGTCACAGTCAAGGCATCTGCAATGGTTCAAGTGATCGCTTGGTTACTATTCTACACTCGTGCTAATTCTGCTAAGCAATCTTTTTTCAGGATATTCACCGAGTTTAGAGTGAAATAATATATAAAAAATATTCAATATTTGTAACCCTACAATGGGAGTGAGCTTTAAACATAAATATAGGAAAAAAAAACCCTTTCATCATCATCATTTTAGCTATTGTCTATCCACTGCAGGATGAAGACTTCTTCCGCATATTTCCAACTTATACCCTCCTGAGCTTTCTTTTGCCAATTGGGCCCACAATGCTTGCTGATGTCGTCAATCCATCTTGTTTAGGTCTTGTTCGTGGACGCTTTTTATCAACATATGCCAGTGAAACACGGACACTAACCTCACAATCGATACAAAAGCTATGAGTGGCTCAAAGAGTCATGGAAAGATACATGCTCAGCATTACAAGACAAGATAGAAAGACCTGCACATGGATTACAGAACAAACAAAATTATACAATGCTATCAAGAGAATAAAAGAATTGAAATGGAAATGGGCTGGTCACATAGCAAGAAGAACTGATGGCAGGTGGACCAAGGCTATATATATATATATAATTTATTTATTTATTGGTTCGATTTATATGCCACCCTTCTCCGGAGACTCAGGGCGGCTTACAATGCGTTAAGCAATAGCCTTCATACTTTTGTATATACCTGCTTAGTAGGCTTTCGCCCCCCCCCCCCCACCAAGCGGTGTTCTTTTTTATACAAAGTCAGCTTATTGCCCCCACAATCCGGGTCCTCATATATATACCCTAAGCATGAAAAATTCAACTGTTTGCTAGTATTTCCTGCCTCTTGATTCTACTAACAGGAAGGTATCTTATCTTCCTTTATGTTCCTTTGTTGGTTCTAATTTACAGTTAATTTCTTACAGTTGATTTCTTTTCTGAATGTACACATATAATTTGCAAAATCTTGAAATCTCACAATAATTTGGATACTTGGATCTGATTAAGCTTCTTTTACAATTCAGCCCTAAGTGTAACTGTTCATTTATTTCCAGTTTTTAATTTACCTCAGGGAAAACTCTTGCAAACTTACCTTGGCTTTCTTTATTCATTATTTCTTTGATTTATATAGCTGTCCAAATTACAATAGTGCCTGTGTCACTTTCAACATTTCAAAACAATACAAAAATGCAATATAAAACACAAACATCAGCTGAGGAGCCTGATCAGACTAAACAAACAATAACCACACCACAGGTTTTGACGAACACTTCAATTCCTGTGTCTAGGAATCCATTTAGGTCTTAAGAATCTCCTGAAAAGGCACGGACCTAATTTAGCCTTGGGGGAGCAGTGCTCCAGAGGGCAATTTGCAGTAAAGAGAAAAGCCTTTTGTCTTTTTGCACACTTAGGAAATCTTCAGAAAGCGGAGCCATGAACTTTCTCCATTGCAGTGGAGTCCAAACAGTGCCACATTGGATGTGATGAAATTAATTTGTGTATCTGAGAAGACAGAGAGTTTCACTACAACCAGCTGGGTTGTCCATATGGATGAGAGTTCTCTGCCCAGCCATGACACATTGCAATGATCCATCTGGAAGGTGATAAGAGAGAGGCATAACTCAAACTGTCATCAGCCCCAGATACTCTACGATGTCCTTGCCAACTAGGGGTGAAAGAATGTGGGCTTTGACAATCCTTTGAAATCTTTCACAAATTTGTCACCTACCCTAACCCTATAAGCCTATATGCTGATATTATTTACAGCATTGTTTGATTTAATAGCTTTTAAGTTAGCATTTTTGGACTTTTTTTTTTTTTTTAAAGCCTTGTTTAGGAATGAATGTTCTACTTAGTTACTGCTTTTATTAACTCCTTCTTGGACTCAGTATGTCAGTGAGGCCAAAAGTAACTCCAAATATATTTAATTAAAGGTAAAGGTAAAGAACCCCTCGCACATATGTGCTAGTCATTCCCGACTCTAGGGGGCAGTGCTCATCTCTGTTTCAAAGCTGAAGAGGCAGCACTGTCCGAAGACGTCTCCGTGGTCATGTCGCCGGCATGACTCAACGCCAAAGGCACACAGAATGCTGTTACCTTCCCACCAAAAGTGGTCCCTATTTTTCTACTTGCATTTTTACGTGCTTTCAAACTGCTAGGTTGGCAGAAGCTGGGACAAGTAACGGGAGCTCACCCCGTTACGCGGCACTAGGGATTTGAACCGCTGAACTGCTGACCTTTCGATCGACATATTTCAATTATTTTCATCTAATTATTTATTACTAGATCTCTTGCAGGAGCTCAAAGATTATATGTGGATCTCCTCTCCTTTTAGTTCCACAAAAGCAACTCTCAGAGATAGACTGGATGTAAAGCTGGTTTCTACCAAGAAAAGTCACAACATATTTGATTGTCCTGCTAATAAGAACGTGGTGGCTGAACATGGGCCATGTATGTAAGAGGAACATGAATATTCATTCGTTTATTCATTCAATTTTAGATGGCCAACTATTTCAAATTCATGGGTGGCTATCAATAAAACCACACATGACAGCAGGAAAAAATATAACCTCAAAAATAATCTCAAAAAAATAATCTCCAGCTGAAGTAAAAACCAAACCAACCAGCAATAATCATTGCATGGTTCTGCCCCCCTTCAGGACCCAATAGCTTGGTGACAAAACCATTTTTTAAAAGCCCTATGGAAGGCCAGTGGTGTCAGGGCCTTACTGATCTTTCAGGGAGATGGCACCTGCTCAAAAAGGCAGGTGCCATGACAGAAAAGACTCTCTTCTTGAGTGCTACCGTATTGTTGTTAGTTGTGAAATCATGTCTGACCCATCACGACCCATGGACAACTTTCCTCCAGGCCTTCCTGTCCTCTACCATTCCTCGGAGACCATTTAAGCTCACTCCAATTGCTTCAGTGACTCCATCCAACTACCTCATTCTCTGCTGTCCCCTTCTTCTTTTGCCCTCAATCATTCCCAGCATTAGGTTCTTTCTTTCTTTCTTTCTTTCTTTCTTTCTTTCTTTCTTTCTTTCTTTCTTTCTTTCTTTCTTTCTTTCTTTCTTTTTCATATTTCTATGCCGCCCACTCTCCGAGGACTCTGGATAGTTTACACCAAAGACAGTATACTAAATAGCATATTGCCCCCAACAATCTGGGTCCTCATTTTACCCTCCTCGGAAGGATGGAAGGTTGAATCAACCTTGAACTGGTGAGATTTGATCCGCTGATCTGCTGAACTAGCAATCAGCTGAAGTAGCTGCAGTACTGCACCCTAACCACTGTGCCACCTCGGCTCATCCAGTGGACTCCAGTGAGTCCTTCCTTCTCATTATGTGGCCAAAGTATTTGAGTTTCATCTTCAGGATCTTCTATATAGCAATCCCTAATAGATGAGACCCAGAGTATCCCTCTTCTCTCAGATATCATGGCATAGTCAAGGACAGACACTCCTCCAAAAAGCCCATCCTCATGCCCTGAAGGATTTTGTAGGTAACTATCAGCATCCTGAATTGAACCTGGAGGGATACCGACAGCCAATTTCAACAACAAAGATAACCATGCTCCGTGAATCTTGCATGACTGAATTGGAGAATAAAAGATGGCAGCAACAATATTGCCCCCCACCCAAGTCCACATAGTGGACTTTCTATGTTTGGTTTCAAATCTAATTTGGGTACCCAAAATGTAGGTAGTAGCGTTATTTCAGATCTGTAGCATCTTTTTCATTTAAATTTAATTTTCCAATGGTTTAAAAATGTCAAGCCTGCTGAAGCAACCTTTAGCTTGTTAACAATAACAAGTCACTGAATCACCTTCATAAAGGGCTCACAGAAAAACACTTCCACCTTCTAGAAACAGGCAGATGGAAGGCATGTCTTGCTTGTAGATGCTCTTCCAGGTACCATTTGTTTGCCTTTCAATGCACAGCTGCTGCCACCGACACAACTCAGGCATGAATTTTATCACTTTGCTAATTTCCCCATCAGTCACAGTAGATATTGATTGTCCCCATTTAGAGATGCACACAGCATCTTCAAATGAAAAGTTATTTATAAAGCCCAGCATGGCATTTCATCCCTTAAAGAAATAATAAATGTGCTTTGTATTCTAAATTTGATAACAAAATTCCAAAATTCAGTCAAACTGCTGCTTGAAAGCTGTTTGGCTCTATAAATGTGTCAGCTGCGTATATGTATGTAAATAAATATTATATATATATATATATATATATATATATATATATATATATATATATATATATATATATATATATATATATATATTTGTTTATGTAAGTTTTCACGGGTATGTATGTGTGTATAGTTAATATTTCGGGTTTCTTCCCGTGTAATTGTGGATATATCCCTAAAAGGGTAGAAGCGACGTTTCGGCAGAATCCCATCTGCCATCATCAGGCTTATGCCAGTAGTCATTTTGCACTAACTGACGTTGGAATTTCAAATCTGGTGCTGGTATTAAACACATACTGGGACTCCCAACCAATCAGAATGAAAAGGTGGAGCCATCCCAGAATACCAGCACCAGATTTGAAATTCCAACGTCAGTTAGTGCAAAATGACTACTGGCATAAGCCTGATGATGGCAGATGGGATTCTGCCGAAACGTCGCTTCTACCCTTTTAGGGATATATCCACAATTAGAACTAAAGGGACTATTAGGCTGAAAGCAATAATTATGGCAAACTATATATAGCTCTGAGTAACAAACATTATCTGCATCCTTTCCAATTGGGATTCATGGGATCCAATTGGTCATGGGATGGAAACCATCTTGGTTGCTATTTTGGGGGATCCAAGGTGTGCTCCTCCTTGTCCAACTATGGTTTTCTCAATGGCATTCAATACCATTGACTATTATATTCCTTTAAGCTATTTGCAAGGACTTGGATTTGGGAATTGCTTGAAATCTCCTGCTCCTTCCAGAGTTGTTGGCTTGAATTGGTAGTGGAAGAGAGGTCAAGCACTTGGACATTCCATTATGGGTGCTTCAGGTTTTTTCCCCCCTTTTTAAAAAACTTCTATATGAAGATGATTTTATTTATTTATTTTATTTATTTTATTTTATTTGTATACCGCCCTTCTCCAACAGGACTCAGGGCGGTGAACAGCCACGGTAAAACACAACATATAAAATTTAAAAGCAGTTTAAAAAACATTAAATAATTTTGGCCATCAATTTAAAACAACCGAGTTAAAACCAATTACAAATTAAAACTGCATGGATGGGATCAAGCCAACCTGATGATATGAAGACATCATCTGTTGGTTTGGGATTTAAAGCAGTGGTGAAATCCCAATTTTTTTACTACCAGTTCTGTGGGTGTGGTTTGGTGGGTGTGGTGTGGCTCGGTGGACGTGGCTTGGTGACGTGGCTTGGTGGACATGGCAGGGGAAGGATACTGCAAAATCTCCATTCCCACCCTATTCTGGGGCCAGCCAGAGGTGGTATTTGCTGGTTCTCCAAACTACTCAAAATTTCCGCTACCAGTTCTCCAGAACCTGTCAGAACCTGCTGGATTTCACCCCTGGTTTAAAGGCCATCAGTTTGCTGATGATACACAGATTTACATCATTTTTATCAGGCCAAGGAAGAAAAGACCTGATGCAGTGTTTGAGAGGCTGTAAAGGACTTAATGTGAATGATAGGTGCAGATTGCCCAAGTAAGAAACAGTTTTTGTTTATACAAAACTTCCCTGAAGCAATGGCTGCTCCATCTTGACATAGCTGCACTTATCCTGAAGAAGCTGGCACAGAATTTGGAGGTTCATGTGGAATCGTGGCTTCTCTTAGAGAAGCAGGTAAAAGCTATAGCCAGAAGAGCCTTTGATCAGCTCTGACTGATCCAGAGCGGAGATATTCTTGGTCCAGGAGAAATCTAGTGGTTTAGGAATATTACTTCGAAGCTGAAGCTATGCAGAATGTGGCTCCGCACTGATTTCCTGGAATTAGCTGGTACAGTTGGAACCCTTGGGAATTGCATTGGCCAATTCAATGGGCTAATCACGAAATGCAATGCCTTTTATGGCTTGTGTTCTCACCAACTTTGGGATCATCTTCTCAAGATAGAATCTACTTATATCACATGGTCTAGAACAGGGGTGAAATCCAGCAGGTTCTGACAGGTTCTGGAGAACCGGTAGTGGAAATTTTGAGCAGTTCAGAGAACCGGTAGCAAAAATTTTGAGTAGTTTGGAAAACCGGCAAATACCACCTCTGGCTGGCCCTAGAGTGGGGAGGAAATGGAGATTTTGCAGTATCCTTCCCCTGCCACGCTCACCAAGCCATGCCCAAAGAACCAGTAGTAAAAAAAAATGGATTTCACAACTGGTCTAGAATCTAGATAGAAAAGGAATCTTTGGATACTTACTGCCTAGGAAGTTGGGGTGCAGAACTCAGATCCTTGAGGTGGCTGTACCCTTATTATAATGTGACAGCACTTGTCCATAATTGTCCCCACATTGTTAGCCTTCGGAAAAGCAATGAAAACAGTCTTATTTTATTTGGGGAGACAGATTTTAATATATAGCTTCACTTAGTCATTATAGTGAGATTTTATTTTTTACACATTTATACCCAGATAAGCAGGGATTAATACTAGAGAAACAATCAGATAAGGTATTGTATGTAAACAAGAGAGCAAACCCATAACACTAATGATGTTACCTAGTTGGGTAATGAAATATCTGCAAGCAAACAACCAAGCTCCGAGAGCTCAAAGGACACCAGAGTGTGGTGAATCAGGTAGCATATACATGTTGGAAATAATTCAATGTAATTTAAAATACTTTAATTTCTTGAAGGTTAGAATTTGATTGAAATCTGACTGTTGGAGAAGTTGGCAGCCTCTTGGTTTATATCCTTTTCTGTTTTGTTTGTGCAAAAGAAACAGAAAAAACAAATCTTGATTAGAAAGGTTTGTCAATTTTGTCCATCTGCTACTTCCAGGGCTGTCTCTGATTGTCCCACAGCAAGTCAATTTTGATCTTTAATGGTGGCATTTAATGAAGATTACCAGATACAGAAAATTAATAGTAAATGGGCAAACTGTAACCCTGGTGCAAGGCAGCCAGGCCATACCTCAGCATAAACATGCCCTATATACTAGTGGTGGGTTTCAAAGATTTTTTACTACTGGTTCTGTGGGTGTGGCTTGGTGGGTGTGGCAGGGGAAGATTACTGCAAAATCCCCATTTCCTCCCAATCAGCTGGGACTCGGGAGGCAGAGAATAGGTGGGGGTGGGGCCAGTCAAAGGTGGTATTTACCGGTTCTCCGAATTACTCAAAATTTCCGCTACCAGCTCTCCAGAACTGGTCAGAACCTGCTGAAACCCACCTCTGCTATATACCCAGATTCCATTCAGTTAAGGAATCAACGTATTTCCATCTGGAAGCTTGTTTGCTTTTATTAAAATTTATATGGCCACCCAACTCACTCTCAGTGACTGACTTACAATAGGTAAAAATCTCATATAAAAAAATAATAAAAAATGATTAACCCCCGCCTCACCCGTGACGACAGTCTGTCAAATAAGGCACTTCATGGGATCCCTCCCACTCTGGGGTCCCCAGGCCTGTGGGCAAAACCAGGCCTTTGGGGCCTTGTGAAAGTATGTTGAAGTGGATGCCAATCTTAATTTTGTGGGGGTGATGTTCTGTGGGAGTGTTTTGTGGGGGTGATGGAAGGGAACCACCATGGAGAAGGCTCTTCTTTTTGAAGCATTCCTTGCCTCCCCGCTCTGGTAGTTTGGGTTGATGTGATTGGGAGAAGATGGTCCTTTAAATAACCTGGTCCCAAGCCATGTAGGGCTTTAAAGGTGACAATTAGTACTTTGAATTAGACCTGGAAACAGATTGGAAGCCAATACCAGAGAGACAACACATGTGCACACCTAGGCCTGCACAAAACTATGCTGGCCACTGCATTTTGAACTGCATGCAAATTCAAGTATGTCTAATAGTAGTTGTGTATAGGAAGAACCACAGCTTTTCCTTAGTAGCTGGAAAGAGAGGAAACAAATTTTAAAAAATAGTGGTTTTGACATCCCAGCCTCAAGAAGGGAAGGGAAAGAAGAGAGGTTTCCTTAGAGAGCCCAGAGAAACTTCCCTGACCCCATACTTTCTGGTTGAAGAACTTTGGTCTCAAGAGAAGCTAGCAGAGGAAGGCGTGCTAGAAAATGGAGCTGAAAAAGGAAGGAAGGGCATGTAAGGCAGTCTAGAAAAGGGGCTAGTAAGAATCCCAGGGAAAGTTGGACAATGGAGAAAGGCTGAAGAAGCAGACAGAAGTATTCCAGGTTGAGCCAAACTATATGGCCCATGATAAAAAAAAAATGAAGCTGGATATTCTGGTATGTGGGCATGAGGCTTGGAAGTCAGAGTAGGACCCTGAAGCCTTCAGGAAAACATGGAAGTTAAGGTCAATTGTTCCATAAAAGCCAATTTAAGTTTTATTCGATCAAATCCAGGGAAGGTGTGCTGGGAAATCCTTTTTCCATTAAAGAATAATTTTAGGCAAGAACTTGCAATCAGGTTGTTTAACTTATTTGAAATTGTGTGCTGGTAAGCTTTATTGACCAACCCCTTGATAGTTTCTGGTAATTGTCTCCAAAACCTTTTGCTGTGAAGTTTATTAGATTTGTGCAAAGCAGCTTTAGTTCTACTTTTGTTCCATCTTAGGGTCCATAAGCCACAGGCCTCACACAGTATGGAAGTGTGCCTAGTCTTTTGTGAGAGATTGATGCTTAGATGCTGTTTATCACCACCATAAGTACTTGTCCCCACCATACCTGGTTTTCTAGATATTCACTTTTAAATAATAATTAAAAAAATGCATTTACTCTGCTTACAGAGGTGGACTATTTTGGCTGGTGATGTGTCTCAAAAGTACAAGGCACTGGTGAAATCCAATTTTTTTTACTACCAGTTCTGTGGGCGTGGCTTGGTGGGCATGATGTGGCTTGGTGGGCATGGTGTGGCTTGGTGGGCATGGCAGGGGAAGGATACTGCAAAATCTCCATTCCCAACCCGTCCAGGGGAAGGATACTGCAAAATCTCCATTCCCACCCCACTCTGGGGCCAGCCAGAAGTGGTATTTGCCAGTTCTCCGAACTACTCAAAATTTCTGCTACCGGTTCTCCGGACTACTCAAAATTTTGGCTACCAGTTCTCCGAACTACTCAAAATTTCCACTACCGGTTCTCCAGAACCTGTCAGAACCTGCTCGATTTCACCCCTGGTACAAGGGCTCTATAATATTTATTTTCATTTTTCATACTTTGTCACACAGCCAGCCAGATGCTTAGACTGGATTTGGCATTTTTAACAACCTATTGAAGCCATCTAAAGACCTGGGATAGGCAAAAATTGTTGTTTGATTGTATTAAAGGTATTGCTTGAGGATATTAAAGTTACATTCCCTTTTTCATTGTTGTTATTATAACTTTTTTATTATTTTGTTGTTGTCGTATGTGTGTATATGCCTTCAAGTGAGTGTTGATTCTGGCTGAACGTCTGGACAAGTCTCTGCAACTATGGAACTGATAATATTTTCAGAAGTGGTTTGCCTTTGCTTGCTTCCTAGGGCTGAGAGAGAAGGTCCCCCAGCTGACTTTGTGCCCCAGGTAGAATTAGAACTCACAATCTCCCAGTTTCTACTGGGTGCCTTAAACACTACACAAACTGGCTTTCTACCAATGGCGGGAAGGCATAATTAAAGGGTGGACTGTATCAGAGGAGTTTTGTATGAGAGACATTCTGATTGTGGCCAAGCTCAATTAAAGTAGTTTTAGCCTTCCTTTAGAATTGATTTCCTGATCTAGTGTCTGGATAATACATCATCAAATGATAGACATGCTGTGTTGTTAATATATTTATCTGTGAATGTTTGAAAAAATACATTTATTGATACGTGAATTTGTATGCTGCCTGCTTTAGAATGGTTAGGTGGCCTCACTGTCAAAAACATTAGAAGAAATACAAAGAAAAGTAAAATAAAAGATAGTGCACTATGCAGACAAATTAAACTCACTTCATTCTGAGCAGGTGTGTCCAGTTGCATAGCACCTAACATTTCGAGCTGCCAGCAAGCGGGATCGGATGGCAGCAGGATGCAGGGTGTATATTCATGGATCAATCCTGGTCTACAAAAAAACAATATCACAATGCACAAGGCTGTCCTTATTTTCACCGGTGAAAAGTTAGCTGCTAATAAGAGGCAGTGCAGAGCTGCTGAATCACGTTTTGCTAACAATGTCAGCAGTCCTGCAGATATAAGTTCTCCAAATGCTTAGACGCCAGAGATTCTTAGGCTTCTTCACATCCGTTAGTAGGTGATAGAAATTATTCTATAATAAAGAAAAATGCTGTTATCATCAGTGGTCCTGAAGACACATCAACTTGCTACATAACATGCTAAATTTACATTAAGTACCTTACAACCAAGTTTTAAATTTAAAAAAAGAAAAAAGTATTAAGGGCTCACAGTGGCTGTCTTACTCTTTTTCTAGTTATATTCTCCACAAATCAGAAGCAGTAAACAGTAAACAGTAAGCAGTAAACAGTCTCATAAACAGAGTTTTCGTAAAGATTCAGAATGAAAGAAATTACTGGAATTGAATTGGCCCCCTAGGTTTCCCCCAAATAAATATTTTATATTCTGAGTTTTCAGACTGAAGAAATAACTGAATGATTTCACACATAGTATTAGGCCCTGGAATCAGGGATGAAATTCAGCCGATTCTATTCGGCTTGGGTGAACCGACAGCGACGCTGAGGAGAAGGGCTCCCCCACATCTGCGTGGACATCATGATGTCACTTTTTGGTGACATTGTAAGCCTCTGCACATGCGCAGAAGGCTTTGCACATGTGCGGACAATGCCACGTGTGCACATTTGCAAACCCGTAGGAAGGGTAAGTGAATTTTACATCTGCCTGGAATCAATATGTTTTGAATATTTTTCTTACTATTGTAAAAGTATTTGTTATGGCAGTTGAAGGAAGTGTCTTAAAATACTTTAAAAGCTAATGAATTCATTATTCCTTAACTTTTTATGGGCTAGAATGACTTTAAAAAATGGATAATATATATTTTTCAGTTCTCAGATTTCTTAAGCTAGATTGGTTACATTACATATCTTTCAAAATGACTTTTTTGTTCTCGTATTGAATTCTGCTTTGAGGTGTTTGGAGAATGATGCATTTTTTAAAATTTTAACTTGTCTCAATTCTGGTCCAAATCAACAGCATTAAATTTCCTACTCCAAGGGCAAGGCCTAAAGATGATATATTTCTAAGCTGAAAGGTTTCTTTAAAACTTCTCTGCTCAAAATTGCCTGTTGAAGGTTAGAGTAGATAATCGAGCAATTGAGTGGGATATTGAAAATTAGAAAAATTTACTCCCAAAACATTACATTACATACATGAGAAAATTAGGCTTGTGCCCTCCTTGCTGTTTTAAAGCTCTTCCTGCCCTACTTAAAGACTTTTAAGGTCTTTATATTATTGTGAGGAAGGAAGGAAGGAAGGAAGGAAGGAAGGAAGGAAGGAAGGAAGGAAGGAAGGAAGGAAGGAAGGATCCCCTTGGTTAATCTCATAAATTAGAATGGTTGGGAGCTGTTTTCTTTAGATAAGTTTTCACCTGGCTGTGAAAATGATATTCATCCATCCATCCATCCATCCATCCATCCATCCATCCATCCATCCATCACAGTAGCTAAAGAAAATGACAAGGAATAACCTCATCCACTTCTCTCTCTCTCTCCCTCTCTCTCTCCTTCCCTCCCTCCCTCTCCATTTATAGCAGCCATTTTGTGGGAGCACACAGAGATTGCTTTTATAATTCCATCTTTGCATCTAGTCCAAAATGATTGCTTAGCTCTGTCCTTCTCTATTTGTTTAGGCTTGAAGTGGGATTTAATTAACATAGCAAAACTGGAAAGATTATGCCATCCCTAATAGCTGCTGTTGCATTGAGTCATTTTGCTTATATTCACTTTATTTGGCATTAGCACAGATAATTCCTTGCAGCCCTATAATGTCTATTTCTAAATTAGTCCCACGGAGATCAGTGAGCCTTTACACTTCCGTAAATGGTATAGGGATTTACATTTTTGGCAGAAGTTTTTTTCAACGGTTGCTAAATAAGCCAAGATTTCATTCTTGTATTTATGTATAACATAAACAAATATGCAGAGTCCCATTTTATGAAACTCCCTGTGCCAAGGATATCTGTCACTTATTGCACTTATTGCAAAAAAATTATAAGAACTGCACATGAAAATTTCATGCCTCCAGGTGCTCCATGGATTATTCATGAAGCTATTGGAGCTGTCACCATGGGAGCCAATCGGCTACAACGTATTTAGCATATTAATGCCTCTTTTTTTTTTATTTAGTGCATGAGAAGTTCTATCACACCACCTGGAACGCAAGCACAAACCACTACTGACTCCAGGAGCTTGGAAATCAGGAATGTGGGATCTTTTTCGGAGGAATATTTATATATATCCATCCCACACGTGCATCTGAATTTTCCTTCCTATGGAACGTCTTCCAAATGAAATGTAAACCGCCTGAAGTTTTGTTTTCATAATAATGCTTTCTTTCTTTCTTTTTTTTAATCTGTCGGGAGCTTCGGCTCATTACAGGCTCTGTCCTACCACATTCTTGGGAAATATTTTAATGGGCAAGCTGCATGATTTGTCAGACATTACATCAGAATGATTTAATACACCGAGGGCAAGATTGGATGTCAAGTCCAGCTGTTAATGCAGTTTCTTCAGCAGGTTCATTGGATGGGTTTCAAAAAGCAACTGCTAAATGATCACCATTCATTTGGTGGCAGGTCTGCCTAAAGGGAGGCAGGACCAGGCCAAGGCCTTGTTTTGCCTAGGACTTAAGAGGGGTTTCTCTTCACCCAAGGAGGAGGACAAACAAGAACGGTTGCTGTACAGGAAGCAGAGGGCTTCAAAGGCTTGGAACAATATATCTAATGCCATGTTAAACATTCACAGAGTTGTCAGGAAGATACACACACACACACACACACACACACACACACACAAAACACACACACACACACACACACACGGCATTCAAAACTGAGCTTTGTGAAATTGAGCCAGGGAGAATCTCTTCTTCTCCAGACAAACTTGAATGTGATACTACATGGCAGCAATATGTGGGATGTGTGGTCGAGAGGTCATGTCTAGGTGCTTCTGAATACAGAGAGATGAATTCATTTCTGCTTATCCCATAAAAGCCTCATTGTCAGCATTCCAGAAAACCCCCACTCTGAGTAAAGACGCGAAAGCAAGCATTTTTCAAAGTTCTCTTTACTAGAATAGGTAAACTGGCACATCTGGGAAAACCCGAATCTGAAAGGTCTGGGTTTTCCCTCAGTAAATCAAAACCCCCCAAACCATCCCCTCACTCCTCAGTCAATCACATGCTCCAATCAATGTCCATCCCAGCTCGACTCAGCACTCTGACCATTCCTTCTCCAGATGCCGGATCGCCCTGACCTTGACTGACAGGAAGAATGCTATTATGTCTACAAACAACCCCTCTACTAAATCCCCCCTCCTACTTTCCCACATATGAGAAGGTGGCCGCATGGAAGCTTCCGGCCTAATATGGCTTCCAACGCTGACACTCATCACCAATGAGGTAATGTGACTCAGGGGTTAAAGCATTGGCCTTTCGCCATTCCATCACGAAGCTCACACTCCTTCTCAATCCAAAGCCCCCCTCATGGGGTCTTAGATGTAGGCATAAAACAATAAGAAAACACTCCCTCTCCAGTCAAGGTATGCTGTCTTGAGCTCCTGCAAACAAATAGTGTTATAGAGGTAATAATAAACGAATACAGATAGTCTTCAACTTACAACAGTTCATTTAGTGACCGTTCAAAGTTACAACGGCACTGGAAAAAAGTGATTTATGACCATTTTTCACACTTGCAGTATCCCTGTGGTCATGTGATCAAAATTTGGATGCTTGGCAACCGGTTTATATTTATGCAGTGTCCCATGTGATCACCTTTTGAGGCCTTCTGACAAGCAAAGTCAATGGGGAAACTGAATTCACTTAGCCGTGATATTAATTTACCAACTGCAGTGATTCACTTAACAAAACTTGCAAGAAAGGTGGTAAAATGATATATTGGGTTTTTTTTTAACACGATTGCACCCTTCAGGTTTAAAAAGCAAAATAGGAAATGAGGTAATGCCAAGCAGTGTGCCTAATTCCAGTACCAGTTCTATTTCTAGAAATGGCTGTGGGCCTCACAGCTACTTTTTTTTGAGCTTTTAATTTACTATGTGAAAAATGGGTACGTTCAAGACTTTCTGGGTCCAAATATGTGATTTGGCATTTGGAGTTTACCTCAACAAATTCTAGGTCAAGTTAACCTTTTTTTTTTTTTTTTACCAGAGAGTTCTGGGATTTAACAGACCTACCATAAATGTCTCCAAAAATCCAAATATACACACCATCCCTAGACAATTGCTGCACCCTCAATCTACAGAATTGTTGCAACCTTCTTTTGGGTAGCTGCTGCCTGAGTGACTATGTCTGATTCTAGTATTTGAAAAACAGAGATGGAAGTACTGGGTGATGCTTCATTCCAGGGCATTGAAATTTCCATTTGACTAGTTTCTCTGCATCCCCAGGGTCAATAATTTTCTCAGCCTAAGGACATTTGCAAATATGTATTTACCACTAGACTGGTAGCCATGCAGCCTTCCTATGCTGAAATTAACTTTCACCCAACAATTCCCTTTGCTTTTCAACCAAGCTACCCAAACACTCATGTGCAAAATGTCCGTAAGGTGGAAAATGTCCCTGTGATGGTGATTTGAGATACTTGAGCTTTAGGGAGCTAGGAGGCAGGCAGCATTGCCATGGATGGGAACTCATGAATATCTCAGCCCCACAGCTGCCTGCCGCTTCCACCTCCCTTTGGACTTCAGAGCTTCCAAAGCATGATGGTGTTTTTGCGGTGTACTCCAAAGCATTGAATAGCCACACAATATTCTTGGTCTTTTTTTTTCTTCTCTTCACAAATCACAGCTGTGTTGTGAGGGAACTGTTGGATTATGGCATGGAAAATTGTCTTCAAGTCTATCCTGTGCAGCACCCTTTGGGGCGGTCACATTCCCTAAGCCCATCCTACCTCACAATATTGTTACTGTGGAAAACAGGAAGAGGGAATGCTACCTCTACTGCCCTGAGCTTTTGGGGGATAGGTGGAATATAAATATAAAAAACAACAACACAAAACACCCAAAAACCAAAGCAAAGTGGCAGCATTGGAATAGCTGAACAAAAGCCAACATCTTTTGAAGGGAGCCCTGGCTGTTGTGCAATTTGAATCCTACATGGGCTCTTATGGGAATAACTCTAGGGGATTATATATTTTAATTTTAACATATTTTTGGTTTAGAAACACATTCAGGAATCCATTAGGAGCTTCTATGGAGCTTCCCTTGGTTATGATTTCCAGACCTGTAAGCCACCTGTCACCATGTCTGAAATATTGCATGTCTTCCTTTCATATCCTTAGATGAAGGATATCAAATGACGGAGTGTGGGCTAATAGAAGGAAGTGGTACATCTGCAGTTCTCTTAGGCAGCAAGACCATTGTTTTCTTTGGACAAGTATTTTCTATTCTGCTTGGCAGAACTCCCCAAGATCTCAGGTGGAGGTTTGCTCCAGTTCTGCTAGGCTGAGGAAGTGATGGTTCTCTTTCCGTTCTAGATCAGATTGATTTGGGTTCAGTCAGAAGCCTGCTCCAGCATGCTTTTTCCATTAAAAAGAAATCAAGAAATGACTGACTCTCTCTCTCTCTCTCTCTCTCTCTCTCTCTCTCTCTCTCTCTCTCTCTCTGTGTGTGTGTGTGTGTGTGTGTGTGTTTCCAATAAATGGGCATTTCTGCCACCATTTTATTTTCTTTAAGAAAGTTTGTAAATCATTCACAGTAGGGAAAAAGGAGCTTCTGTGATGGTTTAAAAAATTCATGACAGATCAATAAAGCACCATTAAAGTCCAATTAACCACAGAACACCACCTCTATTAATAGTCTAAGAAGAGTTTGAAGATGCTTTTTGAAAGAAAAAAGAAACTGCATTCCAGCAAGGAAGTAAAAGTCAAATAAAGCTGGTAGAGATTGCATTCTTTTAAAAACATAAGCACCATCAAACTGTCCCATGGAATAAAGAAATGTCTTTAAAAAAAACTCCTAGGAAAAATGTCCTTCCTTCCTTCCTTCCTTCCTTCCTTCCTTCCTTCCTTCCTTCCTTCCTTCCTTCCTTCCTTCCTTCCTTCCCTCTCTCCCTCCCCCTTCTTTCTTTCCTTTTTTTCCAGAGAAAGGCTCTATTATCTCTTGCAGTGTTAAAGCTCAATTCCAGTAGAAGCCGAAGTGATCACCTGAATGGTGATGAGGAATGTAGAATAGGAGACCTGTACAGCTCCGTTCTGTTTCACATCAAAATTTCCCTTCCCCATTAAAATTTATGATGGTAAAAATATTGCAGAGCTATAGCATTCTTGACTAAAGCAGATAAAGCTATATCAGTCTGAGAGGTTGTTAAACAAACCACCTCAAAAAAAGATAAATTACCTGCTTTGGTACATGAATCAGCTGAGCTGATAATTAGGCGGTCTTTCTCAGCAGGGCTTTGCCAAGATGTTGGGCATGACATGCTCTCCATTCTGTGGGTCACGCATCCAAATCCAGTAGCCTCATAATCACACACAGAGAAGTTGCTTAATATCAACCACTTACTTTTAATGAGACTCTTACTGGATGCTCTGAAGGATGTGATCTGGTTATAGATCCCAGGTGCCCTTTATTTCACAACTGCCTTTTCTGTCTGGATCAAGTAGCGTAATTAATTCTTATATTTGTTTTATGTCCTTATATGCTGCATCCACGTCTATAGCAAGCATGCTGAACTTCATTTAACTCTCTCTCTCTGTCATGGGTGGAAGTGTGAGGAAGGCAAAAGCACTCAGGGCAAGGCTCGTAAGTCATATCACAAGTGTATAAAATGCACCAGGGCTAGAATGGGGAAGAACTCATAAAAACAAGCAACTTTTCAGGAAGAAAGTCAGTAAATACTAAGCCAGTTCCAGCAGTGAAATCCAGCCAGATCTCTCCAGCTCGCACAAACCGGTAGTGCCGGCAGTGAGAGGCTCCACCCACCCACTGGGACGTCATTACGTCCCATTTTTGACCCTCTGCACATGCGCAGAAGAGGCGTGCGTGCTCCCATTCCCAAACTGGTAGTGAAGGTAAGTGGATTTCACCGCTGGCCAGTTCCATATTGAATACAGGTAGTCCTTGACTTACAGCCATTCGTTTAGTAACTGTTTGAACTTAAAACGGCACTGAAAAAGTGACTTATGACCATTTCTCACACTTTTGACTATTGCAGCTTCCCTACAGTCATGTAATCAAAATTCAGATGCTTGGCAAATGGGGCGTATTTGTGACAGTTGCACTGTCCCAGGGTCATGTGACCACAATTTGTAACCTTCCCAGCCAGCTTCCAACAAGCAAAGTCAATGAGGAAACCAGATCTGCTTAACAACTGCATGATTCACTTAACAACGGCAGGGACCAGCTTAACAACAGTGGCAAAAAGGTTGTAAAATGGGGCAAAATTCATTTAACAACTGCCTTGCTTAAAAGAAATTTTGAGTTCAGTTGTGGTTATAAGTCGAGGACTACCTATATGTGAAACTTTTGTTAGATATCAGAGGTGTTGGTATTAATACTGAGGCTCTCATTTTATCCAGGGATATTAAAATCCATCTCTTCAATCCATCAATCATGACAATTCAATTAAAAAAAAAATCCAAGTGATTATTTTCTCCCACCTCACTCCATCATTGCCTTGAGAACCATCCTTCTTCTTCTTCTTCTTCTTCTTCTTCTTCTTCTTCTTCTTCTTCTTCTTCTTCTTCTTCTTCTTCTTCTTCTTCTTCTTCTTCTTCTTCTTCTTCTTCTTCTTCTTCTCCTCCTCCTCCTCCTCCTCCTCCTCCTCCTCCCTCCCTCCCCCTCCCTCCTCCTCCCACTCCTCCCAGATCTTCACTCTACTTCTATCTTTCCTTCTTGCTACATCCCTTCTCTCTTTTCCTAGTTGGCTCTGCCATGGAATTACTTTAAGAATGTTCAGTGCGTGTTGGGTTTGGCCCTCTTCCTCATCTCTACCACAGCTGTGTAACATCCTGACCCTCAGAGTGGCAGCTACTTGCTTGATGCAGTTCTGAGTCCTGCTTTGGAAAGCAAGAACTTTTTCCAGATGGAAAAAGAAAAGAAAATCTACAGAAGGAACTTCTAAACTGTAATGATCTCTCCTCTCTTCTTGTGGACTATTGCATACCATAAATAGAGTTATTTGCAGAGCTGGCATACAGGAAGACATGATGAGGCATCAGCTAAAGACCCATGCCACTGGAGGGGGTCCACTAACAAGGGATTTCTAGAACTGCTCCTATTCTTCAGTTATGTCTCAGGGCTGTCTTAACACATGGGCCTGATGGGCACTTGCCTATGGGCATAGGGGGCCCATACTAATCTTTATATGTTAACCCTTCAATGCACCTTGTATCATATCAATACAGCAACATATTTATTTATTTATTGCAATATTTATTACATTGTACTGCATTTTTTTTAAAAAAATAATACTAACATGCAAATATATGTTTAATTTTATCCACCATTTACATTTTTATTCATGTGAGTAGTTGTTGTAGGGGCCCCAGTACAAAGCTGTATCCTGCGTTGCCCAGGGCCCATAATGTCTTACTGTATTTGTGAATCCGCCCCTTGAATGGTAATGTGGTTATATGTATAGGAGGAGCTATTCCCTACTTGCTCATTGCAGGTAGCTTGCAAGCAGATGGTCAGGTCACGATTCTGAACAAGTGAAGAAGGAGCAGTTGGCAACTGCACAGGTGAAAAGCTGGATTCAATGATATAGAAAACCCTGAAGAGTGGCCAGACTTAAAGCTAGTATTGGATATATGCTCCAGAGAGCTACAGGGTCAAAGGTTATGGCTTTTCAATGGACATTGTCAAATTTTATGGATACAGACTGATTCTTCATGAATGTTTAGAGGCTGCATTTCTGTGCGTCCCTTCTATGTCAATTTTATTACAGCAAGAAGAATGTAACTGCTGAGATAAAGATCAGAGGAGCTAAAGAGAAGTAGGGTTTGCATTCATCATCCACAGATTTTTCCAATTTAAGTGAAGAGAAATGCCATGAACACATGTTGGTTTAATTAGACAATTGTACTGTTCAGAAATAAATACTGGCATTTGTCAGGCATGCTGTATTAGCGGGTGGATGAAATCTTAATTCTCCCTTCTTTCCCTGAAAATACTTATGTTTTTTGACCTCCTTTTCCTTGTAAAGTTGAGCTAAGTAGCATACGGCTTTCTAGATATTGTATTGTATTGTTGGACTCCAACTCCCATCTGGCTGGGAGTTATGAGCTCTGATTCTTGTAGCATTTGAGGACTGTAGGTTTTCCATAGTTATATGCAGTATTCTTCCTTCAGTTTCTCTGATTCTTACAGGGACTAATCTAATCTAATATTTCTTTGAACACTGCAGGTGGTCCTCGACTTACAACGGTTTGTTTAGTGACCGTTCAAAGTTACAACAGCACTGAAAAATGTGACTTATGACCGTTTTTCAAAGTTATGACCTTTGCAGCATCCCCATAGTCATGTGATCAAAATTGAGATGCTTGGCAACTGGTTTATATTTATGACCATTGCTGCGTCCTGGGTCATGTGATCCCCTTTTGCGACCTTCTGACAAGCAAAGTCAATCGGGAAGCAAGATTCACTTAATAACCGGGTTACTAACTTATCAACTACGATATTTCACTTAACAATTGTGGCAAAAAAGGTCGTAAAATGGGACAAAATTCACTTAACAAATGTCTCACTTAACAGCAGAAATTTTGGGCTCTGTTGTGGTTGTAAGTCAAGGACTGCCTGTATTTAGAATGTCCATTCTCTTTCCTGCCCCCTTAGATTTAAACTAATGTAGGATCAGTGGTGGGTTGCCCCTGGTTCAGACCGGTTGGCAAGAACCGCTAGTAAAACTGGTGGGAGGCCCCGCCCACCGCCCCGGATGTCATCATCAACAATCTGCGCATCAGCAGAAGCTTCTTGATCCCACTGCGAACTGGTAGTAAAGGTAAGTAGAACCCACCCCTGTGTAGGATATTTTAGAGTTTTAGTTAACGGGCTATAAATCTACAATTTTCTATTATATCCAATATCAGGCTGGTCTTTCACATGTTCTTCAAATTACCCTTAAGATCTCAAACATTTTTGCAAGGCCTGGTTTCTCTTTGTGTGTGTGTGTGTGTGTGTGTGTGTGTGTGTGTGTGTGTGTGTGTGTGTGAGAGAGAGAGAGAGAGAGAGAGAGAGAGAGAGAGGGATAGAGAGATCATGTGTGTGTGTGCCACTGCGCATTTGAAATATAGATGATATACCAGAGTCATAAATTCATACTACTGGTTCAGCAAACAAAATGAACTCTGCTAAAAGAGCCAAGTGACTAAGGGGGTGTGCGTTGTGAAAAGATTTGGGAACGACGCAGGCAGAGGGTTGTCCCAATTCTTTTGTTTTTTATGATTATCAGAGTAGCCACAGATGGTCTTTTTCTCTACTTCAAGCAGCTTGGCAGAAGATATTTCCCAGAGCCAGTCCTAGTATTATACAAATAGTAAAATTAGAACCGTTACTGGAGTGTACAATTACCAATGCAGGTGGGGACTCTATTCATTTACAAACCACATGCTCTGAACTTAGAAAAGAAGCTGGTCAGGCTTTCCACTCAACGATAGATGTGAATCCAGATTAAATGATTTTTCATCCAAAGAGCAGATCATCAAAGGGAGCAGATGTTATTGCACAAATCCGCTGTATGATGAACTCTGTTCAGAATTAAACCGAAATGGTTCAGATTACATAGTTATGTTTAAATGAAGATTTTTGTTGTTGTTTTTAAGGTGGTGTAAATATACTCAGTAGTACCAACAAGAGTATTTGTTTAATCTTGATTTATTTTTCTACTGTTGTCATTATTCCTTACCTCCAGCAAGAAGTAAAGGTACATCAAATAACTCAAAGTTAGTAGCTCTCAATATAATCATAATCTTGAGGTAACAGATCTATTCAGACACGCACATACACATATGTCAATTAAATAAAATTATGCTGTGTGAAAAAAATAAGTTATTCAGATCTAAGATAGTAGCTATAACCTCCTAAAAAGAGTAATTTTAATGCAGAAATCAGATTTGCCATTATTTTATTGAGCATAAAGGTTTTATTCCCTTAAAAGAAAAAAAAAATGACCAGGTAAATTAACGCTACATTTTTCACTAGAGTGCAACAATAATAAAGAGCACTCTTGTGCAATGAACAAATAACACACCTTCATTTGGCATTCTCAAAATCTTCAAAGCGGTATATTACCCATTCTTGTAACTCTTTTGTTCTCTTCTGAGAAAACCACAATGGTCCAATTTCTCCTCATTGAGGTTGTGTTGCCTTGATTAGAGCTATGCAATCTTGCTTTCAAACAAGATGTATAATTTTGTGTAGGACATGCATTCAGCCACCCATTTCTGTGGATTAGGACAAATTGCTCAATTTTGTCTTTGTGGATTTTGCAGTTTTAGGGCATCTCAAACTTCCCTGCTTGGCTTCTGTGAAAGAACCTCCAGAAATGAATGCCATTTTGAACCCCTGGGATGATGAATGGGGCTGGGGGGTGGGGGGGTGGGGAGAGAATATTTTGAACTGGGCATCCTTCAATGCAGCTAAGGGTCACCGAATAAAGAGCACAGCTTCTTAAATAAGTCATTTACTCTTCCAAAATGCCAGCTGCCCTTCAGCCACGTTTGGACAATTGGGAAATCAGTAGCTACATGTTTCTTTGTCATATTCAGATTAAATTTTAAAATGAGTTGTGTGTGACAGTATCTGCTAGCATACTAGACTGAGGTAATTTATTATTTTTTTACCTGGGACTTTGGAGGCAAAGTGTGTGTTTTACTTCTGTTCCACGTTTCTTTCTTTTTGCTGGCAACACATGGAAAAGAGAGAACCAGTATGGTGTAATAAAAGCCAGTCTGGTGTAATGGTTAAGGCACCAGGCTAGAAAGCAAGAGCCCATGAGTTCAAATCTTCCTTAGCCAACTGACCTCACAAAGTTGTTGTTTGGGGGGAAATAGGAAGAGGAAGGTGTATTGTGGGTGTTCACCACCTTGAGTTACTTATTAAAATAATAAAGGTGATGTAAATAAATAATTGTGCTACTCTGCTAACATACACACATATACCACAGTGAGTTAGAAGTCTTTATTCAAACCCTCAGCAGTACTAAAAGTAGCCAACATGAAGAGCGGGTTCAGTCACCGAGCTTAGCAAAACTTGAGCAGCACAAGACTTGAAGCAGTCCACTAAGTGTGATACACAGTGCAAGAGCCAGTCCAAGGTTCAAACATGGATTCAAGGGTTCACTTGGCCAGTCCAAAGCTCCGACTGGACACTGCCCCATACAGATCAAGGGAGGTCCCGCCGCCGATGAGTGGTCCAGAGTGGGGCTCGTCATTGGGGTCCATGACAGGAAGACCAGGGCTGTCAACTGGAGTGACCAACAGAGTAGTGGAAGGTGTTCAGTACCGGGCCCCATGACATGCGGCCCCACAGCCAGGCCTCTAGGGGCTCCTAACGGCACCTGGGATTCCAGGGCAATGTCAGGCCGACCACGGTCCGCAGTGGCCCAGGGGATACTGGCCTTATTCACAAGCAATGGAACCCCATACTCTGAAAGACACGTTCGATAGGGATCCTGAGCGACTGGCTCTTTTTCTTAGCCAGGTGATTAGCCACCTGGATCGCTATGGCCACTTTTACCCATCAGAGTGGGCAATGGTGGTGGCGGTGATGGCAGTCTTGGGGGGAGAGGCGTCCGAGTGGGTAGCAACTCTCCATAATGAGCATGCTGTTGAACTAGTGGACACTGGCCTCTTCCTGGAGGCCAGCCAGTGGGGAGAGGGCATGGCTTGCCTTGATAAAGGGTGCTGGGAGGCAGAAGCTCTCAGCACTGACTTTGCATCTTTACAGACTGCTGTTATGCTGCTACTAGAACTCAATGTGTGCCAGAGTCTGGCTGAATAAAGCCAGTTAGCCTACAAGCGTGTAGTGTTTTCATACTGGTTTAGGTCCAGAGCTCGGACTGATAAGAGAGTATGTCTGTAGGGATTCATTTTTAAAATTCCACATTTGATATTTATATTTGACATGACATTTCTACAGGTAGTTGTAACCTATTTTGAAAAGCGTGATTAATATAAGCAATAAATGATGAACAGATTTGAGTGTACTTTCACCTTTTTCAGAGCTATTTGAAATTGGCAGAGCCAAAGCAATTTTCCACACTTTTAAATATCACTGATCCAATTAAAAGATCTATTTTTACTTTTCCAATGTTCTGCCATAACAAACTGGCAATTAACAATAAATGAATTCATTGTTTTAAATAAAGCATCAATTTATATGGTAGGAACAACAATTAACCGACTTCATAATGAAAATATTATTATTAAAATTATTTGGCAATTTTTCCATTTACTTCAGAAACTTTCAACCAAAAGAACAATCTAATGAGGCAGTGCTACTGAAGATATAAAATGTGCTAATCTGCTTCTAGCAACTTCTTCCCTGTAAGTTTAGAATGCTTACAATTAATAGGACAGAATGCAATATCCCCTATGAATTACCTGCATGGTAAATTCCTACTGGTTTTCTGAAATAGATTTAAAAGGAGTATAGCACCACTAGGAGTTTCAATATAATCTGTCAAATTCAGATCTCATAACAATGGTTCTTAAATTCTTTGGCTCAATTATTTCTTTTCCTGGTAGAGAGAGTGTTCTGTCCCCGTCCCCCAGGCACACACACCAACAGACGTCCAAGAGTTAAAAACCAAACCAGCCGACAAAATTCTTTTCCTTATGATAACGGAACTTGGCAGCAACCTAGTGGCTGCCTGCCAAGAGTTTATTACTCATGAAGGGAAGAGATAACTTCTCTCTGCTTCTGGTACATCAAAGTAAAATGTTCAATAATTACATAGTAATTTAAGTCCAAAGATAATCCAGCAAAGTCTATAGCAAAAGTCCGGCAATGCAGAATGGCGTGGAAGCTTTCAGCTTTGTTCATCACAAGGCTTGACTGGCCACCATGCTCCCTTTTATACCCTCTGGGGTGTGGTCCAGTGACTCAGCCTAATCTCGGGCACACCTTTTCTTCTGTTGCGCGCGCTTATCTCTGTGACGCTGGCGTGGATCCAGCCAAGACTCATTACTCTCATCACTGTCCACCTGTGGCTGCGTGGACATGCTTGGCCCCGGCCCTATCTCTTGCCCTTTGGTGGACATCGAAGGCATTGCCAAAGAGGAGGATCCTGGAGAGGGAGGCCTTGCCAACTCCTCTCCTTCACTCTCGGAGTCCTCTCCTGCCGATGACACAGGCTCAGGTAATGGAGCCACAACAGAGAGAGAGGGGGGGGGAAGGAGGGAGGGAGGAAGGGAGTTGTTTTATACTAGTGTCTTGGCAGTCTGAAACTGGATCTGCACCAGAGGTGGGCTTCAGCAGGTTCTGACCAGTTCTGGAGAACCGGTAGCGGAAATTTTGAGTAGTTTGGAAAACTGGTAGTAAAGGAGGAAATGGGGATTTTGCAGTAACCTTCCCCTGGATTGGGGTGGGAATGGAGATTTTACAGTATCCTTCCCCTGCCACACCCACCAAGTCATGCCCACAGAATTGGTAGTAAAAAATTTTGAAACCCACCATTGATTTGCACCTCACAAACAAGCAATTCTTCTATTAGCCCCCAAATATTCCAAGTTTAGCCCTTGAAGGTAGCAATAGCATTTATAGACCACTCCAAAGTGCTTTACAGCTCTCTCTGCATGATTTACAGAGTCAGCCAGTGGTGGGTTTCAAATTTTTTTACTACCGGTTCGGTGGGTGTGGCTTGGTGGGCGTGGCAGGGGAAGGATACTGTAAAATCTCCATTCCCACCCCACTCCAGGGGAAGGAAACTGTAAAATCTCCATTCCCATCCCCCTCCAGGGGAATGTTATTGCAAAATCCCCATTTCCTCCCGATCAGTTGGGACTTGAGAGGCAGAGAAGAGATTGGGGCGTGGCCAGTCAGAATTTTTACTACCGGTTCTCCGAACTACTCAAAATTTCTGCTACCGGGGACTTCCACTGGCACCGCCGGCGCCGCTACAGCTCCTTTGTGAGCTCCTACTCCTGGGATCTGTAAAACCGCCAAAACAGCGTAAATCAGCTGTTTTGGCAGCAGGAACTTCCTCCTCGGGCAAAGAGGGGGAGGTGAGTGCTCAGGTGTATAGGGTAGAGCCCCCCAAAACCTCCAGGATTAATCCTGGAGGTGCAGAGGGTGAGGGCTCCCCAAATGCCTGGAAAGCAGCTCCAGACTCGGGATTCTGTCTTTGACAGATCAAGGCGTCGTGACCATCCCTGCGAAACAAGTGATTTCAAGGATTGATTTTTACGCAGGCAGAACAAAACAGGAGAGCTTCTCGCAAGTATTTTTCTTCCTTTAACTCTGATGAATAATGAGTCCTTTCAGATTCGAGTGAAAGTTTTAAAGAGATCCAAAATGGCGCTGATTGAGAACGGAAGCTTAAGAAGAAAGTGATTGTTAAAGCTTGTTTGCGCTTGTTAAGGTCGTTATAGCTGTCAGTACTTTGAAGCTTTGCTGAATGAAGTTTGCAGCATAAGAAAAGATGGCAGAGGCAAAGATTTTTTGAAGAGAATGGAGGTTTCTCAGCACATAATTCAGCAAGTGTACAAATACTGACAGTGGATTTTTTGGAAGCATGGCAAAAATCATTTATGGAAAGACTGGATGAGATCTTTGAGAAGTTTATTACTCAAATTGATAACAAAGTTGCAATGTTGAAAGAGGAGGAAGAACAAAAAGCGCCTGAGGAACATGGAAAGGATGTTTTCCAAACTATGAATAAACTGATGGACTTGAAGGAGGTTAATCCGGAGATATGGAGAGAGATCTATCCAGAGGTTTTGATGCAGATGAGAGGAAAAGTGCTGGGAGAAGCTTGGATTTTCAAGATATCAAGAAGGATTAGAAATGGAACATTATAATTTCTTTATAAAAATGGACTTTTAATCCTAATTAAAGAGGTGTGTTGCTTAAAAGGAATTACTTTGCCAGCTGCACAGGATTGGAAGATAAAATTACAGTTGAATACACAAAAGCTTGTAAAAATAAAAGATAGTGGAATAAAGCAGAAGAAAAAGGCTCGGAAAAAAACCAGGGGGAAATGGAAGTGGAAGAATTTTATTCCTCTTTGTTAGGCAGGATAACATGGTGAATGATTGTATTGGTATTCAAGATTTTTATTAAAGATATGATTTGTTTGGTTTTGAAAAAAAATTTTTTTTTACTTATGACTGGGTGTTTCAACTGTTATATAAATGTGAATTTTTACCTATGATTAGATGGATTATAAAAACGGATTTTTATGATTTAAAGTTGATCTTAGGTTAAAAAAGAAATTTTCTTTTGGATGTTAAATTTAAGGTTATATACATTAATGTTATTCTGTGGAGGTGATTGTATTGGTATTCAAGACATGATTAATTTTTATTAAGGATATGATTTGTTTGGTTTTGAATTTTTTTTTATTTATGACTGGATGTTTCAACTGTTATATAAACCTGAACAAAGATTTGATCTCTATGGTTATGATTGGATGGATTATATCTAAAAATTACTTTAAGTAATGGATTAAAAGAGAAACTTTCTTTTGGATGTTAAATTTAAGGTTATAGATTTTTCAATATATTTTCAAGGGCTTTAAATTGTTTGTTTATTGTTGAATTAATTGGGATTAACTACCTTTAAGCAAGAAAAGTTATATTTTGTTTTGAGTTAAAGTACAAGTGATAGATAAATCTATAGATAGTTAGTTTGTGGGGTCTTTTATTAAGGTTTGTTAAATGTTTTTACTCTGCATTTGTTCTGGGAAGTCTGAGAAGGGGAGTGGGGGTTGGGATAGGAGGAGGGAAATAATATATATATATATGATTGATTGATTTTTTGTTTAAGATGTATGTTGACAATGAAATAAAAGTTAAAAAAAAAAAATTCCGCTACCGGTTCTCCAGAACTGGTCAGAACCTACTGCAACCCACCTCTGGAGTCAGTATATTGTCCCCAACAATCTGGATCCTCATTTTACTGACCACAGAAGGATGGAAGCCGAGTCAACCTTGAGCGGGCCAGGATCAAACTCCCAGCAATCGGCAGAGTTTGTCTGCAATACTGCATTCTAACCACTACAGCACCACAGCTCCTTATCCTTAAGTAATTATTCCCAGTTTAAGAAACAATTTATATACAATTTTCAGAAAATCTATTTTAATATAAGATTTATTTCCTATTTAGTGGATTGTATATCTATTAATCTTCAGTGCTGTTTGCGGTATTAATCAATGAGATTTATATAGTTTACGAAAAACATGATGAACCTTTATGAATTTGAAATCATGCTGATATTATCACTAACAGTTTTGTAAAATGTATTTAATTGTAGGTTTGATTTATAACTAAACCTCTAGTTTTATAGAACGCTCTATCATCCCACTCTTTGTATTGAACAAAATTATTCTTGCACTTAAAAAAATGAAATCAAAGGAAGAAGTGAAAAGTTAGAAGCAACATTTTTTTGCATCTTTTTTCCAACTTCTGAAGTAAATTTTCAATAAGGATTTGACACTGAGGACGTCCATTTTTAATTCTTATTGTCAAAGTAGAATTTTAACTCCATTGCTCAATGCAGTTTGTACTTACTAAAGTATTATGGTATTTCCTGATGCTTTAAATCAATTGTCTTGTTTGAAAAGCATTAAATAATATTTCCAATTCAGTGATGCATTTTCATTTCTTCAGCAGTGGAAATTGACATGCTACTAACTTAATATGCAAAGAGACTTAATGCAGATATGGTAGAGAATATAGTCCACAACAGTCTATTTCATATTGTTTGCAGGCATCTCTCTCTCCCTCCCTCCCTCCCCCCTCTCTCCCTCTCCCTCCCTCCCCCTCCCTCTTTCTTATCCATCTACCTTCGTATCTACTTACCCATCTTCTGCTAACACCAAGTGTTGAATCATTGTCCAATTAAGATGAAGCAGAGACAAATCAGTTGAACTTTCATCCTTCACTACATATAATCCTTGCTTAATGACCACAATTGGGACCACAAGTAAACAGTAATGCAAAGATGAGACAGTAGAATTCTTACATGCGGGAAATGTGCCCCTGCTCTTTTCACTTCATATAACTGGATAGCATAACTGCAAAAAGACTGAAGAAGATAATATATGATTGCAGGATAGAGATGTACAGGTAAAACTGGCAGAGTCCTCAGTGATCACACTGTCTTCTGTAGAACAAGAATCCAACTCTCCCTGACTCGTTCACTTGGATGCAAGTAGCAGCATCTTGAATGGAAGAGTTGGAGAACAGAGCTGCAACTTGCTACGCTTTCCCCTACCCAAGCTGGCCAACCTTTAGTTTTTACAAGATATATCAATTTACATCACATTATGATATAAAACACCTTGAACACTTTCATTTTTAAACTCAGATACCAACAAGGTATCTGTTTAGAGCATGGGTGTCAAACTCAGGGCATCACATTGCCGTCACATGACATTTCGTGACATTTTTTCCCTTTGTGGAGCTGGGGTGGATGTGGCCTGCACCTGACGCATCTGGGCTGTGGGCCGCCAGTTTGACACTCCTGGTTTAGAGCCAATGTGGAGAACTTTAACAGTATTGCGAGAGTTCCTATAATACTCGTGCTTGGTGAGTGGAACAGTTCCCTATCTTCCAGATTAACCAAAGGGATTCCAGGGGGAAAAAAAAAACCTGAAACAAGTGATGATTTAGTTAAATGTCTCCTTCAAGGAACTGAGGCCTTTAGCTGACTAAAATCACAAATTTTCTAGAAAAGACAAAAGCATACATACTAAAAGGCTTTTTTCTTGTTATGCTTTGCACCCCTTTTCTGCATTCCCTCCAAAGGGCAAGGGAAATAATATGCCAAGCATAAGAAATCAAAAGCCAGAGCTCTTCAAATGAATAAAGGTTCATTGCATTGCTAACACTCTCTACAAGAATCTGAATTACTAATGGCCAAAGCAATTTGGGGGTAGATAAGACTCAATGAAATTCAAGGTAGGCTGGACTTCAATCTCTTGTGGGCACGAAGGATCTCAAGATTGATGATAGGTTTGATCCTTCAGCTCAGCTTGGTCATTTCCTACATAATATTTATCTATGTTAATCTTACAGTTTTGTAGCCATGGTGTAAGAGGTAGCTTTATTTTTGATGTGACATCACTGAGGTCAATGGAGTCATGCCAAAAGTATGATTTCCTACTTAGCAATCAGGAAAAGCCAAAGTCTTTTGGTCTGACTTGAGTGCAAATTTTTGGAAATCCTATTTTCATACAGTTTCCCCTTCTCACCCAACTCAAAGGAATTTGATGTGGAATTTGGAACAGTGCACGCAGATCTGTTACAGATCTCAGAGTATTAATCTCCTAATCAGTTCGAAGTATTTGTTATGTATACATAAATATCTGTTCTAGGTGTTTGTGTTATATTGTAATCCTGTGATGTTACTGTTAACACCAATGGGATTTGTTTCTAAACTTGTATATGTCTTTATGCATTTCAAGCACATGAAAAATGCAATGAAATATTCTAAAACATACAACAAAACACAAAATAAATAATAAACATTTCCCAAATGCCTGGAGGAATACATATATCTTTAATAAGTTTCATGAAAGAAAAAAAATATGGTGGTATTACAGTACAATTTTGGCAAATAATTATGGACTAAAATGTACTGGTCTTACATCAAACAATTCAAAAACATAGTATTCATGTTACAAAATGTTTGATGCTTCCTTTCTCTTATGGAATATTATTTTTAGCAATTTATTTATTTATTAAGTTTATATGCTGCCCATCTTGCTATCAAGAAAGAATTTCCTCATCCAGTTCCCTTAATATGTGTTCTACTGCTAAGATGTAAACAATAATAACAACCACACAGTATTACTGTAATAAAGTTATCAGGATCTGAAGCCTGAAATATATATTTGGGTGCTTGATGATGTTAAGAACTCTGCTACAGTTTTGCAATGGCTTTTATGTTCCAGCTATACACATATTTCCTGGCAATCCCATACCTCAGTGAGATTTATTACAGAGTAGAAACATCTAGATTTCTACTGTGACTTATTATTTCTCACGTGTATCATGTTCGACTGTGAGCAGCCCAGTAAAAAAGTCACTTTGTTCCCGTTTCTAACCCAGAGAGTTGAAGTGAAGCCCCAGAGGCACATAAAACAGAAATCAAATTCTTGTGGTGAAAGAGCAGGTATGCTCAGATATCACAGATATTTTGTTGTAGAGACACTTCACTGGTGTTTGAGGCTGAATCGCATAATTCTTCCCCATTGGAAACAGCTCGGAAGAGAACATGAATCAAGTTAAAATGGATCTCTCAGTGAACAAATCACACTTACAGGTGTCCTGTGGAGGGAGGAGACATATCTTATAAACATTAAATGAGCTCTAAGCACCTGAATAAGAGCTGACACTAATTTTCCCTAATTTACTGTCCTTCAGATTGGTTAAGATTGTAATTCTCAGAATTCTTAGTATACTGGCCCCACTGGGGAGAAATGTTGAGTTTCTTTATTTCTAGAGATAATCAAATTGCATTTAGGGCAATCAAAATGTTCTCTGATCATATTGTATCATTTATTCTGACTTTTGAGCGCATGGCAATAAGGTCAAGTGCTTATTTCAGTGTTCAAAAAAATATAAGATAGGGTCTTATTTTCAGGGAAACATGACATATATATATATGTCATATATATATGTGTGTGTGTGTGTGTTTGTGTGTGTGTGTGTGTGTGTGTTCTAAATTCTAAGATTTTTAGAAGATTTTAAGCTGGGATTTGAACCAAAATTTTAAATAGTTTAACCAACTTATTTAAAATGATGCAGGAAAACACCTGAGATTTTAATTTTTTGCATATATATATATATATATATAACTTTGTATTCATATAAGCATGTATTTGTTTATGTAGATTCTCAAACAAAGTAATAATAAATCTTTTTGGTATAGAAAACAGTTGTAAGCTAAAGAAATAAATTATAATACAATGGCAATGTTATTATATAATAATATTATATTTTATTATATAATATTATTATTATATATATTATATAATCCAGTGTAATGGTTGCAATGTAATTACAATAACAATAAAAGATATAATAAAACAATACATTAAAATATATGAAACAATATTCAATAACTATATTGAAGAGAAAGAGAGAAAGAAGAAAAGATTGTTTCTTCCAATATGCACATTGGAAAGGGGAATTTTCAACAGGCACTTAAAAGATGTAAAAATAGACACCCCCCCTCATTTTCAGGAGAGGAACATTTCAGAGTGTAGGTTGCCCCATAGAAAAGGCCCCTTCACACAGTCAACCACCTAATAGCTTTCAGCATCTCTTGGTCTATGTAGCAGGATGGATCTAATGATCATCTATTATGATCGCACTACCTACAGATCTGTAATTGAGAAGCTGATCTACCAGCTAGTGTGGCCCCAAATTTTTTAGGTCTTCTTTAAAAGGACACAGTTCCTTATTGGCAGGGGGTGCAGTTTCTTCAACAAAGGTACATTATGTGCATGGCTAGATGTGTCATACTCAACAATTTAGCTGTCCCGTGTTGCACAAGCTGCAGCTTTCAGACCATTTGGAACACATTACAATTTTCTGAATGTGAGGTTACCAGCACATGAATAGCTATCTATAAGTTGTCCCTCTCTAGAAAGAGGGCATGGCTGGAACACCATAGGAGCTTGCAATAGTCATGTCTAGCCATGAGGATCACTTTGGCTAATGAGAAAGGAGACTCTCTAGAAGGACTTTCCCCAAACTTGTTCTCTCTAAGGAAATGCACCACAATTTGCAACCTCATTTATGATAGAAAAAGACTTAATTCTTCAAACCAGGAATCGCCCATCTACAAGGTCTCCATTTGATTAGGAGCCAAACTCAGTTAATTGGCCCTCATTCTATTCTGCATTGCAGTGGTCTCTGACTTTCCAGCTCGGCAGATCCGGTGGAGGTGGCAGGGAGGGGAGAGGGATGGTTTTGTGCGTGCATGTGCGCCACTTTCACAAATGTAGTGTCATACGTGCGTGCAGGTACTCACTCACTCACCCACCACTTCTGCAGCTGAACAGGTTGGGTAGGGCCTAGCACTGAGTTGCAGGCCAGAGGTTGGGGGGGGGGTTGCTGTATTGGATCCATACACAAACTACAAATCCACACAGCATATTTTTACAAATAAAGAAAAAAAGAAGGAGAATTGAAGGAAGGAAGCAAAGAGGAAACTTCTGGGAAATATAGAACATTTGTAACATGACAGGCCCTTAATATTTGACAGTATTTACCTACAGCAAAGGCTTGGGAATATACCCTTCTCACTGTTCTGCAACTACAACATTAGCTACAATTGCCTTATATTCATACTATTGAAAGTAATAGAAGCTGAAATAAGGATGGATAGAGATACATACGTCTAGATAATCTCCTGGGGTTGTTGCAGTTTTGCAGAGACTTATTATGTAGAGTTTCTGAACTTTGAAATTTACCCACATATCACTGCTGTTCATTTTATGAATGTAAACATATATTTGTTTTTAAAATGTGAGAATATTAAATTCATGTTTATGCAACAACTTTATCAGTTATTCTGGCTGAAGTATGAATTCTTTGTTATTCGGTCATTTGGGAAGGAAGGAAGGAAGGAAGGAAGGAAGGAAGGAAGGAAGGAAGGAAGGAAGGGGCCTATAGTAATTTGAGTATAAGGACTACCATTTTCTTACCCAAAGACCTTTGCCAATGGATTGCAGCTGTACATTGGAAAGCATTTGGATTTGTCATCGTTGAAAATTTATATCTTTAAAATATAAGTTTATCTTGCAGGCAAGACAGTCTTTCTTCACCTTCTCCCCTGCATAAATCAAAAAGTAGAACTGCCGAAATTCTGGCTTTAAAACAGTGTGTGCAAATGAATAAGGAGCATCGGATTCCTAATCCTCAATACTGTTCCGCTTATTCCTAAATTGACTTAGCTTTTCTGAGTGGGCCCTTTCAAGGGGGCTCAGCTGGCATAAACACTAGGCCCACTCATTTTCCATTCATTAAGTAAGAAGAAATAAAGAAAATGCAAATTTTAAGGTCTGGTTTATATTACATCCTTGCATGCACATTCTTTTTTGGGTGGTTTGCTATATTTGTTCCACTAATTATCACTGAAGTGTGATGTACAATGTGGGTTACAGTAATATCAAATAACTAGTGAACCTATGGCAGATGTTATTGTTTAGGGAACAGAGCAGGAAAATAATAGGATCCTTTCAAGTCTTTGAACGTTTGAAATCTAATACGTATCTGAATGTATCCATACAAGAACCATAATCTCCACTTTTTATGGGTGACTAGATTGAGAAAAGGAGAGGATTGTCTACTCCTTTATAGTAGCCTTCAGTGGGACCAATTCCAATCAACTTCTACCAGTGGAGAGGGCTGAGGGTTAGAGGACTTGAAGTCCAAAACCTTTGTAAGGCACCATGGTAAAAGTTGTTTCATGACTATACAGTACATTTACTCAAAGGTTCAGTCATGGAATGGAGAGATTTTCTCTTGCTTAATCAGCTTAATAGGTGCAGGTGCCAGAGGCAAGCCCACTCTATGTTACTTGCAGGGAAAGGGCAGAAAACATGGACTGCATCTCAATGATTACATGAAACCAAAGATAATTCTTTCCTGAAAATGTCATCCCCCCAAAAAAAAGTCTTACAACACAGCTTCTAACTCAAAAGTGAATTTAAAAATGTACACATACTGCACTGGAGAAATGCATTAAAATCTATGTGAAAAAAAACCCCATGCACATTTAGCCAAATTGCCAACTGTATAGAAATGGGACAAGTGGACTTTATCGGGACAACTGGACAACTGAGCTAAAACTAAAGGAACTTTCATTCCTCCATCATTTTCACTTTTGAAACCCTCATAAGTCATTTGTAGAGGATCCATGATTGCTTTTCACTTTGGGCAATTACAAGATGCCACGAACAAATGAATAACACTGTCTTACCTTGAGTACTACAAATCCTGCAGTAACAAAAGACCTTTCAACCCCAGGAAGATATATAAATCACATTGCATTGAATGATTCTGTAAAAGGAGGGGAAGCTGAGAAAGTTTTTGTCTGGATCATTTTTTTTTCTTTTTGGTTTTAAAAGTATCAAATCTTTTTTTTAAAGTCCAGTCCCAATTTAAACTCTTTCCAATCCTTTGATCATGTCTCAATGTTTAACGTTTCCAATTAGTTTTACTCAAAAGTCTTTTCTATCGGGTCTATGTCTCTTTAAAGTTACGTTTCAAAATCTTCTTTGCCCCCATGCTCTTTAGCCGCTATTTTATTGCTAGGGGTCTTGTAGTTAAAAGATGTTTCCCTTGATGTTATTACAAGACTGGGTTGGCTGTCACTCACCTGGCTTCGAAAAACTCCATTCCGTTCCATTTTCCTCCTGCTCATTACTTGATCCGGTTGTCTCAGCTTCGTGGCAGCCGCCATGGCTGCCGCCCCCCACTGCCGAGTCACAGAGTTCACTCCGACCTTCGAGGAACTTGCTTGTTCCTCTTGGTAGTCCGAGGTGCCTCTCTTTCTTCCCCATCCCTGCAGGACGGTTCTGGTCCGAAGACCCATTGGCAGTGGTTTGTCAGCCGGGGTTTTTGCAGGGTTCATCAGAGCCTGCTAATTCCCCGACTGTCTTGCCGCGACGCCAAACCAGAATTGTTTTTGTCTGGATCATTGAGGAGGTGCTGCAAAGCACTCACAGTAGTCTTTCCCTTCCAAGACCCACAAACCCAGAACAGAGTAAGGCAAGAATTTCTGCCAATGGGAAAATAGAGCCACAACATTAAAAAAATAATAATAATCTACAGGTGTACAAATTACTTATTTTTAACTTAACTTTATTAAATACTTACTTTTAAATTAACTGGAGAGTAATCGGAACTAAACCACTTCAAGTTCTCTGGTACTGTTAACATGGTGGGAACCCAGAATTGTAGAGCTCCTTTCAAGCTGAGATGAAAAGCTGAATAAATTAATAGTGTTTCAACTGTACTGTTGCCTTAGCATTACATACTATATAATAGCATGTGTTCACTGGAGGGGTCATTGTCAATAGTGTTTAAATTCTATCTATATTATTTGGAATTAGTTTGAAGAATGAAAAATGGCATTATTTTTTGGCTGGAATGTGAAGAGCTGAGGAGGATCTGTGGAATAAAGAGAAAGATTTGCTCAGGGATTACAGCCTTTATTTATATATTGGAATGGTATTGGATTGTATAATAATTATGATGCATTTGTGGGTGAGTTATAGAGGAATTTGAAATTTGATCTGAGAATGTGTATGTGTGTGTGTGTAGGATTTGAGTATTTTTAAAAATATAATAGAGTGTTATACCTTCTAAATAAGTCATGGATTTTTTTTTTTGGTCATTTAAATCCAGGTAAAAAAGTGATATCCTCATCTTCTAAAGGGGAAGATGTGAGGGAATCAGAAAACCACAGATAAATCAATACATCACATATAATAGGAAAGATGATAGAGTAGATTATAAAAACACAGTTGAATGAGACCTGGAAAGCCTTATGATCATTCTCTGAAGAGAGCAAAGATTTGTCAAGAACTAATCTTGATATATCTCTTTTTTTTGTTAAAAAAAAAACCCGAATATCTTCTTTAGTAGATTGTGGGAATGCTGTGTGATAGCAAATTTTCCAGAAGGTAAACATAAATACTGGTTTGGTTGGTTGGTTAACACAAAATAAGTTTTCAGGTTAATATATTAGCAAAGAATTAGAAAAATAAAAATCTCAAAAAAGAAAAAGGGACCCTGAGAAAGATGACAGAATTTGAAATCAACAATTGCATGATAAAATAAATGCAAAATTCTAAAAATATAAGAACAGAGAAACAACAATAAGAGCTATGGAAAAAGAAAAAAAAATTGCACCAAGGGAAAATTTTGGAAAAAAATGGTATAAAATTTACTAGAGATAATATACACCTCACCATAAGCAAGAATGGTAGTATGTGGTGGTTGTGCAAAAGAAAAAAGAGGGGGGGGGGAGACTGAAAAGTATTGGAAAGAAATAGACCGAAACCTCCAGAACATTCTGAAAATAACATGTGAAAATAACATATCTTTATTAAGCTTAATCCTGGAGATCATAAATGAAATGCATCCTAATTTTAGATTAGATTCTAACACCAGGAAGAACCAATCTGGCACAACATTGGAAAATAGGAACCTTGTCAACAATACAGTATTGGAAAACCATAATAGGAGAAAGTGCAGCAATGGAAAAATTGACTGCATATATTCAAAATAGAAATCTAACCAAATTCAAGCAGGAATGGATCCTTTATATATAACATATGACACAGCAAGGTAAGCTAAAAGAATATGACTTTTGAAGAAAAAGAAACTGTTTAAAAACAACTGAAATGATTTAAACAGAAATGAGCAATAACCACAGAAGTTTAGAACATAGTATAAAAATATTTAAGTTGAGGATAGCGGTCAAGGGAAGGAAGTACCAAAAGAATAAAAGAGGTGATGGCTACTTGAATGGCTTTGTAAAGATAAATAAATAAATAAACAGATATTTTCAATTTTTTTTTAAAAAAAAAAATCGTTCTACCAAATCTTCTGAACTTTTTCATTCAAATGTCATCTGAGCATGAAATGTATACAACAATAATATTAGTTTTAAAAATGATAAATAACAAGATAAATGAGTTGTGCATTTTATTCTATCTATTTCTATGTATGTGTTTTATTCCTTTTCCGGGTTTTTGTTTTCATTTCTTCTGTTGCTTTTTCACTTAATTAAAATGAAAATTATAGAAATGGGTCTAATTGTTTTGAACGCTTGATTCAAAAATAGATCTCTACATATGTACACACGGCAAATGAGTTTGTTTTGATTTCATTTTTTAAATAAAAGGTTTAGAGAATATGTAGAAAATTCAAGGATAATAAGAGCTGTCGAAGGTGAAACGGCCATTTTTGGGTAATCTCAAACAACATACAAGTTTTTCTCCAAAGATGTATGTTTTTTTGGCATTATCCAAAAATGACTGTTTCATCTTCAACATCTCATATTATTACATACATGCAAATGTTCTTTTACAATTTTATTTACTCTTTTTTCCCATTCATCTTTTTCAAAGAAAGAAAAATATTAATGGAAGAAAAGAGTAAATAAAATTGTAAAAGAACATTTGTAGGAAGAACATTTACCAGAAATAAAGCATGGGTACATTTAAGATATTTAAATTAAATAAAACATTTACAGTTAAGCTATAGATTCATTTTCCAACAGAATGAATGGGAAATTGATGTATAAAAAGATGTTATAGAAGCTGTTTGGAACAGATTAAAAGATGTTAGAAAGTGTCGTGGAAGTGTGTGGAATTAAGCTAATGGGAATGATAAAAATCATGTTTTAAGCAATGAGAAAGCAGTTGAGAAAATGGGGGGAGGGAAATCAGGCAGATAACAATATAATAGAGACCATACAGAATTTTTTTTTTTTGCAATAAATATAGTCAAAAAAAGCAAGAAACAATTAAGAAGGGGGGAGGGAAAATGCAGAAATCTACTTAGATTTTTCTTTTCTCTCATCCTCTGCCTTTTTTTCCTATTATTGCTCATTTTCCTTCCTGTCAGTTGAATGAAGTTTATTTAGCTAATATATTTATATAGTCACCACAATCCATAATGTTAAAAAATGGTATTAAAAAAATAAATAAATAGCAAATACAGTTGAGGACCCTAAAATATCTCACAACAATAAGAGATAGACCCCTGCACTGGCATTAGACATTAGCTCCTGGCCCAATGTCTGGGAGGCCTCTACTGCCTTACAGCAGCATCAGGGCTGACAACTCACATTGCTTGCCATGAAAAGATACAACATGATGTATATGCATAAGCTATCTGTGGATGTGTTTGTCTGTGTGTAATGAAGAGGTCATATTTCATCGGCTGTCACAACCCTGTGAAGACTTAAGAGTTTCCTCACCTTCATTCTTGTAAATTTCAGTTCCTGAAGCTTTCATCTTTGCTGTCAGCAGGCCAGGAACCCATGTTCCACAAAACTTTCCAATACTATCAATATCAATACAGTGATTCACACATTCCTGTAAAAATGCCAAGCTTGACAGTAATGTTCCTTATAATAATCATACGAGTGTCCTTAAAGTCTTGAATTGTTATCATAGGTCATCTATTTCATTCTTGATCTATACAACAGCTTTCCCAGTTCATCATCTTCATAATTTTTAGTCCAGTGAAATTCACAAAATACTTGTCAATGCAGCCATCACCATAAACAACCTGGAATTAAATTGGAGGGATTCCTTCAGCAATCAAACATTTAATTGTGGGGTATTGCTTAAAGCACACTAACAAGTACTCACTGCAGGCTCCCATTTCATGAACAATAGCAACACAATCCTTACTCACAGCCACTTCCCACCAACTGAAGGGAGAGAACAGGTGCTAGGCTGCACATCAGTTTGTAGTACATTAATATTGCGATCTGTTGGCAACTTATCATATTGGAGGCATTACTTTTCATTCAATTCTTGTACAGATGATGTAAATATTAAAACTACTTCTCTCCCTTCCCTCTCCCAGTTCTGGCTTTGAGCTTAAATTTTATCATGTAAAATAGTATATGATAACATTTGTTTTTGAAATGCTAACTTTTCAAATTAAAAATGAAAGAAAAACTTATTTTGTTTTTTTCATGAAAAAAACATTGAATTGATCTTCTTCTGAAAATATACAAAATATCTAGTTAAAAGATTTTCCAGTTTAAAGTTTTTAAGATTTTACTCAGCTAATACTAATCAGTTTTAATGAATCTTAAACACTGCCTTTTGTTGACTAGACAAATTATCCAGAGTTCAGATAATTTGTCTTCCTGTGACACTTTTGCCCCTGCTATATTAATGAAGAATGTCTCTCAATTGTTAATTTTAATATAAAATTTGTCTTCCAACTCAAAGGAAGAAAGCTGCAATTAGACACAATGGAAGAAACTAATTCAGGATATAATCAGCTTAGAATCTCAACATGCTTTTACAAAAAATGTTTTGGTGGGAGATTTAAATAGTTCTGGTGAATATAGATTATTTTTGGGAGATATAACAATATTATTGATTGTGTTCATATTTCACCACAGCTGAAACATCCAATCTGTGATTCCCCCCCCCTCTGCTTCTTATGAGCCTCCCAGATAGTAATCACTTCTCAGTGGATATTAAAATGAACTATGAAGTTCATTTTAATGAGCTAAAAGTTATGGAAATGAGCTATTTTTTTTTTAAAAAAAATCTTGCTTCTTCTTTCTCTCCCAGTTTTAGATGTTAATGATCTGTGTCACAAACGGATTAAGTGGGAAAATGCCCACAGAGAATCCAAATACACTGCACTCATAGTGTTGTACGATCTTATTGAAATATTTCTATGATGGAAATTATTCTGGATCAGCAGTAATGATTTAAAAAAATCTTGCTATGACAATGAATAATGATATCTAAAGGGAGACACCTTTGCAAATTTAAATAAATGCTATTTTGGCAGATATTAGTTAATAAAATATTAAAATGTAATTACTAAAAAGAGAATAGAGACAAGAAACTAATAGAAAGCTATTATCTCTACAGGTAACCATTGAATTATTCTGGACTATCTTTGTAGGCAGTGTAAAAATAGGGGATATTTATTTGATGACTTGATTTCTCTAGCTTATAAGACTCATGTATTCTTACAAACTATTTATGTTCGAATTCCTCAGAACGGCCTCCAGCAAAATTACAAATGTCATTAATAAATTCAAACCAGGAAAAAACAGATTGTATTCTGAATTCTTATAAATATTTTAAACTCTCCTTTGATAATTCCATTTCTCTATACAAATTGCATCGAATGGTTCACTGGAGCAAGGAGTAAGGCAAGGTTGGACAATAGCGGCCTGAGGAGTTGTAAGCCAACATTTCTATGACCACGCCAAGTAAAGTGGTGGGATACCCAACGGCAGCTATACTGCCATAAACACTCCCCTTATTCATACCCAGGTGCACACAGACACTTTTTTCACACATATATTCCAGTCACACGCACTATCCAAACACTGTGACAAAATGATCCTGTAATGCTAGAATAAGAAGCTCTTGATAAGAGGTAAGGAAGACGGGAGAGCGATTTTAGTTTCACTGGCAACAGATTAGAGGAGAATCAATTGTTGAAAAGAGGGTCCATCTGAGGCAGAACAAGAGATAAAAAAGGAACATTCTAAGCAGACCCTTCTCTTTCTCTTCCATACAGACCTTTCTGAAGACTTAAATGTTAAGAACTTTAGGTTGTGCGCCTCTCCTCATATTCCCTTAATGTCAGTGGTGAAATCCAATTTTTTTTACTACCGGTACTGTGGGTGTGGCTTGGTGGGCGTGGCTTGGTGGGCATGGCAGGGGAAGGATACTGCAAAATCCCCATTCCCACCCCACTCTGGGCCAGCCAGAGGTGGTATTTGCCGAACTACTCAAAATTTCCGCTACCGGTTCTCCAGAACCTGTCAGAACCTCCTGGATTTCACCCCTGCTTAATGTGCTATAAACATGCAGACATTTTTTTAATGCTATGTCCTCCTGTTGCCTTCAATTCATCTGATCCCTAATCCATCAGTGAAGCAACTTAAAATTGTATTTTGTCTTTTCAGTTTTGAAGCACTGCTTTCCTTCTAAGCAGTGCTTATTATAATGCCGAAAAACAAATAAAAGAAGAAGAAAGGTAAATAAACTTATAAGCTACAAAACAATATTTGGTTTCTCTTTAGATCTCTTTTGCCTTTGCTCTCTTCTGAGACAATGTTTGGCTGGGACATCATTGAGCTTGTTTTATTTACAGTATTTGCAACCATCTAGTTTATTTCAGTACAATTTGGTCAGAGGTTGCCTGTGTAATAGCAAATTGATGTATTTTCAAGCACCTGTCAGGTTTTATGTAGGTTCCATATATGAAAATATACCAACTTGCTCTTACAAAAACCCGAGAGATTTTATGTGGGATATGTATGTAAGTGTTTGTGTGTGTGTGTGTGTGTGTGTGTGTGTGTGTGTGTGTGAGGGGTGGGTTCTACTTACCTTTACTACTGGTTTGCATCACGCCCGTGCCCACACTCTCTCTTCTGTGCATGCACAGAAGCTTCTAGGCATGCACAGATCACCTATGATGACGTCTGGGTCAGTGGACGGAGCCTCCCGCCGGTTTTACTACTGGTTCTTGCGAACCGGTCGGAACCGGGGGGGAACCCACCACTGGTGTGTTTGTGTGTATATTAGATCTAGTGGTTAAGGCTCAGCTAGGAACCAGGAGATGGTGAGTTGTAGTCCTACCTTAGGAACAAAGCCACCTGGTGACCTGCGGCCAGTCACTTTCTCTCAATCCTAGGAATCAGGCAAGGGCAAAGTTTCTGAAAAACCTTGCCAGGAAAACTGTAGGGGCTAGTTCAGACAGTCACCAAGAATTAACATTGACGTGCAGTACACACACACACATACATACTGCTTTCTTGAGAAAACATTACCATGCTTCACAGATCAATGTAAACCTTGAAAGGTGCTGTATTCACCTAATTGTTGCTGCTGGTTCTGTCCACAAATGGTGCGTTACTGGTTATTCTGTTGCTTCTGCCAGTAGTTGCTTAGCCTGTTTGCCTATTTCATAGACTATTTCTGCCACAGCCATCTGCAGCGCTATAGAATGCAACAAATCACTTCTTACCTTCTGCTTCACGCCATTGCCTCTCTCTCCTCCCTATTTGTCATTCTAGATGACCTGGGACAAAACTTCCCCTCTCCTCCACACCACGGACCTGTCCATCAAGCTATTACAGCTCTAGCACATTTTGAAAGTGCACTAAACCCATGTTCAAAAAGAGCCAATTAACAGGCTACAACAAGGTACTTAACAAGGGTGGAGGAAAGGCCAAAGATAAAATGGGAGGAACCCGCCTCCTTCCGTGTCTATCAGCAAAACTGTATTTGGACTTGGGTCTAGCAGTTCAGAACTAGCCCAGTGACTGATCACAAACACAGCACCTTCTTGAGAGGTGACTAAACCCATCCTGCACCCATACTTGGCCAATCTCGTTTTCCATTAACGAGAGCAATTGATGGTTGTTTATCCCTCCAGCAAACGTTGCTCAATGGAAGGGAAACAAAGCCAGAGGAATCAACCAATTGCTTTCTTTAACTTGTCGGCCATTAAAACTATAAAAACCGCACCATTCACCAGCCTCATTACTGAAACAAAATAGTGTTTGCGTTCTGGACTAAACAAATGTAACGCTGGCATACTTTCCTGCTGGCTCAAAGGCTGGTGGATTGCATTCTAATGGGCCTCTCTGGCAGTGACCTTAGTATTGTTAGTAGCAATAGGAAGCTATAACGGTTTCTTTTGCTGAGGGTTGACGCTGTGCAATAGTCCTGGATAAACCCTTTTCCTCCCCCTTCCCCAAATGCTCTTATTTTAAACGTTTTCAAATCTTGTAGCAGGAAACCTATTTTATTTCCATTCCTGGCCTAGCATATCTGGTTAAAGAGGCAGTAGTGAAAACACCCCAGTGTATACGCCATGTAATTTCTAGGCTGAAGTGCCTTGCAAGTCACATCCATCTCTCACTCCCTTTCCCGCTAATGCTCTAATAAGGCTTTAAAACTCCACAGTAGAGCTAACAGTCATTACTGCCAACAAAGGAGGTTACTTGAGGGCCTGATTGCAAAACAGGTGGGCAATTTTTGTTGATGAGGATTAGCCCCTTTCCTCCCTAATAGCATCCCCTCCTCCCCAAATCTCTGACTCTGTATAGCAATGATGCTTTTGACTTGAGTGACAATAGTAGAAGTTATTTCAAAGGATTTGGCAGATAGGGAAAAGTTCTCATCACAAAACAGCTAATAATTAGAGTTAAGAAGTTTTCTCTATTGACTCAGGATTGGGTGGGAGGGGGGTTGAGGCAGAATTTAGAAGACTAAATAGGGTGGGGGGAAGCAAGGTAGGATTGTTACTGTTGGAAAATTGTAATTCTGTCTAAGGAGTTGTAGTCCTGAGACATTTACTAACCTTGTAGGCATGAGATTATACCTGGACTGAGCACTCATTGTTTCTGTTTTTAAAGGGAACTCAGCTAATTGTGATTTATTGAATCCTTTTACTCACCACAGGAAAAACATCAGGTGGTGGTTGAAAGGACTTCAAGTACTTTATGAACATTTATGGGGTATTTTGTTTTCTAGCTAATAGTTTGGTCTGCAATTTTGTCATCTTCAATTGTCTTCATTCTTTCCCGCTTTCTTTTTATGGGACCTTTTCTTTTTTAAAAAAAAATAGGAGGCAAAAGATCATCAGCTTCTTCAATTCCTATCTGGGGAGGATCCAACTAGTAATAAGCCCATTGCAATTAAACGGCAACCCAAAGAATGTTTTAAAAAGTTCTGATATTAGATTTAGTTTTGTCTTGACTATGTAACCCACTGGAGGGGTTCTTTCTTTCTTTTTTTGTAAACTCATATGATTTGGTCCTACCAGCCATAGCTCTTTTTTTAGTTCCAACATATAACATGTGTGAATACAATTTGGGAAAGAAGTGTCACTGTTAAAAATGTAAAAATATAGAATTTGTCAAAATATGAAAAACTCCTTTTATTGGAATGAGGCACCCCTTAAAATTCAAATGGCTCCAACCTTACTGGGATTTAAAAGACCTTAAAGATTTACCTCTTTGCTGAGCTCTTTGGAGAGGATGATTGATGTCCCTGTCAGATGTAAATGCCTTATTCCCTAATGTGTAAATAATGTATATATGGGATATCAGGGGTTAACTTATTCTTTGACTCTTAATGTATTCATAATTCACCACTCCCACTCTTGGCTCCACCCTTTGTATATATAAGGAGCCACCTTCACCATTTTCTTTGCTTCTATCTGTGAATATTCAGTGAATATAGAATGCCTATTATAATTAAAGAGAAATATATTTAAACCTCTAACTCTCATTATTATTATTGAGTCTGATCCTAAAAATATTGCAACAAGCTGGTAGCAGAGGATGGTTAATTGACTCAATAAATACCTAAAAATGTCTAAGAAAGATAGGCCCAACACCAGGGCCTACAGCAAAGAAATAGAAACTGAACAAGAAATAATCAACGAATCCACAAACGCGATTTCGAGAGAATCCGAAGAATACACCACTGAAGAAGAAGAATTAATAAATGAAAATGATGGCCAGGAGGAAATCGAAATAGAAAATAACGAACTCAGGTCAGAGATACTGAAGTTATTAAAAAGCCAGAAGAATGATGAAAGCCTCATCGCGAACCTCCAAGAAATGCTGAAGAACAGCGGAGCAGCGAGAGAGAAAAACATCGCTAAAGAGAAACCCAAAGACCAAAAAACTGTGAGTGATATGACTACAGAGAAAGTCGTTATGAAAAAGAAAAAATGTGATCCCGCGCGAAATTTTGAATGGCAGCCATCTTGGTTTCAACAAGCCTCCAAAGTGAGCGAAGCAGAGCCAATCAAAATGCTCAGTTCAAAATTTCTGGCGCGAAAAACGTTATCAGACAACGAAAGTGAAAAGGAGGATTCAAACTCTTCGGAAGAGCCAGAATCAGAAAATGAAGACGACTTAACGAAATCCCAAGTAAAGTCAGCAATGAAGACGCTTTTTGCTGCATTTGGGCCAAAATTAAAAATTTCCAAAGCGCCAACGAAGAAGCAAGCGAACAAGCCGATACTTCAAGACCTGCACGCTCCCATCCTGACTTCGAGAACGACGACGCCCGAGCCCAGAGAGCCATGTCGATTCCGCCCTACACCGCAGACCGAAGCAAGTGCCAACGCACCCAAAAGAAAGAGAAGAACAGTCGCCGCCATCAGAACTCCTAAGACCGAGCCAGAGACCGACTCGTCTGAAGAGGAGCGGAGCGAGCGAGCTACAATGGAGAGAACCTTCCACGACGACGTCAAAGAAGAAATGAACAACGCGCATGTGCGAAACTACGTAGACGGTCCGGAAAGACTTGAACTGGCCAGAGAACCGCGCAGACTCGTTGCGAGCATCCCCATGCCGTTTTGCAATTTCCTACACTTGCGAGACCACGGACTACCTCAGGTTGTAAGTAATGGACAAAATAATGTGGGTAACTTACCCAGTGACTTCCCAAAACTTAGGGTTGATGGCATTAATTTACAAGAATGGTATCAACAGCTCCAGGTTGTCTTTATGAAAGAAAATTTACTATTTTTTATCACTAGTCCCCCAAGAAGACCTTGGACTTTAAAAATAGATTGTCTACACCATAAGGCATTTTTCTTAATAATATCTAGCGTGTCTCCTGCAATGTATCATAGCATCAAACCAAATCTAACTGTTTCAGAAATAATTCAATGCATGTTTAATTTGTTTCACAGCGATAGTGTAGCTACCACCACAAGAATGTCTAAGGACTTCTTTTCTTCCAGAGTAAAACCAGGGGTTTCCATAAGTGAGCATTTAATATCTTTAAACAAAATAAGAGCTGAGCTGCATTTGAGGGGGGAAGTGATTTCAGATCAAACAATGAAAAGTGTTATTATCAACTCACTTGATTCATCATGGGATAATTTTATGTCACACTTAGACACCATCAATCTAGGATATTTATCAATAGAAAGTCTGTCTAACAAATTGATAGCAGAAGACAATTCAAGAAAAAATCGTTATAGCAATCACACAGAACACAAATCTTTTAGGAAGGTAGCTTTCCAAGAAAAACATAATGAAACTTTTAAATGCCACAATTGTGGGTCCAGAGAACACAATAGAAGAGATTGTCCCAAAATTTCAAAGGAAAGACATAGGTCAGAATATAGGAATAAATACAATTATAGACAGTCTTCCACAGATAGACATAAATATAGAAGCCCACCAAATTACAGAGAAAGTAGAGGGGGCAGAGAAAATTCAAAAGAGAGAAAATCTGGTTCACTGAATGGACTAAATAAACAAGACAGCACTAAAACGCAACAAAATGAGAACAATAATTGGCTTATTGATTCTGGGGCAACTAATCACACCACTAATAACAAAAATATATTGTCTTCATTTACAGAAGATAAGTTTGTAATAAAGGTAGCTAATCAAGAAAAAGTTCAAGTATTAGGCAGAGGGAATGTGACCTTGCCTGGTCTAGGAAAAATAGAGGGGGTATTGCTAATACCAGAAATACCTCATAACATACTAAGTGCCATAAAACTAAGCAGAGATTCTGACATCAATATAGTTTTCTCAAAGGGAAAAGCAACTTTAGAGAAGAATAAAACAAATGTAGGCACTGTGATGATTAAAGGAGGCCTACCCTATCTGATAACAAAAGAAAGATGGTTACATAACATTGATTCAAATATGGAAGATTGTATTGAGGCAGATGATGAAAATATTAGTAACAGTGACAATGATGAATGTAAAATATCTCATGATCACACAGATACACACAATGAGAAGAAACCAAAAATAGGTAAACCAATTCATGACGAGTGTGCTCATATCTTACATAGGAAGTTAGGACATGCAAGTTTTCCTGTAGTACAAAAAATGACTGAACACGCAGAAGGTGTCAAAATAAAAAATTGTGAAAATTATTTGGAATGCTCAGTATGTAAATCTACTAAATTAAAAACTAGTCCCAGGCCAAAAAAATCCACCAGATCAACTAACAAAATTTTTGACTTAGTACACATGGACTTAGTTGGCCCATTAACTCCATCAATCACTTATAGAAAACGTTACTTCCTAACAATAGTAGACGATTACAGTCGCTATGGTTTTGTTTACACATTAAAACACAAGGATGAAACCTTTCAAAAATTTAAGGAATTTTACAAACGCATAGAAACACAACATAATATCAGAATAAAACAAATTATGACAGATAGGGGATGTGAATTCATGTCTAAAGAATTCTCCCAATGGTTAAAGGATAGAGGAATGCTACATTACACGTCTAGTCCATTTTCTGCGTTCCAGAACGGGATTGCAGAGAGAAAGAATTCCACATTACAAACCATGATTAGGTGCACATTAGAGGATGCTGGTTTAGGCAAACAATTTTGGTCAGAAGCCCTACATTATTCAAATTACACTCAAAATAGAACCTGGTCCAGTATTGTGAATAAGACACCATATGAGGTGATGTATAATAGGAAACCAAAATTAGCACACATGCACATATTTGGGGTCACTGCAGACGTACACATACCCAAACAGTTGAGAAGAAAGGGAGAAAACGTATCCAGAAGACTAAGATTTATGGGATATGAAACTGGCACCAAAGGGTACAGATTCATTGATAATAATAATAAATTTATAGTTTCCAGAACAGCTGTGTTCCATGAACAGGCCAACTGGTCTAAATTACATCTTAATGAAATATTTCCAAATAAATGCAAAGATACCAAATCTCGTGAGGAAGGGACAATAGAAAATCAAAATGTCAACAAAAATAAAAACAAAACCAAAACATGGACAAATAGTCAACACAAAATAAAGACAGACACATTAACAAAAAAGGAAGCAAGATATTTGCATGACTACCATAGCAAACCAGAAAGAGCTATTAGGAACAACAGAAATCAAATACCAAATAAATACAGAGATTACATAATGCATATGGATGGTGAACAAATAACACCTAATACATATGAGGAAGTATTAAAACTCCCTCGTGAAGAAAAGGAAAAATGGGAACTAGCTATGAAAAAAGAGATGGAAAGTTTGCAAGGATTAAATGTATTCACACCTGCGATTGCACCTAAAGATAAAACAATTATTGGTACCAGGTGGATTTATAAAATTAAGAACCTAGAAGGAGGCAATACCTTATACAAAGCTAGATTGGTTGCACAAGGTTATGCACAAAAATATCCGGAGGACTATACTGACACATACTCCCCCACAGTAAGAACAGAGAGTGTTAAAACAGCTCTAGTAGTAGCATCCGCACTCAATCTTGATGTATTTCAATATGACATACAGACTGCGTACCTACACGCAAAACTAGATAAGGAAATATAGGTAAGAGCACCTCACAGTCAATACACTAATAAAAATGAAATTTGGCTATTGAACAAGAGTTTATACGGATTAAAGCAATCTGGCAAAAGATGGTACGATTGCTTGGTAAAAGTACTTAAGACCATGGATTTCAACGCTACCACTGCTGATAACTGTTTCTTTGTCAAAAAGAGTGATGATCACATTGAATTTGTATTGATTTATGTAGATGATATTTTATATATAGGAAAACACAAAGAGAGAAGAGAAATCTTTGTAAACAAGTTAAATGAACATTTCTCGTTGAAATCTCTAGGTAAAGTAAACAAATACCTTGGTGTACAAATTAACAAAACTAGAAGGGGATTCAAACTTACTCAGAAAGATAAGATTATTGAACTTCTAAACAAATGCAATTTAAACAATGCCAAACCCTGTGACACTCCTATGCAAACTGATTTCCTTAGAAATACTGATGAATCTTCCCCTGAATTCAAGGATAATACATTTTATAGATCAGTCATAGGTTCACTTCTTTATATATCTAATTGGACCAGGCCAGATATTGCATTACCACTCAATTTATTATCAAGGCACGTTAGCAAACCAACAATGTATCACTGGGAAGCTGTCAAAAGAATTTTAAGATATCTGAAAAGTACATTAGACTTTTGCCTAGTATTAGAACCTAGTGATAATAAAGAACCAAGACTTACATGTTACGCAGATGCGGATTGGGCTGGAGATATATCATGCAGAAAAAGTACTTCTGGTTATATTTTTCTGTTAAATGACTGTCCAGTTTACTGGTACACTGGTAAACAAGAACTGGTAGCTACTTCAACCACAGAAGCGGAATATGTTTGTTTATCCAAAGCTGCAAATAACCTTGTATGGTTTAATGATTTAATTTCAGATGTTTGGAAAAAACCTGCTTTGCCTTTTGTTATGCATGAAGACAATAAAGCGGCCATTGAAATATCTAGATCCGATGCCATTGGACAAAGATCCAGGCATATAGATATAAAATTTAAGCATGTGAGGCAATTGTCTCAAGATGGATTTATCAAAGCAGTGCATTGTGATACCTCTGAACAATTAGCTGACATATTGACGAAGCCTTTACCTTCTAAACAGCACAAATACTTAACTTCCAAATTGTATGTCTTATATTGTCCTGAATCTGAATGTAATTGGTGTTGTATAGCGAACCGGCATTTAGAGGGGGATTTGTCAGATGTAAATGCCTTATTCCCTAATGTGTAAATAATGTATATATGGGATATCAGGGGTTAACTTATTCTTTGACTCTTAATGTATTCATAATTCACCACTCCCACTCTTGGCTCCACCCTTTGTATATATAAGGAGCCACCTTCACCATTTTCTTTGCTTCTATCTGTGAATATTCAGTGAATATAGAATGCCTATTATAATTAAAGAGAAATATATTTAAACCTCTAACTCTCATTATTATTATTGAGTCTGATCCTAAAAATATTGCAACAGTCCCCTTATTCCTTTCTGTTCCCCTCTAATACCAATGGCCCTTTGCCTTGTGCTTTTTTATACCTTCTGTATTGTTCTTTCTTTTTAAAATATTTTAACAATTGTACGCTGCCTAGAGCACAGGTGTCAAATTTGCCGCGTCATGTTGCCGTCACGTGACATTTTGTGACATTTTTCCCCTTCACGGAGCTGGAGTGGGCGTGGGCATGTTCAGCACATGATGCATCCAGCCCATGGGTCGCCAGTTTGACACCCCTGGCCTAGAGTTACTAGGAGTTGAGTGCAGGAGTGAAATCTAAAATTTCTTACTACCAGTTCTGTGGGTGTGGCTTGGTGTGTGTGGGGGGTAATGTGACTGGGTGGGCGTGGCCATTTTTTTTTACTTTTAAAACCATTTTTTCTACAACCTCTTCAGCTAAGAGGTTGTAAAAAAAATGTTTTCAAAAGGCTCTGACGATCCCAGCTGAGTTCCCTGATCAGCAGAGGCTTTTTAAAAAAGCCCCTGCCGATCAGGGAACTCAGCTGGGATCATCAGAGCATTTAAAAGAAAAAAACCCTTGTTTTCTTTTAAATGCTCTGACGATCCAAGCTGAGTTCCCTGATCGGCAAGGGCTTTTTTAAAAAGCCTCTGCTGATCAGGGAACTCAGCCTGGATCGTCAGAGCATTCAAAAGAAAACAAGGTTTTTTTTCTTTTAAATGCCTTTGACAAGCCGCACGATCATCAGAGGCTTTTTTTTTTACTTTTAAAAGCACTTTTTCGGCCGTAGTTGTAGAAAAAATGCTTTTAAAAGTTAAAAAAAAAGCCTTTGATGATTGTGTGGCTCAGCTGGGCATGGGGGGGGGATTTTTGCTACCGGTTCTCCGAACCACCCGCCTCCATCGGTACCGGATCGGGCAATCCGGTCTGAACCGGGAGCATTTCACCTCTGGTTGAGTGATATATTTAATAAATGGAATGAACCAGTCAACAACTGTCAATGAAAAACTAGTGCAGCTCGGGGCACAGCTATGGAACAACCCAAAGAAATACAACAAGGAAGCAGCTTGGTTAAAAGGGGTGGATAAGAATAAAAAAAAAGTTGAAATGAGAGAACTAGTCATAACTCAGAAATGGTAGAGAAGAGAGCAAGGAAGAACAAGAATTGGTCAGCACTAGGTGGAAGATGGATCTGCATGGTTTTTGGTTGAAACATTTTATTTATTTATTTATTTATCAAACAAAAACAAGAACAAGAATAAAATAATAAAAATACAATGACAGGGATGATAGGCATGTTAGTGCACCTATGCACGCTCCCTCTACTAACCACTTAAGTATGAAGTAAGGTCCATGGAAGTCAATTTGTGACTGAAACTGTAAAACTTTGTAGCTGAGACAACTGAATCAGGTAGAGCATTCCAGACTTTGAAAACTCTGTTACAGAAATCATATTTTTACAGTCAAGTTTAGAATGATTTACATGGAGTTTAAAGCGGTTGTTCGCTCACGTATTATTGCGATTAAAACAGAAAAAGTCATTTACAGGTAAAGCATTACTACGTATAATTTTGTATGCAATGCCTTGGTCTGACAGCAACTGACACAGTTCTAAGTTATCCAAACCGAGAATTTTGAGCCTAGTAGCATAAGGAATTCTATTGCGTACAGAAGAGTGCAAGTTTTTTCATGTGAAATACCATATTTTTCGGAGTATAAGATGCACTTTTTCCCCTCCTAAAAGAGGCTGAGAATTTGGGTGCGTCTTATACTCCGAATGTAGCTTTTTTGAAGTTTTTTTTCAGCCCTCACGAGGCGCTAGTGAGTGAAGCGATCTCCGTGCTTTGCCTTCTCCCTCTGACTCTCAGCTTTTTTTCAGTGAAGCAATCTTGCTTTGCCTGCTCCGACTCTCAGCTGTGAAGTTTTTTTTCAGCCCTAACAAGGCGCTAGCAAATGAAGCGATCTCTGTGGTTTGCCTGCTTTTCTTATTACTTCTCTCTCCAAAGGTCAGTTGTGCTTTAGAAGCTGTTTTTTTATCCCCAAGCAGGGGATAAAAACTAGCAAACTAATGTGCTGAAGCTGACCAGACTAGCTGGATGAATACCTGGTAGGCAGATTTTTTCCCCCTATTTTCCTCCCCAAAAAACTAAGCTGCAACTTATACTCCGAAAAAATACGATACTTATTTTATTTATTTATTTGTTCAACTTGTATGCCGCCTTTCTCCGAAGACTCAAGGCGGCTGAATCCACTTGATTGTACTGATGTTAAATATATGGTGGGGATTCCAAACAGTTGAACAATACTCTAAGATTGGTCTAGCATAAGTTTTATAAGCTCTAATTAGCAATACAATGTTTCCAGAAAAAAAACTTCGCAAAATTAAATTTACAACTCTTAATGATTTTTTAGCACTGCTGTTACAGTGAACTTTGGGGCATAGGTCGTCAGAGATAAGTACACGTAGGTCCTTGACAAAGTGAGGGTCATCTGCTAAATCAATGCCATCTAGCTTATTCTGATTATGTTTACCAATATGTAAGACAGAGCATTTATTAATCAAAATTTTAAGTTGCCAAATAGATAACCATTCAGATACATAGTCGAAATCACTTTTTAAAACAACAGAATTATCTGTAGTATTGAATAATTTTACATCATTGGCAAAAAGGATGCAAATGCTTTTAAGTTGATCACATAAATCGTTGATATAGAGCAAGAAAAGTGTGGGGCCTAAAATGCTGCCTTGTGGAACACCACTGTTAACTGATGCAGGATTAGACAGTGAGCTTCCTATTTTGACTTTCTGCAGTTTATTAGACAGGAAAGCAGCAATCCACTTGTGCAAAGGTCCAGAAATTCCGTAAAAGTTTAATTTCAACAGCAGTTTATCACGTACTATTGTATCAAAAGCCTTACAAAAATCTATGTAAATTGCATCTATAGCTTTACCTTGATCAAGATAAGTAGTCCAGATCTTTTTACAGTGCAAAAGTTGTAAATTTCAGGATGAGTTTTTCCTAACACCAAACTGTTTGTCAGATAGCAGGTTGTTTGTCTCTAAGTGGTGAACCATGGATTGGTTTATAATTGATTCCATAACTTTGCATTTAACACAGCACAAAGAGATTGGTCTATAATTTTCAACTGAACTAGGGTCACCCTTTTAAAAGATTGGTATAACTATAGCTGATGACCACAGATCAGGCAGGGAACTAGTTCGAAACGATACTTCAACAATTGTACACAAAGGTCCAGCTAGGATGGTAGCAAGTTTTTTCAAGAAAAAAGTGCATGTGAATGGTGTGCATCCATTCAATCCCAAGCAGTTTAACAGCACACTTCAAGGAGGTGAAATTGAATATTGGTTAACTTGACAAAATCTACCTAATAATGGGGGGGGGAAAAAACCTAGCAAAGGAGGCAGCACCAGGTCACTAGAGGCCAATTACTGTATTTTTTTGGACTATAAGACTCACCGAAGTATAAGACGCACCAAGATTTCGAAGAGGTAAACAAGAAAAAAAAGTTTTTGCCCTCCCCGGCCCCCAGGAGCAGTCTGCAGGCCTCCCAAACCCTCTGCGCATCCCATTTTTGTGAAAAACGGCCCTGTTTTTCACAGGATGCGCAGACGGGGTTTCAGGAGGCCAAAAATGGCTGTATTCGGTGTATAAGACGCACCAACATTTCCACCCTCTTTTAGGGGGGAAAAAGTGCATCTTATACTTTGAAAAGTATGGTACATGCTTCCCAATAATTTTCAAATTGCTAACTGGTGTGTTGAGAACAAGCTCTCTTTCCACCTGAGCAGAAAGAGAATTGCCCAAACAGGAGAGGAACAAAAGATCAGCTCCAAATTGATAAGATGATTTTGGAAAATTACAATTTCTAGACCAACTGGAATGTTGGTTGGATTGATTACATGAACGCATTCAACTCCCTGCCACATGATTGGATAATCAAGTGCTTAGAAATAACAGGAGTCAGTTGAAACATCAGAAGCTTTGTGCAGAGATGAATGGCACAATGGAAGGCACAGTTGCTGCTCAATAGTGACATACTGGGAGGCGTTAATGTCAAGAGAGGAAACTTTCAAGGAAACTCCCTATCACCACTACTGTTTGTCATCACATGGATTCTTCTCTCAACAATACTGAATAATTCAGGCCATGGCTATGAAACATCAACAACATCTGCCAGGCTATCCCACCTCATTTACATGTACAGTCTGAAGCTGTATGGAAAAAAATTATCTGAAATAGAATTGCTGTCCATATACACAGCCAAGACATTGCAGTGGAGTTTGGACTGGACACCCTCAACATCAGCAGGGGAAAAATAGTGAAAAATGAAGGAATCAAAATCCCCTATGGAAATAACATCAGGAGTCTTGATGAAGATAATCACTACAAATACCTGACCATCCTTCAAACTGACAACATCAAGCACACTGAAGTCAAGAAGAAGGTTAGAAGTGAATACATCATAAGAGTGAAGAATACCTTAAAGCTGAAACTCAATGGAGGGAATACCATCAGGGCAATTAACACTTGCACATTTCCAGTTATTAGATACACCATTGGAATAGAGGGCTGGACTCAAACAGAACTAAAAGCCTTTGTTAGGAAGACAAATAATGACAATGAATCATGCCCTTCATCCATGCAGCAATGTTGACAGACTCTCCTTACCAAGGAAAATAGTTGGGTGTGGAATGTTGCAAGGATATCACACATCTGAAGAAGAAAAAGGGACTTCAGAATATCTGAATGACAGTGGAGAATATGCACTGAAGCTACAAGCTTAGTCTACAAGCAAGAACCGGTGGGACCCCGAAGTAGAAAATTAAGAAGCAAAAATGCTCTGGGGCTTTAGAATTCAAACAGACAAATATCTGCCATATAAAACCCCAGACTTAACAATTGTCGATAAAAGTCTGCATAGTGGATGTGGCAGTACCTGGAGACAGCAAAATAGAAGAGAAAGAACTGGAGAAAATCACAAAGTGCAAAGTCCTGCAAACTGAAATAGAATAACAATGGCAAAAAAGAAAGCAAAGGTAGTATCACTAGTAAAAGGTGCCTTGGGTGCAATCTCAAAACATCTGGAGCAGCACTTGAATACCATCAGCACTGACAGAATCACCATCAGTCAATTGCAAAAGGCAGCTTTACTTGGGACAGCTTCCATCCTGTGATGACACCTTTAACGCCATCAAACAACATCTGCCTGACTGAGTTCCTTGGGAAGGACCCGACAGGTAGATCAAAATGCCAAATCTAATATAAAAATCTGCCACAATAATAATATTATATTAATAATTATTTTAATAATTTACTTTAACAACAAAAACTCATTCCAGTTCATAGAGATCATAAAGAAACAAAACTTACAGCCCAGCGATCTATTCGTGAGCTTCAATGTCATATCCCTCTTCACCCAAGTGCCAATCAAAGAAGCCTTGACAGCTATCCAAAACAAATATAACCCCCCCCCCCCCAAGCACATCCTAGATCTGACCAACCACTGCCTATCCAACACATACTTCATCTATAACGGACAAAAATACAAACAAATAGAAAGAGCACCCATGGGATCACTCCTCTCACCTGTCATTGCAAACCTCTACATGGAACACTTTGAAACCCAAGCTCCAGAAAAATCTGATCACAAACCCAAACTCTGGCTCAGATACATAGACGACACCTTCATAATCTGGCCACACGGGAAAGAAAAACTGGACAACTTCCTCACACACCTCAACAGCCTACACCCCAAAATACAGTTCACCATGGAAACAGAAGCTAACAACCAACTTCCCTTCCTGGATGTCTTAGTCTACAAGAAATCCAATGGCTCCCTGGGACACACCATCTACCAGAAGAAAACACATACAAACCGCTATCTGCACGCACTCTCACACCACCACCCAGCACAGATCAACTCCAAGACAGATCAACTCCAAGACAGTAGCCAAGACGCTCATCTCTAGAACAAAACGCTTAGCTGATGAATAACACCTAAAAACCGAACTACACACTCTCACTAACGTACTAACATCCAACAGATTCCAAAGAAATAAGATTACCAACCTAATCCAAAAAGAAATCCCCACTAAAATCTAAGACAGAGAACAAGAAAACGGTAAAGCCCTCCTCCCATACATAAAAGGCACCACAGACAGAATCACCAAGATCCTCCACAAACACAACATCAAGACAGCATTCTGCACAAACCAAAAAATATCCACCATCCTAAGAAACCCCAAAGACAAAATTGAGTTAGAAAATCAAGGAGTATGTGAAATCCCATGCACCGCCTGCCCCACCACATACATCGGACAAACCAACAAAAGAATAAGTGCACGCATTGAAGAACACAAGAACTCAGTCAGAAAAGAGGAACCAACTTCTTCCCTGGTCCAACACCTTAAAGCCACAGGACATGAAATTGACTTTAAAAAGACCAGAACTATCGCCAAAACTGAACACTTTAACAACAGAATTATCAGAGAAGCCATCGAGATAGAAAAATGCCCACTCAGCATGAATTAACGAGATGATACCTCCCGCCTACCAGCCATTTGGAAACCCGTCCTTATTGACAAACGAGTCCCTAACACTAAGAATGACACCAGACCTACACTCACGAAAACCACACAGGTTGTCACCACCACACATCCATGCAAAAGGGAAAACCCAAATCCACACCGATGAGGCACGACCACAAACCAGAAGCCAGACCGCAGCTGCATCATTAGCCACTTGAAACCCCTCCAATCCATACATGAAGCAAACTGACACCGACCATGAAGATGTGGCACAACCACGCACGCGAAACCAAACAACAGCAATGCAGCTCACCAGCTCAAATCCCCTTGCAACTCAGACTAACCCGAGCACAACCAAGCCCCCACCTAAACAGAACACACCCCCATCCAATCAGAGCACAGCCAACCCCCCATCCAATCAGAGCACAGCCAAGCCTCTAACCAATCAGAACACACCTCCACCCAATCAGAACACAGCCAAGCTCCCACCCAATCAGTTCTCACCCCCACTGGCAGTTAAAAGGAAGAAACAGCTGTGATCACACATTGCTCCTAGAAGCACGAAGCCGAAAACACCAGCCTGAAAATGACAAATGAGACTTCGTCGAAACGTCAGCAAGACACTTCCAATTTTACGCAGGAAAAAACCCGAATAACCGAAGACCTATATGTGTGTGTGTGTGTGCGCGTACACACATAATATATATTATTGTATAGTCAGCAGTGAGGATGATCTTACATAAAAGAAAAAAAAACTTACTTTCCAGATGTTAAAGAATGGATCTTGGTTATTTAATTTTAAAAAGTTTTTACATTCCAGAAATAAGATGAGGCAATCCATCTACAATACATAATAAGGCAATGCATTATTTATATATTGTATATATTTCTATATTGTATATATTTAATAAGTTAAAATTTAAATTAGAACTGCATGCTGCCATGAGTTTACTAAAAATGAAGGGAGGAAAGATAGGGAAGTAAGTAGATTGATGTCGGTTGCCATAAGGGCGGAAGAAGCAAAAAGGTAGAAAACTGTTCTCATGCAGGACTGGATGGGGTTCTGCCTTTTAATTTCCTTGTAATGGCAAATGATTTCCATGTGAATGTTACAAAAGAAACAACATTTTTGAAAGTGCCTATTGCAACTGAAATGTAATTTGTTACAATTTGTAATCTGTTATATGACATAAATCACATGTATTGATTAAATAGAGCTTCGCTTGATTAAAAAAGAATAATTGGGTTATTTAAATTTAAATTTAAATTCTCCTTCCACCCCAGACAGTTAAAGAAGTTTCTGTAAAACACAATGGTATTTGAAGTTCCTGCCAACTTAGACCACCATATAAGCAAAGCAAGCAGACTCTAGAATATTATTAAATAAAGACCTGAATATATTTGTCCAAAAGGCTACTGAAGGGGGAGAGAGAATGCCTGCCTGCCTATCACACTGCGACCATGGAGATTCAACATACATGCATATATTGAAATATCTTTTGAGGTAGCTATGTTGGGTATCAAATTAACTTTATTTTGAGTGACAGTCTGCTATTTTCTCCTCCAAAATTTTCAGTCTAACTCTATTTCATGGTATGTTGACTCCCTCTCTGATTGCTCCAATATTCAGGTGCAGAGAAGTAAATGTTTCATGAAAGTGGTATCCCTGTCAGTCATGTGCGTCTCATCTTAGCCCCCTGAGCTGTCAGCGAACAGATTGTCGAATTACCATTAGAATACAGGAGCCCGTCGCTGCAGGCAGTAAACGGAGAGCCGGTGAGCATATGTCGCCAGCACGATATTGTAGCTTACGTATGAATTTGTAAAGTGGAAGTAAGCCAGCAGTACTGCAGCAATTGCTAACTGTTCTGTCTACCCGTGAATCCACATTACACCATATGCTTGCAAAATTTGTAGTTAAAAGGGTTTGGAGATTTTGTTTTTGTTTTTAATCCCACTCTCCTTCACAGTCCTGAAATGCAACCTTTCTGCCAGGCTTCAAATTACAATGCTGTGCAGACCCTCCAATCCGCAGTGGCGTCATGTTAAGAGTGGCTTCGTGTGTTTATTTTTTAACTTCACAAAGCTGTGGTCAAAGTCTCCTTCCCAAAGACAAAGGGACGATCCATCTGTCTCAGGCATTCACGGAAAATGTTTCGAGGTATCAAGAGTCTTAAAACCGAAATCCCTCTTTCACTTTATATGCCATTTAAGCTTTGCCACAATGCAAACCGCTTGGGCAGTTGCGGCTCCCACGGTTTGTGTGTGTGTGTGTGTCCCTCGTCACTTGCTACTAGCTTCGCAGAGATCCCAGGCACTGCAGCATTATTTAATTTATTGCTTTTAATTAAACAGAATGTCTTGTGATAAAAGGGAAGCTTTCATCCTCAACTCCAATCACTAAGTCATAAATATGCAGATTCCACACACATACCCTCCCCTTTTCCTGGCCCTTCTGCTGTTGCAAATCCTGAGTTTTTAATAAATGGTGGAAGTGAAGAGGAAGGAGTTGTCACGAGACCTTTTCACACTGCAATGGAAAGGGAATCACATTAACATAAGTAGGATTTATGACAGCTCAAATGGAAGCCCTAGGAAGGGAGGAGCTACTGGCTTGTAGGATGAAGTATAGTAATGTACTGTCAAACAGAAATCAAGTTTTTCTGTAGGACAGGTTTTATATATGTGTGTGTGTGCATATATATATATATATATATATATATATATATATATATATATATATATATATATATATACGTAAACTGAAATATATACATATATATACACATATACACATATTTACATACACACATACTATGCATTTATACAAACAAAACACACACACAGATTTTACTAAAAGTTTTAAAGAGCACATAAAAGCGAACACCAACTAACACAGTAATAAAATAAATGCGCAGAAAGAAAAAAAAGAAAAGAAATAGAAGCTTCCAATACCCTTTAAAGCAAATATAACTATGACGACAAAATTATCTCCTTTTCTATGTTTAGAAAAAAAGCTCGCTTTTTTCATCCTACCCTTCCCCCCTCCTCTAATCATCAAAAAAATCACAAATTATCTGCGCTTTTTTTTTCTTGTTTCATACAAAAAGTCAGTAAGAGGTTTCCAGTCAGCCATAACCGGCTGTGTAGTTTGGATGAGGAGGAACAATCTTGGTGCTCTTTTCGTTGAATTGTAGGGCTGAACTATAGGGGCTCGTTTGTCCTTTTGTCCTTGTTTTGGACAGCTGCACTTCATTCTAAGATTTCATATAAAATCAGAGAGTTGTTTCTTGGTCTCCCTTGAGAGAGCTCCTTCCAGGGGCTGGATATAGCCAGAAAGTGAATCACAGCAAGCTTTAGTATTATCTCAAATTAGGGCTGTTCTTTCTGGTTCAGCTAATTCCCAGATAAATCCATTCTATGCCTTTTAAACATTATTTTGAAATTATTAAAATCCCCTCTAAAATGTTTTAAAATATGCAGTTACAAGCCTATACATCCATTATTCATTTCTAAAAATAATACAAGCCTGAATGTCTAATGTTGGTTTGCAGGTGATGGGGGTTTTTCAGCATGCAAAGATTAAGGCCTTCAGATAATCCTAAAGAAGAGCAATAGCCCAGATCGCTTGCCCCCACCCCCCATGTTAACCAACATGGCTAATTGCAGAGGATTCCTAAGAAAATGAATTGCCTTAGAGATGTAGAAGGAAGAACCTCTTCTCTACTTCTTTCTGGTCAGTCTATCCTTTTCTCCTCATTGCAAAATACTGTATCAGAAGCATCTCCCCGTTGTTTATCAATGGAATAGCTCATTGAGATAAAACCACTCACCTTCCTAGGAGATTCAGATTTTAAATTCAGAAAGCAAAAGATGTTAGGGTCATCCAGGATTTCAAATCTTCTCTTTTGCATCTAAATTCCCCACTCTACCCCTGCACGCAGCAGCCCTTGATAAATGGGTTTGCCAAATGCATGGTTCCAGCTGAGTGGGAATGACAAAAATCAGCATTTTGCCTCCAGCAACAATGTTCATTTTCAATATTGGCCACAAACTGAGTTGCTGATGACCTTTTTTTCTTCAACCTGAAGAACTGATCTGTACCTTAACATTTTCAAAGGCCCTTGCCCATGAGCTGCAGCTGGCAATTTCATTATGGCTTTATTTCCAAATGCAAATGACTACATTTTGTGTTTGGAAGTCTATATTGTTATTTTCTTTCTTTGTTTACCCACTCCTCATAAATGCAATGCAGTGCAGTTACTGTTTTGAAACAAATGAAACAAATCACACAGTTTTCTGCTGGAAATTCCCTTTCAAGGGTCTCCTTTTTTCAAATTACTTTCTTCAATACATTCCCCATTGTACAACTTCCTTTGATACTTTGAATGAATTAAATCGTAGCGATGTCCCATTGCATTTCACTGCGATGAACCATTTTGTCATAACAGGCAAAATTAATTTTGCCTGCCGGTTTTAAGTCCTTAATTTGACTCATCCGCTGTAAATCCAAACCAACCCCTCCTTTCTCCTTTCCTGGTCAAAAATGGGCCTTCAGAAAATAAAGAGGCAGAACACAAAGAGGATGATGTAGCCTTAATTGTCCGGGTATGTACAAAATCTGCTTGTAAAGATTTTGGCTGAATCAAAGCTTGAAGCCAATTTCTAGGCCTAGTAATAGATCCATCATGGAAATCAAGCAAGCCATCAGTGGAAGAAGAACCTGCTCTCTTCCTTCTCCAGCACTGCTCTGTAATTTTGTGCTAGAATCAGTGGTGGGTTGCCCCCGGTTTGGACCGGTCCGCAAGAACTGGCAAAACCAGCAGGAGGCTCCACCCACTAATCCGGATATCGTCAGGAAGCTTCTGTAGTAAAGGTAAGTAGAACACACCCCTGGCTAGAATGTTTCTTGATACCCTCCAGAATCAGAACCAGAACCAGAAGAAGGGAAAAGGCAGTTTCCATGTTCCCATTGCTCAGCTATTTCTCTATCTGTTGAACAGTGGGGAGGCAGTAAAATTTTGCATGGAAACTGACTCCAGCTCTTCCCAAGGAAGAAACCTCATCCAAAGCATATGTCAGAATTTGAAATGATCACACTGAACTTTCTTTTTTAAGGAGGTAAAACTAACTTCATCAAGTATAACCTTAGGATCAAAAATTATTTCAGTACTTTGTATTTCCACACATTTACTGATTAATTCATTGGCCCTGTTGTTTGAGCTGCAAATTTATTCAACATATGGGCCATTAAGTCACTGCTTTCTCCTACCTTGGTCTGGTTAGTGGCAATTGGATTAACTTTCCTTCTTCTACTAGCAAGGAATATTTACTGGCTCAGCTAAAGTACTTTTTTCTTTTAAAACCTCCTAAACGTGATATATAAAAACTATTAAGCAAAGGGGGGGAAATCATTAACTCCTCACCTCAATACTGTGCCATTAAACACATCTTTGAAACACACATTGTGGGTGCTCACAGGTATGTCACCTTTTGGATTTAATGTTTTAGAAGTGGAAGCAGTTAGTCCTACGATTAAAAAATGGAAATAACAACTGTCCCCTTTGCCATCTCAAGCAATTTTAATAATTTAGCAACAAAATTAACTGACTCTTTTACCTATCCCTATACTTTTTACTTAAAAAATGATGCTACGATGTCTAAAATATATTTCTGCAATCAGCTTTGACCCTAGTTATTTCTGACAAATTTAGCTATAGATGAAATGTATTCATGGAAGCTGCTAGCATATTCTGCCTGCCTGCCTGCCTGCCTGCCTGCCTGCCTGCCTGCCTGCCTGCCTGCCTGCCTGCCTATCTATCTATCTATCTATCTATCTATCTATCTATCTATCTATCTATCTATCTATCTATCCATCCATCCATCCATCCATCCATCCATCCATCCATCCATCCATCCATCCATCCATCCATCCATCCATCTATCTATCTATCTATCTATCTATCTATCTATCTATCTATTTTATCCCGCTTTATTTTTGTCAGTTCAAGGTGGAAACACATACCTAATGCTCCTACCTCTTCTTTACCCAAAAACAACAATCCTGTGAAGTATGCGACATTGATAGAAAATGATTGGCCCAAAGTCACCCAGGTGGTTTACATGCTGAAGGGAAGACTAGCACTCACAGACTCACAGTTTCTAATCTAAGCACCCTAATTACAGTATTACATCAAACTTCAATGAGTTCTTAAAACAACAAAATCTTGATTATTGATGCGTCTGCCTGTGTTAAACCGGGAAACTGTAAAAATCAAATCTTTCAAGCATACAAACCATATCAAAATGGATCTGGTTAGTTGTTTTTTAATCTACTGGCATGCTGTAGTTTGTTTGTGGTGGTGGTGATGGGGGGTTTTAGGCTTGCAAAGATGCAGATGACTGCTAGATGGAAGCAGATTTTTTTCCACATCCCTTTACTGATGGCTGTCCAGAAACTTGCAATCCAGATATGGGTCGCCTAGGAGATAGAGGGGATTCCTCCCTCCCCTCATAAATTTAACAATAAATGTAAATCAATAGCAAAAAATAGTGTTCACAATAACCATTAGCTTTTATTCAGCAAAGTAGTTTCTATTCCATAACTTATCATAAATGGCAAGTACTAAAATAAAATACTAAACACTGGTTATACACACAAAAAATGCATATCCACACATACAGATCAACATCATTATCACCAACGTCACCACCACCCCAAAACTATCTTTTAAAAACCTATCAGCAATGTTTCTGTAGAGAACATTTGACTTCTATTCCATATGGATTCTGGAAGGCTCGATGAAGGTTATGGACGATTCCAAAGGAAAGATGGAGAAAGTAAAAAAAAAGTATTACCAAAAATCCCTGATCTCAAACCACATTGATAATAAACACCAGTTCGATTGGGAAGGAACAAAAATCATTGGCCATACCAACATCAGATATACACATGAATTTATTGAAGCCTGATATTCTATCAAAGGAGCAATTAACAAACAAATTGACTAGATCCAGCATGTAAGAAACCAGACCATTCGAACGAGCAATCAACAAGAGAACCAATCAGCTGCCCAAAATTTAAATATAGCTCCAAACGAACAACAAATCACATGACCAACTGAGCAAACAAGACATTTATACAAGACATTTATAAGCTAAGGAGAACAGGACAAGAAAATCCTGCTGCTGATGTTACCTAATCTGGTAACGAAACGTTCAGAAACTAAATTGAAATAAGCTTGGAGAGCAAACCAAAACGTAAAAGTAAATTATTTGGTTAAAAGGCTCAAGACATTTAAAACCGTTCTTGTGACAATATTCTGACACAACATTTTTATAGGTTTGGCTGTCAGCAAACTCCTACAGACACTGGGATTACAGTGTCAGAAAATGAAGTACTTTCTTCCTTCATAATGTTTGCTCATGTTATGCATAATGGCTTTGAAGACACTGAAAATGAGTCCACCTATTCAGATGAAAAAATTAACCACTTTAAAAACACACAAATCAATTTTCTCAGATTGAAAAACTGACTGCAGTCTAAGTGAAAGAGACAAGTTCAAAGTGAAAAAATGAAATTGTATTAGACAAAGTTCAGTTGGCTTGGAAAAGCACTCTTCTGCTTAGACGCAGGTTGTTGAATTTATTATGTCTCTTGACGTGACAGGCTTCCCAAATTTAGGATTTCTGAGTACTTCTGACACTCCAGGGAGATCTTACTCCAGAATTCTCTACATTATCTTTCCCATCACTATTAAAACACTTTCATTTTCTTCTTGGATAATAAGACTTGGATAATGTCTTGGATAATGGAGTGTTTCTAAGATCACAGACAATTATTTCCTTTTCCTTTCCCTAATGTTACTGTAGCTACTAGGCTGAAACCTTTTCCAATGTCTTTATGGCTTTCCACCTTTATCAAACTGTTCCCATTTTAAACGGTGAAACAAATGGAGCTTTCATCCACATACAGGTAGTCTTTGACCTACAGCCAAAATTGGGACCAGAGATTCCATGTCTAAGCAAGGTGGTTGTTAAATAAAGTTGTGCCCAATTTTATGACATTTTTTTGCCATGGTTTTTAAGCAAATCATTGCCTGTAAGTCACTCAATCATTAAGAGAATCAGGCTTCCTCCATTGATTGTGTTGATCAGAGGTTGGCTGGGATGGCCGCAAATGACAATCACATGACTCCAGAATGCTACAACCGTCATAAATACATGCCATTTGCCAAGTGACTAAATTTTGATCACATGACCGTGGAGATGCTGTAACTCTTGTAAGTGCAAGGATGGGTAGTAAGTCACTTTTTTCAGGACTTCTGTAACTTTAACAGTTCCTTAATGAATGATTGTAAGTTGAACTCTACATGCAAGAAAAGGGGTATTACGGTGTCAGAAAACAACCTTCACTCCTCTGTTGCTTGCTTGCATGACACAACAAAAGCATGATGTTGTAATAAAAGTGTTATCATATGTTCTTCTCCTCTGTAGGCACCCATATTGTGAAGGGAAAAAAATTGAATCAGTTACTGTACTATACTGCTAACTCAACACTGTCATCCACTCTCGCCCTATTTTGTAAGAGAACAACATTTGATGATCTCATATGTGAATTTGCTGCCAGGGAAAGGAGAAAAAGGAATATACATCTTTAAAACTAAAAGAGGATTTAGACAATATGCTGGGTCCTTTTAAACAGATCAATGTGCAAGTCTTCCATTTCTACAGAACTTTTTCTCTAGCAGAATATTAGATGAAGAGGTGAACAGTGTTGATGGAACATGAACTAAGGAAAAAGAACTTTGGTCAGTACCTCGCCTGATGTCTAAAGCTAAAGTCAATATGGAATGGATTGTCATTCTATTTAATCTTGTATATGAAACATGGAAAAATGATCATTGGCAGGAGCCTTATAATTGTTGTGGTTCGCCAGCAGCCTGTGGAGCTGGCAGCAGAGTCGGACAGTGATGAGGCTGAGGAAGAACATGGGCCGGGGAAGGCCCGGATGAGGGCTCTGTGTCAGAGGCAGAGATGGGGCCAGGGCCATCGGGGAGTGATGTACGGATTCCGGAGCCTCCAGAGGCTGACAGTAGAGAGGCAGAGGAATAGGAGGAGCCTATTCCTAGTGCACGTATAAGAAGAGCTGCCAGAAGGCAAGAGCAGCTAAAGCAAAGAGGATGACTCAGGAGTAGGGCCAAGAGATGATTGCCCCCTCCCATAAGGCTTAAAAGACCAGCAACGGCTCTTGGGCTCTTTGTCGGAAAACAATGTTGATAGTCTTGCTGCACTTATCTCTTGTCAGCGTCTTCTGCTTTTGAACTTTTGCCAAGAGAAGCCTTTGGCAGTTTGCCTAATTATACCAAGGTTGGTGATTAGACTGAAGAATTTGTGTTATGAAGAGTTTGTTTTAATTTAGTTTGGACTATGCTGAGAATGAGTTAATTCTCAGCTGTTCTAATAAAGTCTGTTTGTTTTGGAACTGTTTGCATTGATTACTACCTACTTGGGCCTGGGTCACAACAATAATTTGCAGTTGATACCAATAAGTTTGGTATCTGTTTTCCTTGGTTTGTTAATCCTGGATGGATATTGGTGGATTTGAGAAGAGTATGCATTCTGAGTTTTGTTTTTGTTTTAATTAGGGTAAATTACCCTGATAATGGATGCATTGAGAAGAAACTGGCAAAAGGGCCTCAAATGATCAATGAACTCTTGAAGTCTTACATGAATTGATCACAAGCTGCATGGGAGTAGAAGGGAATGTCGGGACAACTTAGTGGCCAAGAAATTCAGAGATGTGGAAGAACCAATGCACCATTTTGTAAGAAAGGTGTATTGCCATCCTGCTGACAAAAGGAGTATCTCTGTCCATTTCGTACATTATGGGTCATTTCATTTTATTATTGCTTGGTTTTGTCCAGATCATTGCTATGTAATGGGCAGTTTTCTACATTATTTAAAGACATTAATTAATTAAATTATCCTGCGTACTTTTCTATCTTGGCCTGTCTACCTTTGGCTTGCACTTTTTGAATTATTTCCCCTGTGGTCATATAGCTGTCAAATGAAAGAAACTTTAAGTATTTAGGGTTTCAATTTTTTCCCCCAAATTTCAAATGTTTCATGCTAAAATCCTGCCGCAGCTATAAACCCTTTCAGCTATAAACTATTTCTCCACCACCATCCTCCCTCCCACCCCCCAAAGTGGAAAAGATACTTGATGGCTGGCATTAATGGGTTGCAGCCTTGCAGCTGGCTTGTGGTTCAGTCACAATGGGGTGACCCTGGATATACTTGGGAGTTATATTCTATTTCACCTCTCTGAACTTTTCGTTGGACTGAGACAATAGTGCCTTTATGAAAGGTTCTTCTAGGCTACATGGAAGGGTTGACAAGAGGTGAAAAACTCATCCCTCCCAAAATTAGAAGAGGTTGTACAATGAATCTATGGAGTGGAAGCTTTGTTGAAATTATATATCTATATCTATATATGCACGGTTTCCCTGAAGAACAGAATTTTTGTTTGGACGTGAGCTGTTTTTAAATTAAGCCTGTGTAAATAAAGCTTGGCAAACAGCTGTTTCTGTTTGTGATTGTGTACAATGTGAATGAAAGAAAGAAAAGAAAAGAAAAGAAAAGAAAAGAAAAGAAAAGAAAAGAAAGAAAGAAAGAAAGAAAGAAAGAAAGAAAGAAAGAACGGAAGGAAGGAAGGAAGGAAGGAAGGAAGGAAGGAAGGAAGGAAGGAAGGAAGGAAGGAAGAGCAGGCAGGAAGAGAGAGAGAGAGTTTTACTGGACACACCAAATCCCTCCCTACAAATTTTAGTTAGGTGCTCTAATCCTGTGGCTGTAGAACAAATCCCAAAGATGATGTTTATAGCTGAATTGCTGACAGAATACAATCCATAACTGCAAAAGGCTTCTGTAAATAGAGATGCCTGCACAATGTATATACTCATGTAGTCTATACAAAGCATGCCTGTGTCATAAGCTGTGTTTTGATTTGCCTTGAGGAGTTTAGAGCTTGACATATTTTAGAAATGTAAAAAGAAAAAGAAAAGAAAAGAAAGGCCTTGAAAGCATGGGAATAAAATCTTTAATAAGTAAGTTACTCTTTTGTTTGACTTGCAGCCAGATAGTTGCCTGTTCCCCCTTTTTGCATGAATACATGAATCCTCCTCTCCTTAGTTCATGACCATGTCTCTCTGTTGTTTATATTTTCTCTCTCTCAGTTTTTCCTTCGTCTCTTAGTATTTACTCCTTTGCTGAAACCCAATCTTCATTTGTTAAACCGCCATCAAGCATGTTTGTGTGTGTTTGTAGTAGTAGTAATCACAGTAGTAGCAGCAGCAGCTCGATAGCATAGTGCTTAGATTGCTGCATTTTACATGGGACATGGGAGGTCAAATTCCAGGTGGTGCCTATTTTTACTAGTAGAGTTCTTTAGGTAAAGACCCCTTAATACTTACCTACCTGCCTCAAATATGAGAATGACATGAACTAAGAGAGTCATGCCAATTCAAATATTGCCTAGATCTGTGATGGCGAACCTATGGCACGCGTGCCACAGGTGGCATGCAGAGCCCTCTCTGCGGGTATGCGAGCTGTTGCCCCAGCTCAGCTCCACCGTGCATGCACGCACGCCTCCCGCCGGCCAGCTGATTTCCAGGTCTCTGCCGTGCATGTGCACGGGGATGGGGCACATGCAGGAGATGTGTGTGCATGCGCAAGGGGCCGGGGGGTCACGCACACATACACGGGGTTGCGCACACATGCATGGGAGCAGAGAGCATGGGGGAGGTCACACATGCAGGGGTGGAGGCAGCACAGAGGGTCATGTGCATGTGCGCGGGTTGCAGGTTACGTGAGGGGGCGCACATGCATGGGGGTGGGGGAGCATGGGAGCTTTTGGCACGTGACAACAAAAAGATTAGCCATCACTGGCCTAGATTAACAAGGTCTGTGTCAGATGTAGGGGAACCAGGACCATCTAATGATAAGTGGGCTACTGGAACAAACCATGGATGAGACAAGAGAACCTGGAACTGATGGAAAGCTACTACAACACCAGACCTAATGAGAGGGGATATATTTCCTAGGTCTTCTTTTCCTGGAATTTCTTCTATCCTTTTTCTGTTTAAGCCTTTTTGCTCCCAACCTTTGATTTCTAAGATCTGATCAGCAGTTTCGACTATTCTGCTTCTAAAAAACACACGTTCACTCATACACACACATCTGAAGGGAAAAAAATCCTTTTAGAAAAGAAATAATATAAATTTCTTTTTTAGACTTGGGAATAACATTCTTTTTCAATGTTCTGCTATGGGACATAACAACACAACCTCTAACAATTTCCAAACAATGAGAAGAATACCTGATCTAAGATGATTTTAGCTCATGATCTTCCTATTCCTAAACAGTGACCAATTTAAATATATAAATACATCTCAAAAATTAAAATGTGCCTTGTTCAAATAAATTATGTATAAAGCATAAATGTTCTCTTTGAACAAGAAGCCAGAATATTATTTCCCCTATAACCATAATGTGGATGTCTGTGGAGATTCTGAGTCATCCAGGTCATAGTTGTCTCAAAGGTGCTGTCGAGCTGCGTCCACCACATCCGCCGCTCAACACACGAACCGTGACAAAGGGGAGTCGGGCAGGCGGCAAACAAACCTGCTACGGAGCATGGCGAGGGTGCACGAGTGTTGATAGGAACCGGGATACGGATAGTGATGGTGGCACTGGGTGACAAGCAGCTGACGTCGCTGGCGGCGATCGGAGAGAAACTTCATCAGTGTCTCTCCCCCCCAACCCCCGCCCCACATCACAACTGATGAAGTTCCTTGGATGAGAAACTTCTGGAGGCAAGTCATTCCACTGATTAATTTTTCTAACTGTCAGGAAATTTTTTCTTAGTTTTAGGTTGCTTCTCTCTTTGATTAGTTTCCATCCATTCGTACCAACATGTTTGAAAAGCATTCCTTTCAAACCTTGTATACTTCCCTAATCAGCGCTGTGTAACTGCAGGCTAGTACCCACTTATTATGAAATTATGAATTATTGCTTCTGAACAGCAAAGAAAGAAAATCATGTTGCATAAACAGCATCTTCAGTACATTCTGGAATATTTCTAGAGGATGGATCTAATTCCAGAATTGGATACCAGCCAACTCTTTGCATTCTGTTTGAAATAATTTAAAATCGTAACAAGTTCAAATATATTTGGTAAACCTACTATATGCTGGGAATATAATTCCACACATAGTTATAATTTACCAGTGTGGCAACCTGAAATTATGGAACAGTAGCAATACATGTGCATCCAAACCACAAGGCTTTAAACATCCTCTAGCATTTCACCAGGCAATTTATTTTATATATGAGCTAGGGTTGTAAATGCAGCTTGGGTTAGACACAAATCGGCCTGCTTTAGATCTATACTCCCAAACAATAAAGCTGCTACCAGTGCCATTATCTGAATCCTTGCCAACTTTTCCAAAGCTAACAGAAGCACATAAGTTTCAGGAAAGCTGCTGAACAATCTTAACCACTTTGTGGTTAAGGGGAAGAATTATAAGTATTCATTTTGGGATCAGAATTATCATATTGATATATCTATTGCTCTCCCTCTTCTCAAACATTTATGTCCATTTAAAATGGCCTTTCTGATGCGGGTGAAGGAGGAGAGTGCAAAAGTTGGCTTGAAACTCAACATTAAGAAAACTAAGATCATGGCTCCTGGCCCTCTCAATTCCTGGCAAATAGATGGGGAAGAAATGGAGGTAGTGACAGATTTTATTTTCCTGGTCTCCAAGATCACCACACATGGGGACTACAGCCAAGAAATTAAATGACACTTGCTCCTGGGGAGGAAAGCTATGGCAAAGTTACACAGCATACTAAAAGGCAGAGACATCACCCTGCCAACAAAAGTGTATAGAGTCAAGGCTATGGTTTTCCAAGTTGCAATGTATGGTTGTGATATTTGAACCATAAGGAAGGCTGAGTGTCAAAGAATTGAGGTCTTTGAACTATGGTGCTGAAGAAGACTCCTGTGAGTCCTTGGACTGCAAGGCGATCAAACTGGTCAGCCCTAGAGGAGATCAACCCTGACTGCTCTTTAGAAGGCCAGATCCTGAAGATGAAACTAAAATACTTTGGCCATTTAATGAGAAGGAAGGACTCACTGGAGAAGAGCCTAATTCTGGGAACGATTGAGGGCAAAATAAGGAGGGGACAACAGAGAATGAGGTGGCTGGATGGAGTCACTGAAGCAGTCGACGGGAGCTTAAACCTCCGGGGGATGGTAGAGGACAGGAAGGCCTGGAGGAAAGTTGTCCATGGGGTTGCGATGGGTTGGACATGACTTTGCAACTAACAACAACAACAAAATGGCCTTTTATACCCAACAACAACAAAAATCCCATTGATTCTCTTGTAATTTGACTCATGGATTTTCAGTTCATTCCTGAAAAACTGTGCCACTCAAGCATATAATATGCTCACTTGAGATAGATAATAAAAGTTTTCTTCGGCAATATCCCAGAAAGGCAGCTCCCAGCCTTTCAAAAGCAAGGAGATATCCATTCCTGAGGAAAGATCACCAAATGTCTTCAAACAATGTCTTCAAATGATTGATTCCCATATCTTGCCCAGGGTCCAATGCTCAAATATTTTCATTTCCCACAAAATAAAACAAAATAAAAGTGAAGGAAGATGGAAGAAATTATAAGTATTCTCTACCCAAGGAAAAGTCAAGGAAAGAACGTGAAATACAGGTAATTCTCTATTTACAACATTTCATTTCGTGACCCCTCAACATTACATCATTGGAAAAAATGACTTATGACCATTTTTTCCATTTATAACCATCACAGCATTCCCATGATTCATGTGATCAAAATTCAGATGCTTGACAACTGACTCAGACTTATGACGGTGATCACCCTTTGTGGCCTTCTGACAAGCAAAGTCAACGGGGAAGCCAGATTCACTTGACAAACATGTGATTAACTTAACAATTACAGTGATTCACTAAACATCTGTGGCAAAAAAGGCTGTAAAATGGGACAAAACACTTAACAACAGAAATTTTGAGCTCAATTCAGGTCATAAGTCAAAGACTACCTGCAGCCAGTTGCACGTATTTATCCTATATTGATTCCTAATAGATCACAATGCATTTCATCTCAAACTAAAATACAAGGAAAGGCAGCAGCTTCTGCAGTCTCTCTTGAAATCCTCCACCTGCCCTGCCTCCTTTGCTTTAAGAATTGATTATTAACACTTCTACACTATTTCTAGCATCCTTTAGCTATAGCTCTGGCGATATATCACTAATGAAGACAGGCTTTATATCACCACATTAATGGCTTGATGACACTCTAAATTGCTAGTCTGAAAAGCTCTTGACTGAGTTTACTCTCTTTGCATCAAACGCCAATGGACGAAAAGAGCCACATCTCCAGAAGCCATTTACTCATGAAATGATTGTAAGCAGAAATGTGTGTTCGCAGCAAGGTTTCACATATTCTTACCACCGGTTCTCCCCATGCGTGCATGTTCGCTTTGCATGCGCGCCTTCCATGCATGCGCCCAGTGCAAAAATGTGGCTAAATAGGACGTCTTTACGCCAGGACAGGTGGGCGAACTCACCTGCAATCTCCGTTACCGGTTCACACCAACCAGTACAAACCGGCTGAATACCATCTCTGCAGGGTGTATCTGCTCCAAAGAACAAAAACAAGGACTTATCGTGAAGGTCTTTCCTTACTTAGACTCATTGAGTTGAAGAGTGTCCGATAGGTCACCCAATCCACTCTCCCTGATCAGTTCAGGATTCTCTAGAGCAGTGTTTCTCAACCTTGGTGACTTTAAGATGACTGGACTTCAACTCCCAGAATTCCCGAGCCCACCCGCAATTTCCGCTACCGGTCTGGCGAACCGGTCTGAACCGGCTGAATACCACCTCTGGGCATTAGATATGTTTGCTGCCTTGCGTTCTTTATAAAGATAATAAAGGCAAGATATTGAATTAATAAATATCCCACCCATATAACACAGTATATTAGTTTAGAAAAGGTTGAGAGATGCTAACCATCCTTACAGAGAAAAGACTCTGGAAGTCTGGATTTCAAATCTTGATTATTATTTATTAAATTTTATTTATTTATTATTTATTTATTTATTTATTTATTTATTTATTTATTTATTAAATTTATATGCCTCCCCTCTCCGGAGACTCAGGGCAATAATAATAATAATAATAATAATAATAATAATAATAATAATAATAATAATAATAATAATAATAATAACAACAACAACAACAACAACAACAACAACTATTATTATTATTATTATTTCAGATGAAAACCTATTTCTTTTTTGAGGAGCACAGGATCTGACAGAAAGATCGCTTGTGCTGCTTGGCTCAAAGCCCAGCAGGATCGCTTTGGCTTCTTCCTTACACGTTCATTGTAGTGTAAACTTTCCCTAGAAATTCTTGGGGACCTGGTGCTCCCTCTCTTGGTAAGGAAACATCACAACATCACTTACGATTCAGTGAGCCCAGCTAAAACATCATTATTCGCCTTCTTTTCCCCAACATTGAGATTGGGGGGGGGCACCCTGGGGAAAAGGTCTGGCGTGTTGCAAGAAATAATCAATTAAATAATTACATGTTATTCTTTATTTAAGTTAACTTTTAATTAAAGGCTTCTAGAAAGAAGCGATGTGACTCCTTGCCTTCGGTTCTGAGCTAATTTGGATGAAACCTGGAAAGTGTAGGGAATTTAAATGTTTATCATTTAAGCTTTGTTGATTTCACTGACTTTTCCTGGCCAATAAATTAAAAAAAATGGAGGAGTCATTTCCTCTTATACCTTGAAAACAAAACTTTTTGAGATTCAACGTTAAACACGCCTCCAGCTTCTGTACTCCTTTTTCTTCTCCCCTCTCCCTAAAATGTGTGCCTCAGCCGTTCAGGAAACACTGACTTAAAGGAGCTATAGTTTAATGAGCATTTGAAACACAAGTGCTCTGTGTTTGTCAGCAGTACCAAAGGTATTACTGCTGAAAAGATCTTCCAGCTGTGATTTGCTCTTAGCATGGTAACCTATTTCCATTTATCATTTCTCCAGTTGCCGGTACTGAATACTGTAAATGTAAAAAAAACCCTGGTAATTTGAATCCGAATTGACACAAAGTCTCTTTGAAAGCTTATTTCCAAGGTTAAAATTTGTCTGTCAGGATATTGTTATGATCAAAAATGGTGATACAGCCTTCTTCCCCTGAGCAGGCCTTCTTCTGAGCAAGCAACGTACTATCACAGTACTACAGCTAGATTTTGTTAGTCTGTTTGTCATTATTTATAAGGAAAACATGCTGTGACTAGTCACTGAGGCTGCATCCGGCTAGGTTAATTGTCTGTGAGAGAAACCAGAATTTATGGAAGAGGCAGGATGCAGCAGTAACTATGAAAAACAGGATAATATTTTAAACTCCTTTGCTTCTCCTATAAGAAAAGACAACGAGATAGCCCCATGTGCTAATAGGAGAGTGAGATTCAGCAAGGTTCGTTGGGCTATTTTTAAAGCTTTTTTTCCTGATCCAAGACTTATTCAGAATGCTAGGTTTTGCTTAGAAATCACCAAGGCTATCCTTCATTTAGGGAGAACCTTACATCAAACATACCTGCCTGTGTCTGCTCTTTCCCTTCCCCTTTCCCCTTTCCCCTTTTCCTCCTCCTCCCCTCCCCTTGCAAATTCAAGGTAGCTGCCCAGAATTCCATGTTTATCTGATTGTCTTCACACAACAATACTACCTGTGATATTATTTCCCATAGCTCTGGAAAATAATGTGATAGAAATATAGGTACTCTAGTGCTCTCTGTGCCAGTTTTTGCGTGGCTTTTGATTCATGCTGTTGTTTAATCTATCTTTGCCAGCTGAACTGAGGGGCACGGGTGTTTGCTCTGATTTGGAACAGGGAATAACAAAGTGTGTTTGGATACAAACTGAACCTGAAATTATCTGTAGTAATTTTGCAACAGTTTGGCTCCATTTGAGTTTTCAAACAAGAATTAGGGAGACACATTTTCTTGCCTTTTTCCCTCTTTCCTATCAGCAGTCATTCAACTTGATGAAAGAAAGCTTTAGAAAGACTATTTAAGGTGGGAACCATTTTGGAGAAAATGTCACAAGTGCCCTTATTTCTAGACAACCAAGGGGTATGAGAGGTGTGAGTGAATAGCCTGCCTTTCATTGTACTATCATTTCCTCAGCATTCTGTAATCTCCTTGGCTTCCATTAAATTCCAAGGGAAGACATGAAATGCTTTCCACTGGGCTTTTTATTTATTTATTTTTAAAGTGATGATCTTGTTACTGCTAATGAAGCATCCTGCTCTTGAGAAATGGTTAAATACTGTGCTGTTCCCCTAAAGAAATTCATCACCCCAATTTCTCTGCCCATAAATTGAGTGAAGACGTTTGAAAGATATGCCTATTCAACCTGTACATTTGTAAATAAACCTTCAGTATATTTATTTTAAACAAAAGCAAATTTGCATAATGTCTTATTGTTCAGGGAAAGAGGTGAGAGTAACTCATATATCACCCCCCCTCTCTCTCTGTGTGTGTGTATATATACACACACACACACACACACATATACATACATACATACATACACATACACACACATACAGTGACGGGTTTCACATATTCTTACCACTGGTTCACCGCACATGCACCCGGCCTTCCACACATGTGCTTTGCTCACGTGTGCAGCTTCCGTGGATGAACCCGGCCTCAAAAACATGGCTAAATAGGATGGCATTACACTGGGGCGGGTGGGCAGGCCAAACCCCCAATCGCCGCTACCGGTTCGCCTGAATCGGTACAAACTGGCTGAATACTACCTCTGTGTATATATAAATATCTGCAAAAATACTCCTAGACATCTCCCAAGAAAGTTGATGCATAGAGGTATAAATGTTCTCTGCAAGCTGAATCTCCCATACCATCAAGTGGAAATTGTATGGAACATTTAATGTGCTTTCCATTCCTTGTGTGTAAATATTCCTTTCTGTGCAGACATCACAATGACTTCTGGATATGGAGGAACAGAGCCAATAGCAGATGGAAATTTGAGAGGGGTGATCAGCACTACAGTTCTGTCAGTCTTTTCCCCATGCATAACTTTGGCAAACATGCTGTGGTTTAGGTAATCGTTGAAAAATATACGTGTTAGGATCCAGCCTAAGATTCCCTGTGGCAATGAAGAGGCAAGGAAGCTGAGTTTGTTCTGAAGATTTGCCACAGACACTTTGAAGACCTTCTTGGCTCATTGTGCATGTGGGTCCAAACAGAGAAGATGCTTTGCCAGGACTCACAGCAAAGTATAGTTTCCTTTGGGAAGATATATTTATCTCAGTCTGATTTGCTATATAAGCTATATGCCACTGGCCATAGTTTTCAACATGGTATGAGTTTAAGACTGGAGAAAAATGTTGATTCTTCTAAAAGACAAATGGAAAAGCTGATGCAGTATTTTGAAGAGAAAGGCTTTTGCAAAATGGACTCCCTTGACTATATTTTGCTGATTCATTTGGTAGTTTCTCTTCAGCTTTTCCTGCCTGCAAGCAACAAAGGAAGAAAGCTAGCATCCTCTGGTTGCCTAGGCAACAGAGGAAGAGATTGAGGCTGTTTTCCCCCTTCCCCCTTTTTTTCAGAAAGGAAGTGACTGGGAGGATAGCTTTAAACCTTCCCACACATGGTAAATTTCATCTAGACCACAGCTCTGTCTTTAATCTTCAGAATAAAAATGTCAAGTGAGGTACATTTGGAACACACATGTAACATAACCTTTGTTGGCCTGCTGCACTCAATGCATTAGAATGGCCTCTGCCAGAACTGAGTGGGAATTGTAGCAATAACACAGCTCCAGGTTTGGAAAAAGCTGTTATAGCCTGTAGTTTGGCTATTCTTGCTATATTTGTAAACCATCACCCTTGCAAGCGGCACTAGTTTTTTGAATTTTTTAACAGGTAGATTTTCCTTATTCCTTCTCTCCTAATTTCCCTTCATAAATTATTGGCTGTCACTTTTGCCACTGAATACTTAGCATGGCAGAATCATTTACCTTAATCTCAAAGCTTCACTGCAAGCACAAACAAAAACAGATATATTTTTTTAATGAGCAAATCCTTGAAGGCAATCTCTAACACCAAGAGGGTTAAGTGTCGGTGGTTCAAAATCCTTGGTTGATGCTTTGTCCAGGCAAGTATCATATATAGAAGGGAACATGAAGCAATTGATGTTGACACAATGAAATGGCTAAGAAATAACCTTTGTTCATTCGACCTATAGCTATACAGAACAATATAGTGTTATTGGAATAAATATCCTAATGGCTGTATAGTATAAGCAGAGTTCATAATTCTACTGCTTTACTATAGTTAATCTTTACGATGCATAGGCTGCACACACTGATTTTCTATTATAAGATGTAAAGTTGTCTGTGTGTGTGTGTGTGTGTGTGTGTGTGTATCAGATTCAGTCATGGTATCCCCACAAATAAGTTTGAAGCTAAGAGGAAAGCCCTGTTTTGAAAACTACCCCCTGAGCAAAATAAGCTTTGCTCCTTAATTGATTCATAAGTAGACTATGTGAAAACATGTGACAATCTGGTCCTGGGAATTTCATTCTGGATAATTCGGATTTATCCTAATCTCAGAGAGGTGCTTTAGATCTAGGTTTTGGGTGTTTTGTTTTTGTTTTTTGTAATTCTTCCATTTAATCATGACCAATTTTTGGAGGCTGCTTGGACAAGTCCCTGCAGGGATTTTTTTCAGAAGTGGTTTGCCATGGCCTCCTTCCTAGGGAAGAAGACAGATTTGGAGTCTCTCAGAATCAGCTATTAGTCAGCAAATGTAAACAGAAATGTAGAATAATATTCTTGAAGACTACAATTGAAGGTGGGACACTTTCACATTGTGCAGCACTTGATTTACATGATGTAACCACTTCTACTAGACAAAATGAGAAGTACCATAGGAAGGCCAAATTGCTTTTTAATAATAAAGACTTATGTGATCTTGAAAGGGTAATACCCTGCACCATCCACCTTCACTTGCTCCAAGTATAAATCACAGGAAAAGGGAAAGAGTGCTGTTCTAATAGAAAATTGGTTTCTGTCAGAATGGAAAACGGAAAGGAAGATCTTATCCACACGATGCCATTTTTGTCCCTGAGTAAAATGCATTCTCGGTGTTCAATTTTCTATAAATTATTTCACACTGTTTTCAGAGTGAAATGGACTCAGCCTGGTGGAGAAAAATGACATTTTTTAGTTGATACATACACTCTCTTAGGTACTAACCATCCTTTATTAACACCACATCAGTTAGCAAACTTTTGGAAGATATTAAGAAGGAATGGTGGGTGAAGGAGAATTGAATGGTGGAAAAGGATTTTTCAAAAATTTGGATTTCTTTGAGGTAACACAAATATCCTGCTTTGCTTTGCTTTACTATAACATGCTGAACATTACAGTTTTAGAGGTCATAGCAATTTTCCATTTTGTTTTTATATTTTGCTCCAAACTAGTCAGAAACAATATGTGTAGAAGAGGGAAGGTCAAATGACACTGCTGAATATAATTAACTATATTCTGTGTCCTCTGAGATAAATATTTCTGTACAAGAAGGAACCTTGCTTATGAAGGTTATGTTTAAATGAAACCTCAAATGATCTAGTATCAACTTATACTGAATAATGCCTAAATTATATTTCTGAACTGGCCTCTGAACAATAATTGTAGCCTTTTGGGGAAATAACATTTGAGTAAATCTATCCGATTCTTTTTTTAGTAAGAAGAAAATCTTACCAGTTGATTTACCTCAGGGCTTATCACCATTAGAGACCTTTAAGTTATATAGGTTTTCTCTTAAATAAGTTTTATCAAATGGTTAAATTTGGGGTTGTTTTAGCTTCTGTATTTGTTTTCTCTGTGTAGGGTCCCAGAGTAGTTTGTAAATATCAGTACAGTAATAAGTCTGTACCTTCGAGCTTATAAAATAAAAGACCTGATATATGGGGGTGGGGGTGGGGGAATGGCAGGGCAATAGGGGGGAAACAATTCCAAGTTTAGCCTCAAAGTTAAAGTTCCTACCACATCTAACAGGGATTACAATTGTTCAAATAGCTTGATAATTTCCCAGTGAGTAGATTACCAGCTGGGAAGCAGATGGGAAGAGCCAAGGGCAGCCAGCTTCTCAGTAGATGCCTCCTTTGAATATCCTATTGGGCTGGGTTATTGTTGTTTCCTATTTGTGATTCAATTAAACATCATAATTCTACTGTTTAAAATGTGTTATTTGTACTAACTAAAGCTGCCTTTATTTTCTTTTTTTAAAAAAATATCAAGCATTTTAAGTGAAAGCATAAGCCAACCGGTTATGTCCACAAAAGATGCAAAAATCCCATCACATAGGACAATGATCGTCACCCAGAGAATGTCAGAGTGTGCAACCTTATGTTGGAGGAGTGAAATTCTGTGCACACAGCGGGATATATTCCTTTCCTCTCCTCCTCCAACTCTCTGAGCAAATGTGCGTGCATGCATGGAGGGAATTCACCCCCTCCCACCCCCGTTCCCCTGATGGAAGTGGTTTTGTCAGAGCAGGAATTGATTCAGTACAACCTAGATTCCTTAAACACTGACACTTCATTTACTTCAATGTGGCTCTGGGGCATAGCTTCATTTTCTCTAGCAAGGCCTCATCACCATCAGAAATGCAGCTAGACTGAATTCCCTCTGTCCTGCATCGGGCTAGTGAGTCTCATGCAGAGGGTGAAGGTGGTGGGTGAAGCACTTCAAAAGGAGAAAGTAGCATCATAATGATCTAGATGTTCAAATTCAGGATTTCCACCTTCAGTTGGAGGAGGAGGAGGAGGAGGAGGAGGAGGAGGAGGAGGAGGAGGAGGAGGAGGAGGAGGAGGAGGAGAGAAAGAAAGAAAGAAAGAGAGAGAAAAAGAAAGAAAGAAAGAAAGAAAGAAAGAAAGAAAGAAAGAAAGAAAGAAAGAAAGAAAGAAAGAAAGAACCCCCCCCAATGTTTCTCAACTTTTGATCTTTCTTGCTGTGAAAGAGAAACCTAGGTATTTGTACCTAAGTAAAATAGTGATAAGAGTCTATCATTTGGATCCTGCTTTTCTCAATAGGGGACAAGTCTTAAAATTACCCACATCAATTCTAAAGGATAGCTATTTTTATTCCTTGGGTGGGGAAATTGTCCCGTGATATGTGCAGAGAAGTTACAATCTGCAATGTGCGTGTGTGTTTTTATTTGCTCATTGGTAAATGTGTTGGGCTACTATGCTAGAATAAACTAAATGGCCCGTGAAATTTTAACTTAGTGTATATCATGCTATCTCCAATTTAACTGGCAACTAAAGACCTCTCTTTCTATTATTAACTTCCTAGAGGGCATTTCCATGTTACAGGGCGATTGTCTCAGCCAGTTAGAGTTTAAGAGGGCGATTTTCAATCACTTAATTGATGTGTTATATGGGTTTCCCTGTTTTATGAATGGTTCGGTACATATTCAAATTTAGGGAGCATATAAAGTTTTTAAATTCTGGATAAAATAGGCCTCCCAAAAGCTGTGCTGCAAAATTCCAGTTGACTGCTAGATGGCAGTAAAGAGATGCATTTAATTATCTCACACATTTTTGCAGCCCAGATGCAAGATTAAGTGATTCCTAATCACAGATTTTCAAATCATTGGCCCATCTGGAGTGTGTGTTCTCTATTCTGGCAGGAACCCTCCAGGATCTCAGAAAAAGGTTCTTCTCATATCTTTCAGCTGATGGAGTAGGAGAATGGCTGCGCAGAGAAAAAGAAAAGTAACTTTCTCAAATCTTTTAGGATTTGAACTGGAATCCAAAATTCCTCTTCCAATCTGATTGGAGCCTTGGATGAAACATTAGATAGAAAGTCAGCTCCAACATATTGTTTTGAGTTTTGAATTTTAATAATCGAATGCTGGAGGCAGCAGGGAAATCTCCTGCTTCTAGCATACTCTAAGCCAGGTTTTATACTTGCAAAATCTAAAGAATAGATGGAACTTTGAATCCAGTTCTTTCCTTATCTAGATTCAAGCTATCAAACACTCTATCTCGGTGTACTCCAGTAGTGGGATTCAAATTTTTTTACTACTGGTTCTGTGGGCGTGGCTTGGTGGGCATGGTATGGCATGGCGCGGCGTGTACCCTTACCAGGTGTCCACTATTTGAGTGGACAATCCGCTTTTTTCACATTATGTTCACTATTTTTTTTGTGGACATTTTTTTATTCAAAAGCTTTATGATGAAATGGTACGTAATCTAAAGCTGTACAGTCTAAGAGAATAAGGACAGGAGAATCGCGTTTTGTCTTTTTTTTCATAAGTTAGAATGAGACAAAGATCGAATATCCATTGAAATCGATTCTCCGGAAAAATTAATGATGAGATTAAAATAAAAATATATTATAAAATTATGTACAGTTCACATTTTTAAAATGTATTGTAGCTCGTGTTGACTGACCTAAAATGTCATCGAGTGATGAGAGTGACAGCGGTGATATTTCGAATTCTTTAAAATTAAAGAGAGGAGTGTGCAAATACACCAAAGACTGGGAAGCTACTTTTGCTTGGATTACCAACAACGAAACCGACAGAACAAATGTGACGGCCTACTGTAAATTGTATCAGAAATCGTTCACAATTGAATATAATGGTATAAAAGCTGTCACACAGCATGCAAGCACAAAAAATCATTTAGATAAGGAGAAAATAGCTTCCAGCAACAAGCGAATCAATTCGTTTTTCATTGTTAAAGACTACTCTTTCAGTGAGAAAGTGACTGTAGCTGAAATGGCTGAAACTTACCATGGGATCAAACACCATATTTCTTTCCTGGCTCAAGATTGCGGTATTAAGTTAATGAAGCAAATTTTTGATGATTCAGAAATTGTAAAAAAGATGTCTTGTGGAAGAACCAAATCATCAGCTATTGTCAATGAGGTTTTGTATCCTTTTTCTATTGAGTTGGTTCTCAATGATCTTAAAACTGGAATTCCATTTTCTCTCTCCACTGACACATCAAACAAGGGAAATCGCAAAACATATCCTGTTGTTGCACAATATTTTACTTGTGAAGAAGGACTGTGTGTGAAAATTTTAGACTTTTATAAGGATTCTTTCAAAGATTCTACATCAATAAAAAATCAGCTGTGTCGAGTTCTTAGTGATAATGAATTGGAAATAAATAATGTTTCAGCTTACTCAGCTGATAATGCATCAGTCAATTATGGAGTGAACAAATCTGTTTACCAAAAATTATTGCTGGAAAATGACAATATTGTAGCTGCTCATTGCAATAATCACATTTTACACAACAACGCAAAAAATGCATTAAAGCAGTTATCTTTTGATATCGAAAATGTAGTGCTGAAGGTTTTTGCCGAATTTTCGAATTCTGCGAAGAAACGAGAAGAGTTGAAATCATTTTTTGAGTTTTGCGAGTCAGAATTCCATGAAGTTTTGTGCCATGTTCCAACACGTTGGTTAAGTTTGTTTAAAGTGGTTGAAAGACTTCTTTTAAACTGGATACCTCTAAAATCGTATTTTATTTCTCTTGGATCTGATGAGTGCCATAAGGTTATCTGGAACCTTATTTTGGATCAGGAAAATGAACTCGCAAAGGATAATGAACCAACAATTTCAGAATTGTATTTATATTTCACGCACTTCTTCATGTCAATAATGCAAGACACCCTACTGAAGCTGGAAAGCAAGAAAATTCTTGCATGTGATCTTCACATTATCATGTGTAAGCTGCGTGATTCTTTGCAAAAAAAATACGATGAACAGTTTTTTGGAATGAAAGTTTTATTTGCCTTACGTAAAAAACATTTGCCTGAGAATGCCATGCAAAAGTTCAAGAAAGAAGCCATCAACGTGTATCAAAGAGCCATTCCGTACCTAGAAAAGTGGTATAATTTCACCGATTCAGTATATGAGAGGCTAAGTTGTTTCAATCTAATTGATCACAATAATCCTCCAACTTTAGAAGAAATGACGAACATCTGGTTATTATCACCATGGCAAGAAGAACTTCCACCCAACACTCTCTTCGATGAAATTTCTGCCTTAGAAGAAGTTTATGTTCATCTGCAGGGCGATTCATCCCTTGATAAGTGGATGTACTTTTTCAAGAAAGAGCCAGCTCTGAGTTTACTGAAACTGTTCCAGTATTGTGCATCAATTCCGGTATCAAATGCAAACGTTGAACGAATTTTCAGCATCATGGGAAATTTGTGGACTGACGAACGTAACTGACTGCTTGTACCATCAGTTCGAAGTGAACTTTGTATATTTTTTAATATTTCTCAACGTTGTACTGAAATTAAAGAATTATTCCTTAAACACAAAGAATTGATCAAAGCTGCGCAGTCAAATAAAAAATACACACGATAGCAAAGTAAAATGTAATTTAATATTTTACATATTATTATAATATATTTGATGTTTTGAATCTTAAGTAAAGTTTTGAAGTGATTATTTTAATATGTGTTAAAATGTTTGTAAGAAAATATATAATTTAATTGTAAATTATTATTATTTTTTTACTACTTAACCCCCCCCCGCTTGTCCGCTATTTTTTGGAAGCAGACCTGGCAACCCTAGCGGCGTGGCTTGGTGGGTATGGCAGGGGAAGGATACTGTAAAATCTCCATTCCCTCCCCACTCCAGAGGAAGAATACTGCAAAATCCCCATTTCCTCCCAATCAGCTGGGACTTGGGAGGCAGAAAATAGATGGGGACAGGGCCAGTCAGAGGTGGTATTTACCGGTTCTCCGAACTACTCAAAATTTCTGCTACCGGTTCTCCACAACTGGTCAGAACCTGCTGAAACCCACCTCTGGTGTACTCCACAGTTCCATCTGACCTTTCTCCCATTCCAGCATTACTCCAACATTCCAGCATTATTCCAGAAGAAACAGTGAGAAACAGTAAGGTTTCAGCAGGAATGGTGAGAGGGGAACCATGTAATCAGCAATTTCATAAAAAAAAACAAACACTATATGCTGGTTTATGGCAGAGGTTATGCTTAACTGATTAAAGGGTTTATGGTTTAGAATCTTTCCATGAAAAAGGAACCATAGAAGGGTTCTTTTCACCCAACTAGGAGTAGAATTCAGCCAGTTCAGGGGAACTGGATGTTTATTTTAATCTGGTTCACCAAACCAGTAGTTTCAAGGACTGGCTGATCCCACCCGCCCCTCCCCGGAGTCTCCACGCGGCCCAGTTTGGATGCCAGGTAAGTCCAGGGCCCACGCGGAGGCTCTGGGAAGGTGAAAAACGGGTACCGGAAGTCCAGAAACTGGCCTGTTTCCAGCCTCTGGAGGGCCTCCGGAGCCCACGGGAGGCCATTTTTGCCCTCCTGGAAGCTTGAGCAAAGCCTCCAGAGCATGGGGAGGGTGAAAACACCCTCCCCCCGTGGTGCAGGAAGCCGAATAGGCCATGCCCTCATGGCCACACCCACCCAGCAACCAGGCAGAGAACCGGTTGCTAAAATTTTCAATCCCACCCCTGCACCCAACACACACACAAGCACATACATATGCCTCAGATTTAACTTCCCAAGGAAAAGCAAATTGCTTATTTAACATGATTATATTGGGGAAGGGGAGGGAATAGGTCTATTCAAGATGGAAGGGAAATTTTTGTTTTATTACTGGAGGTTAATGTATATCCTTACAGAGTATGGGGAAAGACGGGAATGGTACTCGAAATAATAAAATAAAGAGAGAAGCCAAGGATGCATAAGGAAGTGAATTAGGAACCAAAATGTAGAATACCTTGCCTGATGTTTCAAAAATAAACATTTAAGGAGGCATCACAAAAAGTAGGATTGGATAACTCATCTACATGACTATTCCCTGCCCTTTTTTGCTTTTCTTCGATAGAGGAGAAAAAGTTTGCGGGTGGACCTGTTGATACCTTCAGAGAAAGTAATGTGGGTTAATTTCAGAGGAGCAATAAGCAGAATTTTACTGCTTTTCTCCTGTCTACATGTCATCACCGGGCAGGAAAACAAAACTGTCAATCACTCCCTGAACATGTGGAAGGATAAGGGTGGAGGAATCCAGATGCTTCTATCCCTTCATCAATAGTCAGCTGAAGTATTTCTTAGTTTTTTTTTTTAAAGGATTCATGTTTATTTATATTTTTGTAATTGTGTATTTTCATAGAAATATGGATCTCCACATCTCCTGGAAGACTGGAGCGGTGCATATTCTCATTTCAAAAATAGCCAGAGGTGCTGCACTGAAGCCTACCACCACTATCAACTTTTGACATATCAAGGTCAATATTCAGGGCTCATAATAGAAAGAAGGAAGATTATCTAGGAGTGAAACATCCCCTGAACTGGATGCTGGACCAGAGCAGAGACTGGGGAGAAGCTGGTATATAGTGGGATTAGAGTGCATTAAAGAGAAATCGCTTTTTATTTTACTCTCCCTTTCAAAACCATTATGCCATTTTCGTTTCAAAGCTGCTTTGTCATTTGCGAATCCAGAGTCCGTCACATATATATTCAAATTTGAGTGTTTTACAGCCACAAGATCACCTGCTGCTCCACTTCCTTCTTCCCTGATCTGATCCACCAGTAGGATCAAAGTTGCTGGATGAAATTTCAGTCATCTTGCAAAGACAGTCACTGAGTTTTCTCAGAGGCATTCTTGATGTCAAAACCTTTTTGAGATTCACCCCAGTGGTGAAATCCAATTTTTTTTTACTACTGGTTCTGTGGGCGTGGCTTGGTGGGCATGGTGTTGCTTGGTGGGCGTGGCTTGGCAGGCTTGGCAGGGGAAGGATACTGCAAAATCTCCATTACCACCCCACTCTGGGGCCAGCCAGAGGTGGTATTTGCTGGTTCTCCAAACTGCTCAAAATTTCCACTACTGGTTCTTCAAAACCTATCAGAACCTGCTGGATTTCACCTCTGATTCACCCCCTTCCTTACAAATGACTGCTTCTAACACTCAGCTACATGGTTGGAGATGTCCATTCCAAAGAATTGCAGACAATGGCTATACTTTCTGGGTCCCTCCAAATAAAGTCCTGGAGTCAAAATCCTTTAGATGTGATTTTCTATCAGGATACAGATGTAGAAGAGGGGAATCTAAACACAAATAAAAAAACAGTCAATTACTAACACCTGAAGCCATCCTCTAATATTTGAGGGGCTGCCAAAAGGAAAAGGGGGTCAACCTATTCTCCACGGCACACGAAGGCAAGATAAGAAGCAGTGGATGGAAACTAATGAAGGAGAGAACCAATTTAGAACTAAGGAGAAATTTCCTGACAGAACAATTCATCAGTGAAACAACTTACCTCCAGAAGTTGTGAATGCTCCAACACTGGATGTTTTTAAGAAGAGATTGGATAACCATTTGTCTGAAATATTATAGGGCCGTGATGGCGAAACTATGGCATGCGTGCCACAGGTGGCATGCGTAGTCATATTGGTAGGCATGCGAGCTCAGCTCTGGCGCACCAGCCAGCTGATTTTCGGGCCTTCTGGGCCCACCAGAAGTAGGGAAACAGGCTGTTTCCTGCCTCTGGAAGACCTCGGGCGGTGGTGAGGAAGGTTCGTTTTTCTCTCTCCCTAGCCTCCAGAGCCTTTTGAGGAGCCTGGGGAGGGCAAAAATGGCCTTCCGACACCCCCCTCCCCCAGAGGCCCTCCAGAGGCCAGAAATGACCCATTTGCCAACTTCTGGTGGGACTGGAAGTTGCAAATGGGCTGTTTTCAGACTCCAGAGGGCCTCCGGGGCGGGGGAGGCCGTTTTTACCCTACCCAGACTCCTAGAAAGGCTTTGGAGGCTAGGGAGAGCAAAAAATGGGCCTACTGTGCCATTGCATGCCAGGAGTGGGGGGAACGGGGGAGGGTAGTGTGCACATGCGCAGGGTCAGGGTGCATACAATTATGTGTGTGGCTGCACATGCGCATGACCCCCCCTGCTCCTGGCACACGATGGCAAATAGGTTAGCCATCACTGGTACAGGTCTCCTGTTTGAGCGGGGGTTGGGCTAGATGACTCTAAGGTCCCTTTCAACTCTGTTATTCTGTGGCTCTTAATAAATCCATTACATGACAAAGTGCAGAGGGCTGGGCTGAAAGAATCTAAAAATTGTGAGTCCTCCGATGCATTGCTTGGCCTAATGTATCAGAAGCACCACTGAAGCAAATCACTCACAGAGCCTTGTTCTCCAGAAAGGGAGACCCTCTCCTCTGGGAATCTTCAGCCAAGATAGGCTTTCCCTGGCCAGAGCAGCTTCCTCAAAGTGATTTCAGGCAGGAACCCATTCACCCAACTTTAGTCTGCTTCAACAGCTGACTGGCCATAAGAGAAGGGCTCCATAGTGAAGACATGCCTTTGGCAAACAGTAACTGAGGTACCTTCACACTTCAGCAAAAAGACCATTTGCATGGGCCCAGACAAGGAATGCAAAAGAGTAGGCGAATATTGGAGACGAGGTTATCTTTCTTCAGTGAGTCCACAGTGAACTGTCTGGTTCATTAAGTGACCAGAGTCACATCTTTAATTGAATTATGGGTTACAATCAATACAATCAATACAATTACAATCAATAAGATATTTCAGTGTTAATCTAGCAAGCTGTAACTGAAGTTATTTTTTTTATAACAATCCAAGAGAAGGCTTGGACAGATAACTACCGACTATCGGAGCTGGCAAGCCTCAGATTCCTCTTGGGATCTTTATATTACCTTATGACAAACAAAGAATTATCTTAATGTCATGTCATTCAAGACATGACAGAGAACTCAGATTAAGAGAAAATAGAACTTCCTTGTTAGAAGGCAGACTCTTAACAACTGAAAATTTTGAGAAAAGGTGTGTGTGTGCAGGCCTGCAATATTTGTTTTCCGGTCTGATGTTGAGACACTGGATATATAGATCCATATTGGTCACTCCCACCTTAATGACCTTCAGAAAGCTATGAAAAGCCTGGTAATTCTCTCAGGCCTTGGAATAGGATGGTTCTCCCAGGCCTTGGAATAGGTTACCTATGGTTTGGGTTTTGGGACCCTGAATTAGCCATTAGCCACAGAAACATCAGCTGTGTGTGGTTTTATTTTGTTGTTGTTGCTGTTTAAAGCAATTTTTTAAAAAATGTATGCCACCCAAAGTCATTGAAGAGTAATGGAATTAAATAATGAAATAGATACATCTTTGGAGTACAAATCTTTAATATGGGAAGATGATGCATTTTTTCCAGAGTGCTGTCTTTGTGGGTGCCTTTCCTCTAAGAGATCAATGAGAAGGGGTAGTATTTGACTCAATAGTGCCATCCTATAGGGCAATGATGGCAAACCTTTTCGGCATTGAGTGCCGAAAAGGCCATGCAGAAGCATCATGTGCATGTACTTGTCGGGGCCACACTCTGGAAAAGCTGAACTTCTGGGTTCTAGCACACATGCACGCCTGATGATCAGCTGGCTGATGCGCATGTGCATGCTGGTTTTCAGCGTGCTGCACATGCGAAAGGATCACACTCTGGAAAAGCCAAACTTCTGGGTTCTAATGTGCATGTGCAGGCCGGTTTTTGGCACTGCCGCGCGTGTGAAGGACAGCTGATTATCGCTCGCGCATGCGCGCCAGAAACCCAGAAGACAGATAGGCAAGGCCGCTCGTGCCGGGCGACATGGTTTTGTGTGCCACTTTGGGCACGAGTGCCATAGGTTCGCCATCACGGCTATAGGGGAAGGAATTCTTGGTGTACTTTTTGATCAGTAGAATGAACTGGGTATGTGTGGATGGGATTTCTTGCCTTGACTATTTTTCACCTGCCTAGAAGGCTCCATGTCATCATCACTATTGGGGAGAGAGGGAGAGAGGGAGGGAGGGAGAGAGAGAATAGGAAACATGAACTTTTAAGCGAACTTTGCACAACATGGGTAAATCAGCTAATCCCCAATTAAGTGACTGAGAGGATAGCATGATCCATCTTTTTTGACCCCTAACTCTGACAAAAAAAAGGGGGGGGATTTATATTGGAATTGTTACCACCCTAGCCAAGATTGTGAGGACTTATTTATCTCTACTTTTTCTTCCTGGCTTCCATCCCTCCTTTCCTCGCATCCCCATCCTGTGTTTTAACTCTAAGGAACTGAAAAATAAAGCAAAAGATACAATGCCTAGAGAGACCTCATACTCTGAGACACTTTTGGAAGCACAAAGGACAATTAAAGATTGTCCTCCATGAAAATCTTCCTGTGCCTGTTCTGATGACACAGGGGAGATTGATTAACCCCAAATGTTATTCAAGCCTGGTTTATTTTCTAGGGTTAATTGACTGGGTTGGAGTGGTGGTATGATTCATGTAGCCTCCCCCCCACCCCAACCCTTGACCCAGTGAAGAGTATTGTGCGAACAGGGCAGTAGAAAGGCAAACAGATGAGAAATAGACGAATATTATTAAAACAACAGTAATTAACAAAGACTGAAATTCTACATGTTTCTAAGAAGCTGGCCAAATCTTTCTCTCCCTCTTTCATCTTTTAACAGTACTGTACCCATGGAAACCTGGGTATTTGATTAACCCCGAGCTACACATAACCTTCACCTAGACAGCTCTACTTTCAAAAGAACTGGACTTTGTAACCGGAGCCTTTTCAATTATTTCTGCTCAAAGTGATGGGAAAAGTCAGGATGTCAGGTTCAAAGGAAGAGCTATAATTTGGAAGCGACTTCCTGTTTGGACATTTTGTTGGTTTTGATCTTGCAATGTCCTGAATGGAAGGAAATTGCATAGAGGAGATACTTTCTACATCTGTGGGCCATGTCATTATTTGCAATTACATAATTTAACAAATGAGAGTCAATTGTTCACTGGGTCTGCTTTTAGAATCCTGACTCCTCATACATTTGCACATTCATTTCACAACTTTGCACATCCCTAAAAATGAAATCCTCTAACTCAAGGATTTGGAAATAAGTCTTATTTAAGTTTTTCTTTAATTGAATTAATTAAAGGAATTCTTTAATGGAATTTCTATCTAAGTTGTTTGTAATTGTACAAGTGTACCAATTGTAAAAGTGTGTTTCTTGTTTCTTGATTTTGTAATTAGAGAGAATTTAGATCATAGTCAATTTTAACTTTTGAGAAAGTTAATGTATATTAACTTGTATGTACATTAACTTTCTCAAAAGTAAAGTACATTTAATTAATGTACATTCATTAATTAAATGGAGATCTAAGCCTCTTTTACAAAAAAGAATTAAACTATATAAAGGTTAGGGTTAGGTTAAAAACTATTTATTTTCACATGAAATGAGTGTTATAAAGCACGGGTATTAATACAGTGCTTCCCCAAATATTTCATTATATTTTGAAGAGTTTAATGGCCTAAAAGTTGCATTCAGTTCCAAGAGGATCAACCATACTCATCTTCTGACATCTGAGAAAAAGTCACAATGTATCAACCTTTATTTGATATAGCAATGTGATTAATCAGTTCATTAAATGCTGGTGAAAATATATTTGGGGACTTTTGAATTTGTTCTCTTGAATTTGTGATAAAAGGAAAGATGAATATAGCACTTTAACCCTGATATATAGGGATTGAAAGGGAGTTTTGTATGATAACATTTGTTTGTAAAAAAAAAAAAGCCACTATTCTGAAAATTTCCAATATGTTGAGGAAAAGATTAGGTCTTATGAAATTCCTCCACTCCCCATCCATTCCCCTGTTGTTTTAAAATAGTAACATATTTATTTTTATATGATGAAGAACAAGAAGAAGGACATAAGAGTACAGTTTCTCTGATTATGGGAGGCAACTAGCCGAACGGCAATGATTCATTTAACAACCGTGGAAAGAAAGGTCGTAAAACGGGGCAAAACTTAACAAATGTCTTACTTGGCAGCATAAATTTTGTGCTCAGTTGTGGTTGTAAGTTGAAGACTACTAGTATCAGGTCTCAGTTCATACCTGGAAGATTCCAGCCTAATTTAGAGGATGTATTTGAGCTGGAGAGAAAAATGCAGAGGACATAAACAACCAATCAGTATGAACCACCATGAATAGTGTTAGAAACATGGAAAAAAAATCAAATTTTGGGTATAAATTCTGAAGAATATTTCCCATTCGCTCAGAAAGGCTTACTTGTTATGGCTGCAATTTGCTTACTATTGTAACTATAATAATTATACCATTTTAATCATGTTTGCCTTTGTCTCCATTGAGTCTGACATTGATGGCTATCTACACTGTAGTAGTATGGAGTGGGTACACAGAGGCACACAAACACACAGCTTCATGTCTTTCAGAGTGAGTGCAGAGTAAACTTCATTTGCCCTCGAGACATTGCCGTATAATCAAATCTGATTGTTTCTGTGATGTCATTAAGTTCACGATATGGTCCTTGATTGGTTGGGGTCATTATATAATAGGGAAAGAAATCCCCAAATGATACTGGATACAACAGGGAGTAAGTGGCAGAAAAGAAATGCAAAAAGATTGAAAATATAATATTTCAGAGAAACCTTGTCGTACCCTGAGCTTTATTTTCTATTGAAAATCCTCACTCGGCTATAACCAGATCTTTGAGATGCAATAATGTTGTAAAAAAAAATTTCAGAATAATCCTTCTGTTGAAATTATGTTTGTTTTACATAAAATCCTTTAAAAAAAAAAAGCCCAGTTAATATAAGTTTTTTAAACACATCCGATAGCATTACCAACATTGCATTTTTTTTTTCATGAGCCTAGTTTTGGAGTAGTTTCTATAGTCTACAAAAGAGGATCTGGTTTACAACCATTTAATTAAGAACATGTTTCCAGTAATTTGTCAGAAAATTGCATTTATTATACCAGCATTCTTCTTTTCGTTGCAATGCAGACCCAACAGCAGGTTATACAAAAGAAGCAACTACAATACCTCTTAAGAGAGGAAGAATAGAAACTAGTTAAAGGTGATACAGGTATAGTAATTCTGAAATACTTTTTTAAGTATGTAACAGTTTATCTGGGCATCTCACCAGTTGCCTAATTAGAAAGGGCAGATTATGCATTGATGGGGTTACAGGCTCTTGCATTAATAGTAAATATGGCTGCACTTCCTGCAAAATCAGTGGTGAAATCCAAATTTTTTTACTACCGGTTCTGTGGGCGTGACTTGGTGGACATGGTGTGGCTTGGTGGACGTGGCAGGGGAAGGATACTACAAAATCCCCATTCCCTCCCCACTCCTGGGGGAAAGATATTGCAAAATTTCCATTCCCACCCCACTCTGGGGCCAGCCAGAGGTGGTATTTGCCAGTTCTCTGAACTACTCAAAATTTCCACTCCCGGTTCTCCGAACTGCTCAAAATTTCCGCTACCTGTTTCCAGAACCTGTCAGAACCTACCGGATTTCACCCCTGTTCAAAATGAATTAAGCCAGTAATGAAGTGAACCGGTTGGGATCAGTATGTCAAAAATTTAGAAAATTCCTTACTTAATTTTGCTGACATATCCCCACCCCACCACAAATCAAAGAGAACTGATTATTTACCCATTCATTTTTAATAATAAAAAATACAGTCCAATTGTGTGTGTGAGATTCCCCAAGATCTGATGCATGCCACTTACCTTGAAGCAGTGGCCTCTTTCTTTCTGAGGCAGCTCTGGGTCATATGAGGCCTTCATTTGTGAAGTGGCTTCAGAGAATGCTCTTCTGCCGTCTCTGAAAACAGTGCAAAGCACACCCTGTTGCCACACAATTTCAGAGTGTCTGGAGGCCATTCAAGAGCACAATCCTCTTAAGTGACTTCTGGAGGCTGCAGGAGGGCACACTTCATTCTTGCACAGCCTCAACAACCTCCGAAAATCGCACAAGGATGGCGCATGCTTTTGAGAAGCACTGTTGTCAGGTGTTGGCGAATGCTGGTGTGTCCCCAAAACATTGTAGTGTGTCACTTTTGACATATGGGTCATAGGTTTGCTATCACTGAGTTAATAGCAATAGCAGTAGCATTTAGACCAGGGATGTCAAACTCATGGTATCACATTGTCGTCACATGACGTATTGTGACTTTTTTCCCCTTCGCTAAAATGGGGGTAGGGGTAGCTAGCATGTGACGCATCCAGCCAGCGGGCCACAAGTTTGACACCCCTGATTTAGACTTATATACCACTTCACAATGCTTTACAACACTCTCTGAGCGGTTTATAGAGTCAGACTATTTCCCCCAACAATCTGGGTCTTCATTTTACTGACCTTGGAAGGACTGAGTCAACCTTGAATTGGTGAGACTCAAGCTGCCAAACTGCTGGCAGCCATCAGTCAGCAGAAGTAGCCTGCAATATTACATTCTAATGGAGTCTTCCCATTACAGTTGTAATGTTAACTGAATCACTTTAAATGAATGAACTCCATCCCTCCCCTCCCCAATGTATTTGTTAACTGAATGCATGGGTTGTTAAGTGTGCATGAGGTACCTCAGAGATGGGGAAGACCATGGGGGACCTAGTGCAGGAAAAGGCCACCTGCCTCTGGCCACCCAAGGCCTCCCTGCATCCATTGAGGTATTTCATGCTCCCCTTCCCACCTCTTAGGGTCCCCATAGCTGCTTTGGCCTTCTCCACAGTTACCTTTCAAAGATTGGCAGAGCTCAGGGCTACATGGCAGAAAAGCACCTGTCTTCTCAGGTACAAGTGAAGCTGTTTTCTTTAGATCTTCTGTTCTTCTGTAGTCTTTGGAAAAAGCTTGTCCCACAGACAATGGAGGCCTGCAGTAGCATGAGATCACACCCCCAAAGCAGGGGTGGGTTCTACTTATCTTTACTACTGGTTCGCAACGGGATTGCACACATGCACAGATCACTGATGATGACATCCGGGGGAGGGGAGGGGGGGCTCCCACCGGTTTTACTACTGATTCTTGTGAACCGGTCTGAACTGGTCTGAACCGGGGGCAACCCACCACTGCCATTCCTGCCCCAAAGGCTTCTGACCCTTTTGCAAAAGCTTTTGGACAGAGAACAGAAGCCTTCCGGGGCGCAATCTTGCACTCCTTCAGGCCTCCGTTCTCCACGCCAAAAGCTAAATGAACTGTCGTAATTTAAGGACTACCTCTATTCTAGCTATAGAGGAGCTTGTCCAATTATGGCCCACCACTGCTCCTTTGATGGCACCACTTCAAAGCAGCCTTCCTTGATTCAAAAGGTAAATTTGATCCAATTCTGCCAACAAGCAGAAAACTATAGTTGTCCTCAAGTAGGTCAATATTCATTTATCCCAAAAAGTGAATGGAAAGAAAAAGGAATGCAGAAAGCCTCTATTTTTCAACCTGAGGGGAAGGAAGTTTTAACTAAAAGCCATTCAAATCAATTCTGCTTTGCAAATTGGAGCTCAAAACAAATTTTGTTTTCGGTGCCTACCAGTAATTTTGCCTTAAATTGCATTCTCTAATTATCTCACTAGCACATCTAATAATCCTAATCAGCAAGTTCCTTACTTTTGTGATTTTGTTTATTGTTTTATGTGCAGTCTCGTAATTGCTTGGAATATTTAATTTTCTATGAAAATTTTAAAAAAAAAACAAATCATAAAAGAAAAATTCTTCTGCCTGTCCACTTTTTTTTTTTGGTCCATCAGAAACCTGAGATGACATTGCGGGTGGACCATTCACTTTTGGATATTATTCTTTTTGTTACTATCCAAGCATTACAACAATTTGCACACTCTGATTTTACTTCATCTATGTCCCATCAGGCTTTCCCAGCTTCTTAATATGATATTTTAATGATTGTGCACATCTCAGTCTCAATGTTGTATGACAAAGTGTATCACTTCCAACAAGAGAGAAGGCTCATCCCATGCCTGAATTGATACCTTCACTTACAAAACCCAACAGCCAGAGGTGATATTCAGCCAGTTCGTACTGGTTCGGGCGAACTGGTAGTGGATATTGCAGCTGGGCCCACCCACCTGCCCTGGTTCTATGCTGTCCTATTTAGGCACAGTTTTGAGGCTGGGTGTATGTGCAGAAGGTGCGTGTGCGAGCAAAATGCATGCGTGGAAGGCCGGGTGCCTGCACGAAGGGTGCGTGCCCACACAGCGAACTGGTAGCAACAAAATGTGAAACCCACTGCTGCCAACAGCCAGTGATTGACTGGGGAATTGAACTGTCCCACAAGCTTGAGTAACAGGCCAAAAACATTCAGAGATCCAGGCTTCAAAGCTGGTGGAACAAACGTCCTTTTCTTGAGTTATGCTAAAGAAATAGCTTCAGGAAGGATCATGCCATGATCTAAATCCCAATGTATTGCTACATTAATAGCACTGTTAATCTATAGTGGATGATTTACATATTGGAGATAGGCACTGGCAGATGTTTGTGGGTCTGTGCATGAGTCTGTGGGGGAATCTTTGGTTAAACCTGGCTTTCAAAGACACCATGAGAAAAAAAGAGGCTTTTGTTCCACCCCCACCTTGCCTTTAAATCTCATCATGTTTAATGTTACACCATTACATAGCTCTTATTTTGCATAAATACATGATGATTATAGTAGTATAACCTTGGCAACACACTGTCCCCATGAGGCAGCCTGAAATAGAACAGAACTGCAGATTATGCCCTATAACCACCCTATGGGGAGCAATATTTTTTTGTGCTTTATTTCCCTTTCTATGAGATTAAATGAAAATGATGGTAATTGGGGGTTCTGCTAAAACAGCAAGAAGTGAGCAAGAAGAAAAAAAGCCGCTCTTCCCTTCCCCATACTCCTCCCCATAAATGTGAGGTCTTGGTCACAACTCTGTGGAAATTGCCCAATATTTAATTGTTAAACTGACCTAGGAAGCCTGCCAGTAGTGGGTTACAAATCCCATCACTCGTAGGTGTGCGCTCGTGCTTGCACACAACACATCTACGCATGCGCAGAAGCATCCGGGTGGGTGGGCGGAGCCTCCCGTTGCTGCCGCTACCAGTTCGCCCAATCCGGGGCGAACCAATAACAACCCACCACTGAAGCCTGCAATGGAGTCAAAGTAAAGTACCAAAGGAACGAATGGGGCTAGGAATTATGGGAAACGCTTCATGGCTTCATGGAGTGAACCAGGAAGTGCTGGGAAGGAGAACTGGGTGGAATTTTTATGGGCCTTGATTATCATCACTAAAGAAACTGTGATTCATAAACAAGCTTGGAGAAGTAATGAAAAGGCCAGGGCCTGTTGAAAAATAATTTTCCCTCTCCTATATTCTGACAAGAAAGAGTTATTTTTCATCCATAATATACGCAAAAGACATTTGGCTCTACAATATTGGCATTTCCCAGGCTCCCTGAAGTCAATAGATATGCTCAGCATGTTCAGTATGTTCACTGCTGCCAGAAAACCTAGGAAATTGAGTTTTTGGTGACTCTTGGGTCAAAGAGAAAAGAATCACAGCTCCATTGGCCAGGCTTCCTGGTGGCAGTGGAGCTTTTGGAGGGAAAATAGGCCTTTAAACAAGGCTTCGCTACTTTTTTGTTCTGTTCTACTTCTCTTTGCCAGAACAAATTCCAAGAGTGGATGACTACTAATAGGGCTTTTTTTTAACTAAAAGGAGTAACTGGGGTAAGGTGACCAGATTTTAACATTGGTAAAGAGGGACATTGTGGGCGTGGCTTATTTTGTGGGCGTGGCTAGCTGGTCATGTGACTGGGTGGGCGTGGCTAGCTGGTCATGTGACCGGGTGGCCATGGCTATGTGTATAGGGTAAGGTGAACAGATTTTAACATTGGTAAGAAGGACACCATTGTGGGCGTGACTTGTGTGGGCGTGGCTTGGAGGCCATGTGACTGGGTGGGCGTGGCTAGCTGGTCATGTGACCGGGTGGCCATGGCTATGTGTATAGGGACTACTCAGAGGGCTGAAAAGTCATTTCTGACAGGTCCTCACACTTTTGACTGGTCCTCACACTTATGACCATCCTCACATTTATGCCCGTGCAGCATTCTTAACAACCATGTCACTCATTTCACAACTGCTTCTCTTCACCATGATGACAAGATAGGGCAAAAATGTAAAATGTGAGGACAGTCGTAAGTTCGAGGACTGGTCAAAAGTGCGAGGACAAGTCAAAAATAACTTTTTCAGCCCTCTGAGTAGTCCATATGCATAAAAGGATACAGCAATAGAGAGGGATGAAGGAAGGGAAGGGAAATTAAAATAAGAGTAAGAGGGGGAGGAAGAGAGGAGGAGAAGGAGAAAGGAAGAGGAAGTAGGGAGGAGAAGAAGAGGGGGGGAAGAGAAAGTAAGAAGGAAAGAAAAGAGAGAGGTGGTAGGTTTGAGGAGAAAGATTGCTGTACAATAAAAAAGATGAAAGGGAAGAAAGCCAACCCCAAACAAATATAAAGATATTAAGATAAAGAATGAATGGTTAAACTTTAAAGAATAAAAGAGAACAAATATGAATAAATAGCAGTAATTAGAAACACACATACAAACATACAATTTATTTTCTTTGAACAGAGTATTTGGCCGGTTCACAAATTTAAACAGTGTTTAGTCACTTCAATTCAATTTACAATTTCTATATTTCCTTTTTGCCATATTTATTCCTCATCTATTTTTTTAAAAAAACCAATATTACCCTTCATCCTCATCTCTAATCTTAATCAAATTCAATTTTTCCCTTCTATTCTATATTATACCCCTTTCCATTGTCATCTATTTTTATATCCATCCTCACATTGTGTAATTATGTAATACAGTTGTTTAATACAAATTCAACATTTTAATATAAATCGATTAGTTATAAAACTATCTTTTTTGTATATTAATCAATATGAACATGAATATTCCAATTATTTCCATGCAATCCAATTTCTTACAAATCAATTAATTATATTTACCAATAATAATAAACCAAATAATTTCCCCCATATATTCCTCTGAACCACAACTTAACCATTTCTGCTTTCAACACAATATACAATTAATAGTATCTCAATTATTACAATTCCCTAGTCAAATACAGCTTTTTTTTCTTTTGTGTTTTAAAATCTTGAACTCTCCTCCTAAATTTCCCATTGTTTGCAGTTTTTCACCTACCTTTTTTGGGGAGGAAAAATAAAAATAAAAATAAAAATAAATCTCTCTCTGCCTCATTTTGTCACGTTGCACCAAAGATCCTGGTTTCGGTTTCGTTTCTGCAGCTTAGCTAGGGGAAAAAAAAACTGCTTCAGGAACTCTTTACACTGATTGCCTGTAGGGCGGCCCTTTGAAGCCCCGGGCAAGAGTTTAAACAGTTTTTTTTTCTTCTAGCCATCAGCTGGGGCTCAAGAGGCAGCGGGACTGAGGAGGCAGAACGAAAAATCGGGACTTTTTTGAAACGCCGCGGGACGCGGGACAAATTGCTAAAAATCGGGACTGTCCCGCCAAAAGCGGGACGTCTGGTCACCTTAAACTGGGGCAAATTTTTATGACATGGATCTAGATTTAGAGGGCTTTGTTTATAGTGGTTTGCCTTCCTTTCCTGCTTTGAACAGGGGAAAAATTCCTAAATACATAAATATCCTGGATTTTGAACTCTGGTTTTGTTTTTATTCGTTTAGTTGTATTCAATTCTCAGAGACCATCTAGTTAAGCCCCTGCAGGTTTTTTTGGGGGGGCAAGATTTTTCAGAAGTAGTTTTCCACAGTGATGAAATTCAATTTTTTTTTACTACTGGTTCTGTGGGCATGGCTTGGTGGGCATGGTGTGGCTTGGTGGGCGTGGTTTGATGGGTGTGGCAGGGGAAGGATACTGTAAAATTTCCATTCCCACCCCACTTCAGGGGAAGGATACTGCAAAATGCCTATTCCTACCCCACTCTGGGGCATTTGCCGGTTCTCTGCACTACTCAAAATTTCCGCTACCAGTTCTCCGAACTACTCAAAATTTCTGCTACCGGTTCTCCAGAACCTGCTGGATTTCATCCCTGGTTTGCCACTGCCTCCTTTCTGGGGTTGAGAGAAAATGACTGGCCCAGCGGGTTTCTCCTGTTTTCTAGACCAATGCCTTAAGTTATGTTTACTGAAGCATAAATCCTAGTTAGTTCTCATGATCTCATCCAGAGACAATTGAAGGAAGGGAATAATCCTACCATTGATAGCAATGGGATTCAGCAGAGCTGACTTTGACTAGCTCATGCCATTTGTTATCAAATTGCAGGAATTTTTCTCATCCATGAGCTTCAGATAGGTGAGGGTGGATGTTCAGATAGAAGATTTTCAGAATGGGGCAAATGTATTCAAAAAAATCTAGTGATGACAGTTGGCTTTAAAGCATTATAAGTTACTTTCTTGATTTTAAGGTCTGTGTTAAAAATAACCATCCTGAAATTAAGCAATATTTACATATAACTTGGTAAAGAATGCAATTTATAGTACTAAAATTTTCTTAATGTCTTTTTCCTATAAGAAGAAAATTAAAGAAAATGTCTCAACAAGTCTATTTGTGCAAAACTAAAAGGATCAGAACAAGTTCTTGAACATTTACAAGTTTTGGTACCATATTTTCCTAGTAATATTATATTTTTGCAGTTTTATCCTAAGACACATATAAAGAGACCATGCAACAATATTAGGCATTGACCTTCAGGATGACATCCTGTCCTAAAGAAAACTGCTTTCTCTGTAGGCTACAGTGTGACTTGTGTATTTTTACCACATCAGTCATGGGTAGCACATGAGGACTTCAAGAGCTGTTGTTCCTTGACAAAGCAAACATAAAGGAACAATTGAGAAAGAACCAGACTGTCTCTTTTAAGCAATCCCAAGAAAAGTAGTGATTTATACCTACGTATGTTTTTCCCAGAATGGGTGAGGTGTCCCTGAGTGTATTGTGATGTGAACCTTCAACCTGTCTGTAAAGAATATAATCTGTACTCAGCAAAATGAACTGAAGCATGCATCATATCTCAAAATATAAAAGAGGAGTCCTAGATTGCTGCTGGCCTGAACATCTGCCTGAATTTTTTAACCATTCGATATGGAGTGACATACCAATGAAATTTCTATTATGAGTAAGCATGGGTACTCTATACCTATCACATTTGCAATAGTGATGAATATCTGTAACTCGGGTGTAGGATGAAGTAGAGGTTGATTCTCCAAACATGTGGGCTGTTTTCCCCTAAATTTAGGGGAATCCCCTAAATTCTGCTGAACATGTTACCTAACCTGGTAACGAAATATTCAGAAACCAACCCACAAGCTTGGAGAAATTCAGCTGAAGAAGTTACCTAGCCTGATAATGAAACATTTTGAAACCAACCCACAAGCTCGGAGAATGAACCTCCACCCTCACCTATCATATTTGACACTGCAACATATTGTTTTTTTTAAACACACCCATCCTCATTTGCAAGGGCTAGTTTGGTGTCAGACTAGAAACCAAGACTCTGAATTCAAGTCCCACCTTTGCCTGAAAGCCAGCTAGGTGATCTCGGGCTACTTACTTCTCCTAGCCTTAGGGATGGGGGGAAAATCGGTGGCTAGCTGCTTCCAAAAAATGTTACCAAGAAAACTGCAGGAGACAGTCCCCAGGAGTCAAAACTGATTCAAAATGTTTTCTTTTGTCATGGTTGCGCCATTGCTGACCACCAAATAGTGATTGGCATGCAGGCAGCAGCAACTCAGCTCCATGCCTATTACCAGCCTTGCATTTTCAGCAACATTCCCTTTATTGCCGGCACCCAGGGCAGACCACCTCTCTCCACTCTTCATATGCCACTGCTGCCAAGCAGTCCCATTCAAATATTCCTCTTTTCCTTGTGGCATTCTTGTGGCGCTAGGCAATCTGACATCCTCCCAATTTTTGTTTTTGAATTAGAACTCCAGACGAACTAGCAATTGTAATGAATGCTAACTACTCTGAAAGTAGTTCAGACAATTTACTGTAGAAGACACAAGAAAACCTCTCCCTGTAGCTGTGTAAGGCTTTCAACCTCCACTATGCATTTCTACATTTGTGTTTGAGGCATCTCAGACTGAATGTATACACCTGTATGTTGTCTAGGGAGTTTCTCAGTCATCCAGGTCATGGTTGCCCCAAAGGTGCTTCTTGAATGAGAAGCAAAACATCTTTAAAGAAAAACCAGAAAGTCCAGTTGCCTCTTGAAAAAAGCACCTTTGGGACACGTGTGTTATAATTAAAGTAACTCTACCCCATCCAGATGCCTGTTTCTAAAGCACCAAAACCAGCAAATTCTTATGGCACTTTAGGGACTACAAGAGTGACATTCACTTTTGTGGCTCACAGATGCAAGGAGCAATATAGCTTGAAAAAGCGGGACTGAAATGCAGGAGGCATAAATATCTTAGAAATAGCCAATATCTCACTTGAGTTTCATTTATCTTCCTTCTATGCTTGTAATTTGATAATTTGAGCTGAAATTAAGGGGCTGGGAGAGTTTAGTCAGGTCTATGATTTTCCAGTCCAATAAAAAAAAAAAGAAAAGAGCAGAGACTTTAACAGGGTTTGCAAACTATTTTACAATATCCTTAATTTCAGAGACTGCCAAAATATTGCTTAGGATTATCCAAAGACAGATTGGAGCCTTACATGAAAAAAGAGATGCCAGATGTTCAAGTTGACTTTGGAAAAAGCAAAGGAGAATAAGACATCATTGCTGATTCATACTGGATAATTGAGAAAGTCAAAGTGCACCATTAGGAGACTTCAAAGTATAGGTTAGAGATCATGGAGAAAATCTATGTGTTTGCTAAGAACTGAAAAGGAGTTGATGGCCCATAATCAATCAATCAATCAATCAATTATCTTCCACATTGGGTTTGTTTCCCTTTCTTCTCATTTTCCCTCTCCTCCTTTATTTGAGTCAGCCTGGGGCCAGAGTGACCTGTGCACAAATCAACTGTCTGCACAAGGATTTTATTTAAATTCAGGCCCTCATCAGTCCAATCTAAGAGGGGCAATGCCCTGAATCACAAACTCCTAGAACGTGAGAAATCAAAATAAGGATTTAGAATTCCTGGCAAATACTTGATTTAGATTTAAGAGATTGCCATTCATTGAATAGTGCAGCATGGGTGATGGTGGTAGTGTTAAAGACAATTCATTGGTTGAATTAGATAAAGAATGAAAATTTTTTTTTTTTTTAAAAAAAACATTCATACAGTAGTCCCTTGAGGCATCTTCTCTGTTCAGTGAGAAAAACAGGGTTAGTGGTAATTTAATATAATGCCAAATGAAAATAGCAAAAATTAATTGTCCACATGTAAATTAAAAAAAAAACCCTGCCTTCATGAGATGCAAAGAACTGAAGTAATCAAAGAACTGAAGTAATCAAATCATCTGAAGATAACAGTTAAACCCTGACTACTGGGAGATTTCTTCCTTCCTTCTACTGTTCTGAGAATTCAGCCAAACTATGCTGATACCAGAACACATTGTCCTTACTACAATAGTGTGTAAACAAATCCTTGCTATAAACTGCATGTGCTAATAATTATGCAAAGTTTTAAAGGATGGTCTTTCCTTTCCTTTCCTTTCCTTTCCTTTCCTTTCCTTTCCTTTCCTTTCCTTTCCTTTCCTTTCCTTTCCTTTCCTTTCCTTTCCCTTCCCTTCCCTTCCCTTCCCTTCCCTTCCTTTCCTTTCCTTTCCATCCTCATCCCCATTCCATTCCTTGGGGTGGGCTGGTTGGAATGTCTGTCTCAAACATGTCTTTACCATATGAACTTGAGCTTGTTGCTATCTCCCTGTCTTCATGGGATTGTTGGAAAAATAAAATGATAAGCTAGAACATGAAAGAGGTATGTTGAAGTGATCATATATATACACACACACACACACATACACACACACACAAAGTGGTGGGATTCAAATAATTTAACAACCGATTCTCTGCCCTAATGATTTCTTCCAAGAACCAGTTCACCAAACTGCTCAGAAAGTTAACAACCAGTTCTCCCGAAGTGGTGCGAACTGGCTGAATCCCACCACTGTGTATATATATATATATATAAAATCTAATTTAGACACTGCCTGAGATTGGCCTAGTACACACCAGAAAGCTGAAAGGAAGGAAACCACAGGAAAGGCCAGAAAGCCACAGTATGTTTCCTGCTTGAATTAACGATACAAACCTGACCTTCGGGCATTTAGTGCAAATAATTTACATGATACCTGATGTGAATTATGTGGAGCTGGCAATCATTTCAACATGCCAAGAGAATGAAATGAACTGCCTGGAAAAGGAGAATGTGAAAACAGACAGGAGAATCTTGCAACTTGGAAAGCACTGGATGGTGCTCTTATTCTTCCTCATAGAATGCCTACTTCATTAACATGTAAGCCCATTAATCTCACAGTTGGCATATGAATTCCCACTTGATTTGAACATCTGCCTGGAAGGTGCATCTCTAATTAGAACAGACATGTTATTCCACGATTAAAATAAATATCAAAACACATTTCTGCTTCTTCTAGTTAGCTTTTCCTCGAACTACTGTAGCTGAAGTAATCATGGCTAGAGCTTGTCAACTCTCAGTGGTGCTAAGATTTCATTAAGAGAGGGGCGATGCAAAAGAGTAATTCAATACACATTTATGGGATAAATGTCCACAGGGTTTTAGTTCTGTCAGATCAGGAGGAGAGCTAAATAAGCCTCTTGAACTGCAGTTTCCCACATTTAAAATCCAAATATCTTCAAGTAACTTATTTAGTCAAATGCTAATTTCTTAACCATAAAAAAGTATGCACTCAGTAAAAGCAAACCCACTACTTTAAAGCATTTGATATCAATATCGCTGAATGATTTCATGCGTGAAAAGGACGGCCACAAGTCAATATTGTTTCATGGATTGTGGAGCTTAGATGCCTTGACTTAAGATTCGAAGTCAGGGGTTCTTCTGGAATTAGGTTACTTCCTATTTTCTTGAATGGTGAGGACCAGGGATACCATTTTATGTTCCCTTTGAGTGAGAAAGCACCCTGGAGATTTATGTCTTTGCAATATTTCTTGCAAAATGTTTGATCCTGTTAGGAATTGTTATGTACTCTTTCTATGACAAGGCTAAAAGGAGTAGTGTAAGAAAACAAAGATTTCTGCCCCCAAAGATTTGGACCACACCAGTGGTGATATTCAGCCGGTTCTATCTGGTTCGGGTAAACCAGTAATGGCAGCGGTGGGAGGCTCCGCCCACCCGCCTGGACATAACTACGTCCTGTTTTTGATGTTCTGCGCATGTGTGGAGGTGGTGCATGTGTTCACATTTGTGAACCAATAGCAAAGGTAAGTGAATACCACCCCTGGACCACACTATTGTTAACTATCATTGGCTAAATTTCACTTGGTACGTCTAGAAGAGCCTGTGTCTATTCCCAAATTGGAGTGGGTATTACATACCAGAACATAAACACTTCTAGAAACAAAAGGAGAGAAATGCCAGTTTATTAAATATCATTAAAGACCATAGTTTATAAACATCATAGGTTTAGTCATAAAGTTTACAGTGTAGTATCTTAGTGGTAACCAAAAATTGCCACTCATAATAAAATACTGTATCTAGATTTGTCCAATTATATAGGTCTGGATATTAACCAACTATATGGCATTTGTGTATGATTTTTTTAAAAAATTGATGGAATAAGCAGTTATTTTCAGCTGGTAGTTAATATGCAGCCAGGCACAATTCGTTTCTGGGAATAGTGAGGGCTAGACTACATATAATGGTGAAGAAGTCTTTTGAAGAAGTGCAGATCACTGGGAATAAAGGGTGATCAGAGAGAGGTTCTGGCTAGAAATCCAGCTTTTTGTAACATCCAAACTCTGAAGCTGTACTTCATTGGTAGACAACCAAAAAAATTGTAGAATGAATGTAAAGAGGTGCTTCTGAATTTATTAACTATTCTGGATTCTGCTCCAGTGCCTTTCTGCTCTTATTCTTCTGAGCTAAAAGAGAAAGGCACAACTCTAAAGCTACTCAATAGCTTAAAGAGATGTTGGGTCTTTCTTTTTTTTTCTTCCTGATGCTGACTCGTATTCTTGTCAACAGAAAAACTGTGAGGTATCAAAAATTTCAGTTCCTCATGCTGTGATACGATGGTTTCTTCTCATCTTTTGTTCTGAAGGGCGAGGGCAATAAAGCTAGAGAGTTTAGCCAATCAGTTTATTAATGCTTCTTGAAGATGAGGAAAGAAGATACCACTCTTTGTCAGCAAATTAGAACAGAAATAATACATGACGTTCGGGGATTAGTAATATTGACAACAAATGTTTTGCTGTTGTAGTTTTCTGCTGTACTAAGGATGGATAGGTAACATTTTCACTCAGCAGGGGGAAAGACTAATAGAGAAAATCAGGGGGAAAGACCCATTTATGGCAAACAAGATGTCCCAAACTCATAATACAGTGCTGAGTATATTTTAAACACCATTAGAACTAAATGGAATACTTTAAAACACATTACAGGTCAAATCCCAAAGCAAAATAGAAATGGACAAACCACACTCAGATAGATTCATGCCTGGGTTAACCAAGCTCTTTTCCTAAACCACAACATTTAGATAAATTGGAGCCCATTTTGGAACCATTTTGATCCTGTCCTGCTTCATTGACATTATGCAGGGCAAGGGCAACAATTGAAATTGCTCTCCTCTGTTTCCTGTAAATCCCTATCCCTTCTCAATTTCTCCCTCCCTGCTCTTGTCTATCAGTTTGTTGGCTTGGCCCTTACGCCTGCTGTAGCTGTAACTACACTACAGCCGTAGCAGATTTTGCTCTTTTATCTGGCGGAATAGACACCTCTGCTGGTCCCCTTGGAATTCTGTGGAGGTCAAGAAGGAGAAGTGGACTTTCATCATTGCAGATAAACAGGAAGGGAAAATGGGGATGCGTTCAGACTGAATAGGATCCAGTGTTTTGCCTTCATTGATAACTGGATCTACAGAAGAACCAATAACCAATTCCGTTGTATATATGATGTACAATGACAAGAAAGGCTGTACTAAGAAGTAAACTTTCTCCTTTCCTCTGAGACTGAGCATGACAAATGATCAATGTTAATATTCTACAGTGAGGAATTTCGAACTCTGGCATATATGAAAACATGGAAGAAATTATTAGATTAGACTGCTCAACCAATAACTCCCGTCATTCACCCTAAACTAAATGCATCTTATATAAGTAAACAATGCCAGCTCCCCAGGATTGTAATAAATCTCTTTGATTTGCCTTGGATTGGGGGGAAAAAAACCCAGGAGGGAAGTATTATTAAGCACCTGGTAGGTCACAGTATACTATGGCGGGAGTGGGGAGGGATTTCACTTTATTACTGGGTGAGTCACAAGAAAATCATATACATGGATGGAAGGAATAGACACATTTGAGGGGGGCACGGCAGAGTCTCTAGTTTCTGTCAGGCGCGAAAGACCAGTTCCACATGTGAAGGTTCAAATTAACAGATGTATTGATAAAAGCTTATACACAGGAATCTTATCAACTAATGGTCAGCACCTGGTTAGAGTTAGATAAGGGGCAACAACATTCAAGAAAGGTTGGACCTCATTCTTTGGTGGCTACATAAGGACTTTAAACCAGGGGTGAAATCCAGCAGGTTCTGACACGTTCTGGAGAACGGGTAGCGGAAATTTTGAGCAATTCGGAGAACCGGCAAATACCACCTCTGGCTGGCCCCAGGGTGGGGTGGGAATGGAGTTTTTTTTTTTTTAATTTGATTTATATGCCGCCCTTCTCCGGAGACTCAGGGCGGCTTACAATGCGTTAAGCAATAGCCTTCATTCTTTTGTATGTTTTTTTTTATACAAAGTCAGCTTATTGCCCCCACAAACTGGGTCCTCATTTCACCTACCTTAGAAAGGATGGAAGGCTGAGTCAACCTTGAGCCTTGGAGAGATTCGAACCAGCAGAAATTGCAGGCAGCTGTGTTAATTACAGGGTGCACTAAACCCCTGTACTATCAAGGCTCTTGTTATGTTTTGCAACATCCTTCCCCTGGAGTGGGGAGGAAATGGGGATTTTGCAATATCCTTCTCCCAGGAGTGGGGAGGAAATGGGGATTTTGTACTATTCTTCCCCTGGAGTGGGGAGGGAATGGGGATTTTGCAATATCCTTCCCCCAGTGGATGTGGGGAGGGAATGGGGATTTTGTAGTATCCTTCCCCTGGAGTGGGATGGGAATGGAGATTTTGCAGTATCCTTTCCCTGCCATGTCCACCAAGCCACGCCCACCAAGTCACACCACGCCCACCAAGTCATGCCCACAGAACCGGTAGTAAAAAAAATTGGATTTCACCACTGCTCTAAACTGATGCCTCACCCCGTAGCTCTGCAAATCTCTCCTACAGTTTCCTCACTACATCAAAAGATAAATATGGATAAATAAAGAAATTCTCACACATTGTGACAATATTTACTCTCGTCTTAGATTCATTTTTGCAACCAATATTGCATCAATTCAATGATCTCCCAAGAGGGTTGGATTATGAGTCTGGAAGTTTGATCCATTACACAAGAAAGAAAATGCTGCCTAATTACAAACAGGAATGAAAGGATCTTTCTGTTTTGCTTTCTCCACTATTCCCTTTTTTTTTTACCACCAGATCCTGCAGAAAGGCATCTTACAAGCTCTACATTTAGCAGCCCCTAGGTGGTAGGCCTTCTCCACAGTGACACCCACATTGTGGCATCTCTTCCCTCATGAGATGAGGTTGGCCTCATCTCTTCTGAGCAACCAATGGTCCCTCAAGACTAAGTGGTGTCAGCAGGCCTAGAGGTCCCAGGGGATGGGTGAGCTAATGAGGGGCTTCCACTTTTGTTAATATCTTTTCATCTACTTTTGACTTTAGCTTATATTTCTTTTTATAGTTGTTAATGTTCAATTGTTAATAATTATGATAACTTTAGTATTTATTATTTTAACTTGTTCTAAACCACCCATAGGACACTTATGCTGTGAGATGGGTGGCTGCATAAATTAAATGAATAAAATAGAAATAAATTAAATAAAATAGTTATTGAATGTAAGCCACCTAGGGTCATCTGGAAGTCAGACAGCTTCCAATATTTCAAATAAATAAATAAATAAACAAACAAACAAACAAAAAGTTTTGTTATCACCATCCAAAGCTCCTCCCCAATTTTTTTTACATTTAAGTTTCCGTACTACATACATCTTTCTGTCAGAATGTAGGTATAAACCACTTTTGGAGTCTGAAATGGATCTCTGTAAACAGATTGATTCTCTTTGAGTCTTTTTGAGGATTTACCAGTCTGTCTTCTTGCCCAAATAAAGCAAGTCCTTCATTTACAACAATTCATTTAATGGCCATTCAAAGTTATAAAGGCACTGAAAAAAATGACTTATAACCATTTTTCACACTTACAACCATTGCAGCATTCCCATGGTCATGTGATCAAAATTCAGACACTTGGCAACTGACTCATATTTATGACGGTTGCAGTATCCTGGGGTCATGTGATCACATGTGACCTCCTGACAAGCAAAGTCAATGGAGAATAATAATTATTATTATTAATAATAATAATAATAATAATAATAATAATAATAATAATAATAATAATAATAATTTTATTTCTATAGCCTGATTGACTTCACAATCGTATTCAACTGCAGTGATTCACTTACTCACTCACTGCAACAAAAATTCTGGGCTCCATTGTGCTTGTAAATTGAAGACTACTTATATAGAGAAATGTGTTTAAATGACATTCATTCTCCCACTGAGTAGCATGGAACGCTTGTGTTTCAATCAAATAGGACAGAATTTTTAGACAAGCTTAAAGTATTTGAAGGAGACACAGTATGCCAGACTGAGTGAGACTGGGTTTAGGATTTTTAGCTACATACCTTGAAAAACTGTTTTTCAATTAGAGCAGAGATTGATCGTCTTGGAGGGGGGTGGACTTCAAACAGTGATGAATAAAGGCTATGTATGTAAGGACCAAGAACTGGTCAAAGTGCTGAAGGACTTGGCAGGTAAGGAAGAAAGAGAGAGAATCTTACAAAAGAGCATTAATAAGAGCTAAAGGGAACAGATCTATAGAGATATATGCCTCCTCATGAAAGATCATGCTTGGCTCAGCCTGAGGGAGAAATGTGAAGAAAGCCACCATAATGGGAAAAAGTAATCTTGGAGTCATTCTTCCCCCTACCCCAGCTTTAACAGTTCAGATGGTTCTAGTTCATTCAGACTTGTAGAGTTAAGATATCGATTTGTTGTAACAGACATATATATATGTCTTCTTAAGTTTTCGCGGGTGTGTAAATAAATGTTAAATAACTTAGTTAAAATGTTTAAAATTCTGGTTAAAATCCTAGCTTAAAATCTTCCAAAAATCCTTACAGAGCACTCTGCAAGGTCCTTTAAAACCTTAGCTAAAATCCTATCAGTACCTTAAAAGTTTTTCTTTCTAGCAACGTTTCGACAGGCTCACAATATATATATATGTATATGTATATGTATATGTATATGTATATGTATATGTATATGTATATGTATATGTAAAAAAAAAAAAAAAAAACCCAGCAAGATTGAGGTTTAGTGCTGCATTCTTTTATTCCCTACACAACAGAATACAAATCAAAGGAAAGTGCCCAGAAGACTAGGTTTTAGCAAAAGGATTAAAACAACAACAACAAAAAAAAAACTTTCCCCAAAATATATTATGCATTCTCTGTTTCTTGTTTGATAACAAAAAAGAAATTTGCCTGAGGGTAAAGGAGATAGCCCTATTTTTAAGATATATCTGAATGCTTTTCCTCCCTGCCTATTGTGATTTATTTTCACATATGTGAATGAAAAAATGTTTCTTCTTCTTCTCCTCCTTCTCCTCCTTCTTCTGCTTCTGCTTTTTGTGCTTCTGCTTCTGCTTCTTCTGCTCCTGTTCCTCCCTTGTTTCTAGCTCCTCTGGGGCAACTGAGAAGGCTAGTGTTGTGGCCCGCCAGTGGCCTTCGCGGATCGTGGCTGATCCCGATGACGAGGAGGCTGGTGTGGGGTTGCGCCAGCAGCCTGCGCAGCCGGCGCTTGCGTCAGACAGTGAGGAGGCTGAAGAGGATGTGGTGCCAGAGGCAGAGACTCAGCCAGGGCCTTCAGAACCTCCAGAGGCTCCTTCAAGTGGAGAGAGCGAAGTGGAGGAGCCTCTCCTCAATGCTCGAGCACACAGGGCTGCCAAAAGGCAGGAGTGGCTACTCAGGAGGAGGAGGTCTCCTCGAGAGTAAGGCTTGAGGATAATTGGCCACTCCCTTAGCCTATTTAAGTCGCACACAGTTAGTAATTTCTTGCTAGAAACAACTTGTAATTATCATCAGAGCATTTTTGGAAAAGTCTTATCATATCTTGTTTTCTGGTCTGGTTGCCAACCTTTGCCGGACTTTGGTTTATTCCTGCTACTTAATAAATTTGATAAGGACTGTTGGTGTGGGTCAATATCCTCGGGAATCTGGAGCTGGGGCAGAACAGCTAGATACTCTTGAAACACAAGGAGAGTGGGTTCATGCTTATCTTCATCATGGTGGGATAAAAGTGTGTTACCTCCCAGTTCATCTATGAGTTTGGGAAGGGTGAGATTACAATGCTTTGTATTTTCAGCATCCTCATCCATTTTAGCAGTTGAAAAATACTTTTGTGTTTTTCATTGTAGAAAATCTAAATTATATGGATTTGGAGAGTCAATTTTTTTGATTCTTTATTGAACCATCTGAGTCCCTTCTTTTCATAGAAAATGCATTTTTAATCCATTTCATTTTTATGTTGCTCAGTTTGAAACTGTATATTTGCTAATTGCAGTGGCATTTAGAACTCCGTGGTGCATAATATTCCAAATTCATTCTTTAAAATGGCCAGTGGAATTAAAACCAGGATGTGCTCTCCTACATAAATCAAATTATGGGATTACTCAACCCAATAACAAGTGCTGCTTATAAGTAATCATCGCTTACTGACTTCCTCGTTTAGCAACCAGTGAAAGTTATTGTGGGGCAAAAAACAGCTTTTTGACCAATTGTCACATTTATGAGTGTTGCAGCATCTCACAGTCATCTAATCATCATCTGAGTGCTTCCTAACCAGCTTGCAACCAGCAGAGTTAAAGATGAACACGGGAGTACAAGTGTAAGTCATGGTCACATGATGTTTCACTTAACAATCACAGTGACTCCCTTAACAATCAAAGTGACGTTGTAAGTCTCTCACTGTCACATGATTTACCGCTCAGTGACCATGGAGTTTAGCAGTGGAGTTGCCAATCCCAATTGTGAACCTAAGCGAAAACTACCTGTATTACATTAATTTTGCTTAGCATTTCATAGTTGGGCTTTTTCCTTCTATCATAGAGCTCATTCAGACCTTACTAGTCTCTCCAGAAGTAACTGAATCATTACATTTGGGACTTTGTAACAGAAACTGGTGATCTTTCTATTCTTAAAGAGCCGTGGTGGTGCAGTGGTTAGAATGCAATACTGCAGGCTAATTCTGCTGACTGCCAGCTACCAACAGTTTGGCAGTTCAAATCTTGCCAGGCTCAATATTGACTCAGCCTCCCATCCTTCCGAGGTCGATAAATTGAGGACCCAGTTTGCTGGGGGCAATATGATGACTCTGTAAACCGCTTGGAGAAGACTGTAAAGCACTGTGAAGTGGTATATAAATCTAAATGCTATTGCTATTGCTAAACAGATCTCAGGATGCACAGACATACTAGTGGATGTGCTGTAAAGTGGCAGGCTAATGGTGGAAGAATATCAATCTGCCCAAGGGTATATCCTTCTGGAAAAGAACTCTCAGAGGCCAATTGTTTATTGTAGGCAAAAAGGAAGGGCAGATTAGTTCTTTTTAGACAAACCACCATACCTCTTTAGTAGGGAGAAGGAGCTTTATCTTCCATCTCCCCTGTAGTCCTGCCAAGGGATTCAATCAAGCTATTTGCAGACTTCATGGAGGACTAATTAATAGAGACAGATGCAACTAGTTAGCTGTCTAATTTAATCATCAAGGAATATAAATAGCTGGTGCCCTGTCACAAGTGATAGGCAAATGGTTGATGTCTGATAAATAATATGCTTGATGTCTTCAATAAAGAATCATGCTTGTACAAAGAGGAGAATAATTTAGAGAGCTGAAATTCAAAGGCATTTGTGCAGCAGTCACTACAGCTTCAGGGTCGAGCAATATTCTCTCTCCCTCCCCTCTCCCTCTCCCTCTCCCTCCCTCCCTCCCTCCCTCCCTCTCAAAGATAGCTTGATGGCTACTGCCATGTTATGGGGGAGGGGTAGCTTATGGATGGTGGATTTTAGCCATGTACTGTTTTATGAAGAAACACTTCTGAATTTATCATTCAATGAATTTATCATATATTATCGTATCATGATGTATTTTGAATTTATCATGTCACGTTTCCACTGCGATGCAGGTCACCCTAGACTTACACCCATTTGCTTAGTGACTGTTCAAAGTTACGACCACATTGAAAAAAATTCCTTATGATTGGTGCTTACGCTTACAACATCCCCACAATCATGTGATCCAAATTTAGGCTTTTGACAACCAGCATGTCTGTACGATGGTTGCAGTGATCGGGGGGGGGGGGGTCATATCTTTGCCATTTGTGATCTTCCCAGCCACCTTCTGGCAAGCAAAGCCAATGGGGGAAATCCAGTTTGCTTAACAGTCATGTAATTCACTTAACAACTGCAGAGATTTGCTTAACGATTGTGGCAAAAATCGTAAAATCACAACCAGCAACCTTGCTTAGCAATGGAAATTCTGGTCCCAATTCTGGTTGTAAGTTAAGGACTGCTCTGTATGTTTGTGCAGCCATCTCAATGATGTGAATAAAAGTTAACTGGTAACTAGCAGGAACATGCTAGAAGTTGGACTTAGTTGTAATCCACAGATGACTTATATTATTGGGGGGATGGATGTGTGTGTATTGGCCACATTGAAAATCTGCCATATTTAGAATGACTGATGTTCCCCATGTTTTTTCCCCACCATAACCATGAATTCAAGTAGTCAAGACATAAGTTAACAAATTGGCATTTATATCCCCCAAACTCTGAAAATAGTATAACGGCAACACTATAGTTCATGTAATCTAAATTTGGTTGTGCAGGTTTGAGCACTGTTCAGGCTGAGTCGGGGAATAGTCAACCCTCCTTCCCAAAAGTAAAAAAAAAAAACGTTATCTACTAAGGTACACATAAATAACTACTTTATATATCTATTAAGTGTGGCAAACTGGATCCCTGCCACCACTACTGTGCAGTTTATGTCAGATAAGTGAGCAAAACTATTTTTCACCAAAGTATGAATCTGGTTTGTATTTATTACCTAGGCAGTATGTGTAGGGTTCCCCCCCCCCATGTCTTGCATTATCAGGAAAGATGGAATACATGGTGAATAAATTGTGATAACCGAAGCAAACTGTAATATTATAACAATAGCATTGGTGCTTTTCACCCAGGGATTCTTGAAAAGTGAATTCATCTAGTCCTTCCTTTCATAGAATTTGTGAGCTTAAGACAGCATCTTTAGTTTCCTAGCTTTTTGGACAGCCTCTTTACTCTTGATCCAGAAGTAGTGCCTGCTGCTTTAATCAGTCTTAGGTAGCAGAAATCTATTTAGAAATGACAACTCCCATAGGGGTGCAGTCCTCCCGTGCATACCGCATGCCTGATCCCATCTCTGCTTCATAGCAGGCAGCAAAGAAAAACCAGGAAATGTTACATTCCCATTTTGGCTTTCAGTTCCATCTAATTTGTATATAACCTCCAAAAGCATTCTTTATATATACACACACACACAAAAGCATTCTGTCACCCTGGGTCTTACTGGCATAGTTTGTTCACGGTATTTCACGGATACCTTGGTTTAAAAATGTTAATAATGTGGCAGTTAGCTTTCAGGAATCAGAATGGCTTCAATCTACTTATCCCACAAAAGCCCTGTTTTTTTTTTCCCTTTTGCTAGTAACAAGCCCAGGCTTGCAAATCCTTCCATACGTTTTAGTGGCGTTAAATGGAAGCTGGTGTTGAAAATGCCACAGTGAAGGGCATGATAAATAAGGCCCTAGCAACATCAAGCAGCACATGATTCAGGATGAGAGAAGTAAATCGAAAATAGCCCCTCCAACGGGAGTGCTTTATTTATCATTCTCTAATGTTCGAAGGTGGCCGAGAATTCTTTCCAAGTTCATTCCCATCTCATTTGATTAGAAATCAGTTAACATTCTTGTTTGTCTCCCAGACCTTTTTTTAAAAATGCATGGTTTCCCTTTAGGTTGGAAGAAAGCTAAATGGCAACTCCCTTCTGCCTTGGTGCCAAGAAAACTACACCGAGGCATACTTGTAGTCACCAGAAACCAGCAATTCAAGTGATACTGTGCTTTTTCGCCCTTTAAATCTAGCTTTGCCTGCTCAGTCCTTTCCTATTTTTCTGATAAAATTAACAGGATTTATCCAGTTTCACTAGTGAGTAAAGCAACTGTCAATAGCAAAGCCACAGAAAGCCACAATGAAGCAATTTTTCAAACCAGTATTGCAATTCTCTAGTGTTATATACAATCTTCATAACATATGTACATTTATATAGCTGCATTTAACACTGTGCTTGAGTAAAGATACTCTATATTTTTCTGTATTTATTATTTTGTATGAATTTTGTTTACGTTACATCTTCCATCACCTCAGGATGATTTATAGACACAGTCTGTAGGACCAGTTATCTGAAACGTAATCAGTTAGCCAAATAACAGAACTACATATTACTTTCTTATTTGTCCCTCCTCTGTATCTTTCTATGCTTCAAAGTCAATGGTTTTTTCCCTTTAAAAATCTGCCCCATTTGCCCCGTTCCTCAAATAAATGCTGGACATTTTACAATGTTTCTTCATTCTTAGGGAATACTTATAGAAGATAATCACACACACCTATCCATCCATGCACACACACACACACACACACACACACACACACACACAATTTGTCAAAACCTCATCAAGTCCTACCCATAATATTCCCATCCTTCATAATGTTCTCTGGCATTCAATTGATCATGCACACATATCAGCCTGTTTAGAAACCAGCTTTCAAATAGCTGGGGGATCTCTGAAGGCTTTTGTTCACAATCCAATTGTTTGGTCAGCAAAAATCTAATATTTCCCACTCAGTGAAATGGATGGAATATGGTGGACTGAATGGCAGAACAGTAATGGAAGGAATGGAATTCCTAATGTAAATTGAAAAGCAGCTGACACTGACCACTCAGCTTGGATAACAATATGAATTAATTATCTGAATGCCTACACACATATATACACACACAGCATCTCTCTCTCTCTCTCTCTCTCTCTCTCCCTCTCTCTCTCCCTCCCTCCCTCCCTCTCCTAATAGGTAAATCTATACAACATTTGGTGATTGCATATCAGGAGACTCACCTCTCTCTTCCCCCCCTCCCTCCCTCCTTCCCTCTCTTAATCTATGCAACATTTAGTGATTCGGGAATTTTGGCCAGGGAATAAACCAATATCCTTCCACAACTTCTTGATCTGCCTCGCTGCACAAAATAACCAGGAAAGGGGCAGGAGAAAGGGGCAAATTACAAACTCCATCCCTTTCATACTTACCTCACAAATCTCCCAAGTATGTAAGATGAGGAGTCACAATACATCTTTTATTCTTTTGACAAAATTTGGCTTGCTTTGGAAGCCAGAATAAGCTTAGCTGGGAATGATTATCCAGATTATCTGGCCCTCATCCAGATAGATCTTGCTAATGCATTCCAGGTCAGTAAGCTGATGCAAAATCAAATCTTAGATGTAAGAGATGTGTCTGTTCATTGATTGGGCATTCAGCAGAGCACATTAAAACTAAGGGGGTCTAATTCCTTACTGGACAAACACAGGTATGGAGTCAGAGCTTCTAAGAGGTTAGTCTGTGTTGTGAAAATATTTTCTTCGTTCAGAACCATTGTATAGGACAGGGGTCACCAACCTTTCGGACCTCAGGGACCACTAAATTCATAATTTTAAATCCCGCGGATCACTAATATGATCTGCCTAATGACTGGCTAGGTGGTCATGTGACTGGGTGGGCATGGCCAACTCGATGCCACTCACATTGAGGAGTGCCTCTACTCACCCCTCCCCTCCCAGCCACTCCTTACCTGCCTGCCTGGGCTCCTTAGGGCCCCAACAGGAAGCAGTTGTTGGAGCTAAGCAGCCATCACAAAAAAAAAAAGAGTTGGCCAAACAGCTGGTTCAATTCAAATTGGATCTGACCAAGAAAGAGCCTCAGAGGAAGCACCTCACTGAGAACTACAAGCATAGGCTTTACAAGCAGAGGGAAGACCTGCGGGAGTGGAAGGCCAGGTACTGGCACCTGGAGGCTCAGCAGGCTGAGATGGTCAGCCAGTTCCAGGCCATGATGAAGTCCCACTGGAATGAGGCCCTCCAGCTCTTCACCACGAGGCCCTCTAGCCTTCGCCCAAAGCCCCACACCAGGAGGCTGAAGCAGACCCCAAGTCGGAATTTCTTCCCCCCTCCAACTTGCACAAAAAGCCCTCGAAGGGGGAGACTCTCTGCAGCACCACTAATATTCATTGTCGTAGTTTGAGGACTCCTGATTTAGTGCAATATAAAAAAATGCAAATAATTTTTCTGCGGACCACCTAAATTTTCTCATGGACCACCAGTTGGTGACCGCTGGTATAGGAAACAGCGTAATTCCAAAAGCAGTCAGAGAATATATTTGAATATATTTGAAACAATAGGATTAATTATAAATGCTTTTGATGATGTTACTTAGTTTGGGTAATGAAACATCTGTAAGAAAACAAGCTCAGAGAGCACCAAGGCCCCCTCAGCTTGATCTATTATTTATCACTAACAATATTAAGCCCATGTAAATATCTGTGAATGATATTCAGAAGGTTGAGCCTTTAAAGGGATATCCCAATTGTTTAACATCTAAAAGATACATAAGACAGAGTTAGGAAGATATTTCCCTCATATATATTTTTTTTAAAAAAAACAAAAGCATTATCTGGAGGTTAAGAGTTTAAGTGAAGGAACAAGTTGGTAACCTTGCAGTGTGTATACTACATGTGTGCTTCACTGTTTCTTTCGACTGTTTATGCTTCTGAATGATTCAAAGAGCCTTGCCATCTGCAGAGTAAGGAAAGGGAGGGAAAGGAATATATATTTTATCCCCCATGGAGAACAGCAGTTGAGGGAAAGGGAGGAGAATTTTAAATGGAAAAATGTTTGGAAGAAACATTAAGTAACCCCTTTTCTTATAGTTCAATCCCACAAATTCACAATACCTTAAGAGTTGGTTTTCGTTTAAAAACAAAACAAAAAAAATGCTGTTCAATTGTTTCCACATAGATTTTTAATCCAAAATAAAGTTTTAAAACAAAAGTAAATAGCATAACTGTAAAACTTGTTAAAACAGCCAGATTGTCAAGATGAATTTTGATGTTAGTCAGGAATGGGGTTGCCAATCATTGAATGAAAGGGTGTATGCCCAATTGCAGACAAGCACACACACTAATTGCTATTATGTTAGATAACAAGGAGACTGCCCTGCTACGTTTGCGTGTACACTAGGAGTTTTTAGAAAAATATTAGACATTTTTCACTTAGTCAGTTGACTGAGCCCTGAAAACTTAAAAGAGAGAAAAAGAACCCACACAATTTTTAAAAAATATCTATTTCTCATATCTTTCACACACTTTTCAGTCCTTCCTTGGAAGTAAATCTTATTGTAATGTGTAGATCTTGCTCTGAGGTAAATGCACAGTGTGTAAATGCTTTAAAAGTGGTGCTCTGCAATGTTCAGAAATGTATGTAGCTACCTTTATTTAAACAATTAAAACGGCTGCATCATCTTCTAGCTTTTCACAACTGCTTCATGAGCTTCTTTTGGTTTACTCCACTGTATGTATGTGAACACAACCAACAACAATTTCCAAAACAGCTATGGAAATCTAGAAATAAAGAATTGAGTGTTTTAGTGATGGATGGATGGATGGACGGACAGATGGCCGGACAGTTAGATACAGTATATTGTGCCTGAAAAGAAAAGTTTTCTGGGTATTGAATTAACAGAATATATAAAAAAAGAACTAATTGCAATAATAACACAGGAGAAAAATCATCCAATTGCCTAAAGCATATCCTATAGGAATCATTAATTCCTCTGCAAAATCCTGGCTAGTTATTATTTTAAGACAACCCCATGATGATATTATGTCTTTACATGGTATTGTGTTACAAATTAAATCACATAATTTAGATGGGATAATGGAAGCCATCTGGAGACAAAATCAAGCCTTTCAGAGTTTTTAAAATGTGATAAATCCTACAAAGCTCTTTGACTAAATTCCGAAAAGGAGAGATAGACAGTGTCCTCTATGATTCTTTTTTGCAACAGAACCAAAGCAATGAAATGGCTTTCAAGCAACCTGATCAACTTGTTTTGAAGTCACTTTGTTCGTGAGATAAAACTGCCAGATTTTTGTGAGAAATGGATGACATTTTGATGTATTTATATGTACAATATGTGTGTTCATGTACAGGTAGACCTCAGTTAATGTCAATAACGGAGTCTGGAGCTGACATTGCTAAATGACATGAGTGTAAAGCACAATTTCATGTGACTGCAGCACTTAAGAATGGCAATTCCTGTGCTCTTGGTTGCCGTCGTTAAGCAAACTGCTGTGGGTTGTTAAGTGAGGACAGTATGCGGTTACCATTTCTAATCCCCTGTTGGCTTCCCCATTGATTTTGCTTGTCAGAAGCTGGAAAAGAAGGTCACGAATAGTTTTTTAAAAAGCCTCTGCCGATCAGGCAACTCAGCTTGGATCATCAGAGGCATTTAAAAGAAAAAAAGCCTCTGATGATCAGGCAACTCAGCTTGGATCGTCAGGCAAGCTGAGTTGCCTGATCGTCAAGCTGAGTTTGACAATCCAAGCTGACGATCCAAGAAGATGCCTGACGATCCAAGCTGAGTTGCCTGATCGTCAGAGGCTTTTAAAAGAAAAAGAGCCTCTGATGATCAGGCACCTCAGCTGGAATCGTCAGAGCCTTTTGAAAGCATTTTTTTTACAACCTCTTCGCCGAAGAGGTTGTAGAAAAAATGGTTTTAAAAGTTAAAAAAAATGGCCATGCCCACCCAGTCACAATACCCCTCCCCCCACCAAGCCACACCCACAGAAACAGTAGTAACAAATTTTAGATTTCACCACTGGACTAAACTACTTAGGTGAACTCAAGGACACCAACCTTGAAAAAAAGTATGCTCTTCTTGCAGATGTGTTTTCAACTATCAGCAGCCACATTACAATTTTTGCTCTGCTCTCATTTAAACTGAGAAAGATATACTTCAGTTCTTAGCTGTAGTTTTGGCTTTATTTTCCTGTAACGTTTTTACACCTTTACTTTTTATTTTAAAATCTGACTATTTTACTTTATTTTACTGTATTTTATGGCATGCTGTATGTCATAAGAGCCATAGTGGTTGGAATGCAGTAGTGCAGGTTAATTCTGCTGACTGCCAGCAGTTTGGCAGTTTCGACTCTCATCGACTCAAGGTTGACTCAGCCTTCCATCCTTCCAAGGTCAGTAAAATGAGGACCCAGATTGTTGGGGGCAATATGCTGACTCTGTAAACCACTTAGAGAGGGCTGTAAAGCACTGTGAAGCGGTATATAACTCTAAGTGCTATTACTATTGCTTATAGATAAAACAATAAATGTGTGCATGTGTGTGTGCATGCATGTGTGTGTACAAGCATTGAGAGTTAGTTTGATGCAATACTTTTTTTAAAAAAATGTGATTTCTAAATGTTGGTGGACTTTTACCAGCTTTACTTTCAGTGCCAACGGAAAAGGAAGAGGAGAACTGTAACGCAGAAACATTTGAAGTGTTGCACTTTGCGCAATGATCAACTATGCTATTCAGCTTCAAACCGAAGTTATTGCTATTTAAATTCAAATTGTAATTCAATATACCTCTCTCGGTAATGGCAGCACAAATAGCAGCCAAAATGTATTCTTCTGGTAAACCTCTAGGGAGATTCTTAATCATCCAGGTCATGGTTGTCTCAAAGGCAATTGGGCTATGTTTTTTTTTTTTCTTTGAGGAAGAAATGTTTTTTCCTTGAAGAAGATGTTTCACTTCTCACCCAAGAAGCTTCATCAGTTCTGACAGGATGGTGGTGGTGGAGGTGGGGAAATAGAAGGATTAGTTCTGACAGGATGGGGGCGGGGGTGGAAGGATTGTATTTCTTTGCAGTCATGTGGTTGTTAGTACTCTCTCTGAGAGCCGTTGAGGCCACTTGGGGGTTTATCTGTGCCCTCAGGGTCACCTGAATTATAATGCAAATGGGGGTGGAATTTTTTTGGAACGGTTGAAAGGACTGTGTTGTAGACAGGAGATAAGTGGTGTCTTATCCCTCTATCTCTGTTGAGAGAGATGGGCCCTTTTATCCCTCTTTCAAACCAATGCTCCTCTTCATCCAGAACGTGGGCTTTGCTGTCTTCAAAAGAGTGACCTTTGTCTTTCAAACACAGATGGATTGCTGAACCTGGTCCTGATAGGTTTGTCCTCCTATGTTTTCCTAGGATCAATGTGATATATGCAACACATATGCAATGAGATATGTGCAGATCTGTATATTGGTGGAACAAAACAACCAGTTCACAAACTGCCTGATCTTGCATGCGTGTGTAACCAAGGGTGAATTAAAGGCTTCCAAGCTCTTTAGTTTTCTTCTAAATATAGTAAAATGAAAACTACAGAATTAAATTAAATAGAAGAGATGCTTAAAAATATTAATTAAATCAATTTCAAAAATAGAACATGGAAGCATAAGTTTGCTTCCCTTCGTTTAAAACCAGCACTTGTATTTTTTAAGATTACTTTAAAAGCTAATTTGTAGAAACAAGAAATATCTTGCCAAAATATCTGCCTGTCATTTCCTTGCAATTTTCTTCGGTAAATGGGCCATAATCCCACCATTTTGCAGCAATTTCCTACTGGCTTTGCTCATTACAATCCCAAAGCTGTTATCGCATGGACCTCATCATATCCTTTTCTGAAGATTTTATATCATTTTGTAAGACAGAACAATTGTGAAGTTCAAACATCTCTGCTTCCAAACCTTGAAATAGCCTGACACATTTTTGTGCTCCTTTCTATTTGCCTTTAAAAAGGGAGAGAGCATTGCTCCCAGAATTTTCACTTATAAACAATAGCTTACTGTGCAAAGATTAAGATTTTGATGCTTTTTAAATAATAGGAAATAAGTTCACTTTTCAGTTTGCTGCTCTCCATCTGAATGGGTTTTCTTATCATTTTTATCATTGGAGAAATGAAATTATAATTCAGGTTGCCTGGTAGGTTGATCATTTTCCATGCTTAAGATTTCAGAATAAGTTTTTTATTGTCTGTGAGTAACATTGTTTTTGGAAATGGGTCTCAAAGATAGTACCAATCTTACTTACAAAGTCTAGTTTCTATGGGTAATGGTCATTTACCTCTCCAAATGTGTTCATGCTTTCTCTAAAGCAGGGGTGGCAACGTCTTGTGGAACTACCATAATTCGCCATGGAGTTAGGGTTGGGTTTTAGGGTAATTTATCTCTCCAAATATGCTTGCACTTCCTTTAAAGCAGGTGTGTCCAACCTTGACAACTTCAACTCCCAGAATGGACTGGCTGGGGGAATAAGTCCACAGGCCTTAAAGTTGCCAAAGCTGGATACTCCTGCTCTAAAGGAACATAAGCATACTGTAGGTATTCATAAAAGCATCATTGCTACTAGTGGTACAAGTGACCCAGTGATGGGTTTCAACTGGTGTTACCACCAGTTTGCTTCATGCACATGCTTCGCTCGCACGTACGCCAAACCTGCACTCCGCACAAGCGCAGTGTATTATGGAACAGCTGAAATGTGGCAATCCGCTCTGCCGTGCCTTTCAGCTGTGCTAAAAATGACCTAATATAAGGTATGTATAACACAGGGGTGGATGGGAGGGCCAAGCTAACCGTCAGAGAGAACCGGTTCGCTTTCAGCTCATCATCGCCGCTACCGGCTCGCCTGAATCGGGCCAAACCTGTAGAAACCCTCCACATGTCATGGAGATGTTTTATTTCCTTCAGTTGGTACACCAGTTCCTGAATTAGGAACAGTTTATGACCTTGCTTATCTGCGTATGCTTATATCAGTACTTCCCAACATGAGCCATTTCCAGGTGTGTGGACTTCAAATCCCAGAATGCCACTATCAGCAGTCTTTGATAACAATTCTGGGTGTTGAACTCTATGAAGTGGCCAAGATTGGGAAACAGTGCTGGGTCCCTCAGAGTGATTCAGAAGTTGACTGCACTGAAAAACATAGCAACTGAGTTCTTCTGCCATGCACGTAGCCCAGTTAATGACCTTGTTGAAACAACTACAATAGTTGCCAATGCTGGAGCAGATTTAATCTTTAGAATCCCTTAGACTGCAAGGAGATCAAATCAGTCAATCCTAAAAGAAATCAACCCGGATTGTTCTTTGGAAGGACGGGAAAAAAAAGCTAAAGCTCAAATACTTTGGCCACCTAATGAGAAGAGAGGACTCAAAAGAAGGGGATTGCAGAGGACGAGATGCAATGAACATAATTCTGGGCAAATTCCAGGAGACAATGGAGGACAAGAGGGTCTGACATGTTATGGTCCATGGGGGTCATGAAGAGTTAGACACAACTTAGCATTTGAACAACAGCAATAATAAGAATCCATACAAAGAGCTGAGAAGATGCCATACAGATAAGTATGATTACTGTAATAGTGGATATTAATGTGTCTTCAGGTCTCTTCTGTTGTGTGCTTCTCTTCTGTATATATAGATAAAACACCTATTAATCTTAACTCATAGACTTAAAGTATAAGATGAAATTTTGGAGGTTTTCTAGTAGAAATCTAGTAGAAATCTCCAGGGTATAACTCTGGGTATAACTCCATGATATAACTCGTCTGATCACCCCAATTAAACGAATACCAAACCTTTTTTTCTGGGGTGGGATGAAGATTTCTGTTTTAGGTAGAGGTGTTACTAGATGGCCTTCAAAGTTTCAAGTCAGGTATTTGCCAAAAACATTTTATTCATCTTGGCCTTTGATGGCTCATGAAGGTCCTATTCCATTTCTCGTGGTCATTATTAACATGTCTATATTTTAAATTTAAATGTATTTTAAATTTTTTAAAATATATTTTTTAAATATTGGACGCTGTGCAGAGACATATAGAATAACATAAAGTACAACATTTGGATGCAGACAAAGTAATTGTGTATGTTTCATGTGATTCCCTGTATGTGATATTTTCTGGTATCTTGTTGCTAGCAAGTAACTATTTCTTTATCATTCATTCCCTGAGTAGAATTTCACAAAGCAATATGCTGATACTCTAATTATGTTAGATCCTATTCTTACAAGTAGAGATAAAATGTTTTTTAAAATAAAAACGGAATCCATGTTTGAATCTTTCGAACGAGTTCTCATCAAAATGTAACTTTTGAAGTAGTACTTGGGGGTGGGGGGAGAGGGAGAGAAATAATTTTGTAATTATGTGTTTTATAATACATAATATAATGCCAGTAAATGAACTGTAATCTTTCACAGCATGGATGTGGATGAAAATAATGACTTTTGTAAACATCAAAAAAAGAAGCTCGTACAGCAGAAGCCCTAATAACTAGGGTTTAGAATTGCAGGAATGGATATGCTTCCATGGGTATTACCTGTCTTCTCCACATGGTTGTAATAAGAACATTTGCTCCCTAATTTCAGTTGACCACAGTTTGTTGTTTTGTCTGAAGCAAGCAAAACTGAGTAAGGGTAAGAAAATATCTAGATCTCCTTGATGATAGCTAGATTTGATTGTTGAACAAAAGCAACAACAAAATTACTTCCCCTTTCAGCTATCCCACCGCAAAAAAAAAAAAAAACCAGAGAGGCAAAGAATAAAGTTTTGCAACAAAAGAGTTGCTTTTGTATCTGATAAAAACCCAAGGCCAGTTTTTAAAGTCTGAAATCTGCACAAGGGATAGCTGATTTAAACAACTAAATGGAAATTGTCATTTCTAATCTTGGCTTGTTTCAGGAATGTATAGGTAGTCCTCGACTTACAACAGTCCATTTACTGATCGTTCAAAGTTACAACGGCACTGAAAAAGTGACTTGTGATCGTTTTTCACACTTATGACCATTGCAGAATCCCCCGTGGTCACATGAACAAAATTTAAATGCTTGGCAGTTGACTCCTGTTTATGACAGTTGCAGTGCCCCAAAGTCATGTGATCAGCTTTTGCAACCTTCTGACAAGCAGTCAATGGATAAGCCAGATCTACTTAATAACCATTCACTTAATAACTGCAGTGATTCACTGAACAACTGTAACAAAAAAAGGTCGTAAAGTGGGGCAAAATTCATTTAACAAATGTTTCACTTACAAAGAGAAATTTTGGGCTCACGTGTGGTCTTAGGTCGAAGGCTGCCGTATAACCTGTATAGTTACTGATCTGGTTATAATAATAACCTGAAGCTAGCTTCAGGAAGGAGAAGAGTACAGATTTCAATCTTTTGCTTAAGAATAACATCAAAGAGAGGATGAAATTACCCATTTGTTTCTATGGATTGACATTACATATGAACCAAACTCCTGTTTATGTTGATCCGTATTCAGAAGAACTTCTTTAAATTTATGTCAGTAAATGGATACAAAAGCCATTCTTTAGATTTCACCAGAACTACCCAGTACATCTGAATGAAAAATGTATCTATCTTGAAGCTGAAAACACATGTAGACATAACATGCAAGCCCATGTCTATTTTACTTGAATTACATGTCATCATCTATGTATTACCTTTGTTCAGATTCTGGCTCTTCATAAAGCCCCTATTGCTAATCTGTTTCTTCAATGCTTTGTCATGCCATGAAGGCTGGCATTAAGATATGTGTGCAAGCTCTCTTGTTTATCTTCATTGGCATATTACCAGGCACTTTGGGAAAGAAACCCTGAGGTTGGTGCTGAATTTGATGAATTTTAGCAGTTGGCACATTCTAACGAATCTCTGCCTACTCAAATTCTCCTCACCAATTTGTTTAGACTGAAGAAGCTGAAGAAGCTACTTGAATAAGCAGCAAAACATCTCTCAGACCAACAAGCAAATAAGTCCAGTTATCATGACTCAACTTGGTACAGATTAACAGAGTTGGAAGGGACCTTGTAGGTCATCTAGTCCAACCCCCCAGCCAAGCAATAGACCCTACACCATTTGTGACAAATGACAGTCCAATCTCTTCTTGAAAGTCTCCAGTAATGAAGCTCCCACAACTTCCGAAGGCAAGCTGTTCCATTGGTTGATTGCTGTCACTGTCAGAAAATTTCTCCTTATTTCTAGGTTGAATCTCTCCTTATCTCATTCATTCTTATTCCTCATCTGGCCTTTGGGTGCCTTGGAAAATAGCTTGACCCCTTCCTCTTTGTGGCAGCCCCTCAAATATTGGAACACTGCTACCAGGTCTCCCCTGGTCCTTCTCTTCACTTCCAGACTCTCTCATTTAGGTTAAATATCATAGGCTTCATACTTGCCCCCAGGCTGAAATGGCTCGTTGGACTTATATTGAAGACATTTCCTCACAATGAAACCTCCATCTTGGTGCCAGTCTGTCATGAGGCAGGATGAAGCTTTGATCGAAGTGATCTGGCAGGAAAGAGGAGCTGACCATCAAACTATACAATATAATTTCTTAACTGCACATTCTAATCCATGCGGGGAGAGAAAAACTTGGAGGAAGTCAGCCATCTGCCAAACTGCAATTAGCCCTCTACAGGAACACCCTTTTCCACCAAGACTTGGGGTTCGGTGTCTTTCTGGCTATTTTTGCTTTGGTTGCCAGACAGAAGCCAACCAACTTAACCATTAAAGCCTTCTTCTTTTTAGACCCCACAGGAAAGTAACTAATCCTAATAAGTATTCTATGAGGTTGCTATTCTACCAATAATCATACTACCATACATTTCCTGTGTTCCTCTCAGTCCAATTCAGCAGACCAAACTAAGAAACCAATGCCATGTGAGTCAGGACCACTTTTATTGCAACAACTATAGTAACAGAATCTAGAATGTCTGTCTGTATGTGCTTCCCTTCCTTTCTTTGATCTTCATGAGAATTAGGTAGGGGCTATCTGAGATGCTGGGATGCGGGGAGGTTAATGGATAAGATGCTGAGCTTGTCGATCGAAAGGTCGGCAGTTCAGCAGTTCAAATCCCTAGTGCTGCATAACGGGGTGAGCTCCTGTGACTTGTCCCAGCTTCTGCCAATCTAGCAGTTCGAAAGCATGTAAAAAAATGCAAGTAGAAAAATAGGGACCACCTTTGGTGGGAAGGTGATGGGAAGCGTTCCGTGTGCCTTCGGCGTTGAGTCATGCCGGTCACATGACCACAGAGATGTCTTTGCACAGCTCTGGCTCTTCAGCTTTGAAATAGAGATGAGCACCACTCCCTAGAGTTGGGAACGACTAGCACATATGTGCGAGGGGAACCTTTGCCTTTACCTTATCTGAGATGCTATTTAAACTGATTTTCTGGCCTGGGCCCCTTATCTGACCTTTGCCTTGGAAGTGGCTCTTTCTCTTGCATTTCAAGGCCATTCCTATGCTCTCTATATTTTTCTCCTATTTGCAAAGCATGGAGGCTTCCTAGAGAGGAGGGGGGGAAAGGTATTTCATCCTTCCTGCCTAGAATGAGTCAACTGGCTGAGTGCCAAGACCTAGCAGGAAGAATCCAATAAAAATAAAAAGTAAAATAATATCTGGGTCCCATAAACTGGCTCAAACTGGGTTTGGCAACCTCCCAACCCGGAGGTTTTTGGGAGCCCAATGGAGCAGCATACCCTGTGACTCCCTTAAATCAAACCTGGTGATTGACAAGTCTGCCCCCATATCAAAATAATCCTTGTACTTAAGTCACCACAGACCAATTCAATCTTGAGAATAGAGAGACCGTGTGGGTGTGTGAGAGAGAGGTCCTCACCTTTATTATTCACTTCACCTCTCAGTAGCCTGGTCTCCGTATCTGAGCAGTAACCAGTTGCATTAGTTAGTTTGATGGATGTATAAGAAACTGATTTATTTTATTTTGTAGGAATAAAAAAGAAAATGAAAATGAGTTAATTCTTCACGCTTCAGTCTCAGCAATCAGTTCCACATTTTCAGGAAGAAGCATCATCATTCCTTACCAATACAACTGAAATCGGGCACACGTATTACATACTATAAGGATGATTAACACTGCAAATGTCATCACATTTTGTCTCAGTACAATAAAATGACAGATAGTTAAAAAAATTAAAAGATCATAGTTTGAACACATTTTACAGATTTCTATAAATTGGGCATGCCCTTTCTCATCTAACAGACCAGCCTGCCTGTAAAATTTCATCCCGTTCCACTGAGAAACAAAAAGTTACAGATTTGTTTTATTCGTGGCTAGATAATGGGAGAAAGGGAGCCAATTTTTTCAAGTCTGGTTTGTGGATCGATCAGCGTCAAGTTGTCTGGAATGTCTCCAAAGTGAATCAGAATAGGACCTCTGGGCTGGGCCCTTAAATTGGACTTTCTGTATACCCTAGTAAGCATTTAAGATAAAAGCACAATTTAGTAATTGTTATAAAGAGAGATATATTTCATAATCTGGCATTTCAGTTTTAACATTTATGTAGTAGGATTGATTTGCAAAGATTTAGATGCATCAAAGGAAAAAAAAACGAATAGAAAACCAAATAGCATTGCCAACAATGGAAGACAAGAGAGAGAGAGAATATCGGTAAGATCGATAAGAGGTGGCGGATGGAGGTTTCTCACGCCGGCAAAGTCGTTGCAACAGATTTTATGTTTTGCAAGATGCACACAGACATACACAGAGACTCATGGACATAAACAGAGGTTCAGCCAGTTCAGACTGGTTCAGGTGAACCGGTTGTTAAAATTCTGTGCAGTTTGGTGAACTGGCAAATCCCACCACTGGCAGGCCCTGCCCACCCCACCCCACCCTATCTCGCCTCGCCCACCTTGGCCGGTGGCTAGAGTCATGCCTGCGCCCAGCTACTCTCTGGCTAGAATCACACTCGCTCGCCCTGACCACGTGGCCCAGCTGATCTCCATGTCCACCCTGAGGCGGCCCTTCGGCGAGCACCTTACCTTTGCGGGCAGCCGCAGTGAGCAGAGTGGGCAAGGCGCAGAGATCAACTGGGCCACATTGTCTGGGCGAGCGAGCATGATTCTATCGCAGAATCTTAACAACTGGTTCGGCCACCTCTGTTTATGTCCACGAGTCTCTGTTTATGTCTGTGTGCATCTTACAAAACATAAAATGTGTTGCAACAACTTATACATACATCAAATATTGTGAAGAACATTCTTGCTCAAAAGTATATTGCTTGTGTAAATCATAGTGTTCTGTAATGAAATAGGTGATATGTTGTATAGCAAAATGATCATTACCATTTATTTCCAAAGGGTATAATGAAAAATATGGGGTTGTGGAAAGTTTCTATCAGGAAAGTGTATTCTCACAGAAAGCTGAGAAATAGCATATTTCTTTGAGGAAATTTAGGATTCTACTATGTATTAGTAAAGAGTGAAATACGGCCATTTGCCTCTTATAAAGATGAGAATTCCATTTCAAACTGGAAAATGGAAGTAATCTAAGATCCAATTCCCATAAAGTAGTTTTTTTAAATAACTTATTTTAGTCCCTAATAATTTTATCACTTAGTTCTCTACTATCTCAGTTTGATAGCTTAGCTAAATTGTTACCTGCTGATTTCCATATATGAGATACTCTATAGATCAGAACATGTATCCCGAGGGAGATGGGCGGTCCAAAAACATGATAGTTAAACAAAAAGTGATTTTTTTTCTTTTTTTAAGGAAGTCATGTAGAAGGTCCCAGTATCTTATACATTTTGTGCATCCAGGCATATTCTTAGACAGTATATCTTTTCTTAGTGCTTTATGCTACTATTCTCCTCAATTCCATTTAATATTCTATCAAATTTGAGATACTTTTGAATAAGCCATTTGTAAGCAATAAGCTTTAGTACCCATATATTAGAAGTATGATAAATGTGCTTCTTCATTTTATTTTCCAGGCATAGTCATTGGGTATTTGCATAACACATGAACTCTTATCATAAAACATTATCAATTAAGCAAAACCAGATAATATTTATACCTTCCCTCTTGTTAGCATGAAAATTTTATGAGCTTGAGCAAGGTGGATTTGGTCATCTGAACGGAGAACTAAAACCTCCAGTACTATTAAACAGGTCAGATGAAAATAAGAAGATAATGTGTTGGTTTTACCCTTTCTTTCTTTCTTTCTTTCTTTCTTTCTTTCTTTCTTTCTTTCTTTCTTTCTTTCTTTCTTTCTTTCTTTCTTTCTTTCTTTCTTTCTTTCATCTATATTTATTTATTTATTTATTTATTTATTTTATTGAAAAGTTTTATAGAAAATACAAACATTTTCACCCCCCCACCCTTCCCCCCTCAACCCCCATCCCCTTTCCCACCCCCCCTTCCCCTCCTTCCCCCCACCCCCCTCCCTAGACTACCCAGAACAAGCACAGGTTATAGCATTCACAAATCAAAAGCTAAAATATGCTAACAAATTATTACATTTCATATTCTCCCTAGATCCTTAACTCCTTATAATTCAAAAAACAAACATAAATTACTTAAAATTACTTCATTCATATGCTGTATGAATCTTCTTATTTGGATACTTCTTCTGTATGTAATCGATCCATCTTCTCCATTCCAATATGTATCTTTCATTTGAATGGTCTTTAAGATATGATGAAATTTTCGCCATTTCTGCCAAATGCACAACTTTTAATGTCCATTCCTCAATGGTGGGTGGATCTTCCTTCTTCCAGTACTGTGCCACCAGTAACCTGGCAGCCGTTATTAAGTTCAAAACCAACTTAGTCTCTATTACAGTACAATCCATGACTATTCCCAACAGAAAAAACTGTGGTGTAAATTTAATTTTTTTCTTTAAAATATTTTGAATAATCCACCATATTTTTATCCAAAAAGCCTTAATTTTTTTACATGTCCACCATATATGAAAATACGTAGCATCTTTACACTCACATCGCCAACACTTAGGTTGTAAGTTTGGATACGTACAGGCTATTTTTTTGGGGTCTAAATGCCATCTATAAAACATTTTATAAAAATTCTCCCTTAGATTTTGTGCTTGTGTAAATCTTACATTTCTGACCCATATCTTTTCCCATGTTTCCATCATTATTGGTTCACCTACGTTTTGTGCCCATTTTATCATACAGTCCTTAATTAACTCTGTTTCTGAATCTGTTTCCACTAGTGCATTATACAACCTTTTTATATGCATTTGACCTTTATCTCTTGTTTGCTTTATCAAATTCTCATCCTGCTGCAAAATACCAATTTTTTGATCTTCTCTCCATCTGGCCTGCAGCTGTCCATACTGAAACCATGTCCTAATAATTCCTTCTTCTCTTAATTGCTCCATTGATTTTAATTGTAATCTGACTCCTTCCTTATAAAGAAGTTCCTTATATGTAATCTTATCTTGCTTTTGCTCTAAGTTTATATTCTCTATCGCGTGTCTGGGTACTGTCCATATTGGTAACTTGTCACTTAATTTATATTTATACTTTTTCCAGACCCGCAATAGAGAATTTCTTAATATATGACTTTTAAAAGCCTTATCCACTTTCTTGTCATAGACTAAATAAGCATGCCAGCCGTAGACCAAACCATATTCTTCAATATTCAATATCTTCTCCTCCGTTAAATTTATCCAGTCTGTAATTGCTGAGAGGGCAGTGGCTTCATAGTACAGTCTTAAGTTGGCATTTTAAGACCACCTCTTTCTTGGATATCTTGCATTATCTTTTGTTTAACTCGAGGTTTCTTCCCTGCCCACACAAACTTATTTATGCCCTTCTGCCATTTGAAAGAGAAATAAAAAATTTGGTAAAATATTCATTTTTACAGCGGCTATGCTTCCCAGCAAAGACAATTGTAGTTTTTTCCAATTTTCCATCTCTTTTTGTATTTTGTGCCATAATGGTTCATAATTAAGCTGATATAATTTCATATTTGCAGTCATAATATAAACCCCTAAGTATTTAACCTTCTTAACTACTTCAAATCCTGTTAATCCTGTTAACCTTTCTATCTCTTCTTTCTGGCTTCTAACCATATTTTTAGCTATTATTTTCGTTTTTGCTGCATTTATTTTAAAACCAGATACTTGTCCATATAAGCAGGTTATATCCATCAAGGCTGTAATCGATTGTACCGGTTGGGTTAAGGTAATAACCAGGTCATCCGCAAATGCTCGTAACTTATACTCATGCTGTCTAACTTTAATTCCCTTTACTGTATCCATCTCACGTATTGTATTTAGTAAAACTTCCAGCGTCAACACAAACAATAACGGAGACAGGGGACAACCTTGCCTTGTTCCTTTTTCTATATTAAAAGAATCTGTTAAGCCACCATTAACTATTATTTGCGCTGTTTGTTTTTGATATATTGCCTTAATAGATTGTACAAATTGTTCTCCAAATTGCATCCTTTCTATTAATTTTAATAAAAATTGCCAATTCAATCTGTCAAAGGCTTTTTCAGCATCCAACACTAGCACTGCGGGGACCTGGTTGTTCCTTCCCAGATACTCTAATAAGTTAACTATTTGCCTTACATTACTCTTCATTTGTCTGCCATTTATAAATCCAGTTTGATCATGGTTAATCATTTCCTGCATAACTGTCATTAATCTATTTGCTAAAATTTTAGCAAAAATCTTATAGTCTGTGTTCAATAATGAAATCGGCCTATAATTTTTAGGATCTGTATCGTCTTGCCCTTCTTTTGGGATCAACGAGATAAATGCTGTCTTCCAAGTTGGAGGCACCTCTCCTCCCTGTTGTATATTATTAAATAATTCTTTCAATGGTTCCACCATTTCCTCCTGTAAAGTTTTATAATAAATAGCTGTCAGACCGTCCATCCCAGGAGCTTTACACACTTTCAATTGCTTAATTGCTAACACAATTTCCTCGGAAGTTATCATTTGGTTTAAACTATCCCTCTGCTCATTTGAGATTGTATAAATATTCTCTTTCTGCAAATATCTATCTATATCTATATCTTTAATTTTATCACCAGTATACAGCCTCAAATAAAACTCTAAGAAAGATTTTTTAATCAATTGTTGCTCATAAACCTCCTTACCCTTATATCTTATTTTCTCTATTGTCCTTGATTTTTGCTTTTTCCTTAACAGATATGCTAACCACCTGCCTGGCATTATTGGCATTATTATTGGCATTATAAAAAGTATTATGTTTTGCATATCGTAAATTAGTTGCCACCTGATCTGCTATTAACATATTAAATTGACCTTTCAATAAATTGATTGCCTCTTTAATTTTCTTATCTGTTGGATTGACTATTAAAGCCTGTTCCTGTTTACCAATCTCATCTTCTAATTCTTTTCTTTTTGCCCTCTGTTTCTTTCTATGTTTATTATTCAAATATATCAAAATTCCTCGCATATATGCTTTACTTGCATCCCATACCATTTCCATAGATGTACCCTTTTGCATATTCATAACAAAAAATTCTTTCATAAATTTTTTACACTCTTTTACATTTTCTTCATACCTAAACAAATTATCATTTAACCTCCAGGACCTTCTAGACCCTTTTCCACACTCCAATTCCAACTAAACTGGACTATGGTCTGTCAATATTCTTGAGCAAATCTTCATGTTCTTCACCCTAGATAAGAGATCATTAGTAATTAGTATAAAATCAATCCTTGAAAAGGATTGATGTCTGTCTGAGAAAAAAGTAAAATCTTTTTCTTCCGGATTTCTTTCATGCCAGATATCCCTCAGCTCCCAATCATCCATCATCTCCCAAAACGCTTTGGGCAATTTTGCTCTTGTTAAAACATTTTGTTTAGGTCCCTTCTTATCTTTTTTAATATCCAAGACCCCATTCCAATCCCCCAACAGGATGCAGGTTTTATATGCCTATTGTGTCAACTTTGAGTGTAGCAAATTGTAGAAATTTTCTTGTTGTTGATTCGGGGCATAGACTCCAATTACAAGTATTTTTTCTCCTTTAACTAAAAGTTCTATCGCTAAGAATCTTCCTTGGTCATCTGCTTCAATTAATTTAGCAACTAAATCTCTTTTCAAATATATGACTATACCATTTTTCTTTTCTGGTGCTGCTGGTACGTAATGTGTACCAAGTCTTGCATTTATCAGGTATTTTTGGTCTTGTACTCTTATATGAGTCTCTTGTAAACAAATCACATCATTTTTAAATTGTTTTAGATAATGAAATATTTTTCTTCTTTTCTGTGCAGAATTCAAACCATTAACATTCCAAATCAAAAATCTAGTTCCCATCTCTGGGCCCTTGAAGCAACTGGAGCAGATTCTGGTGGTCTTGTCTCATTTGACCTTTAGGTCTTGCTCCTCCCACTGCTTCTGTTTTGGTAGATTCGTGAATTGTTTCTTGAGTTGCCATCTGGAATTGTTGCTGTCTTGATACTTCTTTGAGCCTAGCTGTCACCGATCTGGTCTGTCTTTGATCCTTGGGTTGCGATAAATCAATTAACTCCAACTCTTGAGCAGCCATCTGAATTTGTAATGGTTCTTCCCCTTGGCCTGTCAAAACTCCCCCCTGAACTACTGTCAAGAGCTCTTCTTTTTCACCTTCCATCACGTCCTTCTTTCTTTTGCCTTCTGGTGATTTGGGTGATTTGGGTGTGCCAGCCTTTAATACATTAATATAAAAATCTCTTGCTTTCCATATTGTGTTAAGCCGATACCTCTCTCCTGAGTAAGTCACCATTAATCCAGCTGGCACCTCCCATCTGTACTGTATCTGGCATTTTTTCAGTTCATCCACCAGAAATGCATGCTCCCTTCTGGCTCTCAAGATCTTAGGGGGGATTTCTTTCATTGTCATCACTTCCTGGCCTTCAACCCGAAGTTTGTTGTTAAAAGTGGCCTGTAGAATTTCATTACGTACTCTCCTTGTAGTAAAATATATCACAATGTCTCTTGGTAAATGTTTCTGTCTAGCAACCCAAGAATTAACACGATACAGCTTGTCAATCTGCCAGCCCAGATCATTTTTTGACTCCCCCACCAACGGTGCCAATACCTCAGGCATCATTTCTCTCAAGTTCTCTTGTTTGTTCTCCTTCACCCCTCTAAATCTTAAAGCAAATTCCATATCTCTGTATTGTATCATAGCTACATCATCTTCAGCCCTCTGAATTCTGTTCTGAGCGTCATCTAATTTATTATCCAAGATCAACTTTATCATCCACCATTTCAATATTGCCTGCCAAACATTTAAATGTCTTTATGATATCATCCCTAATTTGCTGATTCCGAGTTGCAATCTCATCTGACACAACCTGTATTTTTTCATTGGTTTCATTAATTTTTTCATTAATCAAAATAGCAAGTTTCTCTTGTGTAACTTGGAGGGCTTGTTGTAACATCTCCAACGTTAAAGTCTGTGGATCTGCTGGAGGGGCAGAAGCTTGCAGTCTAGGAATATGAGCTGGGGAGTTGCCAGCACTTCCCGTTCCTTTAATAGGAACAGTCTTTACAGGTTTTGAGGCCATCTCCAATTTAAAATTCTTTATATTTTAATCAGAAGCCAGAAAGAAAAATTCCTAAAGAAAAATTCCAGTCTTAATTAGCATTTTAAAATCCTCCTTCTATCAGTACAAAGTTCTTTTCAGACAAAGGGCTGCCAGCAAAATGAAACTTTCTTTGAGTTTCACTTTCACCCACCCCTTCAGGCTTCAATCGCCATTTTGTTGCGAAGTACTAATTGTTAGTTCTGAAGGAGGCTACAAACATCGGAGTTAGATAAAGATACTTGCAGTCTGATTTCTCCTTGCTTGTTCTGCCTGCTGCTGGTTCAGAATGTTAAAGTCCCCTCATTTCCATCGGCAGAATTGGTCACGGCTTCTAAGTCCGCTAATTAGCGGATTCGTCCCTGGTCTGGAGCGGCTTGATAGGCTTTTAGGGAGCGCACACCTTCGCGCCCCAGGATCCTTCCTAGGGTGTTTGGGGGGGCTCAACCTCCACCTGTCAGCTCTTCTCTCTCCCCTTTGCCCGGGGAGAGGGTTTCAAGCCTCCAGACAGCTGTTTTTCGGCTGTTCTGGGGCTTTAACGGAACCAGGGATCGGGCGCTCATAAAGGAGCGTCTTCGAGGCTCGCGGAGCCAACAGGAAGTCCTATTTATTTATTTCTTCATCTATCTATTATTTATCTAGATGGCATGGTGGCTCAGTAGTTAAGATATTGGGCTTGTCGTCTGGAAAACCAGCAGTCCAGGTTCGAGATCCAAGCACCATGCGATGGGTGAGCTCCATCCTCGCCCTAGTTTCTGCCAACCTAGCAGTTTGAAAGCATGCAAATGCAAATAGATAAATAGGTACCACTTTAGTGGGAAGGTAATAGTGCTCTGTTACGACATGCTGGCCACATGATTGTGGAATGTCTTCTGGCTAGGAAGGTTACAAATGGTGATCACATAATCCTGGGGCAGTACAAGTGTCATAAATATGTTCCAGTTGCCAAGTGCCCGAATTTTGGTCACGTGACCATAAGGATGCTGCAATGGTTATAAGAGTGTAAGTAAATGTGTGTAAGTATGAAAACTGGTCACTTTTTTCAGTGCTCTTGTAACTTTGAACAGTCAATAAATGAATTGTTATAAACCTTGTATGTTATCAGAAGATGGAATTAGAGTCAAGATGAGGTTATGGCCTTTCATTTCAGTGATTCTGAGCAACTGAGAACCATTCAGCTCCTTTAAATGCTTCCTTTTCTTGGCAGATGGAGGCTGAGGAATGAGGAATATAGAAACAAGAGAAAAGAATAGAACATGGTTCAGGCATTATTTTGAATAAACTCATTTGAAACTACATTAACAACTAGGTAGACTAAGAGCTCCTATAATGCAACAAAGTGAAACAGGCTGCTTTCGACAGATGAAGTTAAGGAGAATAGAGTAAGGCAGGAACTGATGTATGATTGGACCTGAAAAGCTTTGTGTGGTCTTCCTATAAGGAAAAAGAGTACAGTTTTGTGCTTAATTTTAGGCAGCTATATGTTTGAAGCAATAGTAGGTTGCCCCTGGTTCAGACCGGTTCTATAGAATCGGTAGTAAAACCGGTGGGAGGCTCCACCCACCGACCTCGACGTCACCGGGAAGCTTCTGCGCCTGCGCAGAAACACAAGTGCATGAAGCGAGCTCGCGCACGGCCTCGTTGCAAACCGATAGTAAAGGTAAGTAGAACCCACCCCTGATTTGAAGTTAGCATTGCTCCTAGGGAAGTTACTATTCCCAAATCACATTTTTGTACATTTGGTTGATGTCAACTAGGTGAAACATTTATTAAGTTACTAATTCCTGTCTCAACAGGATGTAATTAGATTGCTGTAGTTCAAAGCAATACTAGATTGATAGAAGAACAAAGATGAAACTCTAAAGCTAAGGATAGGATCTAATAGAAAACTTGTCTCTATAATGGGCTCACTCTAAAAAGAATTCCTTATATTTCTTCCTATACTTCTTGAAAATATGAAAAAAAATTGTCTACAGACCATACAAAACTAACGTTTGTCCTAGAGGACTAAGCCAATTAGACAAGAGCCTCTACTATTGGGCCACGATGCTTTCAAAAATAGACAGACAGACAGACAGGACACTTTATTTCAGTCATTGGCCAATAAAAGTACGGTATGTTCAATAAAATGAACAACACAAAACTATTTTCTAACAAAATAAGTGTTAGCAATCGTCTGTGGCCTTCTCAGCCTTTGGGCTAGGATCAAATGTAGTTCAAAAATATAAATTGAATATAATTCACTATATGCCTATAATTGTCAGCATTTATTTATGTTGTAATTTTCTGGGAAGCGATTTAGCATGAGAAGAAATTTTGAGGAAAAATTGGAGCCGCAGCCAAACCTCTTACCTCAGTGGGAAAGGCCTAGTTCAGGTTAAAGGCGAAAAGCCTTCCTATTTATAAACAGTGTTTAAAATGCAGTAGAATAAAATTGTCCAACATTTATGCCTAGTTTATATTCTTAGCGCTTCCAAACATAATGGATAAATCTTCAACCTGTATGAAGCAAGATTTCAATTTTGAAGGGAAAACTGAACTGACTTGTGAGAAGAAAAAAAAAACTATCCTAACTCTTTTTGCCTTTCCACTGTTTACAAGTTAACTATCTTTGCTGCTTTGTGATATGAAACTCCATTGCCCTCCCTAGGCCTTGTGTATGTATGACAGATAAAATTCAAATGTTCTCATGCTGTTTTTCCTTTATTTTTCACACCTGCACAAATGTGATTGAAATGTAAATCTATGAAAAAGGCAGCTTTTACTCACAAATAGCACATGCAAATATTTTAAAAATATAAGATTAGTGATAGATTCTCTGGAACATAAACATATAATAACATTACTATTTGTCTATCATAGACCTTACTTAGTGGCTAAGGTTGCCAGGTGTCCACTATTTGAGCGGACAGTCCGCTTTTTTCACATTATGTTCACTATTGTTTTTCACAAAATAGTGGACATTTTTTTTAATTCAAAAGCTTTATGATTGTATCTTTTTTAATATTTCTCAACGTTGTACTGAAATTAAAGAATTATTCCTTAAACACAAAGAATTGATCAAAGCTGTGCAGTCAAATAAAAAATACACACGACAGCAAAGTAAAATGTAATTTAATATTTTACATATTATTATAATATATTTGATGTTTTGAATTTTAAGTAAAGTTTTGAAGTGATTATTTTAATATGTGTTAAAATGTTTGTAAGAAAATATATAATTTAATTGTAATTTTTTTTTATTTTTTTACTACTTAACCTCCCACCCACCCCCCCGCTTGTCTGCTATTTTTTGGAAGCAGACCTGGCAACCTGGCACCTCATATACAATTCCAATGCTTAAATTCCAATCACTGTTTTCATAAGATTTAAGAAACCTAGATAGGGCTATATTTGGAGGCTTAGAGGATTTTATTCAGAAATTTAGTCTAGATTTTCCAATAGGAAGCCTCCATTATAACAATATTGAAGGTTCTTTTTAAAAGGAACACTCTGTGTTATATATTTATTTGGAAGTAAATCTCATTGACTTTGATGTATGTGCTTCTTCTCTATATTGCAATTAGAAACCCATCTGATATGATTAGATTGCATCAATAATTTGCAATAAAAGAAGTAGCTCTTTCCACCAAAAGTACAATCTACTAGTGATATATTGCATATCAATATATTGGGATGTGTTGTGTACTCGTTCAATAGTATAGTGGAAATCTTTTGACTATTTTTAATGGGTAATGGAGAACCAAGGGAATTTTGGACAGAGCCTTATTGAAATCATCCAGTATAGTGGGAATTGTCCACAGAACCCATATTTAGCAGAATATACATTCATGAAGCGAAGCAAGCACGTTCAGACTATCTAGAGCACCGATGTCAAACTTGCCGCGTCATGTTGCGATCATGTGAGATTTCGTGACGTTTTCCCCCTTCGCAGAGCTGGAGTGGGAGTGGCCTGTGTGTGACGCATCTGGCCCGTGGGCCGCCAGTTTGACACCCCTGATCTAGAGAGAGGAGGAAGTATTCAATTTGCTAGGATAAGGATTGAAGAAAAAAGTCTAGGTTTTTCAGTTGGGAAAAGCAGAGTAGAGGCAAAGAGAAGTACAGAGAGAGTTCTTTGCATGTTATAAATATTCTTGATATTCCTAGCGGTCATTAATGTAAAAGATGCAAAGAACTGTTAATTTTAGAACTACCTCTCAGAGATTGCATGTTTCAATGTTTCCATATTCATATTTTTTTTTAAAAAGATGCACATCCAGGTATTTTAAAATCTAGTATGTGGAGGTAAAGAAGAAAGATTTGCTAGTTACCAATATAAAACACTGATACAAATAGGTGATATAAATAATATGAGGAATTACCTTGACATGGTTGTGGGAATTATATGCGCTGAAGAGAATGAGAGCTATGCCAGAAGTTCAACAATACTGGACAGAGGAGTATTAAATACAGAGGAGCTAGACAAAGAGTGTCTCTCCTATAAACAAGCTACTGAGAAGCAATTTATAGAAATCCATGGCATAGTGGATCAGTCAGTACTACAGGTATCCATGCCACCCAAATCTCAGGCTGTGTTCTTCTATTTCTCAGCAGCATCCATTCTTTCATCCAAATCAAACAGCAAGGTGCAGAGTATAATTTCAAATCAGGTAAACGCAACCTCCTCTTTCCTTTGTATCTTTGTAATGCCTTCTGTTTAACTTGTGTTTTCCCCCTGCCATACAAATCCAGATATATTCTTCTGCCAATGTTTAAGTAGTGCATCAGTTGTCAAAATAGGTATTGTCTGATACAAAAACATCATTCTAGGCAAGACATTCATTTTTATCACAGAAATTCTCTCCAGCAATGACAGTTATAATTTCTCCCACCTCAACATATCTTTTTTTAACTTCATTCCATGTCTTAAAATAGTTATTTTGAAGTAACATACAATTTATATAGTATTTGTCATAGTGATACCCAGATATTTAACTTCTTCTCAATCTTAAAATTGAGAATTAATTTATTAATTAATTCTGTTTAATAGTCTATCTTCACATTTTTGTTAACAATTTTGTTTATTATTCCACAGAACCGCTTATGTAGCAATTTTTTAGTCTTCCATTAGTACTTCAATTCCCTTTAAAGGATCTTCCAGAACCAACACCAAGTCATCTGCAAAAGCTCTTAACTTGTAAATTTCTGTTTTAATCTTTTCTCCCACAATCCTGTCTTCTTGTCTTAGATCTCTGTACAGTATTTCCAGAAGCAAAATAGACAAGAGAACAAACAGTGGGCATCCCTGTCTTCCTCCTTTTGGTATCTCAGAGGATTTTGTTAGATCTCCATTAACTATTATTTATGCTTTCTGTGAAGTGTATTTCAAATTTATCCATTTTATAAAGTTCTCTCCAAAATTGTATGTTCCAAAACGTTGAAGAAGAAAGCCCAGTTCAAATGTCAAAGGTCTCTGCAGCTAAGAAAAACTGTGTCTTAATTTTCATTATGTTGCTTCCAGTATTCCAAAATGCCCAACATATTTATAACATTGTTCTTCAACTAACTTTTAGGTAACCACAATGATCCTCATGAATAATCTCCTGCAAAATGATTTTCACTGAAAATCATTGTGAACAACCTGTAATCATTATTCAATAATAATATTGGCCCTTTTTTGTTGTTGTTGTTAAAGTCAAATGTTGTCCCTCTTTGGGAATAAACACTATATTGATCTCTTTGGCATTTTTACTTCTGGTAGGATAGTGTTCATCGTGTTTGTAAAGATTGTAAAAGTTCATCCTCAAAATATTTATAATAAGAACCAGACAGTTCTGATTCAGACAGTTTTCTTAGCTTAATTTTTTTATAGCTTCACAAACTTCCCTTATTGTTAAAGGACTGTTCACAATCTGTCTCTGCATAGAGGGGCTCTACTCCACAAATTAGATGATAATTCCTTGAGGGAAGAGTCTTAGATGACCTCTGATGGGAGAAGGATGGGAATAGTGCAACTATCCTCGCTCTTCTTGACTTGTTAGTGGCCTCTGGACTGGCTTCAGGAGTGAGGGTGGATGCCACTATGGGGTGCTGGTTCTCCTCTTTCTTGTGTGGTCAATTCCAGTCAGTCTAGATTGGGTGGTAGAGAACCAACCTACTGCCTCTACTTTTTGAGGTGCCCCAGAGCTCAATTTTCTTTTTTCACCTCTTTAATATCTACATAAGGCAGAAGGTGAGACAATTTGGGGTGAGATTGATGATACCCAGCCTTATCTCCAACTCAGGTTGCCTGAGCAATACTGTGGATGTCCCGTCCCAGTTCCTAGAGACTATAAGGGTCTAGATGGGATGCAATAGTCTTCAACTTAACCAAAGCAAGACAGAGTATTGCTTATGGGTATTTGAGCCTTCCATGGAAAAGGTTTTTCCACTGCTACCCTGGGCAGTGTTGCAGTGACCAGATGAATCTGGTGCATAATCTGTAGCCAGGAGGGCCTTCGCATACCTTAGGGTTGTGCTCTAGTTGTGCCTGATCCTTGATCGGGAGGCTTTGCTCGCAGTCACTCATGCCCTTTTGTTTGGATTACTTCTGTTAGATAGGGGGGGGGGTGAATAGAAGAGGTGGGACACCGTAGTCCATTTCAGCACTTTATTTCCAGCCGTGATCAGGGGCAAGAGGGCGGCAGGCCACCAGAGCTCTCTTTTTAAAGAGCTCCAGCAGTCTCACCGGCCACTGACAATGGTTTATTTTTTCCCGCCGCTAGATTAGCCAATCAACAGCGGGCATGCAAATTGGTGCTCCGTATGTCCGTACATAGCAACTTCAATGTGTTCTACATGGTGCTGCCCCTGAAGTGTATCTGGAAGCTTCAATTGTTGTAGAATATGATTGCATGGGCAGTAAAATGTGTTGGATAATTGACACATATAACACTACTGCTAAGTGAGCTGCACCGACTACCAGAATGCTTCTGGATACAATTCAAGATACTGGCTATCATCCTTAAAGCCCTACATGACTTGGGGCTGGATTACCTGAGAAAGTGTCTTCTTCCAGTTGGTTTTTTTTTTTTTTTTTTGTACCCACCCGATTCAGTCTGGCGGGTTGGGCATGGCACGGGTCCCATCAGGCAAGAAATGTCAGATAGCGAGGACCAGCTGTGTCTTCTGTGCCATAGCCCCTGCCCTCTGAAATATTGTTCCTTCAGAGTTGATGACACTGATCCTATTAGCCTTTATCATATTACAGCCAATCAAAATGGGGAACCTGGAGAATGAGAGCTGTCACTACTGCTAATGTCTAGTGCTGGAACTAATATAAATGTACAGTAATGGGGGACAAAACAGAAAAAGTAAGAGCTGCCTCAGATCAAGAAAGGAGATATTTGAGAGTATCTCAAATGTTGGGATTAGAATGTCAGTTTGTGCATGAAATAGCTCTCTATCTTCTATCAACAGAAATTGTGGTCATGGTTATTACAATAGGAAACCATAAGGAATAATAAATCTGGGTTGGAAGGAAGAAGTCGGTGGAAAAAAAACATTCTCCAGGAAATCTCTCTACCATAGTACAATGGGGGCTGGTGTTCTCTCTCTCCCTCCCTCCCCCCTCTCTCTCCCTCTCATTATTTTAAGTCTCTAAGAGTCACACAAGCTTAGTAGTAAGACACTAATGTATTTGAAGGCGGAAGGTCCAGAGTTTTCAGTCTCTCATGGGTTTTTAAAAATGAAAAGGATATATTAAACTATTTCTTTTAACAAACAGAACATATTATGCTGCCTGGTTTGGGTATTTTGGTGGTAAAATCTTGTGGTACTCCCGGGACTGTAAAATGAGGTAGATTATGAGTTGCACACCCATAGTTTAGCACTTAGGAACAGATAACATGGATTCATTACATCTATCAAATTTCTGCCAGGCACAGAATAGTTTAAAGTCAGAGGATCTCTGCCAAAATAAAGACATCATCTCTAGTTGCAAATGTGAGCTCCCTGCAGAGCATTCTGCTTTATACAACTCCACAAATTTATCACTTCTGATCCTTAAAACACTTTTCCAAGCGCTGTACAGCAGTAGCCTTTCCTTGAATCAGTCATAATGGTTTTGAACTGGCTGTAAGCACTATCCAGCCACTCCTATTTTTTTTTTCTCAACTTCAATTATCTTCTTTTAAATCTTAGAATACATTCTGTATTACAGCGATGGATTAATATTTGCACTTTGGTATTTTATATAGAGAGACAATGAAATTTAGAATTTGGCAAACTTGAGGTCAGCTTTTAAGCATTATACTTTGCTTAAATCTCTTGCAATGTGTCACCATTATTTTATGGCTATGTTTGCCTGGAGATACAGATACACACATATACATATATCTTATAGATCGTTGAACCGTTTGGTAAATTTTCTATTGGCTAATTTTGGCAGTGATGCAGCTTGATAATTAAAAAGTATGTTATCTCTTGCCAGCTCATTATAGCCAAGTGTAAACCAACTTTAGCTTTCCCTAATCCCATCAACCCAGTCTGTAGGAAGGGTCAGAGGTCAGTAACTGCTTCTAAAAACACTGTTCAATTGAATTCAAACACGTTGTTACCTACTAAGCAGCTGCTCGCAAACAATCCAGAATCTGTGCTCACTCCTAATTGTGAAGGCCTCTTATTGCAAGAAAAGTACAAATCTGAACGGAGCCCCTCATTCATCACTAAGACTGTAGGACAGACTGAGATCAAGTCAGCGCTCTCCCCGCCCCCACTTAAAAATATATGTTTTGAGGCCAGCTAGCTAGCCCTGGGGGATAATGATTGGATGTTTTCACAGACAAACTGCTGAACAGAAGACCTGAACCTCCCATAGCCAAACCATATTAATTGCCACAAGATTCAGAGAAATGATGCAAAGAAAATGTTTGCATTTCTGAGGATCAGCCACGAAGGATCATAAATATGTCCAAGTGTGACTTAGCAACCATAAACCCAACTGGATCCAGAGCTCCATAGAATAACTGTTCAAAGAGTTAAAGTCGACTTCGCTGCTTGGGACTTACTCTGCTTGAGAGATTTAGGTTTGGCTAGTAGCACCCTAGTACTAAATAATAGCTAAAACGAGAAGGTTAAAAAAAATTAAATTCTGTCATAAAGTTTTAGTGCTTGGGTGGGAGACAGTGTGGCAACTCCAGGTGCATAGGCTAGAGAGGGAGGTTAAAACAACTCCTTGAAGGCAACAGAAAACCACTTTTGAAATCATGCCCAGAAAATTGCATGTCTATTTTCTGGTGAGGAACTGGACTTGACTTGAATGCAAAACATGTTCAGATAAGGAGAAATTCTTGGGAAGATTATGAAGCAGGGGTAGGTTTTAAATGGCTATGCTGACTGGGAATGCTGGGAATTGTACCGCAGTTGCAGTGCATTTATGCAGACCTAGATGTACACGAGTCACCTCTCTTGTGGGAGCTACATTGGCTGCTGATTTACTTTCAATTTAAGGCACTGGTTGGCCCTCCATGATTTGGGATCTGGTTAACTGAAGGATCGTCTTTTCCTGGTCACATCTACCTGACTCACCAGAGAGGGAATGCTATGGGTCCCCTCTCCTAAGGAAGTCCGTTAGTGGGGTCAAGAAGAAGGGCCTTCTCCATGGTTGCTCCCTCCTGGCGGACAATCATTCCCACAGAGATAAGATTGGCCCCCAGATTGATACTCTTTCACAAGGCCTGGTTTTGCCAACAGTTCTGGAGATGCCAGAGTGGGATGGAGCCCATCAAATTGCTGTTGTTAGCTGTTGGCAGGGGGTTGGGGCATTATCGTTTTTTTATTGCCTTTGTATTGGGTTTTATCCTTGTCAGCTCTCAGGAGTCACTCAGAGTGAGTTGGGTAGCTATGTAAATGTTCTTAAATAAAAAAAAAATATGTTTGGAGATTGGCAGAATAGGGAAATACGACTGTGACAATGTTACTACCTATGTGACAATTGGCTATTCTAGAAAATCAGGTTACCGAGAGAGTGGGAATTCAGCCTAAAAAGCGGCTTGGGATGGAATCTGTCCTAGGATTGGTTTCTGGAAATGAAAAGGAAGCATTTAAAGGGGACCAGAGGCCCAGATGGGTTGAAAGCTCTTAAGATTGACTTATAGCTGTATTCCAAAGAATATGCTTTAACTAGTGTCTTGTAATTGATACTTTTCATGTTGCCTTTTATCTAAAGGGCTGCCTTGTGGGCTGCCTGCAGCATTTCTTTTTAATGTAAAAATGGGATATAACCTGAATACTTGAATCAGAGTGAATCCCTGATATGTATTGCCAGGTAACATGATCAAGATTAGACTGTAAGCAATTTGGTGCAATTTACTTTCTAGAATTGTAAGGGTTAGCTATACATACAAACTGGTAAGATAAATGCACTTTGTACATTTCTACATTAATCTTGGAGTACTCCCTTTTATATATTTGTATTTGGATTGTACACTGGGATAGAAAGAGAATCGAGGGGCTGGTTTCTGTTAACTACTCACTTATGTTACATCCTAGCACTCATTTCTCATTTCAAGTACCACTTTTCCTTAATCGTATTTTATTAATTCATATCATTCTGCTTCCTATCAGTCTGCTTGCATGTAATAAAAATTGAACATCTATTTTAGAAATTTGAAGGATTTGAATCACTATATGGTTGGAAAGATAAAGGATGTAATACCGAGGATATTGAAAATAGTTAAAAGAATGAATAATATCCCATCTCCTTGGAATGCAACTCATTTGGCCTGAAATAAAATAATGGATTATATCATAATCCACTTTTATTTTCTCCTTCTTTAGGAAGATTGGCCTTTGTCAGTCATAGTCAGTTTTCTATATGCACGTCATGTATAGACATTGCTTTAAAAATACGTTGCTGTATTTTACTCTGATACAATGTGTTCATATATTATATGCAGTGAATTAATGCTCCAGGAAAATACATTTCTCAGTGAATGATTATTTAATATTTTAAAAATCTTAAAATTTCCAAATCTGGAAGAGCGTTGTTAAGAATAATAATAAAGTTAATATCTGACCGGGCTCCTAATTTTTCTAATTCTCTTTATATACAAATAATTTTCTTTCAGAAAATCCCATTGGTTCTTTGGCATTTAAAAAAGAAAGGAAGTCAAATTCCATCAGGTTGAGTTTATATTAGACTGTTGAAATGTTTATGGTGACCTTCTGTTTAAAATAGAAGCTGAAATAGAAAAATAGAAGCAACTTTCTACATAAATCAATACAGCAGTAAGTCTGGACTCACAGAAACACTTTATTTACTAGGCTTTAGTTATCTCTTGCTTGGCCTTAAATTCTCAAGCAATAGTAATGTGCTAACAACTTGGCCTGAATTTAAAACTGCAGGAAAAAAAGACAAGCAGAAGATGAAGTCATATAAAATATTGGCTCTATTTTGCTTTGTTTAAAGGAAAAGAGAAAAACCAGGGTCCTTTTAATCATGTTTGGGTTTATAAAAGTTTTCTCTGTTCTTTTCTGTTCTTCTCTTCCCACCCTCCCTTCCTTCAAAAAAAGGAGCGAAGAGAATCTAAGACCCTCTTAACTGTAGCTGAAAGTTTATTCAGGTGCTATGAATCAGAGCAAGCTCACGAAAGCAAACTTTCACCCCTGCTAAAATACCTGCCAGAGGACAAGGCGTGCAGTAATCCCCTTGCCCTCGCCCAGAAAACTGGGGTGAGGCAAAGCTGCCCTCTCATTATGGTTTAGGTCTCAAGGTTAGCCAGAGACCCTTAGGGTAACCAGCTGTCAATTAGAGATAACTCCCAGCAATGCTTCTCTGAAATCTTGGACTTATCTCCTAGCAACCTGAACCCTCCTCTTCTTTTAGGACACCCCAACCCCCTTGGCTGGGCCATCAGCTCAAGAGGCATCTTTTCAAGCCAGCAAAAATAACCTTGTCAATGGGGAAGGAGGGGGAGATGCATAAAGGGGTCTGTGTTCAGAGGTAAATCAGAGAAGCTTCGGTCTGGGAGATTTCATTGAAGAGGGCTCCTCCCCCCCTGCTGCCTTTCCACACATGGAGATGGAAAGAAAGAGAGAGAGGAGGAGGAGGAGGAGGAGGAGGAAGGGAGAGAAGGAGGGAGGGAGGGAGGGAGGGAGGGAGGAAGGAAGGAAGGAAGGAAGGAAGGAAGGAAGGAAGGAAAGAAGGAAGGAAAGAAAGAAGGAAAGAAAGAAAGAAGGAAGGAAGGAAGGAAGGAAGGAAGGAAGGAAAGAAAGAAAGAAAGAAAGAAAGAAAGAAAGAAAGAAAGAAAGAAAGAAAGAAAGAAAGAAAGAAAGAAAGCAAGCCAAATCCTTTATGCAGACCTTAACTTCTGAGAAAAAAACACAGGGGGTTGGAGACCAATGAGAAATTCCATTGTTTCCCTCCCAATGAACAAACTTAGCATTTGTTATGATTAAAAAAAAAAAAACCCAGCATCTCCCACTGTACCTAAACTCTTCACTGGAACCTGCTAGAGAAAAAGGGCAGATTTTGTGTGTCAAGATGAAATTATTTGAGGTATTAAAGAGCGGCAAAGCTATCATCCTTTGGGAATCCCCCAGTTTCCCTTCTGATTCATGTCTTTGATACCACAAGAATTGATAGTTCAGAGTGACCACATTACAATGGGGTCATTCTTTGTATTCATGTGGCAGCCCATCCAGAACACAGGCAAGGATAATTCCAGCTAAGCGGGGTCAAAAAACCAAAACCACCAAACAAATAACAAACAACCAAGCCTACATGCCATTTGTGGCAGTCGAATCACCGGCTTTTGTTTAAAAAATAATCAGAAGTGTTCTCTTTTTACAGGGCTCTGCATTCCTTAGATGAGTTGTTTAGATGATGTGCAGTTTAGCTCCTCTTAGATTAGACAGGGATGGGGAGACCAAGGGAAGAGAGCAGGGGAAAATGGTTGCAAGAAGAGGTATTGGTTTGGCTTGGCTTGGCTTTTTATTCAGGGTGGCTTTGACAGAACTGGGTCCATCCTGACAAAAGGGCTGCTCAGAAATGTTGCACAAATCCCATGTGCTGAATGCCAGGCTTCGGAGGGGGCCTAATGTAGGCACTTGTCCTGCAATCAAAGATTCAGCTCAACACGAGTCCTTTGTGTGACAACAGCATCCACCCCCCATGCCTGAATGCAGAGACGCTGTCTAAAGAGATGCATAGAAAATCACCCCTTCACCCCCTCCTTCCCCACCATCTCCTTGGTGAAATGAGATGGTTTCTCTCCAGTTTTTTTAAAGATAAATCACCTTTTAAACCAGGCCTCTGATCTGATTCCCTCTCCTCAGTTTTACCCAAGGCACAGTGGCAAATCAGAAGGGAAGAGAAAAGGAGGAGGAAGGAATCACTCTGACTGTCATGGTGGACCTCAGCTCCAGACCGTGCTTCAGATGTATGTGCTTCAAAATGGCTGACATGTACACGCTTGTGAATGCATGGAAGATGGGTGGATTTTACAATGTTAAGTGATGCATGGCCCACCTCTCCTGCAAAGAAAGAGAGAAAGAGAGGAGAGGGAGAGAGGGAGGGAGGGAGGGAGAGCTTAAATTTGCAGCCCTTGCAGTTCCTTTTGATATTATTTTGCCATTTTTCTTCAGGAGAAAAAGATTTGGCAATGGAAGAAATGAAATTTTCACATTCTTTTTCATGACTTGCTTTTCAAAACTTGGAAAATGACAGCAGATAGCATTAGATTTTGCTAAATGAGAAAATTATGTAATTAGCACTTTTCACCCTCTCTCAGGTTTTGTATGGATTTGCTTTTTAAAAAAGTGCATGGAATGGATGAATTTTGAAAGCTTGATTCTTCTTCCTTAAGACAGATAACAGAATGATTTTTTCCCATAAAGAAAGCAAATTGATGTACAATGAATAGCACTAATAAGCATGTAGGAAAGTGTAGTATAAAATTTATTATCTAACAGCTGGAATTATTTTAATGCTATTTTAAATGGTCTGAACATATTTTAAGAAATAAACTATTTTCAGGAAATTATAATTGTATTTTAAGCTTTATTCAGACAAAATATAAATATATGCGTTTTTAAAGTAACAATAATTATACTAAAATATACTTTTACTGCACAATGACATTCCATTATCCCTAAATAAACAGGATGAAGTTTGTACAAAATTATTTAAGAATAGTATCTTATGTGATTAAAGTTAGGAGAGAAATCCATGGATAGAAACAATATTTATAATCTTTTTGTTCAATAGAATACCATTGCCAAAGGAGTCACACAAGGTTGTTAAGCCTCAGTGTTTGCTTATATGTTGACATTTATTTATTTATTTATTTGTCCTATTTCTATGACCACTTATTTTAATCAATGACTCTTGGCAGTTTACAATTCAAAAAGATATATTTCAGTTAAAATATTGAAAAACTTTTTAAAACAGTAAAACCAGTAAAAACGGTAAAAGCATCCAATATATTTTGAAATATAATTAAGGTTCCTCTTCTAAAAGAAATGTTTGTTCAAAATATTCTTCGCTGGAAACAACTAAACACAAGAAAATATGGCCCAAGGTAAAGATACAAAAAATAGCTAACATTATTTGAATTATTTGTTTCATTCAAATAAATTGTAGAAATGTAGTGAGACACGGGATCAGACCTGATACTTGATTCTTCTTAACATATGTTTCAAATTATGCTTCCGTTACTTTGCATGTACAGTATATGATATAAGTTCATTGGTTAAACTTCTAGGAATAAATCATGGGTACAATGAAGAGTTTTGTCAATGACATCAGCTAGGGTTTTTCCTGTAATCTTCTTTGGCTTATAGGGGTGTTAAGGTTCTTGCGTTATGATAGTTGTACCAGCTGCATTCAACCTATTTAATAGTGTCTTTCACCATCACCCTTAATGGATAGAAAACTTCCTTTAAATTTCTATGAGCACTGCAAACTTTAATATATTTTTTTATATATGAATTTATTTACATGGGACGGGATCCATTCCCTCAACCCAATTAAGTCTTGTCATTGTCAATTAAAAAAGCAGATGTCGAAGATGAGAAAAACATATGCTTCACGAGCAGAACATAGGAAACATAAATACATATGGATAGCCCTGCTGGATCACACAAGGCCCATTTTAATCCAGCATGTTATGCTTCTCTTTGGACTGCTTGCAAGCAGGAGATGAGACTTATTTTTCTCTCTCCATTGTTCTCCTATAACTGGTATCCAAATTGTGCTGCCCTCAACCTAGATATATATTGAGCTTTAATGACTAATAGCCCTTGATTTGAATTAGCCTCTATATTTTTACCCAATCTCATTTTAATGCCAACCAGATGTGGATATTACCATGCCAATGAATAATATGCTTTCTTTTGCCAAAATCTCCTTCCAATCAATAAAACCTTCTAATTCCTGATATTTTTTTATGAATAGAAAGAGATCCAGGAAAGACCAAAACCCTTGTGACTCAGAGAATCCAATACTAGATTAGATGACCAATAGTTTGTTAGTGTCTGGCTGCCATTTTATAATTAGCTCTGTCACCTTGCTACCATTGTAATGATGGGCTCTACTGATTTGTTTCCAAGGTAGAATTTGGGGGTAGAAAGTGTGAAAAGTCCTGCTAAAATTCAATATGAAACTGCTCAAGATACACAGCAGAAGAAAGGAATGTGATTTTTATTTTTATTTTTATTTTTTTATTTATTTTTTGCTTATTGAAGCTGAGCTTTTCTGGTTGCTGACATGGATCCCTCTATGTAGTTTTATTAATTTGGTACATAATTAATTTACTATTCCTTTCTTCTAGACTTTTTAAAAATTATTATTATTCATTCTAGTCTATATCATGAGCTTTCCAGATATTCCCCCACCCAAGAATTGACCTTGGATGATTCTGTTTAGCTTTCTAAATCAACCAATGTCAGCTAAGTGCTGCCACTAGCTAGGCACTAGCCACTGTCTGCTTGGTCCCAAAATCCAAGGTAAACTTGTGCCTATGTTTCAATTGTATTATTTCACTAGTAGAAACTTGTGGGAAGCCTATTTTCAGTCTGGTGTAAAAGTATTGCTTTGAATCTAGCATAATATTTTGAAACCTGCTGCACTGTGGAGTAAAATAATTCTACCAAAAATAATTGTTTTGTCCCCCAAAGAAGTCTGTGGTAGAACCAGCAAAGTCCTGTTCCCCACAGAAATAGACGAACAGAGCTAGGCTAGTAAACTGCACTTTTTTTTTTCAGTCTATGAAGTGATCAAGGATTTCCTGTTACTTTTTTTAACTTAAAAAAAGGCTGTGCCAGTCTGCTACGTGGAGCTGCCTTCTTTTTTCTCTGGCACTTTCTAGAACTGTGCTGGCGAACCTATGTCACGAGTGCCATAGGTGGCATGCAGAGCCCTCTCTGAGGGTACGCCAGCCATCGCCCCAGCCCAACTTCACTGCACATGCGTGTGTGCCCCCCCCCCGCCGGCCAGCTGGTCTTCGGGTCTCTGCTGCGCATGCACGGGGAGGGCAGGGCACATGCGTGGGAGGGTGCAGGTTGGTGCAGGAGGATTTCCAGGCGCAAAATGGGGCATGCCCCCCCATGCCTCATTTTGGGCCTGGAAAGCCTCCTGAACCAACCTGGAAGCCAAAACGGGGCATGGGGGCACCGTTTGAGACCCCTCGCCGCATCCCATTTTGGGCCTGGAAAGCCTCCTGAACCAACCTGGAAGCCAAAACGGGGCATGGGGGCCCCGTTTGAGACCCCTCGCCGCATCCCATTTTGGGCTTGGAAAGCCTCCTGCACCAACCTAGAAGCAAAAACGGTGCACAGGGGGATGGGGCGCATTCATGGGGGGTGGGGCACATGCACGGGGGACATGCGCGCATGCACGGGAGACGTGTGTGCATGCACAGGGGCACTCACATTGCATTTTGGGGGTTCGGGCACGCACACGTGCATTCTCACGCTTGCTCACGCGCTTTGGGCACTCAGCACCAAAAAGGTTAACCAGTATTGTCCTAGAATGACCATGAAATATGCATCAGCAGCAGAGAAGCACTTACCCTGCTGCATGATAACATTCTAATAAATATCAACAATCTCGATCAGGGTTGGTAATGGAAGCAGGTTAAATATAGATAGAACATGGGAGCAAGAGGTTTCACCACACTTCCCATACTCACATTGGTGCAGAATGTGCTGGGGTAGATGACATGGGTCTCTTCTTCCTCACATTACCTTCTCTCCTAACAGCTGGGTATCAGAGAGCCAGGAATTGTATCTTGGTGAGAAAAGATGTACAAGGAGCGCCATTGCTTACATGCTCTCTGATCAAGCAACATTCATGGCTGTGAAGCGGATAGGGACATTCGTAGCAGATTGCACTGGAAGACTCGGAGACTCATGTATCATCCATGGCTGCAGGTTACTTGCATGTGGCTTGTGAAATAGTTCTAGGAGTAAAAGTGTGTATTAGGGAGATTAAATTAGTATTAGCACATGTGAAAAGAAAAGAAAAAAGATCATATTGTCAAGTCGTCAGACAGTGTTTTTAGCATGACGTTTATTTAAAATAGCTCCTTTAAAAATATCCTTTAAAATTACCATATAAGACAAAATACTTAAAATCTAGCATTTGCTCTGGTATGATAACTATTGGAAATGGAAATAGATTTTATCAAACCCCAGGGCTGCTGCCAAAAAGAGCACCCCCTCGTCTGGTTCTCCCTCCTTGGTACCATTTAATAGTAAAATGCATGACATTATGTCATTACAGGGTGAATTCCACCAGATTTCCCCCACCCTGTAGCAGCTTAAGATGTGGAGCGGGGTAGGGAAAGCCACAGAGTGATACCGCAGCAAAAAAATTATTAATAACCATGATGAGGCAAAGATGGGGAATTAAGCATGAGGCTTCTATTTTCAGTGACAGATGTGTTTTGGGTTCTCTCCCTCCCTCCCTCCCACTCTCCCTCTCTCCCTCCCTCCCTCTCTCTCTTTCTCTTTTGCCAGGAAATATAGCTTGTCTGTGTGTGAGGGAGGGGCTTTAAGCTTTTCTCCTCTGAAGCTGCTGTAAACCTCAGGAGAAAAGCTTGGAGTGGTACAAATTGGTGCCTCATGATTGTAGCTCAGGAAGCAATAGTTTTCTTACAGGATAGGATTCTCTTAAGCATTGATAAGAAAAACATGCTAGTTGCATGGCTGCTTTCTGTCCTTCAAGCCCAGCCATTCTATGAAGATGATGGCTATTCTTAGCAAAGTATACTCAATGGAACACATCCACTGAATTGTGCCCTTACCAAGGCCATCCGTTTATATATGCATAATACCCCAGGTATGGTGCTTTAGAAAAGTGGCATAAGCAGATTTTTCAGTTACAAAATACACCTTTTCAGGAACTGGGTTTTTTTTTTTTTTTGGTTGTTGTTTTAAAATCAGCCCTGGAAATCATTTAAGTGCATTACGCACGCATACTTAAATCATTCTGCCTAGGCAGATGGATAATAGAGACTGGCTTGGATCAGAGGCCCTGAAGCTACAACCTAACTCTTATCTTAGTCACAGAAAGAAATTTTCCACTGATTTGGATTCACTTCAGTGTTTTCGGTTTTTTATTTTTAAAGAAACCATCCGCAGACGGTCCCTCACGCTTTATATTCCTGCTGGTTAATATGTGCTTGGATTCATTGGTGTGCCCTGCTGTGTTTAAGCAAGAGCTGTGTAGAATTTGCTCAATTAGCTGTACATTCCTCTGTTTGCTTTCCCGATCTGCTCTTTCCCTTTCATCTATCAGATGTTCACAAGCTTTCCATTAGATGTTTCCTGCTTCTAATAGATGTTTGCAATTTGTTTTTCCTCTGAAGCTGCAGTGCAGGTTCCAATATGTGTGGAAATGGAAGAGGGGTTGAAGATGGACTGCAAAGAGGAGCAGAGGGTTAAGACTTGCTTGTATTACTTTGTAGAAAATGCTTAACCGGGCAGAAACATGACTTATATGTTACTAAACATATCATTCCTGTCGGAACACATGCAGAATTTCTCCTGAAATTATTGGGGCGATTTGTAATGAATGTGAGTCCTGTTACAAGTTAATGAGATTTAAGTACTGCTAGTTTGTCTTGCGCTGGGACCATTTTATTTCAGGCTGTTCTTCTCTAATGAGAATGTTAAATGTATGACCACGCTTGCCATCCCTATCACATTATTTATTTATTTATTTATTTCCATCTGAAATGGGTTCCTTGCCAATATAAAAGCAGTTCTCAGGGTGACATAATAAAGCAGATAAAATGTAAATACAAATACAATTAAAAATAATTAAACAGTTACGGATCTTACATAGTGGTGACATCATCTGGGGGATAAAGATTGTTAAGGATCACTTTGATTTCTGTTCCTTTGTTTTCAATTAATTTAGGTGGTCCTCTTGCCTTTTATGTTAGGACTATCTCATTAAAATCAGGAAAAAAAATAAACATGGTTATAATAAATATAAAGGACTGTCATAGGATTACTGTACTATTTTCTTTCCTTTGCATGTTATGAATAAGATGACAGTCATTAGCATATCTTTTTAAAATAGTCTTTTATTTATGTAATATAACCCTCTTTCCCCATGCAGAAATCTATTATTAGCATTCCGTAACACGATTCCTCTTAAATTAAACACTTCAAAATAATTTTACTTTTTCCAGTGAAATTGGTTATTGATCAATTAATATTGTCATCCACCTTGTGACTTTTAAAAGCAAGAAATAGATATTTCTATCACTGTTTAAGTCATGTTTTGTCCACAGAGGGGGAAACATACCTACCCGAAAACAGCTTGCCTCTTAAGAGATCCTTTTGGTTTTGAAGTTTGCGATGATGATTTGAATCTGACCGAGGATTGGTCCTATGTTGCTTTAAATTGAAGTCAATCACCGGATTTGAATCCCAAATGTAAGGCTTTGGAAGGGACCCAAAAGAGGAGTGCTGACTCAAGAAACCTGCTGGGACTTTGTGGCCTACTGCTAGGCAACCACCCATCCCCACCACAGCAAACAGATGACCACAAAATGGATGATCTCATCTCTAAATCAGCTAGTTGATATGCAGATTGCATGGCAGAAATCCTCCTCCCATCATACAACACTGCTCTGGCAGCAGGTGCAACATAAAAGTGCATGGGATTTGTTTTTATTTTTCCTCACATTTTAGAATCAAAATTGGTTGATTCTGTGCCTTTCAGGGTTCCTGAACTTCCATTGTGTGTATGTTTTTTTTTTTAAAAAAAATCAGTCTCCTGTGCCAAGAAAGCATGATTTGTCTTCCATACCCTTTTCTCTTACTCTAGATTATAGCAGAATAAGAGAGAGAGAAAGAGGGAGGGAGGGAGGGAGGGAGAGAGAGAGAGAGATCTAAATAAATGTTCTAGAAGGCACAATAATAGGCAGTTGTCTTTTAATGAAAAAAAAAACATCATAGGAAAAATGCAAGAAAGTACTACCTCTCTGGCCATCTTCTGCACTGAATAAGCTTAATATGCTTATTCTGCATATACATGTCATGAAGGCTGCTCCCTTTTGAAAATAGGCTGATGTTTCATATATTTTGATCCAGTTCTATAGAGGAATGATTGAGTCTGTCATCTGCACCTCTAGAACTGTCTGGTTTGGTTCTGCAACACAACAAGACAGACACAGACTTCAGAGGATAATTAGAACTGCAGAAAAAACAATTGCTACCAACCTGCCTTCCATTGAGGACTTGTATACTGCACGAGTCAAAAAAAGAGCTGTGAAAATATTTATAGACCCCTCGCATCCTGGACATAAACTGTTTCAACCCCTACCCTCAAAATGACGCTATAAAGCACTGCACACCAGAACAACTAGACACAAGAACAGTTTTTTCCCGAACACCATCACTCTGCTAAACAAATAATTCCCTCAACACTGTCAAACTAGTTACTAAGTCTGCATTACTATTAATCTTCTCATCGTTCCCACCACCCATCTCCTCCCACTTATGACTGTATGACTGTAACTTTGTTGCTTGTAAACTTACAATTTCCTAATATGATTTGATTGCTTATATCCTATGACTATCATTAAATGTTGTACCTTATGATTCTTGACGAATGTATCTTTTCTTTTATGTACATTGAGAGCATATGCACCAAGACAAATTCCTTGTGTGTCCAATCACACTTGGCCAATAAAAATTCTATTCTATTCTGTTCTATGTTTTTCATGGTATGGTGGCTGATGGATACGGTGCAGTTGGAGTATCCTGTTTCTAAAAGGAACCAAGAGCACTGAAGTATTTTCATCCAAGAATGAGGCAGAATAACAAAAAAAGCTCTCCTTCTTCCCTGGTGTGTCATATACTGGGCCTTGAATAGCAGGAGGGTACTATTGTTATCTGTCATTGCAAGGTTAGATCCCAAAAGTCATAAACTGCTGCAGAGTTTTAGCGATGCTGTTGGTTTGAGCTATAGAAAAAATGTGTTTGCTCCAAATCTGTAGAATATGCAGGATAGCTTATCTAAAATTCATCAAGAGCCTCTGATGAAAAAGGTGTTGAAAATTCTGCCAGGATGTTAGACCCCTAGTGCCAGATTAAGGGAGGGTGGGGAATATATAACAAAGCTGAGGGAGTGCACGGTGCATATTGATTTGCAGCTTCTTATACATGCTTTTGTCCAGGATAATTGATCATCTGTGAGGCTGCAAGATGCATTCATCTGCAAGGGCTTATGAATGGGCTAAATCTTCACAATGTTGAGGAAAAAAATATTACTAAATAATCCTTTTTCGTATGTGGACTGCATAAACATTACAATTTCAATAGGAATGCCACTTCACTGAGAGCGGGGGTAAAAAAATCTTTGGAGATTTATTCCTCCTGTAAAGTGATGTGCCAGAAGGTAATTCCACAGATATTTCTGTGGATCTTCAGAAGCCTGTTCAGTAAAACATTTGTCATTCATGCTGCTTTGCTCATACATATGTTTTGCCTGATACAAATCCCTTTTTGTGACCAGAGAAATAGTATACCTATATGCAAGGCAAATCCTTTGGTTGGCTGAGCACTTCTGTATTTTTTTTTTTTTTTTAGAAATTAAAACTGGCTTTACATTTTTCTTTATTATATGGATTCCTAATGCTGAACTCTTTCATACAAATTAAGCAGAAAAGTCATAAAAGAAAGAAATATTGATTTTGTTCTTTTCTTTTTAAACATGACTTGCAAACAATTTTCCTATGTTTCATAATTTATTAGAATAATAAATACCTGGAAATAAATAATAAATACCTAGAAATGCAGTCACTGGGACACGCAACCAAGTTCCACAGGACTTAACACAGCATAACCACTAGGAATTATTTCCCTTTCGTCACAATATTGTTTCCACTAAAATTGAAATACTATAAAATGGGATGTTTCCTGGTTTAAGTCTGCTGTTGTAATTCACTACTTCTTCCTTATCTTATTTATAATATATGTCACAATACCTTCTGCACTGTATAATTGCCCTTCTCTGTCACAATTTCATAAAGTAAGAGAAAGTACAATAAGCAAGGACTTTTTTTCCCTGAACTGTCAGTTTATGGACTCTAGAACAGAGAGGGGAACATAAATCAAAGAATTCTGTCAACTCCTTTTGAGCCCTCTTTAGATATTGCTTCCATTTAGCTAGTCATTGAAGAGCTGCTACATAACATAACTTTAAGAACTATTGCCCAGGTTTTCTTGTTTTTTGCTCAACTCCTTTTCTTTGGGCTGAGTCGTCTAGGTTATACATGAATATTTATAATATTTTGGGGATGAAAAACAAAATGATTAAAATAAGCACGCCAAAGGGCTGCACAGTATCAGGACATCTGGACTGCATTAAAGCTGAGAGGAGTTACTCTTGAAGATTGGAATTTTACCCATTGAAAATCCCCTTTCACTTCAGAGAGTTATTAATGGAAAGACAAGATGGCATCACAAAAGAGACCATTTTTAGTCCAGGAGTTGCCAACTGCTGATGTCTCCTGCAAGAGCGCTTCCAGATGTCACTTCTAACCGAAACCAAAAATGGTGGGTTGGCAAAGTGCTGCAAATACCGTCCAAGGTGACTCTGGCTGCTAATCAGTGTTCTGAGCCAAGACAGTAGCAAATTCCTGGGTGAGTGTCTGATTTTTTGTTTTCATGTATTTACAAAACTTAACAGAAAGACACGGTGTGAGAAATCTTAACTTAGTTTTATCTTGAGAACTAATTTGGAAGCTCAAAAGCTGGACATAAGCTGCATATATTTGGGCTAAACGCTACCCCTCATCTTAGCTATGTCGTTAGCAGAGCTGGCCTAAACATTTGAAACAAATATTACATGCCCTAACTCAAGTCAAGTTGCATAGTACCCCAAACCAAACAAATTACTTGGGAACAGGAAACTGACAATCTACCTAGCATTCTACCCATCCCCTGAAGTTACAAGAAATACAAAAATAATTAGGAGCAATATGTTTTCTTTTCATTACAAATGAAATCTGCGACTTCAAGCAACCATTTCGCTCTTTCTTAATGGTAGATCATGACCTGTTCCTTTGGGCTATTATGAAGAGGAAATGGAATATCTCAGAATGTGAGGATAAAATGGAATAATAGAAAGAAGATATATACCAGTGATAGATTACAAGCTTTACCTCCATTCAATCTCAGCTTCAGTCCCAAATGCTTGCATTTGAAAGAAATAATCAGAATGAAATTTAGTAATGATATTTTTTTTACAAGATGTAACATAATAATAATACCGCTGTATACAGGAGTCATAGTTATTGTCTGGAAGCTCATAGAATAAGAGAGGACCATATCATATTCTTATTTTTTTTTCAGAGGGATTCTGCTTTAAATTTACATACTGCCTTTTCACCCCAAAATAATTCTACTTAAGGTAGGAAACAATAAAACAATAAAAAAGAGAATAAAGTTACAAGTGAAACATAAAATGTTTTTTTAAGTATATATAAAATACATAAAAATAAATCACTTGAAGCGCCCATTAGATTAAAGCCTAATTCAGCAATAAATTACCTCAAATGTCAAAAGCCTGTCCAAAGAAAAATGCTTTTGTCTGCCAAAAGGAGATCAGCAGAGCTGAAACTAGTCTGTCTATGCCAAGGAAGGTCACTAAGAAAGCTTTTTCTTTTACTGTATACAATTTTCTCCCCCACTAGGAAACAGTGAATATAGGTAAATAGGGAGAAATACATGGTTTGGCTATAGTATCTGTATAAAAGATAATGGTAGGTGATTGTACTCTGAATAGAAGTTAGCTTTGTGATGTGGCAATAAAAAGAAAAATGGCGAATATCTGTAGCTCGGGTGTAGGATGAGGATGAAGGTTTGTTCTCCAAGCTTGTGTTGTTGGTTTCCGAACGTTTTGTTACCAAGCTAGGTAACATCTTCAGTGGAGTTTAGAGGATGTCAGTGTTCTTCTGTGTTCTGATGAAGTGTTCTGACAAAGAAAACTGACCGTGACATTCCCTGAACTCCCCTGAAGATGTTACCTAGCTTGGTAACGAAACATTCAGAAACCAACCCACATGCTCGGAGAACAAACCTTCACCCTCAAAAAGAAAAATGCAGTGATAGGCTGCACAAGCAAAAATATAGTTTTTCAGAGCAGAGGAAATAAGAGTTACATATTACAGGTAGTCCTCATAGTCCTTATGACCACAATTGAGCCCAACGTTTCTGTTGCTAAAGTGAGTCAGTTGTTCAGTGACTTTTGTCTCATTTGATTTTTTTTCAGGCCAAACCATTTTTATTGATTTTTGCATGTCATGTGATTTTTTTTTAAAAAAGTTTTTTTTATTTCATAAACAAACATACAATATATAATCTATCAGTCAATATGTCATCTGAATACATCTTTTTTCCATCTTACTCCTCCAATAATTGTCATATCTTAATATTATCATTTCATTTATTATTACATTTCCCCCACATTTACTTTTCTATTAAAACATTTATCTATTCAACACTTTTATCCCAACCCAACCTTTGTCCCTCCCTTCCCACCCCCCCACCCCGGACTTCCCAGAGCAAAAACAGGGTATTACATTTAACAAGCATAAGCTAAAATATACTAACTACAAAGCTCAAAACGCCCTCACGCTCTTTAACTCCTCTTTTACAAATTCATCAACCTCCCTTTTATATCTTCCTAAATATAAAGACCTTTTTCTTGATGTATAATCCAATAATTTTACAATATTACCAACATTAAAAATCATAGATAAGTTTCATTTCCACACCCTCAAACACCATTCTTTTTCAGCATTGCTCCCTGCTTTTGTCTCATTTTATGACTTCCTTGCAAGTGACTCACTGCAGTTGTTAAGTGAATCTGGCTTCCCCATTGACTTTGTTTGTCAGAAGGTCACAAAAGGTGATCACGTGATTCTGGGACACTGCATTGTCATATATCTGAACCAGTTGCCAAGCATCCAAATTTTGATCACGTGACCATGGGCATGTGGCAATGGTCGTAAGTGTGAAACATGGTCATAAGTCACTTTTTTCAGTGCCGCTGTAACGTCATATGGTCATAAACAAATGGTTGTAAGTCAAGGACTCCCTGTACTCTGTGCTAGTCAGACCCAATATAAAATAGTGTGTATAGTTCCGAGCATCAAACTTTAAGAAGAATTTACACATATCTGAATAGGTGCAGAGAAAAGCAGCAAAGATGATCAGGGAACTAATAGCAATTTCAACCCCATCATTAGAGCTCGAAGTAGATTGAAATATAGCAAATTAATTCATTTCGCCCCAACATCCTTGTTTCTCAAATTACCCACACGTTCTAGAGCACAGTTGTCAAACTTGATCACGTCACGTGACGTATCGTGACATATAGCGACTTTTTTTCCTTTGCGGAGCTGGGGGTGGGGGCATGGTGCATGGCCCATGGTGCATCTGAGCCATGGGCTGCCAGTTTGACAGACCTGTTCTAGAGTTTTATTCAGTGTTGGATACTCAAGATAAACTGAAATTATCTTACAGAATGGATAAAAAGTAAATAAAGGCTCTCCACATTTTGTGATTTTTTTTAATGAGGACGAAACCTGTTGCTACTTTCAGAAATCTGAAAAGACAGAGATCAAAACAAGTTTTAACTTGGAGACTCCTCTCTAGAACATTAGCTGCTACAACTTGAAAAGTCTCAATGGGCACTGAATTAGCAGAGACCATTGTTATCTGTCAGATGTCTACAGTAGATAAATCTGCAGTGGCATCCAGGTTTGTACAGCTTTGAATGATTTTATCTATTGAAAATGGTCACAACATAGGTGATTGGATGATCCACCCTCTGAGACAGAATGTAATATCGTAGGCCTGAGATGTCTATGCTGGTATGGTGGAGAAAGAGAAAAATGATCTGTTCACTAACATCCTCATAAAATAGCCTTCAAACAAAATCTATCTGTAGTTGGTCAGACATTCAGTTCTGGGATTCTTTGTTGTTGTTTTTAGCCTAAAGTGAACACTGCATTTTGCTTACTTAATCACTTCAGACTTCCTTGAAAACTGAAAAACCTGTTTGCCTCACTCAAGGGGAGAAGCAGTCAGAAATACTCTTGGACCCTGCAGAAATACTCTTTTTAATAGGCCAATTCTCCATACTCGAGACCAGAGGTGGGTTTCAGCAGGTTCTGACCAGTTCTGGAGAACCGGTAGTGGAAATTTTGAGTAGTTTGGAGAACCGGTAGTAAAAATTCTGACTGGCCCCGCCCCCATCTATTCTCTACCTCCCAAGTCCCAGCTGATTGGGAGGAAATGAGGATTTTGCAGTAACCTTCCCCTGGAGTGGGGAGGGAATGGAGATTTTACAGTGTCCTTTCCCTGCCATGCCCACCGAGCCATGCCCACCAAGCCATGCCACGTCCACCATGCCACACCCACAGAACCTGTAGTAAAAATTTTTGAAACCCATCACTGCTCGAGACCAACCAGAGCATTGACAGAATTCCCTGTTCACTGCAGACAATGTTCAAACTTTGGCTTCCTGGTACAGATATTCAAATCATAATAATCCCACTGAAATGGAAAATAAATTCAATATACAGTCTTCTGAATTTATGAGGCCAGGTACACTTCAGACTGACTCACAGTTGTCCCAGAAGTCATAAAAGCCGGCAAAGACTCCAAACCATTTCAGGAAAGGAAAGTTGGAATGCCTGATCAAGGGAAAGATTTATGATGAGCCACTGCTCCTCCTGTTGATATTCCTCCTGTTGAAAGAGCAAGAGCAGGAAAAGGTGGGTAGATTTACTCCTGGGGTAAATATAAACACTAGAGGGCAGTGGTGAAATCCAAATTTTTTTACTACTGGTTCTGTGGGCGTGGCTTGGTGGGCGTGGCTTGGTGGGCATGGCAGGGGAAGGATACTGCAAAATCTCCATTCCCACCCCACTTCAGGGGAAGGATACTGCAAAATCCCCATTCCCTCCCCACTCCTGGGGGAAGGATATTGCAAAATCTCCATTCCCACCCCACTCTGAGGCCAGCTAGAGGTGGTATTTGCCAGTTCTTCGAACTACTCAAAATTTCTGCTACTGGTTCTCCAAACTGCTCAAAATTTCTGCTACCAGTTCTCCAGAACCTGTCACAACCTGTTGGATTTCACCCTTGCTAGAGGGGAACCCTCTCTTGTGAATGCAAATGTTGTTGAATTTGTGCATGCATATTCATCAACTAAGCAAAGCTTAACTGGGTGAATTGATAAGCATAGACATAGCAGCCTATGATACTAGCATACTACCCCAATCCAATTAATGTTTGAGAGGAGGGTTTCATAGTGTTGCAATATTTTTAGGATCAGACTCAATAATAATAATGAGAGTTAGAGGTTTAAATATATTTCTCTTTAATTATAATAGGCATTCTATATTCACTGAATATTCACAGATAGAAGCAAAGAAAATGGTGAAGGTGGCTCCTTATATATACAAAGGGTGGAGCCAAGAGTGGGAGTGGTGAATTATGAATACATTAAGAGTCAAAGAATAAGTTAACCCCTGATATCCCATATATACATTATTTACACATTAGGGAATAAGGCATTTACATCTGACAAATCCCCCTCTAAATGCCGGTTCGCTATACAACACCAATTACATTCAGATTCAGGACAATATAAGACATACAATTTGGAAGTTAAGTATTTGTGCTGTTTAGAAGGTAAAGGCTTCGTCAATATGTCAGCTAATTGTTCAGAGGTATCACAATGCACTGCTTTGATAAATCCATCTTGAGACAATTGTCTCACATGCTTAAATTTTATATCTATATGCCTGGATCTTTGTCCAATGGCATCGGATCTAGATATTTCAATGGCCGCTTTATTGTCTTCATGCATAACAAAAGGCAAAGCAGGTTTTTTCCAAACATCTGAAATTAAATCATTAAACCATACAAGGTTATTTGCAGCTTTGGATAAACAAACATATTCCGCTTCTGTGGTTGAAGTGGCTACCAGTTCTTGTTTACCAGTGTACCAGTAAACTGGACAGTCATTTAACAGAAAAATATAACCAGAAGTACTTTTTCTGCATGATATATCTCCAGCCCAATCCGCATCTGCGTAACATGTAAGTCTTGGTTCTTTATTATCACTAGGTTCTAATACTAGGCAAAAGTCTAATGTACTTTTCAGATATCTTAAAATTCTTTTGACAGCTTCCCAGTGATACATTGTTGGTTTGCTAACGTGCCTTGATAATAAATTGAGTGGTAATGCAATATCTGGCCTGGTCCAATTAGATATATAAAGAAGTGAACCTATGACTGATCTATAAAATGTATTATCCTTGAATTCAGGGGAAGATTCATCAGTATTTCTAAGGAAATCAGTTTGCATAGGAGTGTCACAGGGTTTGGCATTGTTTAAATTGCATTTGTTTAGAAGTTCAATAATCTTATCTTTCTGAGTAAGTTTGAATCCCCTTCTAGTTTTGTTAATTTGTACACCAAGGTATTTGTTTACTTTACCTAGAGATTTCAACGAGAAATGTTCATTTAACTTGTTTACAAAGATTTCTCTTCTCTCTTTGTGTTTTCCTATATATAAAATATCATCTACATAAATCAATACAAATTCAATGTGATCATCACTCTTTTTGACAAAGAAACAGTTATCAGCAGTGGTAGCGTTGAAATCCATGGTCTTAAGTACTTTTACCAAGCAATCGTACCATCTTTTGCCAGATTGCTTTAATCCGTATAAACTCTTGTTCAATAGCCAAATTTCATTTTTATTAGTGTATTGACTGTGAGGTGCTCTTACATATATTTCCTTATCTAGTTTTGCGTGTAGGTACGCAGTCTGTATGTCATATTGAAATACATCAAGATTGAGTGCGGATGCTACTACTAGAGCTGTTTTAACACTCTCTGTTCTTACTGTGGGGGAGTATGTGTCAGTATAGTCCTCCGGATATTTTTGTGCATAACCTTGTGCAACCAATCTAGCTTTGTATAAGGTATTGCCTCCTTCTAGGTTCTTAATTTTATAAATCCACCTGGTACCAATAATTGTTTTATCTTTAGGTGCAATCGCAGGTGTGAATACATTTAATCCTTGCAAACTTTCCATCTCTTTTTTCATAGCTAGTTCCCATTTTTCCTTTTCTTCACGAGGGAGTTTTAATACTTCCTCATATGTATTAGGTGTTATTTGTTCACCATCCATATGCATTATGTAATCTCTGTATTTATTTGGTATTTGATTTCTGTTGTTCCTAATAGCTCTTTCTGGTTTGCTATGGTAGTCATGCAAATATCTTGCTTCCTTTTTTGTTAATGTGTCTGTCTTTATTTTGTGTTGACTATTTGTCCATGTTTTGGTTTTGTTTTTATTTTTGTTGACATTTTGATTTTCTATTGTCCCTTCCTCACGAGATTTGGTATCTTTGCATTTATTTGGAAATATTTCATTAAGATGTAATTTAGACCAGTTGGCCTGTTCATGGAACACAGCTGTTCTGGAAACTATAAATTTATTATTATTATCAATGAATCTGTACCCTTTGGTGCCAGTTTCATATCCCATAAATCTTAGTCTTCTGGATACGTTTTCTCCCTTTCTTCTCAACTGTTTGGGTATGTGTACGTCTGCAGTGACCCCAAATATGTGCATGTGTGCTAATTTTGGTTTCCTATTATACATCACCTCATATGGTGTCTTATTCACAATACTGGACCAGGTTCTATTTTGAGTGTAATTTGAATAATGTAGGGCTTCTGACCAAAATTGTTTGCCTAAACCAGCATCCTCTAATGTGCACCTAATCATGGTTTGTAATGTGGAATTCTTTCTCTCTGCAATCCCGTTCTGGAATGCAGAAAATGGACTAGACGTGTAATGTAGCATTCCTCTATCCTTTAACCATTGGGAGAATTCTTTAGACATGAATTCACATCCCCTATCTGTCATAATTTGTTTTATTCTGATATTATGTTGTGTTTCTATGCGTTTGTAAAATTCCTTAAATTTTTGAAAGGTTTCATCCTTGTGTTTTAATGTGTAAACAAAACCATAGCGACTGTAATCGTCTACTATTGTTAGGAAGTAACGTTTTCTATAAGTGATTGATGGAGTTAATGGGCCAACTAAGTCCATGTGTACTAAGTCAAAAATTTTGTTAGTTGATCTGGTGGATTTTTTTGGCCTGGGACTAGTTTTTAATTTAGTAGATTTACATACTGAGCATTCCAAATAATTTTCACAATTTTTTATTTTGACACCTTCTGCGTGTTCAGTCATTTTTTGTACTACAGGAAAACTTGCATGTCCTAACTTCCTATGTAAGATATGAGCACACTCGTCATGAATTGGTTTACCTATTTTTGGTTTCTTCTCATTGTGTGTATCTGTGTGATCATGAGATATTTTACATTCATCATTGTCACTGTTACTAATATTTTCATCATCTGCCTCAATACAATCTTCCATATTTGAATCAATGTTATGTAACCATCTTTCTTTTGTTATCAGATAGGGTAGGCCTCCTTTAATCATCACAGTGCCTACATTTGTTTTATTCTTCTCTAAAGTTGCTTTTCCCTTTGAGAAAACTATATTGATGTCAGAATCTCTGCTTAGTTTTATGGCACTTAGTATGTTATGAGGTATTTCTGGTATTAACAATACCCCCTCTATTTTTCCTAGACCAGGCAAGGTCACATTCCCTCTGCCTAATACTTGAACTTTTTCTTGATTAGCTACCTTTATTACAAACTTATCTTCTGTAAATGAAGACAAAATATTTTTGTTATTAGTGGTGTGATTAGTTGCCCCAGAATCAATAAGCCAATTATTGTTCTCATTTTGTTGCGTTTTAGTGCTGTCTTGTTTATTTAGTCCATTCAGTGAACCAGATTTTCTCTCTTTTGAATTTTCTCTGCCCCCTCTACTTTCTCTGTAATTTGGTGGGCTTCTATATTTATGTCTATCTGTGGAAGACTGTCTATAATTGTATTTATTCCTATATTCTGACCTATGTCTTTCCTTTGAAATTTTGGGACAATCTCTTCTATTGTGTTCCCTGGACCCACAATTGTGGCATTTAAAAGTTTCATTATATTTTTCTTGGAAAGCTACCTTCCTAAAAGATTTGTGTTCTGTGTGATTGCTATAACGATTTTTTCTTGAATTGTCTTCTGCTATCAATTTGTTAGACAGACTTTCTATTGATAAATATCCTAGATTGATGGTGTCTAAGTGTGACATAAAACTATCCCATGATGAATCAAGTGAGTTGATAATAACACTTTTCATTGTTTGATCTGAAATCACTTCCCCCCTCAAATGCAGCTCAGCTCTTATTTTGTTTAAAGATATTAAATGCTCACTTATGGAAACCCCTGGTTTTACTCTGGAAGAAAAGAAGTCCTTAGACATTCTTGTGGTGGTAGCTACACTATCGCTGTGAAACAAATTAAACATGCATTGAATTATTTCTGAAACAGTTAGATTTGGTTTGTTGCTATGATACATTGCAGGAGACACGCTAGATATTATTAAGAAAAATGCCTTATGGTGTAAACAATCTATTTTTAAAGTCCAAGGTCTTCTTGGGGGACTAGTGATAAAAAAATAGTAAATTTTCTTTCATAAAGACAACCTGGAGCTGTTGATACCATTCTTGTAAATTAATGCCATCAACCCTAAGTTTTGGGAAGTCACTGGGTAAGTTACCCACATTATTTTGTCCATTACTTACAACCTGAGGTAGTCCGTGGTCTCGCAAGTGTAGGAAATTGCAAAACGGCATGGGGATGCTCGCAACGAGTCTGTGCGGTTCTCTGGCCAGTTCAAGTCTTTCCGGACCGTCTACGTAGTTTCGCACATGCGCGTTGTTCATTTCTTCTTTGACGTCGTCGTGGAAGGTTCTCTCCATTGTAGCTCGCTCGCTCCGCTCCTCTTCAGACGAGTCGGTCTCTGGCTCGGTCTTAGGAGTTCTGATGGCGGCGACTGTTCTTCTCTTTCTTTTGGGTGCGTTGGCACTTGCTTCGGTCTGCGGTGTAGGGCGGAATCGACATGGCTCTCTGGGCTCGGGCGTCGTCGTTCTCGAAGTCAGGATGGGAGCGTGCAGGTCTTGAAGTATCGGCTTGTTCGCTTGCTTCTTCGTTGGCGCTTTGGAAATTTTTAATTTTGGCCCAAATGCAGCAAAAAGCGTCTTCATTGCTGACTTTACTTGGGATTTCGTTAAGTCGTCTTCATTTTCTGATTCTGGCTCTTCCGAAGAGTTTGAATCCTCCTTTTCACTTTCGTTGTCTGATAACGTTTTTCGCGCCAGAAATTTTGAACTGAGCATTTTGATTGGCTCTGCTTCGCTCACTTTGGAGGCTTGTTGAAACCAAGATGGCTGCCATTCAAAATTTCGCGCGGGATCACATTTTTTCTTTTTCATAACGACTTTCTCTGTAGTCATATCACTCACAGTTTTTTGGTCTTTGGGTTTCTCTTTAGCGATGTTTTTCTCTCTCGCTGCTCCGCTGTTCTTCAGCATTTCTTGGAGGTTCGCGATGAGGCTTTCATCATTCTTCTGGCTTTTTAATAACTTCAGTATCTCTGACCTGAGTTCGTTATTTTCTATTTCGATTTCCTCCTGGCCATCATTTTCATTTATTAATTCTTCTTCTTCAGTGGTGTATTCTTCGGATTCTCTCGAAATCGCGTTTGTGGATTCGTTGATTATTTCTTGTTCAGTTTCTATTTCTTTGCTGTAGGCCCTGGTGTTGGGCCTATCTTTCTTAGACATTTTTAGGTATTTATTGAGTCAATTAACCATCCTCTGCTACCAGCTTGTTGCAATATTTTTAGGATCAGACTCAATAATAATAATGAGAGTTAGAGGTTTAAATATATTTCTCTTTAATTATAATAGGCATTCTATATTCACTGAATATTCACAGATAGAAGCAAAGAAAATGGTGAAGGTGGCTCCTTATATATACAAAGGGTGGAGCCAAGAGTGGGAGTGGTGAATTATGAATACATTAAGAGTCAAAGAATAAGTTAACCCCTGATATCCCATATATACATTATTTACACATTAGGGAATAAGGCATTTACATCTGACACATAGATTTAGCAGAAAGAAGGCCAATTTGGTGTAGTGGTTAAAGCATCAGGCTAGAAACCAGGAGACTGTGAGTTCTAGTCCCACCTTGGGCACAAAGCCTGCTGGGTGATCTTGGGCCAGTCACTTTCTCTTACATCTAGGAAAGAGGCAATGGCAATCCACTTCTGAAAAACCCTGCCAAGAAAACTGCAGGGACTTGTCTAGACAGCCTCTGAGAATCTGATACAATTGACTGGAAGAAAACAACATCTAATAAAAGGTAATCAAATGATCTCTATGCCAGGATGAATCATTATTTGTTACAATCATCCTGTTCTATAAATAAAAGAAATCTTATTGCATATCTAAATAAAGATAAAATTCTAAATAAAGAATACTGCATGTATTCTGGTTTCATATTCTTTCCATCTTCTTGTGGTTTGTTCTGCTGCTATTTTATTGGGACAGTTGTCAATCAAGAACCGTTGCTTGGACAAGTTTGGGGGGAAAAAAAGATGATCTGAATTACAAGAGGTTTAGAATGTAGATGTAGAAGAAACCTTTCTGAACCTGCTCTGTGGCATCTGCTTGGTTATCTGCACTGTGGCCTTTCCCCTTGTGATATCACAATGCATGAAAGCAAGTGCAGCCTACGCAGGCGTGCACACACAAACACACACACACACACACACACACACACACACACACACCCTAAAGAAAAGCTGATGCTGTCCATAAGCCGAGGGGCCAGGAAGGGGCAAAGTCTTCTGCCTTCAGGTTGCTGTGATGCACTTGGGGTGGTGGGGTGAGGGGGGGTGGTGTGAATCGAAGGGTGAAAATTATGTGTGCGTCCTTCAAAGAAAGAGCAATGTCACATATTCCCTTAAAGCAGCAAGAGGAGGGAATCTTGGCATGGAAAATATGATCCCAGACCATAGAATAGTAGACATTCTCATCTTCCCTCGCCGGAAGCGTCCTAATGCTAAAGAAACAAATGATGGAAAGTGACCTCTTGCAAGAATTTGATCCAGTAGGCTGGGCTGATGCTGTTGCTGCTGCTGCTACTACAACAATTAACCCTTTCATTGCTCAGCCCTGGACTACAATAAGCAAAAAAAGAATGTCTTTTCAGCCAAAGGAACAAGATCAGAGGGTCGCCTAGAAAGTACAAATAAAAAAAAACCTTTAATTATCTTCGCTTACAACAGAGAAACCTTTATATCCATCCCTATTATTTCATATGGCTTTTTGCTTTTTGGAAGAAGCTGCAAAGAAATCAAATAATTATAGGTTAGGAATTAAAAGGGGGAAAATGGTTCTTTTCACTGTTTTTTTTTTTTTTTTTGGTTTCACATGCACACCTCAGGCACATGCACACATGCCATCGATTCTTTCTTCTTGGTTGGATGTTTTGCGGTACAGGAAGGCACATTTTTCGTGAATCAAGTTCGTATCCAGCTGAATTGGGTATGTCATGATATCAAGGGCTTCATCCTACAGGAGACCGAGAGATGTAACTGGAAGGATGTACAACCAATTATTTCATCCTGCAACTCAGACAATTATCACTCTTAGCCATGCTGGAATGAACGGCGGTCCTGGATGTGAATGGAGGGGAAATCTCCGACACAACCATTTTCCTTGACAACTGCTTTTCTGATGACGGCTTTCCTGGAGAAGAAGACTGTGAAAGCAAACACAGAAAGCCTATCTTAACGAATCTTGGAGACATTGTCAGAAATAATAGCACATCCAGTATCTTTTGTTTTCCACAGAATAACATTATGCATCTATTGATACAAGCAATGAATAACAAATGGCATTGCTTAAAAAAAGGAAAAAAAAAAGAACATGGAAAAAAATTCTTATGACAACCCATTTTAATTAGTTTCTTTTTCTAGATTTCAGTGTGTAGAATCCCAGCTAAGATGAATCATTTTGCTTCCTGGCAGCGTGTTTGGAATCAGTGCCCTAAAATGAGAATTTGGAATATATATGGGCCGTGTATCTATTTGCGGACTTCTTTTGTAAAAGAACGTTCATATATATAGAATGAACACCTAGAAGCCAATTTTTCAATGGATCAAATGAACTGAATTCCGAAAAGAGTTATGATTACATAGAAGAGCAGATAACCCTGCTCCCTTCAGAAGGAAGTCTATCCAGGGATGAAATCCAGCAGGTTCTGACAGGTTCTGGAGAACCGGTAGCAGAAATTTTGAGTAGTTCAGAGAACCGGCAAATACCACCTCTGGCTGGCCCCAGAGTGGGGTGAGAATGGAGATTTTGCAATATCCTTCCCCCTGGAGTGGGGTGGGAATGGAGATTTTGCAGTATCCTTCCTCTGTCACTCCCACCAAGCCACACCCACAGAACCGGTACTAAAAAAAATTGGATTTCACCACTGAGTCTATCCATGTATCCATGAGAAACTGGAAATGCAAGGGTAACAGAGAGATAAAACCCTGGATAGACAGAATATCTGCAGGTCCATAGATACCCCTTCAGACCTTTCTATGAGTTCTGAGATGGGGAATATGAGGTAGCCAATTGTTTGCCCTGCCAAATAATTACAGGTAGTCCTCAATTTACAACAGTTCATTTATTTGCACCTCGTACAACAATTTCGTTGTACGAGATGCAATGACAATAAAGTAAACTAACTAACTAGTGACCATTTGAAGATACAATAGAATTGAAAAAAAGTGATTTAGGATCGTTTTTCACACATACGATCATTTCAACATCCCTATGGTCACCTGATCAAATTTCAGATGCTTGGCAACTGAGTCATATTTATGACGGTTGCAGTGTCCTGAGGTCATATGATGACCTTTTGCGACCTTATGACAAGCAAAGTCAATGGGGAAGCCAGATTCACTTAACAACTGTGTTACGGACTTAGCAACCACAGTGATTCACTTCACAAGTGTGGCAACAAAAGTTGTGAAATGGGGCAAAATCCCCTTAACAACGGTCTCGCTTAGCAACAGAAAATTTTGGCTGAAATTTGTCATAAGTTGAGTACTGTAATTCCTTTTTGGTTCATTGCAGAAATTACCCTTGGATACAGCCACACGGATTTGTCCGAGTAAGGCTTGTGCACATCAAGTTAACTTGGCAACCCTAGGTCCTATTCAATAACCATGTGCCGAGATCTCTGATCAGTTGATTAGCAATAGCAAAACTGAAGACAGTTGAAGCAAAAATGGCTTCTCTTCTTATGAGTAAAACTGGTCTATATACAGACAGATATATATATACCTTGTCTTTCTTATAGTTTTTTTTTTTTTTTTTTTTTTTGCCACCAAAAAAGATACCATGTTACTTTGGGGGCATGTCGATTCTGGGCTTTTTTCTTCTGGCAGCCAGCAGGCCCTGTGCTGCCTAGTGAGAGACTTATATAGATCTATTTCTGGCTTGTTAGCCATCATCAGTAAGCCACACCCACATCTCATGTATCCTCCCTGTAAAGGTACAATATCTATTTTACTCTTTGTAGGTTTTATGTGTGTGTAAAACCTATGAAGAGTAAAATAGATATTGTACCTTTACAGGGCGGATACATGAGATGTGGGTGTGGCTTACTGATGATGGCTAACAAGCCAGAAATAAATCTATATAAGTCTCTCACTAGGCAGCACAGGGCCTGCTGGCTGCCAGAAGAAAAAAGCCCAGAATCAAGTGGATGTGACTCCACTGAGCTAGGGCTGCAGAAAAATCTTGGTTACGTAGGAAAAACCTGGCTAAAAGAAAAACACACATAAAACCTACAAAGAGTAATATATATATATATACACATACATACATACATACATACATACATACATACATACATACATACATACATACATACATATATATATATATATATATATATATATATATATATATATATATATATATATATATATATATAAACTGTATTTGGGTGCATGGGTAGCAGGGATAATCTGTATGTCTAGATCTGCAATCCATTTCCATAGTTCTCCTTAACCTGCTTCATTCTTGCTAAGATTTATACATTGTTCTTAATTTGGGAATGATATACTGCATCTGTTTGATTTGACCTCTTGGCTGTAGATTAGCTCACTTCCTTGAGCCCTGCAACTTTGCTGACTTCCCTGCTGTGATTTCCTTTGGCGCTACTCTCAGCTTCAGCATTTCCATCCATTAAATATGTAAATGGTTTCTTAGCGCTCCATTCATTTCAGACACCTATGACTTCACCTATGGCATAAGCCCCACATCTTACAGTAGACCATTTCTTTTTTTAAGCGCCATAACGACGTAGTATGGATTGTACTGCAGTCTGAGGAAGTTCAATATTGTCTATTCGTGCAAGTGCCTGAAGGCATGAGTTTGAGAAATCTTTCTAAGAGTTGCAAAACCACAGGTGAACAACATATTGCCTCGGAACTTTGTCCTGGTTTACGCACAGGAACCCAACTCAAATTGCATTTTTAACTTGTACGATTGATATCTTGATTCTTCTATGCTTTTGATTATGGTTGCATAGTTAGTCCTCGATTTACCACCATGATGGAGCCTATTCATTACGGCCCTAAGTCATGATGGTGGTAAGGCAGTCACCCACATGACCGACTGATTTTACAACCTTTTTTGTGGCAATCATTAAATGAATGTTGCGGTCGTTGGAACGCTGTTTCTATGGGCCAGTTTTTCTGAAAATCAGAAATAAATTTTGCCGGGTTTTGGCAAAAACATCATAAAATGCTGTCAGGTGATTACGGGATGCTACAAACGGCCTAAATGGGAGCTGATTGTCAAGCACCCGAAATTCAGTCATGTGACCAGGGGGAGGGGTCAGCTATGTAACTTTGGTACTAGGGCATAAGTACCCCTGGGGAGATCAGTCGTAACTTCGAATGCTTGCTAAGCGACTGGTTCAGTGGTGAAATCCAATTTTTTTACTACTGGTTTTGTGGGCATGGCTTGGTGGGTGTGGTGTGGCTTGGTGGGTGTGGCAGGGGAAGAATACTGAAAAATCTCCATTCCTACCCCACTCCAGGGGAAGGATACTGAAAAATCTCCATTCCCATCCCACTCTGGGACCAGCCAGAGGTTGCCGGTTCTGCGAACTACGTAAAATTTCCGCTACTGGTTCTCTAGAACCTGTCAGAACCTGCTGGATTTCACCCCTGGACTGGTTGTATTTCAAGTACTACGTATAATGCACTGAACTATATGCAGGTAGTCCTCCATTTACAACAGTTCATTTAGTGACCACTCAAAGTTACAACATCGCTGAAAAATGTGATTTAGGATTGCTTTTCACACTTAGAACCATTGTAGCATCCCCAAGGTCATGTGATTTACATTCAAATGCTTGACAACTGACTCATATTTATGACAGTTGCAGTGTCCCAGGGTCATGTGATCAGCTTTGCAACCTTCTGATAAGCAGAGTCAATGGGGGAAAATCAGATTCACTTAACAACCATGTTATTAATTTAACAACTGCAACTTAATAAATGTGGCAAGAAAAGTCATAAAATGGGGCAAAACTTACTTAACAAATTTTTCACTTAACAACATAACAACATAACATTTTGGGCTCGATTGTGGTTGTAAGTTGAGGACTACCTGTATTTAGTTAGAATGACAGCTATTATTTAATAAATAGATCCTTTTTTTTAACCTCTTGTATAATATTCAAATAAAGCTTTAATTTTAAGCTGGAAAATTCCATTCCTAGCAGCACCTGCTATAGAAGACTTAAAGGTACGCTAGATTTTTTTTTTTTACTGTCATAAATGAATCCAAGGGGCTTTACATCTCTTCCATGATTACATCTGTCTTGCTCGTTCGCTTTTATGTCTATGTACTCTAATGCAGATTAGCAGGAAAATAATTTGGATGTAAATTACCCCAGCCAGCAGTGAATTATGAATGGGCATGTTTCAGGCCAAAGAGATTGCTGATTTGCTTAGGGCACAAAGCAAATCCCATAAAAATCCAAGAGTTATATACTAGAGTCAGAAACAGTGTTGTAAATTTGGAGTATGTGCATTTAAACAAGTGTTGCTATCGACTTCAGCTAATGTGAATTCACAGGAAGGTTGTGTTTCAAACATTACACATTCCAATCAGAGGGAGCGTCTTTATGAAGGAAATGTGAAGTCAACATACATAATAGCCATCCATGTTTATTTCTCTCTGTCTATGGGGTGTGCATAGAAATATACTCTCTGTAGATCTCTGTATGTAAAGCAGTAAAACAGATGGGTACGGTCCATGAATTATGCACGAATTATGTTGGATTCAGCTTAGATAAGGCACATTTGAAGTCCAAAAAAGTAAATTAAATAAATTGTATGAATTCATTTATCCTAAAGGCAGGTAAGAAAACACTTACCGTAAATAATGTAGATATGGCCTTTTCAAGGATGTTGCTAAACACTAATGAATTTGCGGGGAAAATAGAGGAAATTAAGGTAGTTAAAAGAACTAAATGTAATAATTCATTTCCTAATTTCTCTGTATATAAAATATCTCCCTATTTAGATGCATTAATATTTGAAACCATAACATATTATTCATTGCTTATTAGTCAAATCCTTTAGGATCTTTTAGTATAACTGTAATGTACAGTTATACACATTGATTAAAAATGGTAGAAGGGAGCAAGCCAGAAAGGAAAAAAAAAAAACAAAGATTAGGAAAACATCTCAAGCAAGTTCCTTAAAAATCTAATGAAATTATCCCAATAATTAGCAAACAGGCTATACTTTATAAGCAAGGTTTCCTGCTTCCTGAATTTGTGCCAATATATTAATTTATCTCTTTCGGAATGACCCAAAATGTTGATACTTATTTTCTTTTCCACAACACTTCCATTAATATCAATTTTGAACCATTTGGCTGTTTATATTTTAAGACCAGTTCCAGATTATTCATTTAATATAGGTTTAATAATAATATATATTATTCATATGCCAGCAATGAATATCTATGGATTTTTTAAAAAATAATAATTTATATTTTGCAAGGTTCTTCTTTTTTGGGGGGGGGGGATCTGCATGGATCTGATTGTTCTCATGATCCATATCTGATTAAATTTACACACGATGTCAGTTCCTTTTTATAAAGGAAACCAGAGAGGGCACTGTAGCACAAGCAGATGAATGTCCAGCTCCTCACTTCCATTCCAGCCAGTGAATCCAGATTAGCCAAACCTGTTTTGGTAAACAGGTTTGTTAGCAAGACCAAAGGCTGCTAATTGGTATTGTGATGCACAGATATTTTAATTGGGTTAATCATCAGAAAATGTTTATCGCTATTGACCCAGTAAAATGTCAAAACTGCTTGGCTGTAGTCAATTTTAGAAAGAAAAGAAGTGGGTTTAACAATGTATGGTAATTTGCATCTGTTTAACACATCAGATGGAACATAGAGGTTGGATATCTTCAGGGTATCTCTGATGCCTCCTAAAGAAATTGTTTGAAGATTATTCCTATTACTTCTCTTTGGCATTGTGTGAGTGCATATAGAGCAAACAAAGGCTAAAACCTTAAGCAGGCTTTGTTGGAATTCAATCTGAAATCGGTGACATTTTCACCCATGTAAACATTGCCTGGATAGAACCAAAAGTCTTTATTTTCTTTCTCTCTTCTTCTTCTTCTTTCTTTTCTTTTTTTTCTTTTTTGCTACTTTTTCTTTGAGAAACGGAGTTGTATATTTCATCCACATAATCCTATTACGAGCTTTCTAGAGTCTGTGGATGGGAGCAGAATACAAATTCTGCAATAAATATATAAATTCTTTTATTGGGGTCCATAACAGTATTTGTCACTTATTTTTCAGCAGCCCCCAAATAATTTGAGAAGAAAAGTTAGCCAATGGTAAATAAAGAGTACTTCGGGTATTTCCTATTTTACTACTCATAGTAGGGATGGTAAGTAGAACAACTGAGATATATATATATATATCAGTCAAACATTTCTATTCAACATTTAACAGAAGAGAGAGAGAGAGAAAATGTGAAATTTATTTTTGATGTATACTGATTTATTTTTTATTTATATTTTATTGGGTATTTCTCTCTCTGTGTGTGTGTGTGTTTGTGTGTGTTTGTGTGTGTGTACCAGTATGTAAATATCTATATCAATAGAGGCAGTCCTCAACTTACAATAGTTCATTTAGTGACTGTTTAAAGTTACAGCGGTGCTAAAAAAGGTGATTTATAACCGTTTTTCACTCTTTACAACATTTGTAGCATCCTCAAGGCCACATGATCAAAATTCAAATGCTTGGCAACTGGTTCACATTTATGACAGTTGCAACTTCCTGGAGTCATGTGATCAGCGAACTTGACAAGCAAAGTCAATACGGAAGCCAGATTCATTTAACAACCATGTTACTAACTTAAAAACTGCAGTGATTCACTTACCAACTTTGACAAGAAAGGTCGTAAAATGGTGCCAACTCACTTAAGAAATGTTTCATTTAGCAACATAAATTTTGGGCTCAATTGTGGTCATAACTTGCGGACCACCTGTACCAGTATGTAAATATCAATATCCATACCCTAACAGTACCACCTTTCCCTTATTATTTGCCCTGTTAAAATTTCTCCCCTACAGACAAGTGAAAATAGTGTCACGCTTTTAGAAGGAATATAATATTTAGAAGAAAAAAAATTGAGTCGTTTTACAAAGCAGTCTCTGGTTGATTTATTTATTTATTTATTTATTGCATTTCTGTATAAAGGAGAAAGGGACAACCACAAGGATTTTCCATGCGGGCAGCAGTATGAATTATTTGATTTATATATCACATTTAGAAACTGGCCATCTCCCTCATAGAGTGACTCTGGGAAGTATACAAATAGGCATAAAACCATAAAAGCTACATATAGATATTATAATATGAGGCAGTTAAAGAGAAGAATAAAATAATTATAATTGAAAAAGGAGGAGAAGGGCTGCAGGGCACTAGCTGACCTCATGGCTCCATGTTCCTCTGTGGGCCCGAAGTGAATCTGTATACATTTTTCCTTCTCTCATGTTCACTTGTATCTTTCTGCAGGGAAATCTCTTTCCAACATGCTTGTAAAGTGCTCAATATCTATACCTTTTGTAGAGTCTCAGGAAGACAGAAAGACAAAATGCGTATTAAGATCCCACCAACATCTAACTTGATAGGTCACAAGAAGTACAATTCTGACCTGAAGACCAATCCTTCTGACTTCAAAACACAGTGGGCCTGTCCCCAGAAGACCTGGAATATTGGAAAATGCAACCAAGAAGTTGGTTGCAGCCAGCTTTCAAATTGTTAGATGGTAAAACATCTGTGGATGTGAACTATCATCTTTCAGAAATAATTTAATAAGAAAAAGGTGGCTGTTTTCACCTGCTAAGGATCAAAGAAGGATTTTGATACAGGCTTGATTTATTCCTTCCCATTGGTCTGATGATTAAAACTAGACCATTTTTCAAAAAGAAAACGGATCGCTGAGTGTGTTCCACTGAAATCAGTCAGAATTAGCTCCCTAATGTTGTTTATATAGGATTAGATAGGTGCAAATAATACTGGAATGCAAGGAAGGTTCTTAATGCAAGACAGGGGTGGGGAACGATGGCCTATTTATTTATTTATTTACTTATTTACTTATTTATTTATTTATTTATTTATTTATTTATTTATTTATTTATTTATTTATTTATTTATTCAACTTGTATGCCTCCTTTCTCCGAAGACTCAAGGCGGCTTACAATGCATTTAAAAACCATATATAAAACATTAAAAGTTAAACCATTAAAAACAATTAAAACCCATTCACACCATTCATGGCCGGATCTCGCCAAATCGCAGCAGCGAGATCAACGGCCCCAGGCCTGCCGGAAGAGCCAGGTCTTCACCGCTTATCGGAAGGCCAATAGGGTGGGGATGGTCCGGATCGCAGGAGGTAACTGGTTCCAGAGAGCTGGGGCAGCCACAGAGAAGGGCCTCCCCCGCGGGCCCACCAGCCGGCATTGTTTAGCTGACGGGACCCTGAGGAGACCAACTCTGTGGGATCTTACCGGTCGCTGGGAGCTATGCGGTAGAAGGCGGTCTCGAAGATACCCTGGCCCTGAGCCATGTAGGGCTTTAAAGGTAATAACCAACACCTTGAATTGTGACCGGAGACCAATAGGGAGCCAGTGCAGCTCGCGGAGAATTGGTGTAATGTGAGTGTACCTTGGTGCACCCATGACAGCTCTCACGGCTGCATTCTGGACCAACTGTAGTCTCCGAACACTTTTCAAGGGTAGCCCCATGTAGAGCACGTTGCAATAATCTAACTGTGAGGTGACAAGGGCATGAGTTGTCCCAGTATTCCTGAGCTAGCATGCCATTGCTGGCTCAGGAATTCTGGGATCTGAAGTCCACAAGTCATAAAGGGGCCATCGTTCCCCACCCCTGATGTAAGAGAATATTAATAAAGACATCAATTGAGGTTTTTTTTTTCCCTTGAGAAATTGTTTGTAATTCACATACTTGTTGAAGTGGCCTTATCAAAGTCTTCAGATAAGCCCTTGCTTTTAGACTGAATTATATTATGGGGTTTCTTCTTCAAATAATTCATCAAAAATGTGTTAATTGCTGTGACTATAATTGGAGACAACTTCTAAGTCTACAAGAGTTGGGTGATAAATATTATATTGGTATGGCCAATTTTTAAATGTTTTTAGATATAATTAATTCATATACATTTCTTTTCAAATTTTAGAGAGAAAGTTGAGGTTGTAGCCTAACGACTGTTGTTTTAAATTTATCTTCAAGAAAATGAGATATATCCAATTATAACTGTCCCCTTAAAAAAAAAAGATATCATGGCCATATTAGAGTCTCCCTTCTTATACCCTAGACAGTTTCCACAAACCTACTCTTTCATTAATGACAATTAATCAAGAGTGTTGTATTTAGAAGAGGGGTGCCAGTGGTGGGATTCAGCCAGTTTGCACTACTTCGGGGAGAACTGGTTGTTATCTTCCTGAACAGTTTGGTGAATTGGTTGTTGGAAGAAATCATTAGGGCAGAGAACCGGTTGTTAAATTATTTGAATCCACCACTGAGGGGTGCATAGCTTCCATCACCTTGAGGGCCATATATGTTGTTATATGGTTTATCAAGACACGTACTTCAAAACTGAACAGGATCCAAAACAGGCAGGAACACTTTTAAAAATACACTTTTATGTCTGCTATTTTCATATTCACACCCACATATGTGTATATAATAAGTTGTTCACTACAAATTTAAAATCGCATTTTATTTGTTTGTTGGCCGCCCATTTTATCACAGGGTAACCCTGGGTGGATTACAATATTAAAAAACAATAAAATACAATAAACAAACAAACAAATAAATAAACAAATAATAAATACAATGCATAACCCCCAGGCCACCCCCAATGTGAAACCCCTCCATTGGAGCCCCAAGCCAACTGGCAGAGCCAAGTCTTTAAGCTCTTGTGGAAGGTCATGAGGGTAGGAGCCAACCTCACTGGGGATCGGGGCAAGATATTCCAAAGGGCAGGAGCGATGACAGAGAAGGTCCTTCTCCTGGATCCCTCCAGCCTGAATACCCTGGCTGATGGGGCCCGCAGCACACTTGCTCTGCTTGCACAAGTGTTGCAGGCCAACTCCAGTGGGATGACTCCTCAGGGAGTCTGGACTCATGCCATGAAGGGAAGTATCTGCATGTAATTCTGGATATTGAACATTTCTACCTGCCACAATCTAAATATCTTGGCAGCTTACAACTCAATAATTAAAAGTTTCCAAAACATTAACAAGAAAGAACTAGTCCAATCTCAACTGGAAGGTCATTCCACAGTGTTGGCCTGTTATGTAAAAACAACATTTTCTCACTGCAGCTCCCTGTCCACCCAAAAATGTGGGATCAGTAACATCCATCTCTATTTGATTGAATTAGCCTGGCTGCTGTTAATTGGAATAGACTTAATGCAGTATCAGTAGCCAGTATCATCACAATTGAAATTAAGGGAAGAATCCTGTTGTTACTAGGATAAAGTTGAAATCGGTTATTTGTGGGACTGTCTTTCCCCATTTTCATCTACCTACCCACTACATCAAAAGAATGGGAATGTGACAGGTTCCATTAAATAGGAAGCTACGTTTTGGCAGGACCCAGACGGGCCTTTTCTGATGTGGCCCTGCATTGTGGAACCTTCTCCCCCTTTCCCACATCCCTTGGTCTATTAATTTTGTTTTAGCAATTTTATAGGCTTTTTAATGTTTTAATTTTTGTTATTGAAAAAGATTTTAGATATTTATTGCTTTAATCTTTTTGTATGGCACCCAGAGTCACTTGTTTGTGACATGGGCGGCTATATAAATTAGATAAACAAACAAACAAACAAAATGTGGTGGAAGTGTTCTATCTTCCTGGGATAGCATAAGAGCAGTGGTGGGTTTCAAACTTTTTTACTATCGGTTCTGTGGGTGTGGCTTGGTGGGCATGGCATGGCTTGGTGGGTGTGGCTTGGTGGGTGTGGCAGGGGAAGGTTACTGCAAAATCCCCATTTCTTCCTGATCAGCTGGGACTTGGGAGGCAGAGGATAGATGGGGGTGGGGCCAGTCAGAATTTTTATTACCAGTTCTCCGAACTACTCAAAATTTCTGCTACTGGTTCTCCAGAACTGGTCAGAACCTGCTGAAACCCACCTCTGCATAAGAGGCAACCATGGTTGGCCTGTTCACCCCATTTCTAACAAATAAAACAGAATTCGTTATATCAGAGTCTCCAAATTTGGCAACTTTCTCATACTGGCTGGGGAATTCTGGGAGTTGAAGTCCACAAGTCCTAAAGTTGCCAAATTTGGAGACCCCTGCTCTATATTAATTGTAGATCTTTCTTACAGACTGAAAAACAGTAGACTTGAGCAACTCAACAGTGGTAAAGCCCCAAGCAGTGGTCTCGTGGCTGCCAGATTGGTGTAATCCTGTTTTGGACTCCTTGTTGACATTATAGATAGTAAGGCACTGATTCCAAAGCAATGGGATTTAATTCCTATCTGTAAAAAAGGCAGCCAAGAATTGTCTGATAATTATCAGCCCATTAGCTCCTTAGCAAAATAAACAAATTTTATGTTAGGTATTTGTGTAATCAACTGTTAGCCTGAATCAAGAAATGTTCCAGACAAAGAGCAAGCAGGCTTGAGAGTTGGGCCTTGGTTTTGCAGCCTCTAGTTGGAAAATAGTTATTTTAGGGCAGAATCTATCCTGTGCATGGCTTTAATTGATTTTATACTCACACTTAACCTTATTTCTAGAAATACATTATGGCGCAAAGTTAAGAATTCAATCATAGATGTGTCTGCTCCTGTTTATATATAAATTCTGGGAGAACTAAAGTTTAAAGTTGTACCTAGGAAATAACAACTGTTAAAGACATTTGACAGAAACGTAGTTTGATACCACTACATTTCACTTACGTATCAATTCTCTAATTGAAGGATAGGCGTAAGGATAGGCAGTTTCTCTACATGCAGATGTGGCTGTGTGCTATCACAAATGCCTTAGTAATAAAGAAGTTATTGAAACAATAAACCTTTTGTTATATTGCCCTTATTACAAAGATGCCCAGATATGGTTAATAACTCTCCATCTAGTCAGATTTACATGCCACCTACATTCATTCTATTTACAGATATTATTGTCTGACCATTGTGAATTTTTTCCCCCTGAATGTGGCTATAGTTTGCTTCACTATTTGTAAAATACATAGTACTTTGACCACATCAATTTTATTATTTAGTTTTATTATAATTTTTATTTACTGTCTCTGAATTTACCATTTTTTTAATTGGTCAATTATGACTATAATAAAGTTGTTGATATTGGTTTGATTGATCGTAGCATCAATTATATAAAAGTGATTTGGTTATTGCTATGTATACTTCATGTTCCACAGTCCTGCACTGCTGTCTCACAGATGAGATGGGGGTCTCCTGGGAGGAATGAGTGAAGACTGTCAGGATGAGCAAAGAATTCTGGGAAGATATGTCAGGAGTCTATAATTTCAGCAGGGTCACCCAAGGTATGAAAGCCATCCAGGTGCCTGCCTAGCAGATAGATATCTATGTTTGGCAGCATTGCTAAAGCACAATGGCAAAGGCATCATTTCATACTGAATGGGAGAAGGAATATTAACTCGCTCCTGTATTTTATCAAGAAAATTACATGGATTGAAAATATAAAATAATATAGTGCAAGATTATGAACCTTAATTGGATGGCACTCAACATGCTACTAAAGAATTGCTGAGGATCTTTTGGAGAACTTCTATCTGTATTTACAACATGGTTGGATTAAAAACTTTGGGACATCCAGTTGCTGAAGTTGCCGTGCAGAAATAGAAAATCTGAAACAGCAAAGATAGAATTAAGAATGGGGACATGGAACATAAGAAGCATGACAAAGCTCAACTCAGTGAAACATGGAATAAATCAACTCTAAATTGATATTTTGGGGATCAGCAAATGGAGATGGACTGAAAATGGACATATTCACTCAGAAAATCATACTGTGAAGGGCATGAAAAACAAAGAAAGAACAGCATTGCCTTCAAATGTGTAGTAAAACAGTAGTTGGCTACAATGCTGGTAAATTCACGTCTAGGACAGGACTACTCTGAGGCGATTGGCATCAGGTAAGTATTTTAATGGTTAACACACGAGCAACTGCCTCACTCTTCATACAACTAAAGAACCATGAACTCAGCCTGACAGCTCTTATATAGTCGGCTGTCAGACGGCTTAACCAATGGGAACACCGAATGTAACAATTAACACCAACAGGGGGCCTATACTGCCGAACAGGCTCAGAACACAACATCCCTTTCCCCTGGGATGGCGCATGCATAGTCTCAGAGGTACGCGGGTTGACGCCGGATTCTTCCAGATCGCCACGGGCTCGTCTTCTGCAGTTGCTCCGGCTGGACAGGAACATCCCCACCCCCAGGACTTGCCATGGCCCGCTCCTCAGCTGGAACGTTGTGCGCCAGACCTGGACTGTCGTCCCGCACCACTGGTAAATCTTCCAGAACGGCGCCTCCGTTAACAGTGGGTTGAGAACTACTCAGCGCGTTGTTTCGTTCGGGTGAATGGGGGTCCCTCAGCTCAGGCTCATTCCTGTCCCTTTCCGGGTCAGCCATCCCTCTAGGACCGGTAGGCATTTAGTTGATCTTGGTGATGGCACCAGATCCTACCCTGGCCCAGATCTACCCTATAAGAGCAAGGCCCTGTGACATCTATCACCCTTCCGGGAATCCACAAAGGTGGGCCCCCATAGTTCCTGGCATAAACTTTTTTTAAAAATTTTTTATTAAGTTTTTAATTAAAGACAAAACACAAAACCACACCCAGTGTATAATACAAAACTGGGGAGAAGCGGAGGAATTTTTTCTTCATCTTCAGGTCTTCCAAAATTCTCTTTGCATTGGCACTGGCATTATTTCTTCCAAGTTCCCGATTGCATAGTCTACAAATGGTTGCCATATCCTCCAAAATATATTTTCTTTCAATAGTCCTTTTTTGAATTTTATATCACACGTTAACTTATCATTAAGAGCAATTTTCCAAACTTCTCTAAACCATTCATTTATTTTGTATTCAATATTCAATTTCCAGTATCTTGCAATCACAATTCGTCCCATAATGACCAATATCCTTACAAGCTTCCTTTCATCAATTCTTAACACCTTGTCATTCAACTTTAATATGAGGATGGTATCTACTCCCAACTTTACCTTCTTTTTAATTAGTAAATAATTAAAAAGTTCCTGGCATAAACTGAATCTCCCACTAAGAATGGTCTGGTTGTACTGCGGGAGTCCAGGGGTTTACTAGGGGCATATAGAGGGTGCAAACGATCTAATGTGGTTTGTAATTGCCAGCCCATAAGTAACTCCACGGGGCTCTGGTTAGTGACTGGGCAGGGGGTGGTGTGCTGTACAATCATATACTCAGCCAAACGCTCCAGCCAACCCCCCGGGCCCATCTGGTCGAGCGCGTCCTTAGCAGAGCGGACGGCCCTCTCTACAAGGCCGTTAGCCGCCGGGTGGTAAGGCGAAATGAGGCAATGCCAAATGCCCAGCTTCGCAAGGAATAGCTCGAAAACAGATGCAGTCAGCTGAGCCCCATTGTCTGATACTATAAGGTCGGGCAACCCATGCGTGGCAAAAAGTGCCCTCAAGGCCCTTATTACAGCATCGGACGTGGTGGAGTGCATTAGCACAAGTTCCACCCACTTAGAATAGGCATCCACTACCACTAAGAACATCTGCCCGTGGAAGGGGCCTGCAAAATTCAAATGTATGCAGGACCACGGCCCTCTAGGCTCCTCCCACTCCTGGGCTTTCCCCTTGGGGGCATCAGTCGTGATTCCTGACAATGCTGAAAGGATGCCACCCATTCAGTGATGCTCTTATCAAGGCCGGGCCACCAGACGTAACTCCATCCCAAAGCTTTCATCTGGATGATTCCGGGGTGACCTGCGTGAAGAGAGGCAAGGACAGACGTTCGTAACGGCCTAGGAACCACCACCCGGTGACCCCAGAGCAAACAACCCCCTTGGGCAGATAATTCCAGCTTCCAAGACACATAAGGCTGCCAGATAGACCCCAAAGTGCCTGAGGGCCACCCCCATTTAACCCATTCTAGGACTTGGGAGATTTCCGGGTCCCATGTGGACAGGCGGGCAATGTCAGCTGCAGTCAAGGCAAAGGAAGAACTGCCAATGAGGAAGACTGCCGAAGTATTGGGTCACAGAGTAAGGTGGTCACGGGGCAGCAACTCAGGGCGTCGGCATGGGCCAAATTCCTCCCAGGAACATAGGTCAGCATATATTGGTATGCAGCCAGAAAGATTGACCATCGAGTAAATCTGGAGGACAGGATCTGGGGGGCTTGTTTATTCCCAGCCAGTAATCCTAGTAAAGGCTGATGGTCAGTAGTTAAGATAAACGGGCAACCATAGAGGTAGTAATGAAAACGCTTCACTCCCGCCACTAGCGCCAAAGCCTCCTTGTCCAGGTGAGAGTAATTCCTTTCAGCGGGAGCCAAAGTACAGGAAAAAAATGCCACAGGGGCTTCGGACCCATTCGGAAACCTGTGGCTGAGGACAGCGCTGACCCCATACGGGGATGCATCACAAGCCAGAACTAACGGGAGATTCTCACAATACTGAGTGAGAACAGAATTTGAAACAAGCAATTGTTTGACAGCTCGAAATGCAGCGGCGGCTTTAGCAGTCCAGTTCTACGGTGCTCCCTGGTCTAACAGCCAGTAGAGTGGCTCTGCAACGGATGCCTTGTGGGGTATAAAGACAGCATAGAAGTTTAAAAGGCCCAAGAAGGCTTGAAGTTCAGATTTGCAAGTGGGAGCGGGGGCATCCAGAATAGCTTTAGTTTTCACTGCCGTCGGATGTATCCCCATGCTATCGATTAAGAACCCCAAGAATTCAACCTGAGGTACCGCAATGCTGCATTTAGACTTCTTAACTTTGAGACCCACACTCTGGAACTTAGACAGGACACGATGAAGCCAGTCCATCAGTTGATATGTGCTGGTCGCAGAGACCAGCACATCATCAAAATACGGCACCACCCCGGGAATTCCATGGAGGAGCCTCTCCATTAAGCTCTGGAAAATTCCAGGGGCCACGCTTACACTGAATTGGAGGTGGCGGCATTGGAAAGCTCCCCGATGCGTGACAATAGTCTGCGCTGTGGCCATCAAGTCATCCACAGGCAATTGTTGATACGCCTGTGTTAAATCTAATTTAGCAAAGACTGACCCGTTCCCCAAGGAGTGTAACAAACGCTGCACTACCAGGACAGGGTAAGCGTGTGACAACAATGCCTGATTAATAGTTGCCCGGTAGTCTGCACAGATATGGATTGATCCGTCCGCCTTAATAGCAATGACAGTCGGGGTCTCCCAGGGGGTGTAATCAACAGGCTCCAGGACACCCTGAGCAATGAGTTTGTCCAGTTCCGCATCCACTTTTGGACGCAAAGCCAGGGGAACACGGCGTGGTTTGAGTCTCCGCAGCTGCACATGGGGATCCAAATTAAAAGAGACAGGGGTTCCCGTGTATTTCCCCAGTTGGCCATCAAACACAGCAGGGAATTCTTTACACAATACCTCAAGTTCAGACAACCGAATAGCATTGACGGCCTGAATGGTGAGACCAAGGGCGTCGAACCAGTTTAGCCCTAGGAGGCTTGGCAGGGGTCCATCAACAACCACCAATGATAGATACCCAGCAAATCTTTTAAAATGCACTCAGAAGGTCTCAGAGCCCACAACGGGAATTGTCCCTCCTTGATAGTCTCTTAAAATCAAAGTGCAAGGGTCCAATCTCCGTTTTGAAATTCTCTGGACAAGGCGTTTTATTGTGGCCCAAGAAACGATGGAGGTGGCTGACCCTGTGTCCACCTCCATGAGGCACGGTCTCCCTTCAATGTACAACGTGAGGTGGATTTTGTTCTTAACCAGTCCCTCGGCCGGAACGACTATGTTGACTGTGGAAAACCCCCGGACGTCTCGGCCATGCTCATTTGGCAGGCAGAATCGCCATTGCCCCTCCCGGTCGCGGAGAGCCCTCGCCCTTGACTGTGGCTGCGCAGTCCGGCAAACTCTAGCTATGTGGCCTTGCCAGCTACAACAGCGGCAGACAGTGTCTTTAAACTTACAAGAGGCTCGTAGATGGTTCCCCCCACAACTGTAACACTCATTTAAGCCTCTCCTCGGGGGCCCTTGCTCAGGTGCCTTGGATTTGGCCTCATGAACTCGGCAAACGTCCACCTCGCAGTGTCAGGTCAACTTCACTCGTCCCATTTACTGACAGAGCTTCCCTATTCGGCTTTGGGGGCTTTGTCCCCGGGGAAGCTCCGCAATTGATAGTGTGGCTAATTCAGCCGTGCACGCCTCGTCCAACGCCATCTGGAACCTCAGTTCGTGATTCATGATTAGCCGCCTCTTAAGGTTCTGGTCTCTAACTCCACTCACGAGCCAGTCAAGGAGATAATCCTCCAGGTTCACGAACTCACAATGGCGCACAGCTTTCCTCAACGCCGTGACATATTGGTTAATAGTCTCTCCAAGGGCTTGATCCCAGTGGTAGAAGTGCTGTCGGCGGGCGATCCGGGAAGGAGCGGGAGCATAATGCCATTTCAGTTTATTCATGAATTCCTTCCACATTCCCGCATGTATGGATTGTGGGGCCATTAATGTCATAGCGGTATCGAACATCTCAGCCCCACAGAAGCTGAGAAAATACGCGCGTTTGCGCTCGGCAGACAAGTTCATGTAGTCGTTCACAATTAAAAAACATTTGAAACAGGCCACATACGCATCCCACATCTCAGTGGCCGGATTGAACAGAGGGAAAGGATGTGAAGACGCCATTCCCGCTGCTTACTTAGTGTGGCGCCTCGCCTCTCCTCAGTCTGTCAGGCTGCCTCCGGCTCATATCGCACCTACTCTGTTGTTTATTGGCAGGTCCGACATCCCACCCTCGTCGCCAATGGTAAATTCACGTGTAGGACAGGACTACTCTGAGACGATTGGCATCAGGTAAGTATTTTAATGGTTAACACACAAGCAACTGCCTCACTCTTCATACAACTAAAGAACCGCAAACTCAGCCTGACAGCTCTTATATAGTCGGCTGTCAGACGGCTTAAGCAATGGGAACACCAAATGTTACAATTAACACCAACAGGGGGCCTATACTGCCGAACAGGCTCAGAACACAACAAATGCTATCAATGATCAAATGATCATTGTGATCAAACTTCAATATGAAAATTATCCAAGTGTATGATAAACCACTGATGGAGAAGAAGAAAGAATTGTTGAATTTTATAGTCAAGTTCAATTTGAAATCGACAGAACATGTAAGAAGGGTGTGCTATTTGTAGCTGGAGATTAGAATGTTAAAATAGGAAAAATTAAGGAGGAAAATATAGTTGAACTGCACAGCCTAGGAAATCAAAATGAAGCAAGATAATTTCTGCCAATCCAACGATTTCCTCATTTCTAAGATCTTTAATTGTGCTAACTAGAGCAAGGTGGATGGATTCCATTGCAGTAGCAATGAGTGCACCGGTGTAAGATCTGAAAGACCAGGTTGGGGACAGATCATCATGGAAAAAATGTATCTATGTGGTTGCTAAGAGTCAACACTGATTTGAGGGCACATAATCAATAAAAGTGTTTTCTAGGAATATGACCAGTGTGTTAAGTTGAGGAATAGTCACACAAGTGGTTGAAAACTTCCTATTTACATTTCTTTATTTTAGTTACACACAACAGATATTCTTAAGTACACATTAAGGTATATATCAGTTATTAACAAAATCCTGCAAACATTAAACGCATCAGCCGCATCAAAATTAATTTAAATATAGTATTCATTCCTACAGTAAGAGTGAGAGATCTTATTTTCCTACATTAGGCCAAAATGGGTAGCTAAATGTTGGAATATTTCAAGCTTTCCAGACATTTTATTTTGTCCAGCTGCAGAATGTTCTGCTCACTAGCTAGTTTCAATACGTCAATTCTGTTCCATAATTTACCACCTCCGTGTATCTTCCTTCCTTCCTATTTACCTATTGAAGAAGCCTCTTTTTTCTTTGAAATGTGCCACATTATTGGCAAAGTGTTAACATCAGAGAGCTCATCTGCCCTTCTGCAGTCCATAAAGTTGGTCTATTTTCAAAGAGAGAGGTTTACCCCTGTACTTTATGCCTTCACTCTGTGCCAGTGTGTAGTTTCAGTGCTCCATTTCTATCTGAGCCTAGGCCGTAACAGCATCTGTAATCAGCGTTCTTTCCCTTCTCACTCCCAATAAAGGTTAGTTGCCATTTCCTGATGCATTGTTTAGAGCTGTTTGTCCTTTATTTCCTGTCTCCTGTACTGCCATAACTGCTGCACTGCTCCACACTATTTAATGTCATAACATCAAGCTGGCAGTCTGAAGGAGCTTCTGGCAAAAGGCTTACCATCAGACCTCCAGTCTGAGATCACTGAAGAAGAGCTTCTACATATAGGTTTATTGTAACACGACCATGGTTAGAGGTTGCTGTATTCTGTGGATTTTGCTTAAGATATCTGTAGCTGATTTTTTCTTTCTTTCTGCTGTCCTTCATAGAATATTTTTTTAGAAGGGTGTATTTTTGATTTGGGGATGGGTTTTTGTTTCGCAAGCTGATACGTAAATGTAAACAAATATATGAAATATTAAGGTGGACTTTGAGGGAGATGGTTATTAGCAAGATTTTTTTTCTAATTCAGGAGAGAAGAAGAATTTATTTCACAAGCCATGAAGGAAGATATATGCAGTCAGGAATGTAACAAACAATAAATGCCATGGACGTTCAGCTATGGGATAGCAAGCTTTGATAGTCACCAAAAGCTCGTACTAGAGACTTCGTAAATGTTAATCATTCAACATAGATCTAAAAAAGTAAAGGCAATAAAGAAAGGTTCCATGTAGGCAAAAACTTTTACTTCTAACAGACTTACAACTGGTCGTTTAATATTATTCAAACTGCCAAGTGTGTTACAGAGTTGCACTGATCAATCATGAAAGTTCAGTTGCCTTTTTAAAGAAAGCACCTTTGGGACAACCACCACCCGGACGACTGAGAATCTCCACGTGCACTGATCAATCATGCTTCTTTTCAGTAAAACAAACCCATCCAAACAAGATGGTATTGAAAGAAATGATGTACAGAGGCTACGAATTATGTCTGTCAGTAATTGTAGAAGTACTTCGATCTGTTGGCAGTATAACTCTTCAAAACCAGGACCAAATTTGGGGTGAAAGTTCAAAAAAAAATGAAATGGATTCAGCCATGGGTAATAAAAAAGAGTTTCTTCTTTGAGAAAATCACTTCAATATATCTGGTGAACTCTTTGGAGTATTACTAACCATTCTAGTCTAAATCTCTACTTTCTTCCTGGTCATGTGACCTAGAGCACAATTTTTCAAGCGCCAAGCAGATCAGAAGATTCAAGCAGTTCAAATGGGTTTAAAGATTTATTGCAAGGCTAAGCTCTCTACAAGAATCTGAACTATAACAGTCTAAACAAATTGGCGGACTTAGATTACTTGTGGGTGCAAAAGCACTTGTGACTGATGTGGTGTTTGACCCCTACTTCGGGGTCACCCTAGTCACCTCCTACACAGGTATTTGTAAAGACTTGGAAAGAATTCTAGATAATGCTCCATGTGCTTTTCCTATCTTATTCTTCCTGATTCAATGAAAATAAATGTAAAATATTTAGTGTTTTATTTATTGTTAAAATATTTATTATTATTTAAAGATGCTCAGAACTCTGTCTCCCTGTCTAGGATATCTTCTCCAAGACTGAACATAAGAGCACCACATTTGGTGTAGATAGGAGAGAGGCACAAAAGAAAGACCAAGTACAAAAATAGGCTCAACAACTTTCCACAACAAACTCACTGCGGCTAACTCACTGCAGCCAGCTCACTACAGCCAACTCACACCGAGGAACTCGCCATGGCCAACTTGCTGCAAGACGACTTGTTGTGGGACAATTTAACAATTTTATTTAATTATTTAAAATAAATAAACATTATTTTAATTTTTATCATTCACATATCATTCTATCCCTCCTTTTGCATCCTTTCTTATAGTGGAATAGAATAACCCTATTCCACTATTTCTTTGATATTAGTGTAACTCTTGTCCCGCAGAGAGTTGTCCTGTGGTGAGATGGCTTAGTGAGTTGTCCTACAATGAGTTGGCCAGGGCAAGTTGGTCATGGCGAGTTGGCTGTGGCAAGTTGGTCATGGCGAGCTGGCTGCAGTGAATTGTCATAGACCTCCAAAATACCTGTAACAGACAGTTATGCAATGGCTCGGAATATGCTGATGCTCTTTCTAAATTCTCTTTCTTCTCCTTGTTAGATCACATGACTCTCATCTTATCGTTTGGGCCCTGCCCTATACTAACCTACGTGGTGGGGGCACACGTATACACATGCAACATGAGGGAGGAGCCAAAACACAAACACCAATATTCATTAAATAGAAGTTTTAAAAAATGCTGGTGGAACATTTGGTAAGAATTTCAGAAACTGTATTCTTCATGTTTTCCCTAACTTATTTCAATCCATTAAAATGGATTAAATGGATTAATCCATTAAAATGACCCCCTCCCCCAATTTTTAAATACTTTTATTTTTTAGCCCCAGATATATTATATTGCATTGCATTATTATATTGCATATTATTATATTATATTATATTATATTATATTATATTATATTATACTATACTATACTATACTATACTATACTATACTATACTATACTATATTATACTATACTATACTATACTATACTATACTATATTATATTATATTATATTATTATATTATATTATATTATATTGCATCATAATTCATTTCCAAGGTCATTGTTGCCCTTTGCTCCAAAATGCTCTAATCCAAGCAATCTAGTGCTTTGCAAATTATAGCTACCACACTAGAAAGAAAGGGAAAAAGAGCATTTGTGTTAATGTTTCCCAATTACACTTTCTCAGCAACTTCACTTGCCTAGGAATCATGCAAGAAAGAATACCGTATTTTAAAGCAGGATCAGCGGGATAACGGATGCTTGGCTGTATGCAACAAAAATTATAAAATAAAATCTTAGTGGTTGATGTGAAAGTTGATCTGTCAACATATCTTTCCCCTCTGAGAATCTGTGCAACCTTGCACACACAACACTGCAAGGTCATGACAGGCATTCCTCTCAATGGGAAAACCAATTGCACACACATTTGGAGAGTTTCGTCTTTGCAAAAGAGGATCTCTCTCTCTCTCTCTCTCTCTCTCTCTCTCTTTCTCTCTCTCTCTCTCTCTCTCTCTCTCTCTCTCTCGCACCATAGCTGAGGGGCAATAAATTGACTTCATTGATTTAGAGAGGACCACTCTGGTTCCAAGTGGTGCAAGAGAGTATGTAGAAGTCCTTATTTTTCTTTCTTTAACAGCAAACCACTTTTGTACTCCTGCCAAGAAAGTATGTCTATGTAGTCATGGAGAGTCATCATCACTTATCTTGAAAGAGTCTCTGCTTTTCTGTCATTATGTATGTATGTATTTATTTATTTATTTATTGGTTCGATTTATATGCCACCCTTTTCCAGAGACTCAGGGCGGCTTACAATGCGTTAAGTAATAGCCTTCATACTTAAGCAATAGCCTACATACTGCTTAGTAGGGCTTTTGCGCGCCCCCCCCCAAGCGGTGTTCTTTTTTTAAGCAGAAAACAACCTAGATGGTGGTAGAATCAACAGGATTGGTTATGGAAATCTATCACAGCTTGTCCTCCCATGGTTGGCAGCATTGTGAGAAAGTGTCAGAAGAAAGTGATGATAAGAAATTATATATGGAATGATCTCTGAAGGATATGAAATTGGAGTACACAGATGTGAAACTGTATTTGACTGAATTCCATGAGATTGGATTTGAGTTTCATTGCCTTTCTCCTCAGGTAATGAAATGTCTTTGGATTGGCAAAGAAGCTGGAAGGAGGAGAAGAGATCTGGGTATGGAATGAACTTTCTAGGTGGCTTGGAAATTACATTGGCAGCCCAATAAGAATCATTGGACCGGAATTTGCTCATCTTTAGAGAACAGCTACTGCTTCCTTGGTCTTCCTGAAATTTTTTTTCCAGAAATCCTGAAATTTTTCTTCCAGAAATTCTGAAAATTTTCATAATGACTTGGTCATACTTTTTTATTCAGAAGTTTGACTGGTTTGGGCACAAGCTGACAAAAAATGGTCTTCTCATCTTTCAGAGATAGGATTTTAACTTAGATTGAATCCATACAGGTTTTAAATCAGTTGTGGCATTTCCCAGAAACATGGATTTAATCTTGGAGAAAAGGAACATTTGAGGATTTCATCAGTGATTAAATAATAATAATAATAATAATAATAATAATAATAATAATAATAATAATAATAATAATAATAATAATGTTGCCTCAAAGAAGTTAGCATAAGAGGCAGAAAAATTCATAGCTAATTGATCTTTTCTTTTTCCTTTCTTTTTTTTTCATAGCTTATTGCAGTGTTTCTCAACTTTGGCAGCTTTAAGATAAGTGGACTTCAGGTCCCAGAATTCCCCAGCTAGCATGCGGGCTGGGGAATTCTGGGAGTTGAAGTCCATCCACCTTAAAAGCAGTCAAAGTTGAGAAACATTGGGTTATTGTGTTAATTGAGCGCCACGTTTCAAGACTACTTGAGGCCTATTAACCATGACGCTTTCTTTCTAGAATAAGACATAGGCCTGGTTGCTAGGAAACTGGAGGGGCAAGTTGGCCTCTGGATGAAAAAGAAAGAAGAAAAGGGGATGAAAAGAGATTGGAAAAGAAAGAACTTTACATTTCATTCCTGATTTGTCCCAAAGTATTTGAACCAGTAGAAAAAACAATAGAGCAACTTTTAGAAACTGATCCTTTAATTTTTATTTGGGTTTTGCGTGTGATTTGGGTTTGTTGGTTTAATTGCTCCTTATAGAGTCTTACTATGAATTTATTTATACAATGAAAGAATAGACATGGAAAATTGGGTGTCCCTCAAAGATTTTCTTAAATCCCAAGGTTTTGTAAAGGAGACTGCAAAAGCAACAGGATTTACTGGTGTCTTATGTCAGTCATTGCTGTGGGACATGAAGGCAAGTAATGACTGGAGGAGGATTTTTTTCCCAGTATTAAAACTCACCTGGTAGAAAGGGAGGCCCCTTGTGCATCACCTGATGTGTATTCAGCTCCCAGCAATTGTTTTGAATGGGGAAAGCTTTCCATTTAAAAGGAATTATCTGTTGTTGGCATATTTTTTTATTTCTTAGCCCAGTTCTAACTTACTGTTCTGACTTAATAGCTATGTAATACTTTCAGGTTGGAAAAGGAATAAGGTACATTTCTGTAGGTGGGTGGATGGATACCATAGATTATTTCAAAACAGAAAACCTTATTTTTAGTTTAGTTTACTTTATTGTCATTGCACCTCGTACAACAAAATTAAATGGCATCGTCAGTGTACATTATACATAAAAAATAAAACAAAAACACACATCCTTCACATTCTATACAATTGAATTAAAAACCCCTGATATTACATTAATTTTGCACTATACAGTAGAATTCAGTATAGTTACTGCTCTGGGATAGAAGCTGTTTTTTAAGCCTATTTGTCCTTGTTTTTATTATCCTGTACCATTTTTTATTAAGGCTCAATCCACAGGTAGTCCTCAATTTATGGCCAAAATTAAGTCCCACATTTCTGTTGCTAAGCAAGACATTTGTTAAGTGAGGTTTGCCCTATTTTGCAATCTTCTTTGCCACAGTTGTTAAAAGTGAATCACTGAAGTTGTTAAGTTAGAAACGTGGTTGTTAAGTGAATCTGGCTTCCCCATTGGCTTTGCTTGCCAGAGGTTTATCAAAGGTGATCACATGTCCCCGGGGTACTGCAACCGTCATAAATACATGCCAGTTGCAAAATATCTGAATTTTGGCCATGTGACCATGGAGATGCTGCAATGGTCGTTAAGTATGAAAAATGTTCATCAGTCACTTTTTTCAGTGTGATTGTAACTTCGAATGGTTACTAAATGAATGGTCGTAAGCCAAGGACTATCTGTATCTGTTTTGTGCTTGGTGCAAAGGTTTCCAATGACAGTTTGAGAACTCCTATTAAGTGTATGAAATTAATGCTTTTGAAAACACAACTCAAGGCACAGTAATAGCAACTGGAATGCAGAATTGTGGGGGGAAAAAATCCTCTCCAAACGTCTTAGGTAAGTTCAGCTTCTTTGGCACGGGGTTAGTATGCTGGCTCCCAAGAATGCGCCAAGCAGAAAAAAGTATATTTTATTGACGCAGGTTAGTTCAATACCTGAATACTTTCAGCCTCAGAAATTCTTCCAGGAAAACAGATAACCTTTCCTGCTTTTCACGTCTCCCTCTCCATTTCTAGAACTACTTTGCTTTCCACTTCTTGCAAAATTAATGTATTTTCCTTCTGTTGGTCCCAGGGTGGATAAAAATCAATGATTTTTTTTTAAAAAAAATCAAAAAAATCAGATTTTTTTGATTTAAATCAGATTTTTTTTAATTTAAATTGGATTTTTTTGATTTTTATCGAATTTATTTTAATAAAAAACTTTTGGGGTAAAAATCTATCGTAAGACAGTTTTCTATTTAAGATACATAAATAATTTAGTTTATTCAGCATGAAATGGAGCTTAGTTATGCAGCATGAGGCTGTATATTCTGCAACACTGGGACTATCTGTGAGTCACCAATGGGTCAAAGGAGTAGCAGAGATGACAGTTGCTCTTTAAAAATTATGATTTAAATCGAGTTGATTTAAATCAAGCCTTTTTACTAGTGATTTAAATCATGATTTAAATTGTGATTTAAATCAACTCGATTTAAATCAAATCCACCCTGGTTGGTTCTACTTAGAATGACAAATTTATGGTTCATTTATGATGTGTCATCGTCTAATAGAATCCTCTTGATACCGCTTGGTTGCAACAAGTGCAAATTTGAATATTCAATTGCAAATTGATAACAGGTCAGGTTTAATCCCAATCAAAATTAAAAAGCGAATGATGTGTGTGTAGCTGAGGTTTGTGCATGCAAGTTGCTGTTGGGGTTTGGGATGCTGCTCGCATACGTGTGTGCAAGATGGAGAAAAGGAAGATTTCATCAGAGGCAAACAATAATCTGCAAGTGAAGGAGTTCACTCTCTAGGAATCTGAAGGTATCCTTTGAACTGTAGAAATCGTGACGCAAAAGATGGTGGGTGCTGATCCTAACCTTGATTGAAACATACAAGTTTGCCAAGACATTGATAAAGCAGTTTATATGTATCAGCCTATGTATGAAGATTTTTAAAAAGGGAAAATCATTCAGTCTATGCTGTTAAAACATTTTGAGAGGCAATAAAAAGGTTTTTGCCACTGTAAGCTTACCTTTAGAAATGATATTTAGATTATTCGATTTTTATTTTGTTTCCTATAACTACTCTGTGTTGTTGCTAACATTTCATTAATAGGCATTTAAAAATTATGTTGGAAAAAATTCACTATTTCTCTAGACCTGGAACCAATTACCATATTCCATAGAAATATCACTTTGAATAGTGTGAATCTGAATAATCTGACCATTTTGTGAGGTTCATTATCTTCACGAATCGATATCTACCTGTATACAAAGCCACCCATTAAGACAATTATCAGGGACAAAGTCCAGATTTTCTCCAAATGAAAGCGCCATGCAGAGTGATTAGATTATCTGCATTGTCTTTCAAATTGTGGAAAAAAATCCTGCTTTGTATTCTTCTTCTTGCATTTGGACCCTGGAATAATTTTGTACATTTAAAGGTTAAGTGTGTGATGTTAGTTTTTTAAATAACTGCCAAATAGTACGCCATATTTCATTGTGTAAAGCAGGGGTCCCCAACCTCCAGGGGCCATGGACTGGCATTGGTCCACGGCGTGCCAGAAACCAGGTTGTGCAAATGAGCAAAGCCCCATGTGCATATGTGCGGGATGCAGGCAATCTGTGAAACCACATCCCCTCCAGTCCGTGTAAAAACCTCTCTCCATGGAACCGGTCATTTGTGCCCAAAAGTTGAGGTCCATTGGTCTAAAGAGATATTATTGTAAGAGTTCAAAACTGTAACTTTAATTGAAAATTAGAACTGAAAGACAAGGAAATGCTTTATTAAAAAGCTTTAATAAAATGACAGTGCAATCCTACATGCTCTTTGATTTCACTGGAAGTGTAAGCTATATTGAACATTACAAGTTTTTTCTGTGTGTGTGTGTGTGTGTGTGTGTGTGTTTGTGTGTGTGTTTACATGCCTAAAATAGATTGAAGTGCATTAAGTTCAACATTTGTTTTTTCACATCAGATTCGTACCGATAATTACACAATTAAAACCTAATTCATAAACAAATGCCATTTTTGTAAAAGAAAAAAAAGATACTTTTATGTTGATATGAATAAGTTCATTACCTAGTAAAACATGTTGCAGCAGTTTGAAACAAAACAAAAAAACAACAATTAGAAGCTTGGGCAAAATACATCTATTCATTTTATAGAGACAATCAAATGATGATCATCAACATTCAGAGCACCGTAAATTAGTTCTTAAAATCGTAACCAAGGTGCAATTCGGAAATATAGCCATTGAATGTGAATCATGCCAGAGGGGGGAAAAATCAGAAAAAGTGAGTACTTTTTTGTTTACTTATTCTAGAATTTCTGAACTTTCATCTATTTTGATTTCACTTGCAGCTATTCTGTGGCAGGATTTAGTATGCTTATGGAGGACTCTCAATCAATCTCTTCTTTCAACATTGAGTAGACTGTATCTCAAGTAGTGTAGCAAATAGTAGGTTTGCTACTCAACAGGTTATGTATTCAGTAGGATCTGACAGTGTTATCTGTATACAAAATGTATTTTCAATAAACCTTTGTCACACTTCATAGATTGAGCAGTATAGTTAAGAAGTTATTCTTCTTATATAGTTATAGTTAAGTATTATAATCATATGGGAAACCCAGGGATTGCTTTGATTTATAGGCATGATGTTATGTTATATTAGTTGACATTATTTTATATATCTAGATTTATTTGTTTCCTTATCTCTAGTAAAAAGTATCAAATCTATCAGAACATCCCCTAGGCAATCCATGTAGAATCTCATAACTTTCCCAAGTAGTGGGTTTTTAAACATATGATTGTTTTTTCCCACCTGGGAGAAAACTTCACTGTTACTTCCTTATAAAATTACATTAGCTTACGAATGAATCAACATATTGGAAGTTGATTATATAAAATGAGAAAATGATTGTAATTTAATTTGTAACATTGATAATGTTCTCTTCTTTTTTTAGCAACAATTTTGCTAACCGAGCAGAATTGTTTGTTTGCTTGTTCATAGGAGGTTTGTTTTCATCTTGTGGAGCAATTAAAATGCCTGTTTATTGCACCACAACATGAGGGAAAATATGTTTCTTGTTGAACCAAAATATTTTGCATTCATTTGCAGTGCACGCCATGCAGTTTTGTGGCTTTGCTTAAATGTAGTTTTATATCATAAGTCCATGCAGAGGAATGCTGAGTACATTAGCAGTTGCAAAGTGTCACGGGATCTATTAAGACACAAGAAAATGCAGTAAGCATTAACTTTTAAATATTCCCCAAAGGAAAAGAGGGTGAGGGATAAGTATTTTTTTTATTATTAACATCCTAACCATATGACCATGTACGATTGTATTCTGCTTAACCAGGATAACTTCAAGTATTCAGTTAAAGTGACTGATATGCCCGAAGTTCGACTCTCCTACACAAATCAGTGGAACTTAAAAGGGCTGAATCCTGAATTGACACATCCTCATATTTTATCATAAAATAACTAATATACAGCAGGGAATAATTGCACATCCGTCAAAACCAGTCATTGTGTGCAGGGGTGGTATTCACTTACTTTCCCTACCGGTTCGCAAATGTGAGCGTGCGTGTCCATGCATGTGCCCAGCCTTCCGCGCATGCACTTTGCTGCCCCACATGCCTTCTGCGCATGTACCTCAAAACATGCCTAATTAGGATGGCATAGAGCCGGGGCAGGGGGGCAGGCCCACCCGCGATTTCCACTACTGGTTCGAATTGGCTGAATGCCACCTCTGATTCAGTGGTGGGTTGCTCCCGGTTCACATCGGTTCGCAAGAACCAGTAGTAAAAATTTGTAGTAATTCGGAGAACCTGTAATAACATTGGCTGGCCACGCCCCCAAACCGGTCCCCGGCACGGTCGCCGCTCGTTTACCCCACCCACCTCATCAGAGGCTTTTTTTATTTTACTTTTAAAAGCATTTTTTCTACAACCTCTTCAGCTGAAAAAATGCTTTTAAAAGTAAAAAAAAAAGCCTCTGATTATCGTACGGCTCTTCAGCCGAAGAGGTTGTAGGAAAAAAAAATGCCTTTAAAAGCCTCTGGCGATCCCCGCTGAGTTGCCTGATTGTCAGAGGCTTCTGAAAGCATTTTTTTCTGCAACCTCTTCAGCCGAAGAGGTTGTAGGAAAAAAAAATGCCTTTAAAAGCCTCTGGTGATCCCCGCTGAGTTGCCTGATCGTCAGAGGCTTCTGAAAGCATTTTTTCTGCAACCTCTTAAGGATATAGAAAAAATGCTTTTAAAAGTTAAAAAAAAAATTGGCCACGCCCACCCAGTCACATTACCCCCCAGCAAGCCACACTCACAAAATAAGCCACGCCCACAGAACCGGTAGTAAAAAAATTTAGAGCCCACCCCTGCTCTGATTATGTGGCAAAACTAAAATGTAAACTCCACTGATTTTATTAGAAGGAAATTTCACACACAAGTAAGATTTGCTCTCAAATCAATAGGATACAAAAATGCTTGAAATAATTATTTGAGGTTTTTAAAGTGCAGACATTTATGGCATGCCTGATTGTATGATGGAGCGGCTTTTTTTTTTTTTTTTTGCTTTTCCCTATTTATTTATTCATGTATTAATTTTAATTCCAGCTTTCCATTACTCAGAAATATGTATATTCTAATTGGTTTTTTCCCCCCTCTTATATTTATTTAGATGAAATAAGTTAGGAATACCAAATAAATATAGCCAGGGTTTGGGTTTTTTTTCTTGAAATACCATTTTTCCTGCAGTGGTCTTCTTATAGTCCATTACTATTATGATCCATGATGACGGAAGACTCGTATCCAATATTTTCTCAAACTTGTGGTTATTTCTTACATTCCCCCCCTCTAAACGAAACAGAAAAGACAGTCATGCCCATCTGCTTTTTTCTCTGCTGTCTTTCAAGGAGAATTGGCCCTTGGCCTTTTGCTGAAAGTACTTCCTTCCTTGCAATGCAAGGAAGAAATGCAAACTGGCACCCCACTAGAAAAATGCCTGTAGATTTTGATGGATGAAGACTGTACTGTACGTTTGCTGCACTTCCCTTGGCAGAGTGCCCAATGCAATGCAACATTACTAAATAATGTCTAGATCATTTCACCTAAGAATTCAACAATATCCCAGGTTTTTTTTTTTAAAATGAAATATATCAATAACATAGGTTAAGGACAGGAAATGTCTTCTACTAAGGAATATGCAGGTGAAATATTAACAGTGCTGTAATATTAATCTCAGTGGTGTCTGTGTGGCAAAATATCAAGCAGGAGTTAGGACTCATTTTATCTTCAACACCATAGCCTATTTGTATTGCTTCTGGAGCCTGCTATAAGCCCGTGGTGCAAACATGTAGATCGTTTACTAATAGCTTTCGATAGATCTGTCCTCCTTGAATTTATTCAGTTTCTTCTTAAAGCCTTCCAGGTTAGTGGCTATCACCACATCTTGTAATATTAACCATAGGTTAATTATGTAATGTGTGTTGAGGTGTTTTGTCTGTTCTGTATCTCTCTTCAATCCCTTTTCAGTGGAGGGTCATAGTGTTTTGAGGGAGGTACAAAAATTATCCCTGATCATTTTATCTTTCCATAGAATATTTGTAGCTCAGGACTGTATTGTGGGGTCCTTGGTGCTCTCTGAGCTTGGTGGTTTTGTTGCAGATGTTTCATTACCAAACTAGGTAATATCACTAGTGGAGGAAAATCACCAAGCTGAGAGACCACCAAGGACCCCACATTTTATCTTTGTCTGAATTCAATCTGATGACTTCCAAGTCTTTTCTGACTGGTTAAGACCTCCTGAGAAATGACATGCACCCAGGTCAAAGATGACAAATTCTTCCTTGCAGGAAGCATATTTCTATCACTTTCTCAAGTGTTCATTCCTTGATCCAGAAGTACCGGATATTTTTTTGTCCAGGCTCCAATCTTCCCTTTATTTAGAAGGCTGTTTAGAAGCTGGTAGTCCTGCATCTCTGAGGAAGTTTATCTGCACCCCATTGAAGTCAGGTTTAAGGCTAAAATATGTTGCCAAGATGATGTTGATCAACTTGTGGTTGACCCAAGATGGACATAGTGTATTTATCCTGCCTCTCCTTGATTCCTCAGTGGCTTTCAATAACATTGGTTATGATAACCTTCTGAACTGGCTGAGAGGGTGGGAAATTAGGGAAAGGACAGAGTCTTTTTGGTGGGTTTTTTTTCCTTCTTCTAAGATCAATTCCAGCTGATATTGGGGGTGGGTGGGAAAAGAAAGTTAGTCATGGGCCTCTGCTTTGTAGAGTGCAACAGGTTTTTTTTAGCTCTCTTCTTGTTTCTATTTAATGCCTACATGAAACTGCTAGGTGAGCTCATCTATCTCCATTCAGTTACCATTAATTATCTTTAGTATGCTGATTCAGTTATACATCTCTGTCTGGAATCATCCAAGGGATGCGACTGAGTTGTTTTCTCAATGCCTGGAGGTACTGCAGGTCTGGATGGAGAAAAACTGGCTTTGGTCAACCCTGACAAGACTGAGTGTCTGTGGGTTTTATGACCTTCCAGTTTGGTGATATCTCATAATTAACTCTGGATGAGGTCACATTTTCACAGCTATAGTTCGTGCAAAGTTTGAGAACTGCCCTGAAAACCTGTTTCCTGTTCAAGAGGAGATGGCAGTTGTGGCACCACAGACAGTTATATGTTGTATACCAATTGCACCCAGTGATAGATCAAGTAGTGGCACTCATGCCTTAGTTACTTACTCAGCATCGATTTCTGATTCAAAATATGTGGTTTACGCATAGCCTTAATTAAAATGCTCCATTATGAATGGCTTTTACAACCCAACATCGTAATGTAGACTTCATTTCTATAACTTCTCGCGGCATCACACTGATATCATGTGATGTTTCACGACATTTTCCCCTTTGTGGAGCTGGGGTGGGCGTGGCCTCTGTATGACGCATCTGGTCCGTGGGCCGCCAGTTTGATATCCCTGCTCTATTCTATCTTTCAACATAGTTTTATGTTCCCCTTTCAACAATTTCTCAGTATTCTGTGGCCTCTAAACATGTTCTTTCCTCTTTCGATTGTTTTGGAGATTGTGACAATGTTCAGATGGTTCCCTTCAATGTTGCTGGATCCTCCTAATAGTTTCTTAGTCATTCTCTTTTAACTAAATTCGTGCTAGTATATGTGATAAACTAGTGTTGGAAGAAACATCCTTCTAGGTTCTGCTCCAAGTGGGGAAAAAGACACTGGAAACATGGAGACTGCTTGGAAAGATGGTTTAATGGTGGACAGGATCACATGGCTTGAATTCCTGAACAGAAAAGGGGCAGATACAGTAAATCTTTGGGTTTTTATGCTCTCTCTGGCTCTGCACTTCCTGGGGCCCAGAAAGAGTACTCTGATTGGTTGTCAGATTCCCAGGGGGTGGGGGTCTTGCTGGCTGATGGTCACATGTGCTTCCCAGGTCACATGTGGTGAGTTTCTGCTGCTATTGTGTAGAGGGCTAATCCTATCTTTGTTGGATCTTTGGCAATTCCTACTATGGCTCTGCCTAAAGGAGGCAGATCTTTGTTATGTAGAATAGACTGGCCCAGGCCTTAATGGCCCATTGAGAAAGGGTGGGGGGGGGGCAGGAAGGTGGGAGCCGCTTTGTCTGTAAAATATGCTTCTCCATTTCTCATCCAAGAAAATATAATATTCTGCCTTTTTTTCATATTTCCTAAAATATTTCACTCTTCCAGGAAAAGGGTGGGTGCTAACTTCCTACACTAGCAAGCTGCAAATGTGTTTGCAATTATAAATTATAATTGTATTACTTCTTTTCTATTCCTGTTATCTCTCGTCATCTTCACTAATGCTCTTTGTTTATCAAAAGGACTAGAATAGCACATAAATAACTTTCTTCCACATCGTTATTATTACAACCACTCTTTAAAGTAGCTCAGGCTGAGAGACAGTGATCGGTCTAAAGTCACCCTTTCCAATCATCCTGGTAGAGAGAATATTTGAATTAGTATTACCCAAATTTGCATAGTGAAATTTGATGTTTTAATGAGTGCAAGAAATGCAGGATTCTAAATTCCTTCAAACACTGTATAAATTAAAAGTTCAATAATGATGATTAATTGGTCATTTGTACCAATCACCGTATGTCTACCTAACAAAAACTATCAAGTGCTCCCCATCTAATATCGGAGCAAATGAAATGATTGGATAAAAGAATACATTAATTTAATTTGCCCTCACTGCCATTTCAGTGAGAAGTCATACAGTAGTGCACTATCTAATCTAATAACAGCAGTGCGCTGAGAAATGTTTGGCTCTGTTCATAACCTGTGGGTGAACTTGGCTTTGCTTTCCAAGAATGAGACTGTGATAACAGAAGAGCTTCAGCAATTAAAATACTGCTGGGTTCATGGGAGAGACAAATGTCTGCTTGCAAATGCTGCAGTGCACAATTTATGATGTCTTTTATTTTAATGCTGCCCGGTATATCTTTTAAATGGGCTCATATAGTCAAGCCAGTTTCTTCTGCTGTGAGGGGGCCAGGATTGCAAACAAGCAAGAGAAATGATAGCTCCACATTTCCATATGAGCTTTTATTTGGTTTCTTTTTTTAAGAAAATAATAACAATAATAAAGAAATCTAATTTCTACAGTAACCTTAATACTGTTACATAATGTGTTTCCAATTTGGAGCTAGATTGATTTCCCTTAATGGCAAAAAAAAAAAAAATCTATATGAATCAAAAAGAGTGGCCTACAGAATCCATATCCCTCCATTCTAAAAGGAAAGAACAGTATGTGTAGCCAACCTACCATGGTCGGGAGTGAAATCGATGGATGTGGCAGAACTTAAACTTATGCAGACTCACGGGGTGCTTTCTTAACTCTTTTCCTATAGGATATAACTGCACTACTGTTTTTTTTTAGAAAATCGATTCTCTTTAGTTCCTTCTATGGCTTACCACTTGATCTAGCTCCTTTTGAATTCTAAAATTCCACAATTCTACATTCCCGACATAAGTTACGTCCAATGAAGATAACATAGAGTGTTCTATATCCCTCTTGTGCATAACATAACTCTGGTTTTCTCTTTTTAAAAGCAGAAAAGGTATTCCTTAACTCAAAAGCAGCAGATACTGATGACATTGAAATGAAGTATGGATCTCAGTATGTATGTCCTGGACACAGGGAACCACCACTCTTACCCAGCATTTTGATGGAAAGATAAGAGATGTTTGGCAGATGAATAATAAAAAATTAAAGTGGTTTAGTATTGGTTAGGAATCTTTCTACTGGTTTTTAATTAAATTGAGCTTAGTTCAACTAAACACCATATTTTATACACCAACACTTAATAAAGCATAATTTTTGCCTTTATCTTTAATAATAGCCAGAGTAATAAAAGCGAAGCACTATCTTTACTATTGCCACATTATAGATCTGTAATAGAACTTTGGTGTTTTTTTTTTAATTGCAAACACATTACCGGTAAGCTATTTATTAACAATTTTGTATACTGATGTAATATTTATAGACTGAGTGGTTGCATAGTAAAAATCAAAATATTAGCAAGCCCAAAAACAGCACAACACATAAAATATCACAAATCGTCAGTGGCTCCCTGCAGTCCTACTAAGGCCCAAAGGAGCCGAAGGATTCTGTCTTGAGGACAGAATGATTTCAAAAAATCATTGCCCTGATTTCAAAAAATCCTCAAGAGGATTCTGTATTGAGGACAGAATTCTCTTGAGGATTTTTTTGAAATCAGGACAATGTTAGGGCCAGAGGAAGAGGATCCAGAGAATAAGTTATTAGTAAGTTACTTGGAGTATCTCCAAATCCCAGACCAGTTTCTTTGGGGGAGTCAGCCCCATCTAAGGCAACTCCTAGCACTGATGTTCCTAGACAGACAGATACTAATCTAAGAACAGAAGTTCCATCTTGGTCGGAGTTAATCTGAACTCCTTCTCCCCATCCTGCCAGTCGCTTAACAGCCTCTCAACCCTAGTCAGTGTAATAAGATACTAAAGAGTTTTCTGCACTAGTGACCTGACAGATGGATTAGCAGGAGCAGGAAAAGAGTGGGGATAACTGAGCTGCCACAAGAAATGTAAAAAGAGAGCTACAAGAGAATGGCATTGCTGATTATGAGCAGCCGTGGCCATATGATCGAGATGATCAAGGAATAGGCATAACAGCCTGTGAGTAGGCAGAATGGTGCATCCCATCATAGCAAAAAGAATTGTCAACCTCCTAACTGCACAATACAATCTGGAAAAAAAAAGGGTTCGCGATGATTTTCATTAGTTTGGTTTGTTGTTAAGAAAGTAAGGAATTGTTGCTTCCAGTATTCATCCCACTTTGGCTGCAGGGTCTATGTTTTGCACTTGCTTTAATTTATTTATTTATTTATTTATTTATTTATTTATTTATTTATTTATTTATTTATTGAATTTGTATACCGCCCTACTCCCGAAGGACTCAGGGCGGTGAACAGCCAGATAAAATACATATAATACAAATGTTAAAAAGCATTAAAATACAATTAAATAATTTGGCCCGGAAAACGAAATTTAAAACACCCCAAATTCTTAAGACAAATTTAAAATTTAAAAATTTAAAAGTTTAAAAGAGAGGTTAGGCCAGGCCGGCCTGCTGAAAAAGAAATGTTTTGATGGCACAGCGAAAAGCGCGCAGGTCCGGGATCCTCCGTATCTCCGGGGGGAGCTCGTTCCAGATGGCGGGTGCCCCCACAGAGAAGGCTCTCCTCCTGGGGGCCGCCAGTCAACATTGTTTGGCCGACGGCACCCTGAGGAGCCCCTCTCTATGGGAGCGTATTGGTCGGTGAGAGGCTACTGGTGGCAGAAGGCGGTCTCATAAATACCCCGGTCCTAAGCCATGGAGCGCTCTAAAGGTGGTAACCAAAACCTTGAAGTGCACCCAGAAGACCACTGGGAGCCAGTGCAGCTCGCGCAGGAGGAGGGTCACATGGGAGCGCCCCGTTGCTCCCATAACCACCCGCGCGGCTGCATTCTGGACCAGCTGGAGCCTCTGGGTGCTCCTCAAGGGGAGCCCCATGTAGAGAGCATTGCAGTAGTCCAGGCGGGAAGTGACAAGGGCATGAGTGACTGTATTTAACGAGTCCCGATCCAGAAAGGGACGCAACTGGCGAATCAGGCGAACCTGATAAAACGCTCTCCCAGCCACAGCCATCAAGTGTTCTTCTAAAGACAGCTGTGAGTCCAGGAGGACTCCCAAGTTGCGAGCCCTCTCCGTGGGGGCCAATGACTCGCCCCCAATAGTCAGTGATGGCACCAACTGACTATATCGGGATGTCGGAAACCACAGCCACTCGGTCTTGAATGGGTTGAGCCTGAGTCTGTTCCTCCCCATCCAGATCCATACAGCCTCCAGGCACCGGGACATCACTTCAAGGGCATCATTGGGATGGTCCGGGGTGGAGATGTACAGCTGGGTGTCATCAGCGTACTGGTGGTACTTCACCCCGAAACCACGGATGATCTCACCCAGCGGCTTCACATAAATGTTGAACAGAAGGGGCGAGAGGACTGACCCTTGTGGCATCCCACATACAAGGGGCCTCGGGGTCGACCTCTGCCCCCCTGCCAACACTGACTGCAACCGGTCGGAGAGGAAGGAGGAGAACCACTGCAACACGGTGCCTCCCACCCCTAGCTCTTCCAGCCGGTGCAGCATGATACCATGGTCGATGGTATCAAAAGCCGCTGAGAGGTCTAATAGGACCAGGACAGAGGAGCAACCCCTGTCCCGAGCCCTCCAGAGATCATTAACCAATGCGACCAATGCCGTTTCCGTGCTGTACCCAGGCCTGAAGCCCGTTCACATAATAAGGTTGTCAAAGGATGAGGTGTAAGGATTTTTGTGTTGCTTTTCAGCCAGTTTATTGCAGAATCTGACACTGATTAAGGCTGAGAGATAGTGTGTGGCTCAAGGAAAAGTAGCTGGCTTCCATGCCAAAGAGAAGATTAACATCTGGGTATCCCCATTCCTAATCCACAGCCCCACAATATGCAGCTGGCAGAACATAGTTGTCTGCTTCAGTTTCACTTGATCTATGTAGCAGAGGAGGAGTCTTTCAAGAGAGCTAATCCTGTTGTTGTTTTTTTGTTTTTTTTAAGTAACAGATTCTATAGACCATGGATGTCCAACCGTGGTAACTTTCAGATTTGTGGACTTCAATTCCTAGAATTCCCCAATCAGCATGATTGGGGAATCAGCCCACAAATTTTAAAGTTGCCATGGTTGGACATTCCTGCTATAGCCTGAAAAAAATAGGAAAACCTCTACTATAGGTATTTGTTTCCTAGACAGCCTCATGAGGAAATAAAAAGAAGGTAATGTAAGAAATAGTTATTTGTGAATTCCCTCTGTGCAAGACACATAGTATTGAAATACATAGCATCATTCCAAAGTTCTATAAATGAATATGGAAGTGCATGTATAATCTTCCATTCTAAGAGGGAATAGCCTATCCATCAAAAAGCCCAATAAATGGAAAAAACAAAATTAAAACAATAACGAGGCCTTATCTGTGAAAGTTTAGGCAAAGTTGTGTGTCACTTATATGTACTTTACAAAGGACAAGGAGAAAAGTACCTACTCTGAAGCACTCAGAGTTCACCACTTGGTACCAGAGAAACAACACAGAAAGTGGGAAGCATTGAAGTCTGTTACATTCAGTTGGGTGGGAATAAAGTTAAGCCCTATAAAATTAAAGTTAAGGAGTTTTCAACCAGCCTTCAAAGAGATTAGAAATATTTCCTCCTTTGATCACAGCATACTTTTGATTTTCCTCCTTGATAGTTTTTGCTTCCACTCATCCTTAAGCCAATGTTTAAAATAACTGGAAGTGGGGCAGGAGGAGAGAAAGGGAGGGAAAAATGATGGTTTTCTAACCAGCCTTGATTTTCCAATCTCCTCCATAGATTTCAAAAATGCACGGGCCCACATACACAGGTTCTTTTAAGTTTAACCATATAGCAATACGAAACAATCAGCATCCATCTTGCAGCAAGATTTCAACAGCAGGACTTCAAAAGAAAACCACGGCTTCTCCCTGCTCACAGTTTCAGGAAACAGCTGCATTTCTTTGAACTCTGCTTTAACATTACTTTACGGTGAGCTTACGCTCTCTCTACGCCTGACCCCCCTCCCCCCATCCTGCCTCTCATCCCCATTTGCAGGGAAAACTAACATGGCAAAGTGCTGCTCGGAAAGGACAAATGGGGGGACAGGGTGGTTGAAAGCAGATGGTAGACTAGCAGAAAAAGAAAGTTTAAAGAAACAAACATTCGCCACAAAGAGCAGAGGCAATTTGAAAATACCAGGTAATTGTTAGACAGAGTAACAATTCTTCTTTTAAATGCAACTGTGAATTCAGTGCAGGAGATGTGTAGTAAACTCAGTTTCTTTTGGAACCATGGCTTGGAGTATGGCCTGTCCTATGTTTTTATATATATATATATATTCCTTTCTCTGGAAGCTTCTATTTATCCCTACAACATACAGTAATTAACCAACGTAACAAGTTAAAGGTCAGGCGCTGCCTGCAGAAGCATGCAGGTTAACACCATCGGAAGTTATTTTTATTTCTTTACTATTTTCCTGCCCACACAGGAGTTTGAAAACATGCAAATGCAAGTAGATTAATAGGTACCACTTCGGTGGGAAGGTAACAGTGTTCCATGCACCTTTGGCATATAGCCATGCCGGTGACATGATACGGAAATTGTCATCGGACAATGCTGGTCCCACAGCTAAGAAACAGAGATGAGCACTACCCCCTAGAGTCAGAAACAGCTGGACAGGGAAATCTTTACTTACTTTCCAGAATGTCTATAGCAGTAGTGGGTTTCAAATCCCGTCGCTACCAGTTTGCTCGTGGGCGTGCGTGCACTTGCGCATGCGCACAACGCTTCTGTGCGTGCGCAGAAGCGTCCGGGTGGGTGGGCGGAGCCTCCTGCCACCGCCACTACTGGTTCTCCCGATCTGGGGCAAATCGGTAACAACCCACCACTGGTCTACAGCCACCACAATGATGCATTCCCTTGCTGTTTTCAAGTCAGATCCATAGCAAAGAAATAAAAGCCATAAGCTATATAGTAAGGCCATAAATATCAAAATATCTCTTTTTTAAAAAATCCATAAAAGTTGAGATAATCCACTGCTGTTTGGATAGGAAACAAAGCATAGATACTATTATAAAAGAATAAATGTGAATCAAATGCTTGATTAAATTCTTGTGCTCAGAATTTTGGCAAAAAGCCCAATTCAACATAGACTAAATCCAGACTGTTTAGCTTGATTTGAGAGTCTTATTCCTCCCACTGTTTCCCAAAGCCAGTTGCTTTCCTTCTAATCCGGAGACATATAGCTCGATAGTAATAAAGCATCCAAGGAAACTTTCAAAGTAATTACCAAGTGTGGTATGTGAGCGTGTGTTTTAATATAGCATGATGGAAGGGAATGGAATATTATGACAACAGGGGAATCCTATTAACTCTCCTGGATTTTAATATAATGAAAATAATAAGAATCATTTAATTTTTGTTCTGCGGCTACCCATTATTTCTTGAATTAACCCCCCGTGAAACTTTTTCCTCAAGGTACAAATGGCCCCGACTGTGCGGTTATTTAGAAAAGTTGTGAAAACCTGGATCTTCATTCAGGCCTTCTGTGATGTTGAGTGAGATTATTCATTTCATTGCACTTGCCCTCTTTTATCTTTAACTTTTATTAGTGTTATTGTAATGTTTGGCTGTTGTTAGCCACCCACAGTTGATGAGAGGCAGGTGGTGTCAATCTTTCAATAGTCCAGAGTGGAAATCATACTCATGAGTATTAACACTACCTTTATTGTAAGACTACAATAGCAGAACCTTGCAAGTCTGAAAGTGTTTCTTCCACCGCCGTCCCGGCCTTTACTTCCCAGAGAACTAGAGAGGGTCCCTTCTAAGATGCTTTCTCCACTCCCATTCCTTCTGTGGGCTAAGATACCTCTTGTCTGACCACTGCCCTAGCTGTAGCTCTTCCTCCTGTCTCCCAAGGAACCCATTACAAGGAACCCATTACAAATTACAAGTTTAATTTATTATTATGATTGGTTACAGAGTAAACCAGGTTTTTTAAAGGCTGAATTTGTATTTTATCTATCTTTTGAGTCCTTCCCAAGAAAAGAATGCAACTATCTTTGGTTTTACTTGGAAACCGCTTCTGGACTTTATGCTTGAGGTGGAAAAAAAAATAAAATTTGATTTTGGATTTTGCTGATTAGATAGGTTTGTTGTTATAGAAATGGTTAGTACATGTTACTATGTGAAAGTTTTTTAAAAAAGGAGCTTTTATGATATTACCTTATTCTACTGCCCTAAAAAGAGTCGTAAGTCAATGCTTTTCTTTTTCTTTCCCCTTTTACACTACACTTTTTCCGCTTTCTTTTTCCCTCTTCTACTTTCCCATTATTTTCATTCTTCTTTGTATTTTATATTTTGGTAAACTAATAAATGTTAAAATGTAAATTACATCTCAGCATCTTGTTTATGGGAGATATACTTTTTCTGGCTCCCCTGATGAGACTATCCAGTATGCTTGAATCTCTGGCATAGCTCTCATCTTTCCCTAAGAATGCAAGCCTCACAACCACGTCGTACTAGTACCTCACTGGGGAATGATGATGATAATGATAATAATGATGATCATCATCATGATGATCAGTAGTGGGTTCCACTTACCTTCGCTACCGGTTTGGAATCGGGAACATGTGTGTGTGCAGAATCTTCTGCACATGCACAGAGCATCCATGATGATGTCTGGGTGGGTCGGCGGAGCTTACCGCCACTGCCACTACTGGTTTGCCCGAACCAGGACGAACTGGTAGAAACCCACCACTGATGATGATACACTGAAAGGCAAAGGCAATCTTTAGTTCCGAAATAATTATGCATGTCTTTCCATTACCTGAGTTTAATGCTCACACACTCCAAGTGAAGACTGACTTCATGATAGAACTGATATTTTAAGATTGCTTAATGGCACAGAAATGTCCTTCTTGTGTCCCAATTGTAACAGCAAAGATTCCTCTACACTACACATTGTTTCAACAGGCCTCTCGATACAAGCAATTACTTTTGCTTCAGTTTTCTCAAGAATTGCTCCTTTTTTTTTGCTTCAGAATTTCCTTTTTAATCACATACTCTGATAATCTCTCCCTGTTTCAGTGTTGACTCTCTCAGATGGTACTTCTTTTTATTCAGTTTCCCTTCACACCCACTCTCATTTGATCAATAGACCAACCTAGTGACTCAGTTGTTTAACTATCTCTTAGGCCAGCCATTTTACAGGCCCTTAAAACTACTAATGTTCAGCAAGTCTTAGTTTTCAAATTCTTATCAGCTGAAAGGGACATATTTTCAAAGCCCGGGTTGTGTATATAAAAACTTCAGCTACACATTCTATATTCTACACAAGTCTTTCTCTCTCTTTCATTTGACTGATATTTCATCCATACCGTACACTGATTACTTGTTGTCAGTTGTCTCACAGAACATAGAAGGAAAATACTTTATTATAACAGAAATGTTAATTCTACAGATGCCAATTAAAGGGAAATTGCTACAAACTCTTTCTTCCTTACATACACTATATGTCATACATATACTACTAAGTTTCAGGTGTCTGTTCAACGAATGTCATTTCTTTATGATATCTACTACAGGGGTGGGTTCTACTTACCTTTACTACTGGTTCGCAACAGGGCCGCACACTTCTGCGTATGCGCAGAAGCTTCCTGATGACGTCGGGGTCAGTGGGCGGAGCCTCCTGGCGGTTTTACTACCGGTTCTATAGAACTGGTCTGAATCGGGGGCAACCCACCACTGATCTACTGTCTTAACAATGTGCCATTCTTTGTTGCCCCAAAAGATTTGCTTCATGTTTCATTTGTTTCATTTCAATGGCTTTGGGTATTTTATAGCAAAAAGTCCATCATCAGTTTTGTGAAAGTAAATTATAAACAGAAAGAAAAGTGTCAATAAATATGCCTCTTTCAATTTGGCAGCCTAGCTTCCATGAAGTTGAGAATAGGAATCAGAATCAATGTTAATCTGTGGCTTCTTGCTGTGACAGGTTTGATCATCTTTGGATTTAGCCACATTAATTGGTTGACCCATCACCAAAATAGATCAGCATCCACTTCTGGAGGGCAGAAACAGAAGTTGCCTTATGTTAATTCCCCATCACTGCCATCAGACCAACCTGAAGATGTAACTTTCTGGTCCATTTCTGAAATACATTTTTCCATGTTACATCAACTCAAGGTTCCCGCTCTTTTTGGATAGAATGTTCATTGGCTATCTCACCCCTTCAACTGAGAAATGTTCTTTCAATTGAGTCAGAGTTTATGCTCTCAAGTACCTGGGAGCTGCTTGGTACCATGGTTGCAATAACTGCACAATGGTCTTGATACTTTCTTTGTAAGCAGAAGAAGCAAATTGTTAGAGCAATTTGGTATAGTGGTTAAGATATCAGGCTAGAAAGCAGGAAATGGGAAAATTGTAAACAAATAAAAACCCGCTCAACTTAATCTGAGTTTATTAAATTGCTGTTTTGAAACTGTTCCCTGTTTCCCAATTTCCCCAAAGAGGCATGGTGGTGCAGTGGTTAGAATGCAAGCTAATTCTGTTGACTGCTAGCAGTTCGATTCTCACCGGCTGAAAGTTGACTCAGCCTTCCATCCTTCCGAGGTGGGTAAAATGAGGACCCAGATTGTTGGGGGCAATATGCTGACTCTGTAAACCACTTAGGGAGGGCTGTAAAGCACTGTGAAGCAGTATATAAGTCTGAGTGCTATTGCTATTATACATTTTGATAAGCTTACTGAATGTAATTTCGAGCTTACAGTATTTTATTGGGAAAATATACTTTAAATTTACTTACTGCTCAGATAAATGCTGTACTACGAGTATGATCATGTGTGAGGCTGGGCATAGAAGAAGACTAAAGAAATGACTGACACCATCATCTGCCAACATCCTTTGCTTAGTGTTGCTGTCTGACATATCCAAACTATCATTATATCAAAGAGCATTCATTTTCATCAACAGCAAATTATTTGCTGGGGATCAGAAGAGATGGTCAGGAAGGGAATTAAGTAGGCATAAATAGCATGACCAATGTCTTCCTCATCCTCTTCACACATCCATACACATGTTCTTCTTGTGGCTTCTGATACCTTATCTAATGGTACGCCTGGTGCTAGGATAATTTATTTCTTTTCAAAACTTAAATGTATAAAGCAATGCATGTTTTATGGATTCCAGCCATGGATGGAGCCCTTAAAAATTCCAACCAAGGTCTTTTAAGGAGCAGAATTCTTACCAAAACAAAGCAAAGTTCCTCTCTGTGTGCCTGCTAGTCTGTGCTCAATTCCCTTAGAGAAATCAGCAGGAGAAAACAAACTTCAAACAGACTTCACACAATTTCCCTTAGCGATGGGGAACTTCACAAGAGCTGTGTGACACACAGTAGACATTCTAAAAGAGAAAAGTGAGAAGAAAAGCAATGGTGGATGCTTCTAAACAAACATGACGAAATCTTCCAGCAAGAACATTTCAAAGACCTGTGCCAGATAAGTGAGCTGCACCAAACAAATGGCTGTCTTTTAGAGCAACAAATGTCAGCCAGAAAAAAAGACGCAAGAGTAAGGAGCTGCAAGAAATTGGAAACAAGCTGCAGAATGATCAGAAATAATCCCCAGTGGAAATCTGAAGTAAGGCTGTGTGTGTGTGTGTGTGTGTGTGTGTGTGTGTGTGTGTGTGTGTGTTAAATAAAGCACAAAATTTGGAGAAAGACAACCATCATTTATGATGATCCTGTAGACCTGGTTATGTTTAATATAGCTCATTGGATATGGGATAAGAGAAATGACAGATGGCTGGAAGAATATTAGCTAACCTATTAATAGAGAGCAGTTACTAAACAAAGTTTTGGTTGCTGCGTTTTCTCTAAGCATTTTGGCTTTCTTCTCAAACTATCCTATTGCAGGTTTCTTAATTCTTTGGGGAGGAGATACTTCAATAATTAGCACTTTTCAATGCAACACGAGGTCTGTAAAATTCATTTTGCCTGCATTCCATTGAAATAAAATATTTCAAGTCTGTGGTCCTCCCGTTAAAATCTGTGCAAATAGAAAAGTGAAACACTGTTTAACCTGCTCTTCTATATTTATACAAATGACTCCTTTACATTTAAAAAGATTTAAAGAGAATGGGGAAAATAAAAAGTATTGAAAAAGTAGCTACTATAATATTGCCTTGGAAATTGTTCTCCCCCCCCCAATAAATATGTCTAAGTGTTTAAGTACAGTTATTCTTTAAAACATTAAAGCTGCTTTGGCGTATGAGAACTTTATCATGTTCCCCATGTCAATTTACAAGATAACAATGTTGGATTTAACATGATGATGAGATTTGGCTGATGTGTTTTATATTCAAATATTTTAACATTCTCTCTCTCCCCCTTCTTTCCTCAATATATATGTGTGTGTGTGTGTGTGTGTGCCTTTTGAGCTAGTCTAGATTCCTGGCATTTAAACAGGACCAATTTATATAGTTCTCTTGGCGAGATATTCAGAAATGATTAGCATTGGCCTGGGTCTGGAGAGAGAATGATTGGCCCAAGATCACCACTTGGGTTTGTAGCTAAGTCAGGGACTAGAACTCATCGTCTCCTGGTTTTTAACCTGGTGTCTTAAACCGCTTCATCAAACTGGTTTTCTCTCTCTCTCCCTCTCCCTCTCCCTCCCTCTCCTTCTCTCTCTCTCCTGTTAAATATTGAATAGAAATGTTTGTCACATGACAAAAGTATACAGGAGACATGGTATATATTTTAAGTCATCTTCACTTCTTTCTTTCAGTTCTTATTCCTGTCACTGGTGTTGAAAGAATGAAGGTTAGACCAAAGACAAATTATCAAGAAAGCACCATGGGAAAGTGGCCATCTGCCACCATTTATTTTTCAATGGCTTCCAATCCCCGCATAAGGGATAAAAACTATGATGCTTTCTGGGTATTTTGGACTACAACTCCCAAAACCAATCTTTATTGCCCATTTTGGCTGAGACTTTGGGAAATGTAGTCCCATACACAGTGTATCATGCATGGTAACACACAGATTGTTGCACTGTAATGTTATTTTTTTATCTCGAATGCAAATCTTGGCTTAGATTTTCTACATCTGCCAATTCCCCCATAATGTGTAGTATACTTAGCATATTTATCTTTATTGGAGATTTTTATGGTATATTCCTTCCTTGCTTGCGATCAATATTAAAAATTGATGACTAAATTGTTGGAATGTATTAGTTTACTAAAAGCCAAAGAGATATAGAATTCCAGATTTCCCAGCGAGACAGGCCAATGGGGAGACTAATTTAGATAAATTATAGTACAGTAGATTTCTACCCTTTGCTGCAGGAAATGTCTGTTGACAAGGATGGTCCAAAATATTTGGCAAAAACAGCCCCATTCCCTGATATCAAAATAGACTGGATTTTAATTCACTAGTCTTTCAATGCCTTGATGGGTTTCTGCTTCCACCAAACCTAAGGAAGTTTAATCACGAAGATATTTTTTTAGGGGGAAAAAACTGTCTCTCTTAGGTGAAGAGAGGGACTGATCTCAACAGCTGATACACAAAAGGGGGAAGAGGAGAGGGCTGCCTGCTGCATGATCCCCAGGCAAAGCAGAAGTAATAAGCAGAACGGTATGATGGGACTATCGTAAACAGACAGGTTACTTGATATACTAGATGCAACATCTGCACTGCAAAGTTTTCAATCTGCTCTATCATAGATATACAGCCATGGCACCAACACAAACATGTGGGTATTTCTCCAGAAAGTATGCACATAAAAAGCACAGTAACGGCAGCAGTTCACACATGTTGGCATTCAAAGATGCTTCGCTAGTCACTGCTACACAACATTTATTTGACACCTTTACTACTGGAAAATATTTTTTCAGGCTTTGTAGTATTAGGGGAACCTCGTGCCAGCCCTATCTCCCCCCCCCCAGAAAAAAATAAGCCTGTGCAAATAAGCCTGTGCAAAATAATTCTCAATCCTCTATGGCCTGTTTTACAGATGGAAGTATTAAAGCTGAAAGAAACCACATAATGGAGCCATAGCAAATCCAAATTCAAGACTTCCTGAAATGCATACCTTTTTTTCCCCCTTGTTGAATTCAGTGGGCAGGATGGCATACATGGAGTGGAAAGATCTGGGCTTCAGCCTCTGATGATCCATAAAAACTAATGGCTGATTTGGAGTAAGACGCTTCCTCTTCACCCAGCCTACCTTATTGTTAAGATAACCTTCATACATCACTAATTCTGCATCAGCTATCCAGGACTTTTACTGCTCTCAGAGTGCCCCATTTGTTCTTGCAGCAATAACACATTTTTCAGCAAAGGCTCCTGCACAGCTGCTTTATGGAACACAACTCAATGTTTATTCCAGCTTATCAAAGGTTGACTCTGTTCAGTCCACGTTTGTCAGAAATATTCACCTGCTTCTGTCTGTGACTAACTCTATGGATGCAGGACTACTTGAAACTGAGGCCAGTGTATGGGTTAATTTGTCTGAATTTTGTTTAATGCATGGTACTTTCTCTGTAGACTTTATTTATTTTATTTTATTTAAGAGTTTTATATAGCCACCCAACTCACACACAGTTTTTCCAGGAGGCGTACAACATTGAAAATCCATAGTAATCCCCTTAACTAGCTGCAGTGACATCACAATCAGACAAGCCACTTGATTGGCTCCAAATGGGGTCTGCTGACAAAATCATGTTTTCAAGGCCTTATGGAAAAACAACAGGGTGGGGACCAATCTTAAATGATGTTCCAAAGGAGGGAAGCCACCACAGAGAATATCTTTTTTTAAAGTTCCACCAGATGGACTTCCTTGATAGTTGGGACCCACATCATACCCTGCCTTTCTTCTCTAACCCTTAAAATGGAAAAAAAGTGGCTGAAGGAGAAATTATATTACTGTGGTTTCTCCCCTCATGCATTAATAGCAACTGAGTATGAATTGGCCAATAAGCCCTAAACAACAAATATTTGATGTTAGCATCAAATTAAGCATGGCCTAATTCCTATTGATGTCTTTTTCACCAACCAAGCCTGCTAGATATCTTAATTTGACCACCAGGCCAAACATTTGAAGACCTCTTTACACTTCTGTGCTATAATTCTGCAGTCCTAGAAGGGGGATGCCAGAAAATCTGATATAAAGAACACCTTAGTCATAGTAAATAGCTATTGAAACAGCTCATATGCTTCTTTACTGTCAATTCTCTCTGACAGATCCGTTGACACAAATGTATGAAGCTTTATTAACACAATACCTAGGCCATATTGACTTTTTTTATCCCAATGATTTTTGACCTGACCAAAGTGATGCACTCTCCTCCAGTGCCACCAAGCTTCACTTGAAGGCAAGATTGAACAGAACCTCCGTAACCACAAACCACCTCACTTTGAGTAAACTCAATGTTTAATGATAACAATAATTGGTAACCCTCATAGTTATCTGTCTCTAAGTATAATTTATGACAGGTCTTCACTGAAGCCTTAATACTAATAACCTCAGTGTTCAACATGGCCAGAGGTAGGTTTCATATACTGTAGCATCTGGTTTGCCCAGCACTGGAAATGTGAGGGTCCATCATCTGTGCCTCAAAAACATAGCTATATAGGACTGGATTGCGCCTGGGCAGGTCGCCACTACCGGTTCTCTTGAACTGGTCCGAACCAGCTGAATACCACCTCTGAACATGGCTTACCTAAACTGTGCTCAGTGTATTTTTTTTCATTTAATTTTGTGAGCTAGACAGACAATTCTATTTCATCTCTAATTTTATGTTATTTAAGGATCGTCACTGAACAAAATAAAGTACTGCAATGCTTCTGCCACTGGAAGAATGACAGTGCCTACTGATAAAATAACTGTTAACTTACAATAATAGTTAAATGCAGCTTCACTCTGAACAATACTACTGATTAATAGCTAGTAATTACTGAACAATAATAATGGCATCATATATGATATAAATATAATACTAATAGTAACATTAATATCACTGAATAACCACTGTGGGTGAAGGATATAAATACTATTCATAAATGAGACATAAATTACAATACTTATGGCTCCAGAAGCAAGATGGCTTTTATTTTTCATTTAGAGCAGTATAGGTCAATTAGGCTGGGTGAGAATAGCATTTGGGAGAGAAGGCCAAAGAATTTGGCTGATAATGTTAAAAGGATAAATTCAAAGCAAATTCATCAACAAAGTAAAGTTGATGACAGACTCCACACATTTTGTTCTCTTCCAGGGAAATGATATAACCCTGTATATGTAAGTTAAGCAGCAGTTGGCCCCTGAATTAATTTGCTCTGAAAAACAAGAGGGGAAATGGCTGTTTAAATGGTCAAGTTAAATAAGGTACAATTACATACATACTGGTCTCTTTAATTCAGCGCTCCCACCGGTGTGTTTACGAACCCCAAGAGGGGGTACTTTGTTGCCTTGTTAGTTTTAATTGCATTTTGTTTCATTAGATCATCTGAAACAAGAAACCCCTTCCTAATATGGATCTTTGAATATTCTTGTAATTGTGCTATTTTGTGCCTAAGATCGGCTTTTTTGAAAGTTGAAATCTTTTAGACCAGGTATATTTTACCCTAACTCATAAGAAATTCAAACTTTACTGCTGAAACATGGCAAACAAAATTACCCCTCACAAATAATTCCTCACAGAAATGGGTGGCGGCAGGGGAACAGTATATACGATTATATGACTCAAACTCTTATAGCTTTGGTTTGAAAACTCAGCATATGTAAGGTTCATAAATTAAAGTAATAGAAAGCAGGACAACATCTGTTCCACAGGATACAGGGGAATTTGGACATTTGAGAAGTTGTTATACTGATGTTACATTCGGCATGGCAACAAACGAAGAACATTTATACTAAAGGAGATCTTCTGGTGCCTACTTGTATTTCTCTGAGACTTTTTTTTCTCTTTTAGTTGAACAAACATCTGTTTTAATATTTGTAACACACAACTTCCCTGCAACTTTAGTTCTAATTTGTCTTGAGGATCCATTACATGAAACGGGTTACAGTTAATTTAACAGAGAAGGAAGGTGTGTAAGATACATCCCACCCACACCCCACCCCACCCACCACCCCCAATATTTAAAAGTAACACTTTCTGCAAACCTTCTGGATCCCAAACTGCTTTTAATTCATTGTCAAGTACACCTTCCAACCTAGCACGACATTTCAAAGCTTCCCAGCATCGTATTCCTGGATACGTTAACCACTAACTACTGTTCCTAATAAAATCCTATGCTAGGCTGATTTAAAGCAAGGTTTGCTTAATTCCAGATCAAAGCCAAGCCTTCTTTAATTCATATTTGAAGAGGCGAAGGATGTAATTGAGCTCATTTACGGGCTGTTAAGTAACTAGGATGTTTGCTTCATACTTAAAGCTACTTCCTGAGGCTGCCAGGGTAGCCCTTTTATCTAAGCAGGAATGTATTCCAAACAGTAACTCTCCTGCAAGAAGGCTGCCAAGCAGAATCAAGGGGGGAATTCCTGCAACCTGATTACCTGAGATAAGAAACGACTCAGGTGAAAGGAAAGAGGGTGAAAGAAAATTAGTGGAGGGCTTCAGGTGCTTTTTTAAAAAAAAGGAGGGTGGGGGAGGAAAAAACCCACCCAATTGCACAGCCTCAATCTCTCCTTCGTCAAACTGACAGTCCATCATCCAATCAGCAGCCAGCATCGACACCCCAGTAAAGGCAGCCATTTGGCATTCTGGAATTCACCCACACAAATATGAATGTCATCAAAGATACGCCAGGGGTTCCTTTGAAAAAGCCCAGGTTCAAGGAAAGGGAATAGGGCTTCTAGCAGCCTGAAGAAAATGACACAGCAAAATCGAAGATCTGGTTCCTACGAAGTGGCACCCTCTCCACACACATACACAGACGTCCCCTCATTACAAAGTGCAAGCATGCAAAAAGATTGTAACCTGGGCTCCCTTTGTGTAGAATTGCAAGGATGAGCACAGCCATCCCTGCTCGTCTCCATATATCCCTTACTGGTGGGAGGCAGTTCAAAGGAAGAAAAAGGCAGATTTCTTCTCCCTCCCCAACTTAATGGGGCTTCTGTAGTTACCCTATCCATGCTTATTGGGATGTGCCACTGATAGGGGGGCATTTATCTTCTGATAAGTGGAGGGAGCTTTATTCCTTTGGGCTGTTATGTGGGAGCCAGTCATATTCAAATCAGGGGAGGCTTCTGAGTGAATAGATCTGCCCTGAAGCTGCAAGGCTAAAGCCATTGGTGAGAGTGTTTATCAAGGATTATTTCAAGTAAAAATGGTTAAGGTTGTGTTTTTTAGGCATGCTCATGTGAATAAATTCATTAGTGCTTTGTTGCTGGATCCACAACTAGAAATGCCTTTGAAGAAGCCAACATGAAAGACTTTTTGGCTGTCTTGGTACAATGCATGCTCTCTGATGGCATCAAAGACTGTAGAGCAAAGTGGATTTTTCTGGTCTAAAATCTGATTAGGGATATTCCTGAAGTTATTTCTCCCTGGGAGTGTGTGTGTGTTTGTACAATTATACCAAACTCACATTTCAGTAAAAAGAGTGGTAGGAGGCTGGAATCTCATGCTTTCTACCAAATAGCGGTTGAGGAAATCTTATATACTATTTCGTAATAACTTAATGGTTTCAAGTCCTCAAAGTGCTTTCCACATAATGACTGATTTCATGCAAAGGACTAAGGCAGATATTGAATGAAGGGTTTCCTTGTTTGTGGCTTAGAACGATTAATGCACACAGACAGGGTGGTTTGTAAACCATGGTCGAGAGCATTATGTGCTCTAAACATAGACCATAGTTAAACTATAGTATTACCACGGCTATTTATTTATACTTAATTTTGTGAACGTTTTTGTTTTAATGTTTTTAAATTGTTTTAATTGTTTTATAATTTTAGAAATGTAAGCTGCCCAGAACCACTTGGTTGAGTTGGGTGGCTATAGAAATTGAATGAATAAGTAAATAAATAAGATACGTGAATAAATAAATATGATATGTGAGTAAATAAATATACACAGAGACATTAAATTGTCATTTCTTTTATTTGTAAGGCAAGGTGTAGTTATAGCAAGAACTGTGACTGAACAACATGCAAAATCTTTTAACTTTTTAGCAGGTAGTGCACATGTGAGCAAAGAGTATTTACTTACATCATCTCATTCAGAATATTAAAACCAGAGCTTGTATATCCCACCCTTCCTTCAGGATATGCAATCTGAGTATTTCTCATTTCTCTAATTTTTCCCTATACAACAAACCTATGGGATATGTTCAGCTAATATAAGGCCTCCAATCCATTTCCGTGGCTGAAGTTGAAGGTTAATCTGTGCTACCAGATGAATAAATCATGCTATGAGTCATAAATCATACTAAGTCATAGTTATACATGTATTATCTCTTTAAAAAGGCATAAAACAATTACCAGGTTTCACACAGTACAGAAATTCCCTAGAAGTACAGGAGTTCAGTTGTGGTAGCTCCTTGAAACGAGTTGTGGAATCTCTCTGGAAAGGAGAAATTCAGAGGGATAGATTTCCTACTGATCTTTGCAGATGCCTTTATAAAAAAAGAAGAATAAGAAAGAAACTTCTGCATAGCTGCTTGAAATATTGGATTTTCTAGCTCTAACTGGCAGCCTCTCTCCCAAACCTCAGAAAGAAGCTTTTTTTTTATCCCAGCTATTTGGGACCTAAGATTTAACTGGTCATACCAAAGATTGAATGTTCTTTTATAGTGCACACATAGGTGAAATCCAAGTTTCCATTGCCATCCTGGAAAAAGATTTCACTTAACTGAATCTCTCCCATCACTGAAAGGACTCTTTGGTTCTAATCCGAAATAGTTGCTTCTCTGAGAGCTTCCATATTTTGATTTTTGTTTGTTTCCTTTTATTGATACTTCAGATGCCTATTTAATTTGTTTCACAAATAAAGTTTGCAAGTCACAGGAATTCAGTGAGATCTAAAGAAAGCAAAATCAGACCTGTTTTTTTATATGTACATTAGTTCTCAGCTGGAGCCCATAATTCCTGGTATGAATAGACAAATTTCTGGAACTTCTCTGATTGCCCTTTATTTTTTATTTCCTTGGCAGGACAGACCTTGGGTCCCAGATGTTTCACATACTCTGAGACTAGGGAAAGCATCTATTCTTGGGAGAATTGCTTAGCTGTAAAGAACATCATGAATACAGTGGACATTACATAAACAGTGAAATGGAGATGGAAGCTGCCCAAAGGGACCTCTTGCTAGCTAGGCTTGGTATGCAGGGGAAAAGCTCACGCAGTCCATTTATTATTTATTTATTTGGTTCGATTTATATGCTGCCCTTTTCCGGAAACTTAGGGCGGCTTACAATGCGTTAAGCAATAGCCTTCATACTTTTTTATATACCTGCTTAGTAGGGCTTTCGGGGGGGCCCCTAAGCGGTGTTCTTTTTTTATACAAAGTCAGCGTATTGCCCCCACAAACCGGGTCCTCATTTTACCTACCTTGAAAGGATGGAAGGCTGAGTCAACCTTGAGCCTGGTGAGATTGTAATTGTAGGTATTACTTAACAGTGGTTTAGTCTGCTGCGCCACCAAGGCTCCTCCATTGAGACACCAACTCAAATGCAATTGGTCTTACTGAGCAATATGAAGCCAAATATTTTCTCTGCATAAATAAATGATAGTCGTCGTGCTTGGATGATGCCTTGTTTCTGTCACAGGGACTATGGCAGTATTAGGATACAATGGAACAAAGTGTTTAATAGCTGCATCTGAGCAGGTAGGATCTCTTGATCTCCATGGCATGCGAACCTATAACCCAAGCCTTTCCTTCAGTAGAAAAGTATGTAAACTGTAATAACAGGGAAGTGGGAGAGAAAAAACAGCAAGCACAGGTACTGAAGCTGAAATGTATATACTGCAAGCATTGGCAGAGTCTGTTTCTTCAGGACCTGAGCAGGGATTCTATGGGATCCATTCTATGGGGAAAAGAGGCAACCTGAATAGCAATAGCAATAGCACTTAGGCTTATATACCACTTCACAGTGCTTTACAGCCCTCTCTAAGTGGTTTACAGAATCAGTATATTGCACCCAACAATCTGGGCCCTCTTTTTTACTGACCTCAGAAGGATAGGGTTGCCAGGTCTGCTTCCAAAAATAGTGGACAAGCGGGGGGGGGGGGTGGTTAAGTAGTAAAAAAATAAAAAAAAATTACAATTAAATTATATATTTTCTTACAAACATTTTAACATGTATTAAAATAATCACTTCAAAACTTTACTTAAAATTCAAAACATCAAATATATTATAATAATATGTAAAATAGTAAATTACTTTAAAATATTAAATTACTTTAACTGTATTTTTTATTTGACTGCGCAGCTTTGATCAATTCTTTGTGTTAAAGGAATAATTCTTTAATTTCAGTACAACGTTGAGAAATATTAAAAAATATACAAAGTTCACTTCGAACTGATACAAGCAGTCGATTACGTTCGTCAGTCCACAAATTTCCCATGACGCTGAAAATTCGTTCAACGTTTGCATTTGATACTGGAATTGATGCACAATACTGGGACAGTTTCAGTAAACTCGGAGCTGGCTCTTTCTTGAAAAAGTACGCCCACTTATCAAGGGATGAATCGCCCTGCAGATGAACATAAACTTCTTCTAAGGCAGAAATTTCATTGAAGAGAGTGTTGGGTGGAAGTTCTTCTTGCCATGGTGATAATAACCAGATGTTCGTCATTTCTTCTAAAGTTGGAGGATTATTGCGATCAATTAGATTGAAACAACTTAGCGTCTCATATACTGAATCAGTGAAATTATACCACTTTTCTAGGTACGCAATGGCTCTTTGATACACGTTGATGGCTTCTTTCTTGAACTTTTGCATGGCATTCTCAGGCAAATGTTTTTTACATAAGGCAAATAAAACTTTCATTTCAAAAAACTGCTCATTGTATTTTTTTTGCAAAGAATCACGCAGCTTACACATGATAATGTGAAGATCACATGCAAGAATTTTCTTGCTTTCCAGCTTCAGTAGGGTGTCTTGCATTATTGACATGAAGAAGTGCATGAAATATAAATACAATTCTGAAATTGTTGGTTCATCGTCCTTTGCGAGTTCATTTTCCTGATCCAAAATAAGGTTCCAGATAACCTTATGGCACTCATCAGATCCAAGAGAAATAAAATACGATTTTAGAGGTATCCAGTTTAAAAGAAGTCTTTCGACCGCTTTAAACAAACTTAACCAACGTGTTGGAACATGGCGCAAAACTTCATGGAATTCTGACTCGCAAAACTCAAAAAATGATTTCCACTCTTCTCGTTTCTTCGCAGACTTCGAAAATTCGGCAAAAACCTTCAGCATTACATTTTTGATATCAAAAGATAACTGCTTTAATGCATTTTTTGCACTGTTGTGTAAAATGTGATTATTGCAATGAGCATTCGATCTTTGTCTCATTCTAACTTAGGAAAAAAAAGACAAAACGCGATTCTCCTATCCTTATTCTCTTAGACTGTACAGCTTTAGATTACGTACCATTTCATCATAAAGCTTTTGAATAAAAAAAATGTCCACTATTTTGTGAAAAAAAATAGTGAACATAATGTGAAAAAAGTGGACTGTCCGCTCAAATAGTGGACACCTGGCAACCCTACGAGAAGGATGGAAGGCTGAGTAACCTTGAGCCTGGTGAGATTCGAGCTGCCAAACTGCAGGCAGCTGGTGATCAGCAGAAATAGCCTGCAGTACTGCACTCTATTCACTGCGCCACCGTGGCTTGGAATAGGTTTCATAAGTCCTAATAATACAAGATGCCGCTGGGTCAGCCATTGACCTCAATAGGACTCATCCAGGACTCTTTCTTTCTTTCTTTCTTTCTTTCTTTCTTTCTTTCTTTCTTTCTTTCTTTCTTTCTTTCTTTCTTTCTTTCTTTCTCTTTTCTTCCTTCCTTCCTTCCTTCCTTCCTTCTTCCTTCCTTCCTTCCTTCCTTCCTTCCTTCCTTCCTTCCTGCCCGCCCGCCTGCCTGCCTGCCTGCACTTGGCCTATAGAAAATGAACCAAGGCTGCTGAAAGAAAAAAAAATGTATTAATACTGTTAATGTATTTTAATCCATAATCACTAGCCATATAGTAGTTAGGGAATGGATGTCTTCTCCTACAGATCCTACCCCTTACCAGGATTCTTTCCTAGTTTCCTGTGTTATAAAGAAATAATGACAGCTTGTCTATGCATGTTCCTAGGTCTAATTCTTAGATACAATTTGTGTAATTACCTGCCTATGTTAGAGTTACATATTAGAGGCAATGTGCTTTGAATGGGTGAGGTATGAATTCCATCCAGGACTCTCTCTTTCTTTCTTTCTTTCTTTCTTTCTTTCTTTCTTTCTTTCTTTCTTTCTTTCTTTCTTTCTTTCTTTCTTTCTTTCTCTCTCTCTCTCTCTCTCTCTCTCTCTCTCTCTCTCTCTCTCTCTCTTTCTTTCTTTCATTAAAAAAAACTTATATAGCTGCTCATGTTGTAATGATAATCCTGGGCAGTGTACAAAATGGTGAATACAATAGAACCCTCAAATCATAAAATAAAATAAAAAAATCTGTAACTCACTCAAGACTTCCAGGGATCACCACGACAATGTCCTGCCGATACTGGGACAATGTTTAGAAGGAAAATCATGACTGGATGCGGGATCCAGACTGCTGAAATCTCACTGGAGGAAGGAGAGATCATTGAGATAACTCACCTGACTGGACAGCCACTGCTTCTTGTGAGTAGACTGCAGCATATTTTTTTCCTGCTTTGGAAAGTTATCTTCTTGGGGAAATAGTTTTTTTTTTAATATGATTTTTCTGATTAAACAGCAAAAGGATGCTTCAGATATAGATTCTGAAAAGTTAAGAGTCCGGAGGAATTTGAAATTATCATTTTGAATTCATCAGAAGATTTCTTCAGGTGATAAATAATGATTGGGTGTTATTTAAGAGGCAACATGATAATGGGTCCTTGAAGGTTTGATATTAAAAGGAGCTAGAGACTAATACAGGTTGTCCTTGACTTATGATCATTTGTTAAGTGATTATTTAAAGTTACAATGGTGCTGAAAAAAAGCGGCTTAATCCTTGCACTTAAGTACCATTCACATGGTCATATGATCAAAAATCAGGGGCTTGGCAACTGGCATGCATTTATGGCAGTTTGTTGTGACCGAGGCCCAAGTAGTGATTACCAAACACAATTCAGTCCTCAACAAACTTATTTTATTAAAACAGCTGAGAATTAATTCTGTTTATGAAGAATTTTGTTTTGAATTAATTCTCAGCTTAGTCCAAAACAAAACTCTTCGTAACCAGTCCGTCGGCCTTATCACCAACCTTTGATGTCTTTGGCAACCTGCCAAAGGCTTTTCTCGGCAAAACCCCGACAAAGTTTGACAAGAAGCACAGGAATCAACAGAACCCAACGGCTCATTGCTGCTCTTTTAAGCCTTATGGGAGTGGCCAATCATCTTCTGGCCTTTTTGCTTCAGCTGCTCTTGCCTTCTGGAAGCTCTTCACATGTGTGCATTAGGAACAGGCTCCTCCTGTTCCTCTGCCTCTCTGCTGTCCACCTCTAGAGGCTCCGGAGTCCACGCATCGCTCCTAGATGGCCCTGGCCTCATCTCTGCCTCTGACGCAGAGCCCTCATCTGGGCCTTCCCCTGATTCCAGGACTGGCCCATTGTCCTCCCCAGCCTCCTCACTGTCCAACTCCGCTGCCAGGTCCTCAGGCTGCTGGCGGACCACAACACAGTTGCAGCATCCCAAGGTCATGTGATTGCCATATGCCACCTTCCCAGCCAGCTTCCAACAAGCAAAGTCAGTCGGGGAAGCCAAGTTCACTTAACAACCATGCTGGTTTCTTAACAACTGTGGCTAAAAGATTTAAAATTGGGCACAACTCACTTCCATGCTTAGCAGTGGAAGTTGCAAGTTGTGGTTATAAATTGAGGATTGCCTGTAAATTTGTCTCTTTAGTAAAGAATGGAGCAAAAATGGTTGATGGATATTTTTGAATGTTGATCTTCAAAATTATTTATTGTGCTAAATAGTGCAAAATTCATGGCAGCTTGGGTCAGCAGTCTTCCATACACATAATTTTATTGGGCTCCAGTCTTATCCTAATCTTGGTGGCGCAGCAGACTAAAGTGCTATTAAGTAGCACCAGTTGCCTGCAATTACTGCAAGTTCAAATCTCACCAGGCTCAAGGTTGACTCAGCCTTCCATCCTTTTGAGGTAGGTAAAATGAGGACCCGGATTGTGGGGGCAATAAGCTGACTTTGTATAAAAAAAGAACACCGCTTGGGGGGGCCGAAAGCCCTTCTAAGCAGGTACTAAGCATACAAAAGTATGAAGGCTATTGCTTAACGCATTATAAGCCGCCCTGAGTCTCCGGAGAAAGGGTGGCATATAAATTGAACCAATAAATAAATAAATAACCCACAGTCCATTGCAGAAGATGGATATTCTTCCTGAATTTATTTGTGGTTGATTCCCATTAAATTTAATAGAAGATTATCTAGTTGAATCAGTCCCTGATTTAATGTAAGTTTATGTAACTCAATCCCAGGTTCTTCTGAGTGGCTTACATATCCTTCTTGTAAGAAATTTCAAATAGTCAACTCATATTACAAAACAATTCCCAATAATGAATAAATTTACAAAAAAAAATTACAGATAGTCCTTGACATAAAACCAACCATTTAGGGATCATTTAAAGGTGTGATGGCAGTGAAAAAAGTGACTTATGACCATTTCTCACATTTATGACCATTGCAGCACCCCCATGGTCATGTGATCAAAATGTGAATGTTTGGCAACTGCTTCATATTTACAATGGTTGCAATCTTATGACAAGTGAAGTCAATGGGGAAGCCAGGTTCACTTAACACCTCTGTTCAGTGGGGAAATCCAATTTTTTTTACTACCGGTTCTGTGGGCATGGCTTGGTAGGCATGGTGTGGCTTGGTGGGCATGACAGGGAAAGGATACTGTAAAATCTCCATTCCCTCCCCACTCCTGGGGGAAGAATATTGCAAAATCTCCATTCCTACCCCACTCTGGGGCCAGCCAGAGGTGGTATTTGTCGGTTCTCCATCTACTCAAAATTTCCGCTACCGATTCTCCGAACTGCTCAAAATTTCCGCTACCAGTTCTCCAGAACCTGTCAGAACCTGCTGGATTTCACCCCTGCCTCTATTACTAACTTAATAACTTCAGTGATTCACTTAACAACTGAGCCAGGAAAAGTCATAAAGTGGGGCAAAACTCAATAATTGTCTTGCTTAGTAACAGAAATGTTGTGGACATCCATCAAGAACTACCTGTATAGCCACCAAAGAACAATCAACTTCCTGTGTAGGGACACCAAACTCGTCCTGGCCTTTTCTGAAAAGCCATGTTTTTATAACTTTCTTTAAAAACTCAACAGGGTTGAGCTAGGCAGATAAGGGGAAGAAAATTATTCTGGAGAAATAAGAGTGTGGCTGAAAAGGCTCTTTTTAAGACTTAAAGAAATGAATATGTGCTTGGAAAAGCAAAGGGAATCTGATGATAAGTAGAGGTGTCCCACCAGTTCCCCATTTCTTTTAGAGGCTCTTGGGCAGGCTTTGAGCCCTATCTGCCTACAGGTAGTTCTTCACTTATGACCACAATTGAGCCCAAAATTTCTGTTGCTAAGCAAAACATTTGTTAAGTGAATTTTGCCCCCTTTTACGATCTTTCTTTCCACAGTTGTTAAGTGAATCAATGCAGTTGTTAAGTTAGTAACACAGTTGTTAACTCAATCTTAATTTCCCCATTGACTTTGCTTGTCATAAGGTCACAAAAACTTACATGATCAAATGACCCCGGGACACTGCAGTGGCCAAACACTTGAATTTTGATCACGGGATCATGGGATGCTGCAATGTTGTAAGTGTGAAAAACGGTCTTAAGTCACTTTTTTCAGTGCCGTTGTAACTTTGAATGGTCACTAAATGAATGGTTGTAAGTCGAGGACTACCTGTAGTGATCTGTGGGGTAGCCCATGAATTAAGATCCGATATAGAGCAGTGCCAATTTGGACTGGAGAGGGATTCCAGTAGAAAATAATCCCTCTAGCCCAGGGCAGGGGTGAAATCCAGCAGGTTCTGACAGGTTCTGGAGAACCAGTAGCGGACTTTTTGAATAGTTCGGAGAACCAGAAAATACCACCTCTGGTTGGCCCCCAGAGTGGGGTGGGAATGGAGATTTTGCAATATCCTTCCCCCAGGAGTGGGGAGGGAATGGAGATTTTGCAGTATCCTTCCTCTGCCATGCCCACCAAGCCACACTCACAGAACCGGTAGTAAAAAAATTTGGATTTCACCACTGGCCCAGGGGTCCCCAATCCCCGGTCCATGGACCAGTACCGGGCCACAGCATGCCAGAAACCGGGCTGCGCAAGCAAGCGAAACCCCATTAGCGGGATGCAGGCAGCTTGCGAAACCACACCCCCTCTGGGCCACGGAAAAACCTCTCTCCACAGAACCGGTCCCTGGTGCCCAAAAGGTTGAGGGCGGCTGCTCTAGCCTCTCCCTTTTTAAATTGAGATCGCACCATGAACAAATACATTTATTTAGAAGCAATGTTTGACCCACTTTAGATTGAGATCTAAAGCCCTTTCAAAGAGCTTTGAGTTGGGAAAAAAAAAAACCATTATACAAAGTGAAACCTTTTCCACCTTTGGGAATTATGAGGTACATGGTTTCTGAATTCCAGAGTAATCTTGCTTCTCTCTCCCTTAGTCAAGCAAGCGGGTTTTTACAGCCTTTCTGCTTAATAACGCTCCTCTTATTAGGCAAAGGGGCCTGTTAGAAGGTGTTAATTCCAGTCCCTCCAATGTTTTTTTTTTTTAAAGCATATTTACCTACGAAGCCATGTGTAACGAAAGAGAACCCCCCTTGGTGAGAGGTGGGAGTTAGAGAGGAAAGAGGCCTGCATGTTGCATTTCTTTTACACTTTTGCCCAGGATCTCTAAGCCCCCAAGGTTTAATTATCGTGTGCAGTCTTGTGTTGAATAGGGGGGAAAAGGGAGGCTGTAGAAGGATAGAAAGATTTTCACACTGATACCCACAAAGGAATAGGGCTATTAGAGGACGGGATAAAAGTGAGGTGGACTATGTGTGTGAGAGGGACACATTCTTTTACAGGGCTGAGGTGGGGAATCTGGAGTAAAACGTGTACAAATCAAACTATTTCCTTGGAATGTGGTCAGGATTTTTTTTTTAAAAAATAATACCCAGCGGGGGTTTTTCCCTCCCTTCCATTGGCTTATAGGAATTACACAAACAGAATTATATATAAATGCAGAACAGAAATTCATCTGTTCATTTGAGCAGGATTGACAAGATGGGGGGAAAATAAATCCTCCCGCCCCCTCCACACCCTTCCCCCACATCCCTTGGCCTTTGTGTTTAGCTCATTTCAAATTACATCACTGGTTTAGCAGAACTAAAAGGTGCAAAAGCCCCCTTGCTATTATTCACTCTGCCAACTGTGACCTGAAGAGGATTAAAGATTTGTTCGGAGTCTTTTCATGGTATTCTTAAAGTTCCCCTCCAAGGGAGCCTTTAAACAAAGGCTTACACGCTAAGCACTCCTTTTGTTATTGCCTATTGTCAATTAGTACACAATCTTTCCAGCTTCGGAATAACCGAGCCTTCCAGTTCCAAATTAAATTATACCAATGTACAGAAAGAGGAATATAGCAAACAGAATAGTGACAAAGAGTTCTCTAGAATATTATCTTAATTCGGGAATAAGGATACCACCATTCATCAGTGAAACCTGGGGTGGGGGGAGCTGCAGTTAGATTTCAGTATTCATGTTTGGAAACATCATCTACATATTCGTATCTCTTGAGGAACTTTCAGGGCCAAGATGAATTTTTGGAAGCTGTCAGAATATAGTGGCTGTGTTTTGTTTTGTTTTGTTTTGTTTTGTTTTGTTTTGTTTTGTTTTGTTTTGTTTTGTTTTGTTTTGTTTTGTTTTGTTTTTAATTTAGAGAGGACAGTCCTCTGTTTTTAGGAATTCCCTAGCAGTCTAGCTCAGCCAAGCTGTCTCAGGAATTCTGGGAGTTGAAGTCCACAGGTTGTAAAAGGGCCACATTTGCCCACCCCTGGTCTAGCTGAAGTGCTACACAGTCATTACTCTAAAGAGAAGAGAGGAAAGGAGAACTAGAGCCCTTAATTTGTTGGCATCTGGTTCTGGCATCTGGATGGCAGACTGAGCAGGAAGTCAATCGGTTTTCCCCTTTAGAGTGCATTGTATTCTTAATGCACTGTGCTTTGGTTTAAAATACAGTAACAAGGCCAGACTTCTCATCGGTATTTTTAATACGTAACTAGACAATCCTGTAGCCTGTTGGGTCATCCTTTGAGAGAAAGATGATGCAGTCTGATAGGACCAAAATGAATGTTAAACTTTTAAGCTGACCATATTATTTTTATCCTAATGTCAGGTGGTCTTGTGATCATCTAAGAAGAATACATTTCATAAATAGAAAAATAATTATAATGGCAAACAAAACTTTAGTAATAGGTCAGTATTGATTTACCTAAACAGAATGACAATGAGCCGTGGTGTCACAGTGGTTAGAATGCAGTACTGCAGGCTTCTTCTGCTGACTGCCAGCTGACTGCAATTTGGCAGTTCAAATCTCACCAGGCTCAAGGTTGACTCAGCCTTTCATTCTTCTGAGGTCAGTAAAATGAGGACCCAGATTGTTGGGGGCAATATGCTGACTCAGTAAACTGCTTAGAGAGGGCTGTAAAGCACTGTGAAGCGGTATATAAGTCTAAGTGCTATTGCTATTGCTACCATGGGAATAGTGGTATAATTCAATTTTTTTTTTACTACTGGCTCTGTGGGTGTGGCTTGGTGGGCATGGTGTGGTTTGGTGGGCGTGGCTTGGTGGGCGTGGCAGGGGAAGGATACTCCAAAATCTCCATTCCTTCCCCATTCCAGGGGAAGGATATTGCAAAATCCCCATTCCCTCCCCACTCCTGGGGGAAGGATATTTGAAAATCTCCATTCCCACCCCACTCTGGGGCCAGCCAGAGGTGGTATTTGCTGGTTCTCCGAACTACTCAAAATTTCTGCTACTGGTTCTCCAGAACCTGTCAGAACCTGCTGAATAGCACCCCTGCACGGGAAGGCAAAAAAGCAGTGGGAGTCAGAGTTGGGCACAGAAGCAAAACAGAGTCCGCTCTAGTTAGTATTTGGACTGTGAAGTCAATCTGGGAATTCCATGGTTGTAGCCTGGAGTGGGAAGAATGCTATACAGGTAGTCCTTGACTTATGACAACTGAGTCCAAAATTGCCATTGCTAAGCAAGACAGTTGTTAAGTGCGTTTTGCCCCATATTACGATCTTTCTTGCTACAGATGTTACGTGACTCGCTGCAGTTGTTAACTTAGTAACACGGTTGCTAAGTGACTGTGGCTTCCCCATTGACTTTGCTTGTCAGAAAGTTGCAAAAGATGATCGCATGATCCTGGGATACTACAACTGTCACAAGTACATCATGTGAGCATGGAGATGCTGCAACAGTCGTAAGTGTGAAAAATGGTCACAAGTCCCTTTTTTCAGTGCCGTTATAACTTTGAACAGTCACTAAACGAATAGTCAAGAGGACTACTTGTAGAGTCAAGCTCAATTTTAAGTCAACTTCATTTTAAATGTTTTAAAAACACCCATAGTTTGGGAGAGGATTGACAGAGTAAGTTATAATAATCAAAGCACTATTTGAGGCCCTTTCCCTACTAGCTCCTATTCACGAAACAACCTGCAGCATATATTTCCTGTTAGTGTCATATTCCCATGATGTTACTTTTGTCCCATGAGTGAAATAGGCCTAAGCCATTCTTAGCTTATTGACGTGAAAGAGGCAGAATAGGGATTTTCAATGTGGGTAAAAAAAAAAATGTCACGCTGCTATAGCTTTTTGCTGATTCAAGAATTAACTCAGCAGAGGATAAAGGCCCTGAGTCAGTCCAACTCAGCTTCCGTACACTATAGGAATTTTGCACAACTAAATCATCTCTTCTTGGCAGGTAGTCCACTGTGAGTTCAAAGGAAGCAGACGTGCTTCTTTGATCTACTGGAAGGACCTACATAGGATTCTTCTGCACATGTTTTCACAAAAGAATCTTTTGTGCACACTGGAAACGCTTAAGAGTCAATGGAAAATGCTTTTGCTCATGCATTAGTTTCTAATTTTCACAGATCCTTTCTGCCTACTTCAGCCCTTCATGCCACATTTTGTCTTGTAGCAGAATGCCCTCCCCACTCCAATCCTAAAGTTACATTTTTGGAACAGGGATCTTAAGGTTAGTGAAAAATTGAGTATCTGATCCAAAATCTACTTATTACATATATAGACAACCTTCTTATTAGGTCCCAAGAATTTGGAGTTGTGCCAAGCTATAGCTTTGCTTTTCCAGGAAAATTGACAAAATATGAGAATCCGGACACAACATAACTTTTTCCAAAGACTGTCCATTCACAGAATGCAAGATCATTTTTTGTTCCAGAAATTTCATTCCTGTTGGAAGGCTTCCAGCGGCCTACACTGCTTTCAAGATTCAGCAAAAATGACCTATTGTTGGATTAATAAACTATTATTCTGGCTTTAAGGTAAGATGTTTGCAGTAAAGGAAACGCTCTATAAAATCAGAAGTTTCAAACATTACACCTAGAAGCATTTACTTACTTATTTAGTAGGAAGTGTGAATGTATTCATTTTGTGAGATTGTAATGGATTGTCAAAAGGATTAGATTTTCTATTGTTTTACAATGAAAATATTTGTTTGTTTGTTTGCTTGCTTGTTTGTTTATCAAATTTAGATACCATATCTTACTCTCGAGTGATGTGGTGGCTCAGTGGCTAAGATGCTGAGCTTGTTGATTGAAAGGTCGGTAGTTCAGTGGTTCAAATCCCTAGTGCTGCATAACGGGGTGAGCTCCCATTACTTGTCCCAGCTTCTGCCAATCTAGCAGTTCAAAAACACGTAAAAGATGCAAGTATAAAAATAGGGACCACCTTTGGTGGGAAAGTAACAGCGTTCTGTGCGCCTTTGGCATTTAGTCATGCCGGCCACATGACCATGGAGACATCTTCAGACAGCGCTGGCTCTTCGGATTTGAAACAGAGATGAGCACCGCCCCCTAGAGTCGGGAACGACTAGCACATATGTGTGAGGAGAACCTTTACTTTATCTTATTCTCAGTGTGACTATGGACAGTTTACAGTTTAAAAAAACCAACCTGATTCCTCTTCTACTCCTTACCCTATCAATCCCAACATTAGGTTACTAAAATTGAGAAAAGTTTTAGGAAAAATATGTGTGAAAACAAAATTTTAATCTCAACATATGCCCAGGAGCAAAACATCCATTACCCATACATTGTCCTTGTTTTGAACCTCTGTTTTTGCTACGCTAGACTTCAGAACTGCAATGGCTATTTTTTTAAAAAAAATATTTTATAAGTAATTCAAAGTGGCGAAAATATCTAATATTCCTTCCTTCTTATACTTTCCCCATAACAACAATCCTGTGAGGTAGGTTGGGTTGAGAGAGAGTGACTGGCTCAAAGTCACCCAGCTGGCTTTCATGCCTAAAGTGGGAGTAGAGCTCACTGTCTCCTAGTTTCTAAGCCACCACCTTAATCAGTACATCAAACTGGCTTTGCTTTGCTTGATTCCCTTCGCAATATAACAAATAATCATAGAAGTGATATCCAGGGTGTCTTTTGTGGCAATATTCTGTGACAACACATTTCATTGGATAACACACCAAATTGGCATGTGCAATTTTTTTTTTGTAGTCTGGCTGATTACTAGGCATTTATATTACATGTAATCTGACAGATTTGAACTGTATTGAACTACAACTTCCATTATCTAAAAATATGGCTCTTTAGTCCAACCCATTTGGAAAGTACATCAGGGAAGCCCTGACTGAATTCAGACTCTTTCTTTAGGGAGTGACCAAAGGCAATAGGAAATTAGTTGGTTGGCTACAAGAGGTAACCACCCCGGAGAAAAACCTGTCTATAGATGTTCCTCTCCATTCACTTTCTCACCTGCCAACAGGAGGGGGGAAAAAGACATTTTGCCTTATGTTTCTCTTGTTTTCCTTTCTGTTCTGCCTGCTGCACACTCCTTCTTTTGAGCTGCATGCAAAAAGTTCTTACATAAATTCAGCTAGGCCCTTTTGCCCAAAATGATAAAAATCATTTTTGGTTCATATATCTGATTAATGTCAAGAGTCACATAAAGGTTTGTTTTGACTTACCTCCTGAGATGCTTGCATTCTATCTTTCAGAAGATGAATATTCTAATGGCCAAATTTACTTACTTACTTAATTACTTAATTATTTACTTACTTACTTACTTTCCTACCTACTGTACCTACCTACCTACCTACCTACCTATCTATCAACAAGAACAAGGAAACAAGTAACAGTATAGACATAGACATAGACATAGACATGGACACATGAAAAAAATTGGCACAAATAAAAGGATATAAATAGGCAAAACATAGCCATAAACACATAGAATGATTAAATATAAATGGGGACTGTAGGACAGGGACGGTAGGCACGCTGGTGCACTTATGCATGCCCCCTTAGGGACCTCTTAAGAAACATGAAAGGTCCATAGAAGACAGTTTAAGGTAAAAGGTATGGGGATTAGAGAGACTAACGACAGGATCAGGTAGAGTGTTCCAGCCATTTACTACTCTATTGCCGAAGTCATATTTCCTACAATCAAGATTAGAGCGAATTACATTGAGTTTGAATCTATTGATAGCCCTTGTGTTATTACGGTTGAAATTAAAGTACTCATTTACAGGTAGGACTTTTTGGTAACTAATATAGATAGAAGGGAAAAATTGAATTTAATTATGATTAAGGTTAGAGATGAGAATGAAGGGTAACATTGGTTCTTTTAAAAAAAATAGATAAGGAATGCATATGACAAAAAGGAAATATAGAAATTGTAAACTTAATTGAAATGAGTAAATTAAATCAAATAGATGGTAAATATACAAATATATGTTGGAGGTGCAAGAAAGAGATCGGAACATATAAACACATGTGGTGGGATTGTGATAGTGCACAAAAAATATGGGACATGGTGTTTAGAGAAATTGGAGCACTTTTGAATGTAAATTTAGATAAGTCACCGAGAATTGCATTATTGTTGCTGGTGGAACAACGGAATATAAATGAAACAAAAAAAAAAAAAAGAAATGATTGTAAATTTGATAATGGCAGCTAGATTAGTGATAGCTAAATACTGGGGAAGAAATTGGGATATTCAAAGAAATGAATGGAATATGGTAACAAACAATAAATTAACAACAGAAATTAAATTTAAAAAAGGGATGATTAAAACAAACAATTATAATGAAATTTGAGGGGATTTTATAAAATCAGTGTTGGTGGAAGGCAAAGGGAATAAACCTACTCAAGAATATATGCTGTTTTGGAGGGGATAAGGGCACAATTAGAATATATTGTATGTTTTTTAGCTGTTATAGAAGAAGAAATATAAGGGGAAAACAATGGTCTCCGGAGGTCGGGGTGCACTGTATTATTGATATTTTTTTTCTTTTTCTTTTTTTGTATTTAAATGTGTATGTATATGTCCATACTGTTTGCATTACTTGTATTTAAAATAAATTTTAAAAAAAGAAAGAAAGAAACACTGTCTTAGATTTATTCCAGTCTGCCTCAGAAGCAGGCTGGAAATAAAAAGAAGGTGACAGTTGGACTATGTAGATTAATTAGACATAGCTAACTAACTAACTAACTAAATGCACAATCATAAATAAAAGTAAGCTATACAATTAGAACAGAAATGGATGTGGAAAGCAAATAGCTTTTTTAAAAATGTTCTCCAAGCTACATATCTTCTCTAGATTATTTATCTAGAGGGCAGTAGGCTAAGAAATACTTCCTGAAACATTAAATCTTTCCTGTAATTTGCAGGGCCATTCATTAAAACATGGCGATCAATGCACATCCGTTTAGTTTTAGTTCAATGCCCAAGGATGAAACTCAATAGAGGCACAAGGTGCAAAATGCCCACTAAGAAATGTTAGACCTTTACTGGAGCTGTCTGTCTGTCTGTCTGTCTGTCTGTCTGTCTGTCTGTCTGTCTGTCTGTCTGTCTGTCTGTCTGTCTGTCTGTCTGTCTTATCTATCTATCTATCTATCTATCTATCTATCTATCTATCTATCTATCTATCTATCTATCTATCTATCTATCTATCTATCTATCTATCTATCTATGAACTGATATAGGTAATCAATGTTGCTTTGATAATAATGTATCATCCTCAAGATAAGATTCTTCTCTTGCTAGAGTTTACCTCTTTTTAAGCGAATCAAAGCAGTTTGGAAAAATGAAATAAATCTCTGAACTATATTGTCTTTGATATTCCCTCCATCTTTCCCAATGTCCTATAGAGAACAAAGTAGCTATTCATTCTTGTGTAATGGATTCTAATGTGACTTTACCTACAGGTACTCCTATTACCCTCCTCACCAATCTGTGTCCTGCTATGGCTAACACTTAATAGCTTTGGGAAGGAACTTTTTCTCTCTTTTTTTTGCAATCCTTGGAATTATTAATATACTTTTGCATAATTTCTGCACTTTCCCCATTGGAATCTTCATTAGAAATGATTACATTTGCTTGTAGTTGTTCCATCATCTGTAATGTTAATACCTGATAATACATTAGGATGTATTTTCCTGGTAGAGGATCCCTCTGGAATCCTCCATTTGGGGATGGAGAGTTGTTCCATTTCCACTGCAGAACCTACAGTGATCTGAATTTCACAACTCCAGATGGTGAGCAAAATAAATGCTCACAGGGTAGGAGAACTTTTGGCTTGCTTAAATATTGATGTTGCTCTTAAATAACAACTCTCAGAAACTCATGATGGCCTTTCCACAAAAGTTCTGAAAAATTATTAACATGTTTTAAATCTGTTATGAACATTGTTAAACACAAGATAGCATAGCAACAGTGTACATTTTGCTGAGACAGTTGCAACCATCAATACTCTAAACCAGGGGTGAAATGCTACCGGTTCTCACCGAACTGATAGTAAAAAAAAGCTACCAGTTCGTCCGAACTGGTATTTCCGATGATCAGCTGTGCCGCACAATTTGTATTTGCTAGAAAGCAGGAAATCCTGCTTTCTAGCGAATCTAAATCGCGTGGCACAGCTGTTCCCCTCCCTCGCTGTTCTACTTACCTTCAAAAGGCTCCTTTTTCCATGTGAAGCACGCGTTTGGTGTGCACTGTGCATGTGCATACACGTAGCGTGTGTTTGGCTTGCACTGTGCATGCACATGCACTGCGCATTTGGAGTACACTGCACATGCATGCACACAGCATGAATTTGGTGCATGTGTGGGCAGCAAACTGGTGGCAACCCGCGGAGGATTTCACCAGTGTCCTAAACACTTGGGAATACACTATGAAGACTTGTAGGGGACTAATGAACATTTAAGGAAAAAACATAAGTCAATGATAGAGCACAATTATTGCATGCAATCTCTGGCATTTTTAATTTTAAGAATGAAGAACGGTGTCTAACAAGACTTTGGGAACCACTCTTATTCAGATCAGGAGAGATGACCTAGTGCTCATGGCAGTTTTGGACTACAACTTCTGTAAGCTCCTCCCATCGTTCACAACCATCAGAATTAGTGCAATTGGCTCTGAACTGCTTTGAGAGTGTTGGGAATATTGGACCGGATGGACAAATATTCTCACTTCATACAAGTTCTTTATAGCACTATATCTTGTCTCCATCCTTTCTAAATATCTAGATTCTTCCACTGAGAATATTGTTGGAGATGCAGCAAATGTGTCACCAGGAAGAGTAGCAACTAGAGGAAAAAAGTAGGCATGTTTTGGGCAACAGTTATTATGCAGAGTACAATCTATCCAACTCCTTTCTTCTAACAACTTCTTTACTACATGATTCTGATCAGGGGTAGGTTCTACTTACCTTTACTACCGGTTCACAACGGGACCACACGCTCGTGCTCACTTCGCTCGTGCGCACGTGTGCTCTTCTACGCAAGGGCAGAAGCTTCTGTGCATGCGCAGAAGCATTTTCATGACTTCAGGGTCAGTGGGTGGAGCCTCCCGCCGGTTTTACTACTGGTTCTATAGAACCGGTGCGAACCGGGGGCAACCCACCACTGATTCTGATGGTGATTTGTTTGGGATCAATGTGTGCATGGAGTCCTCCTCATAAAGGACAGGACCATAAGGAACCTGCTTTTGTAAGACCACTAGTGGAAAATTGTAACTCTTTGCTTCCATCTAGTGGTCATATAGATTTTTGTAGCCCTGTTTATCTTGTCTTGTATGTTGGCATGTTAGCAGTTGTTTCAGGCAGAGGTTTTGCTGATCCAGTTTCACTGGGAAGCTTCTGCATGAAAAGCCTTTAGGTTTTTCATGGTTCGCCATCACTGTCCTAGGGTATGCCTGGGCAGAACAGGACTTTCCAGAAACTCTTCCCTCCAAATTTGGCAGAAACTTGGCTTCTTTTTCTTTCTGTTTTTCTTTTGGAGGGGGGAATGCGTTTGAATCAACGTTGGCTCCTGATGACTGCAATCCCTGTAGTTTTCTTGGCAGTACTTCAGAAGTAGCTTGCCATTGCTTTCTTCCTAGGGCTGAGAGAGAGTGACCGGCCCAAGGTCACCTAGCTGATTACATACCTAAGGCAAGAGTAGAACTCTAATCTGCTGTGTTAATCCCTAGGCCAAACTGGCTCTCTTCTTCCTAATTCCAAACTTATTTCAGAACTTAGATTATAGCTTCCAAGTCCTAGATTCCTCCTGGCAGAGAACTCACTGCTGATCTTCCACAATTACATCTCTGAAATTTAATGGCTCCATGAAAAGGGGTTTGAAAAGCTGCAGAAAACAAGTTTAAAAGATACATGGACCAGTTGCCTAACTTGGTCTAAACACAAAGAACATATGCTCAATGGGCACAGCATACATACCCTGTAAATCAAAATGTAGGCTACTGTAGCCCATCAGTATGAGATGCTTGACAATTTCTTTGTTTTTGTAGCCCTCGGCAAGCAGCCAAACAGAAGGTTTATTGATCATCCAATGGATGATCAGGGTTGAATGATAGGCTACAGTCAGCCTGTGGATTGAGTGGACGGAGGTTAAATTGTTAAAGTAAATAAAGTGTATAGCATTTTAGTGAAACACGTCATTATTGGGTTTTTTTGGATGTATATTTGGTTAAGTTTTTAGTGAAGCAGAATGGAGCAAAGTTAGGCAAGAAATTGCTGTTGGTAGGTAGCATACTTTTCAGCTGTTCTAAGTGACTAAAAATAGATTTTCTTTTCATTAAAATTGTGCCTGGTGCTGTAGGTCTTAGTTTAACATTAAGCTCAAAATGCTGATCTAATTCTGTTAAAAGTGTAACAGATGTGACTTTGAGACTAATACAAAAGTTTGCCCCATTCCACTCTTATTCTACATCAGTGTTGATGTTTGGGTCACATTGATCCTGACAGTCTTATAGGAATTTAGATAAGATACCTATGTTTAAAACCCCATTGTACACATACAATTTTCTTTCAGTCTCTTAGAAAGTTCAGTAAAGAACGTTTCTCACTTGAGTGATATATTTATTTATCCAGATTTATTTATAGCATATCTTTCAAACAATTTATTATTGTAATAAAATCTGAACAAGTTACAATAACCAAGACATAAAAATAAGCTAAAGGCAGACAATGCTGAGCGGAGGAAAAGTAATAAACCATGGGAAAAGGCTATAAACAGAAGTCTAGAAAAACTAAATGTCTGCCTGTTGTCAGAAAAGTATTACAACTGGTGTTCGACCAAAGTCTCCTCAGTGAAAAAGCTTGAAAGAAGCCAAGACACTATCAGTGAATCTCTGGAGTTTTCTAAACTGAGAATACTTTCTGTTAAAAAGCACTTTTGCCCAGATTTCTCACAAAATCTCCAATCGTGAGAAAAACTGGAGAAATACTTCCGATGATCTCAATATATAAGCAGGGAAATATGCCAAGGAATGCTGATCTTGAAGACCCTCTAACTGTGGATGATTGCATAGATCAAGAACCAGCAGTTTTTGCATCATCCTTGGAAACAAACTAGAAACTGATATAGTTGGTCAAGGGACATCATAATGGAATCATGTTTTAATTAATCGTCAAACAGATTATTATTTGATTACCTCTTAATCACAGCAGTAGTGCTGTCATTTCCCCCCCCCCCCTTCAATCTATTTGAGAAGAGCCAGGGATACAGAAAGGGAAATGTTTACATCGGACATGATTCTATATATGTAGTACATGCATGTAGACATGCGCATCCACATGTAAAACTTAATATTTTTTGAATTAATTTTTATTAAAGAAATGTTGACAGAATAAAAACATTTTTACAAAAAAGAAAAGAAAGAAAAGAAAGAAAAGAGCCAGTTTGGTGTCATGGTGAAGGTGCTGGCCTAGAAACCAGAGACCATGAGTTAGGAATGAAAAACTAACTGGGTGACTTTGGGCCAGTCAATCTTTCTCAGCCCAACTCACCTCACAGAGCTGTTGTTGTGGGGAAAATAGAAGAAGGAAGGAGTATTGGTATGTTTGCCATCTTGAGTTAAATATGAAAAAAGGGATAAAAATCTAAAAAAAAAAGTGATGAGAAAAAATGAAAAAGAAAGTAGAAAAAAGAAAAAGACAAAATATAAAGAAATGACTACCAATCTTCTTTAAAACAGTTATAAATTTCATTCAGATTTCTTCTCTCTAAGATTACATCATAACTCCCTTCTTTCCATAATTGACCCTTTCTAACTGCCAAAACCATAAATCACAGTACAATTTTTTCCCATTTTCAGCAAAAAGTCCATAAATAGTTTCTAGTCACTAATGTAGTTACTGCCTTTTCTCTAATTAAACAGGTCAATTTTTCCATCTCTGCAAATTCTATCATCTTCACCAACCATTATTCCATTATAGGCATTCCATAGTCATTTCATCTTTGCATTTACAATAATTTGCTGTGGTTAGTGTATAGAAAAACAACCATCCATAAGTCTTTTTTAGCTATTTGACTATTAGTCCCAGCAAGAAAAGTTCTGATTTTAATTGAAAATCAGTCTTTAAAATTCTTTGTATTTACTGGATGTATTTGAACCCAGAATTATCTGGCATTTTTACAAGTCCACCAGACATAATAAAATGACCGTTCATGTGTTTCACATTTCCAGCATAGGCTGCGCTGTGGGTATGAATAGTCTCTCTGGTAACCAACTGTTTCACTCATGAGTATACTGTAAGACTTCAATTTACACAGTCTCCTCACAAGGAGCAGAGGTCTGGGGTGCTGGAGGGTGACCTCCTTTGTCTAGAGGGTGTCAGACCTGGAAGCCATCTTTTGCATTGGACCTTCAGGCCTGCCACATTTACTGCTGTGGGAAACTGGGAGGGGAAAATTGTATGGAGTAGGGGTGATATATAGTCATAATAACATTCCTTTCTCAGAGAGTCAAGGACATCTTGCCCTGCACCTGGAGGGGTGTGGCTGAGAGGCATCTCCAGTTCGGACGGTGCTTTGATTGGACCATGTGATGAACTTGTGGTTGCTGGGCAGGGACTTGGACTTTCCTTTGGGTGGGGAAAACCTGGAAACGTTCAGATTTCGGTTTTCCCAGATGTGCCAATATGACATCTCTAGTAAAATGGAACTTTGAAGAACTTCAAGCCTCAGAGTCTTCTTTCATTGGGGGCGTTACTTGGAACCCTGACAGAGGGATTCTGCTGACCACTATTCACCATGTTAGCACTGTATTTCAGAGATGTCTGGTCCAACATAAACCTCATCTGGATGCGGCTTTTATTTTTATTTATTTATATTCCACATTTTCCAGGTAACTCAAGGCATGGCAATGAAATATCCAACACAACTTTCTCCTTCTATTTTCCCCACAAAAACAATCCTGTGAGGTGGGTTGGTCTGAGAGAGAGTGACTGGCCCAGAGTCACTCACCTGGCTTTCATGAATAAGGCAAGACTAGAATTTAATACATTATTGTCCGCACTCAATGATTATAGAAAAAATCCAGTGTAGTCTCACAAAGTAGAATGAACTGAAGAAAGAAAATGGCAGAGAAGAACAAGAAGAGGAGAGATACAACTCTAAATATGAAGTTAAAATTGCATTCCAGATGCAGAAAGGAAGAAGGACCATTGATGCGTAGCTCAGCATAGAACTGATAATTAGTCTGGAAAAAAATGTGTGTATATATTGTGTACTTTCCCAGTTCATTGACCATAATTCAGAATGATGACTAGGAAACAGTATGTTGACATGCTCAGCATTTTGTATGCATATCTATGTGCTTTCAGACAGTGTTATCAGTTTATAGATGAGAATAAATTCATTCTTCACATATGACTGAGTTTCAAAATTGGCAGGGCATCTCTTTCTCTTCTATGTCATACCATCAATCTAGTAAGGTCCTGGATTCATGGTTCCCATTTTAGGGAGCTTTCACAAGACGCCAAGAGTTAATGTGCAATGGAAGCATTTTATTAAGTATTCATTACCTTATTGGTGTAAGACATTTTGAGAAGAAAGGCATTGTGAGAAGCCAGTCAAAATATTTACCAGTGCTTCTCTTGTACCAGTAGATTGGCAGGGGGGCAACAAGGATTAGACATAGCCTTTTATATACATCTGGAGCATAACTCTGGGTTGCAATATAAAGGTTTCTACATTGGGGAGAGGAGAAGGAAAATGGCTCATTTCAGCCCAGATGCTTAGAAGCAGGAAGATGCATAGATTGGTGCATGGTGCTTCTGTAAGCAGAAACATTCAATTTTGGCTTAAAAAAACAGGGATAGTGAAGTATATTAGTAGAATTAAGATCAGCTTCATTGATAAACTGGGAAAATCAAGACAAAGAGTTATTTACAGACATTTTTAAAGTAACTTGATTGATTGATTATGTGCCATCAAGTTGTTGTTGACTCTTATTGACTACATAGATAGATTTTCTTCTCAACATTCTATCCTTAACCTGGTCTTTCAGGTCTTTCAACAATGCAAGTATCACCACTGTAACTGAATCTATCCATCTTGCTGCTGGTCATCCTCTCTTCTTTCTTTCCTTCCACTTTTACCAGCATTATTACCTAGCTTCTCCAGAAAACTAGGTCTTCTCGTGATGTTTCTGAAGTAGGATCATTTGAGCCTGGTTGTTTGTGCTCCAAATAAGATCTCTGGGCTGATTTCTTTGATGATCTATTGGTTAATTTTCTTGGCTGTCCCAGGAATTCTTTGCAGTTTTCTCCAACATCAAGTTCAAAAGCATTAATACTCTTCCCATTTTTCAAAGTCCAATGCTCAATTTCATAAAGTGCCACTGGGAATACCATGGCCCGCACTGTTCTGATCTTTATACATAATGATGCATTCCATTACAGCATCTGAATATATTTTCCAAAGACTTCATGGTGGCTCCAGCAGCAAATGGTGGAGACATGTCCATATTATCCTCAGGTAGGAGCAGAACAGATTATCATCCGTATACTTACCTGGGAAAATTTGCCATAGAATGACCACTTGGCAAAGTTTGTTCTAGCAGAAATAAAGAAACATAAGTAAACTGAAGTAGAGGCATCTAGAATTTATTTATGGTGAGTCTGAGTCAGACTGAGGCTGATTTTGGGTTTTCTTGTCCTCAACAAATGGTTAGCAAAGCATTTTCCCACCATAGCAAGTAGTAGATGTGGATGAGCCCAGAGGAAAAAGCTCTGCCATTGCCCTCTGGGTTATGAAGCGGTGCTAGCATTTTTGCATCTCAAATTCCTTGCAATTGTAGCACACTTTAAAAACTTGTTTATAACATGATACAGTAGGCCTAAGTTAATTTGATGGCACTGTGTTGAATACAAATAGACTCATCTGAGGTATAAAACTTAATCACAAATATAAACAAAATGAATGCAATAACAAAACTGTCAATAACACATAAATACTAATAATGGCAATCAATAACAAAGATTCTGGATATAATGCCTAATAAATCAGGGTGGGGTTTTTTTCTCTCTCTCTCAGTAAAATGCTTGGTATGATGAAAATCAGAAGTATCATTGTTACTTTCAAATTGAAGCATAAACTGTCATAAAGAGATTTAATTAAAGCACAGTTTAGGCCAGATGTAATGACTTAAAGCAGGAAGCAGGGATTTATTTTTGTTGTGGAATTATTGTTTAGCAAATATCTTTCCAGGCTCAACTGTATTTACTTGGAATACATACTGGCCTATCTTATAAGGTAGACACCAGCACCTCTGGCATCATCAGTAGGGACCAATTTCTCCCTGGGCAAATCTAGACTACAATTCCCCCCTCCCCTTTCTGTGCACATATTCCACTATCTTGAGTTTATTTATCAATATATCATATTTTCCAGCATTTCTTTTTAAAACTTTTTTTATACTTTCTACTGACTGCAATTTTGGTAGTTTACCAAATGTTACATAGCTCAATCTAGCAGTCCTGTAATCCTTGCTGGTGGAAATCACTGAAATTGTTTAATGGATCATATGGTCATTAAGTGAATCCAGCTTCCCCCATTGATTTTGCTTGTCAGAAGCCATCTGGGATAGTCTCAAACGATGATCACATGGTCCTGGGATGCTGCAACCATTCTGAAAACATTCTGGTTGTCAAGTGCCCAAATGTTGATCATGTGCCACAGGGATGCCGCAACAGTCATAAGTATGAGGACCAGTTTTAAGTCAGCTTTTTCAGAGCCTGTTCATCACTAAGTGAATAGTTGTAAATTGCGGATTACCTGTACGGTATTCAAGATGCCTCTAACTGGGTGTGATATGGGATAAAGGAAAGAATATGCAAATTTTCTTATCAAGGCTTGCTTCAGCAAAGGATCACAGAGGACAACTTGCATCTGAAGCTCTAAAGTTGCTTGCTGAATCATCCAGCAATTTACAGGCCTACAGTCTTGGCCTCTAAGACTTGAGGCCTTTATTCAGCTGCCTCAGATCAATAAGGCCTTATGACTGGACTTGCTTGTCTGGGGGGAAGAGAGGCTCTCCAGTGCTGTGAGGTCATTTTTTTCAGACTCTGTTAGTCATTTTCTATGCCAGAATGGATCAAAGCAATCTTGTAGATTGACACAGCCAGTCAACAACGATCTGAGGTCCTTTATGTTTTAGTTCTCAAGCAAAGCATAAACTAATTGTTTCAACCAGGCAGATATGTGATCTCTCCTTGGAGGTGCTTCCTCGCCCTTCCCTCCTCTTAATTCTCCTCAAATGGAAACATTAATTATATTTCGGTACAGAGGAACAATAAATTGCATGTTGTGCCTTTATTTATTTATTTGGGGTCTGCAGACTCTCTTTTTATAGAACGCAGGTGTATCGCAAAGAAGGTTCGTGCCTGCAAACTGGTCTGTGTGTGCGTGTGTGTGTGTGAATGCATGCTCCTTGGATTACAAATGGCTTTCATTATATACATGTATACACTTGCCTTTCCTTGAAGTCACTATAACTCTCCTCCCCCACCTTTGGGCAGGGGAAAGGAGAAGGCCTTTTTGGATTTTTCTTCCTGGGGAAAGAGAAATTCGGTTTTCAGGATGATGTTCCTTTGTAAATTTACTGACAGGTTGGGGCTCCCTGAGCCCATGCAGCCAAATGAGATGCTAATCAGTGAAGAGAATAAAAGTCATGCAGGAGATCTTGGATTCAGTAACCCAAGAAACTCCATTTAAAAAAGAAAAAGACATTCAAATTAAGAATAAGCTTGCTAGCAACCACATGGCCCCTTTCAAATCCTCTTCCAGAATCTGGAGTCATCAGAATTGTAAATTTGATGCTAATTGTGTTAGAATTATATTGCACTTTTCTTCTGGAACTGAAGGTAGTTTAGATAGGAAATGCTTTATATTTTACTCCATATCAACAACCCTGCGAGTTAGGCTGCAATGAGAAAGAATTAATGGCCGAAAATCACTCATTGCTCTTCCATAGCTGAGGTTCAACTTTAATAGAGTTTCATCTGTCCTGGTTTTCCTTAACCGCTATACCAAACAGACGTTTAAAATTTTTGAACCTTCATTTTTATTGTTCTCTGAGAGAGAAATATATATGATATAGACATGGATGATATAGGCTTGATTCTTGACGACTGCCAGGTCAAGTCCCTGCAACTTTTTGGAGAAGATTTCTGAGGTAATTTGTTATTGGCTCCTTCCTAGAGCTGACAGAAAGTAACTGGCCCAAGGTCACCCAGCTGGCTTTGTGCCTCATGGTCTCTTAGTTTCTAACCTAGTATTTTAACCACTACACCTAATTGGCTCTTTTTTAATATACTGGACAAAGAGCACTGATGTGATTCCTGCGAACTGTTGAAGCCACTTTCCCAGTTTAGGAGTCACAGCTCCAAGTGCTCCTACCACCACTGGCACCACTTTGGCCTTTACTTTCTACATCCTCTCTATTTTCTCCTTCAGGTCCTTCAGCTTCCCATACTTTCCTGATGTTGTCATGGTTTCTCAGCATCTGACATGGACCTTGTTAATTGGGTGAGGTCTGAGCCGGCATGTCTCGCCTAGCTCATGTCATTCTCATATTTTAAGTAGGTAAGTGAAATATTAGGTGGTTGCCCAAGGACCCCTACTGGTAAAGTAGGTACCAGCCAGGATAGGTGATGCTCTAACCACTATCCAGCTTCTCTGGATTGGATGGATAGATGGATGGATGGATGGATGGATGGATGGATGGATGGACGGACGGACAGACAGACAACATAAGTAAGCCTTTCTTTCGGTTTTGTAAGGTTTCGTAAATTTTTCTTCATTAATTTCTCTTCTTGCAATCATTAACTTACAAGGAAGCATATGAAAACATACATGTAATCCTTGATTTACAACCACAATTAAGCCCAAAATTTCCATTGCTAAAGCAAGACAGTTGTTAAGTGAGTTTTGCCCCATTTTGTGACCTTTTGATTACCTGTAATCCATTTCCACACAATAGTTATTTGAGTCTGATAATGATAGCAATGTATTTTGTTTCATAGAAGTTTCATGATAATATTGAACAGAACACCTTTACCACCCAGAAGGGAGACTGGGACCCCAAGTCTTGAAACCTGTACAAACCTAAAATGTTGCACATTTTGCACAAAATCTTGCATAAATGGGCATATTAATAATATAACATACAGTAAAAAGATAAAGGTAAAGGTTCCCCTCGCACATATGCGCTAGTCGTTCCTGACTCTAGGGGGCGGTGCTCATCTCCATTTCAAAGCCAAAGAGCCAGCGCTGTCTGAAGACATCTCTGTAGTCATGTGGCCGGCATGACTAAATGCCAAAGGTGCACAAAACACTGTTACCTTCCTACCAAAGGTGGTCCCTATTTTTCTACTTGCATTTTTTACATGCTTTCGAACTGCTAGGTTGGCAGAAGCTGGGACAAGTAACAGGAGCTCACCCCATTACGCGGCACTAGGGATTCGAACTGCTGAACTGCCGACCTTTCAATCGACAAGCTCATCATCTTAGCCACTGAGCCACTGCCCCCTAACATACAGTATATAAGTGTATTATTACATTCAACACACACACACACACATATTCAATACAGTTATCAATTTCACCTGGCTCTGCCTTTTTTTCACCTTGACTTGTAGAATTGCATAGCTGAACAGAAGTAAAGTTGTAAAGGCCATACTTTTTCTAAGCAGGAGAAAATTTTAAAACATCATTCGCCCCTCATTGTTGAATCCAGTCCCACTACAGCAGCCTTTCCTGACCTGAACCCTTCCCAGATGAATTGTGATTACAACTCCCTGATTCCTATGCCAAAGCAGTCCTAACGCTTGTAATGAACTTCACATTAGAGAAACTACACTATAATTTTGAGTCAAAAAGGCAAACATATAAGATTTTATTGTGAAAAAGGCCAGAAGGAGAAATGGCTTATCTAGAAGCATTGAAAATTGTTCAACAAAAGGAAAGTGATTTTGAAACAACTGCCATAGAAGTATGGAACATTTTAACTTTTCTTTACCTAGAAAGGAGTGGAAGGGGATGGTGAAGTTGCAAAGTTTTTCCAACTCAGCTTTTTCTTTTGAAGAAAACCATATATCATGTACAAAGGCAAAAATGACAATTAGCACAGAAACCGGTTAAAACGTTTGCTACAAAGAAGGAGAAATCAAAAGGTGTCGAAATCTCTTTATTTGCATTAAAGTGTAATGAGCAATAACAATAACAGTTAGACTTATATACCACTTCATACTGCTTTACAGTCCTCTGTAAGCAATTTACAGAATCAGCATATTGCCCCCAACAATTTGGGTTCTCATTTTACCGACCTCAGAAGTATGGAAGGCTGAGTCAACCTTGAGCTGGTCAGGATCGAACTGGCATTGAGCAGAGTTTGCCTGCAATACTGCTTTCTAACTACTGCGCCACCACAGCTGAGCAAACTTATTTATGCATTAAGAGCAGTGGTGGGATTCAAGTAATTTAACAACCGGTTCTCTGCCCTAATGATTTCTTCCAACAACCAGTTTGCCAAACTGCTCAGAAAGTTAACAACTGGTTCTCCCGAAGTGGTGCGAACTGGCTGAATCCCACCACTGATTGACAGGCAGGAGAGGGAAGGGCAGCTTCTCCTCCTCCAAGGATGAAATATAAAATAAATACATAATGGAATGTCTGATATTCACATCTGGTCCCGAATCAAAGCACCGTAAAAAGAATGTACAAATTGTTGTATTCTTTAGAGCTTTCCCATCCTAAGTGAAATCCTGAAGAAATCAAATGCTTACTCAGATAATACTTGTGACGTTTTAAAGGTATGTGGATTTTTCTCCCTTATGGACCAAAAAGGCTATATTTGGGTTTTTATGTACATTGAATCATGAAGGATTTGATGTTTCTGATCATGTCCCAAATTCCCTTTATTCATTAGCAAATTATCTGCAGCCAGACTCAACTATCCAGGGATGAGGAACAAGCTGTTGAAATGTGATGCTGTCAGTTTAGCAGTGAGCCATTTGGCCTAGGGGTTAAAGCACCAGACTAGAAAATGGGAGCCCGGGAGTTCTAGTCCAGCCTTAGACAGGAAACTCAGCTGGATGACTTTGGGCCAGTCACTCTTACCCCAACCCATCTCACAAGGTTGTTCTTGTGGGGAAAATACGAGGAGGAAGGAGTACTATGCATGTTCTCCATCTTGAGCAATTTAGTTACTTATAAAGTATTAAAGGTGGGATATTTTTTTTTAAAAAAAGCAATAAATACCCCTTGTGTCTGACCTACCTTTAATAAGAGCTGCTGTCCAGTGTGCCCTTACTGGCAGGTACCTCCTGCCAAAACAGTGGGACAGGTCTCTTGAGTAAACCTGCTTATAGGTACAAGCACTTGCAGACTAGTAAATAAGTTCACCCCTTCATTGTCATAATAAGCCATTCACAGCAACAAATTATCGTTGGCTGAGTTTCAGGAGGAGGCCGCGAAGGGAAAACACTCGGGGGCAAGGATTAGAGAATCTGTCAGTCTCCGAAAGTTATGAAGGGGAGAACTAGGGCTGAATCTGAGTTGCAAAGTTGCATCTATACACTTTAAATATGCAGGAAGAAAACATCTGGCTAATTGGAAGCAAGGCAACCTGTAGCAGCACGATAATGCTTTCTGACATTGGTAGGGCTTGGAAAGAAAAGATTTGATCAGGGATTCGGGTTAACTTTCAAAAACCGGGGACAGGCTATTTGCAGAAGTAAGCTAGTTGCTTTTTCCAACTCTTTCCCCTCCACGCATTTCAAGAAGAATGCGTAGCATCCAAATGTATTTAGCAACATGAGATGCTGCACACACCAGGCCTTCTTGCTGTTTATGGAAGGCATGAAAAAGATTCTTGACAGCGTCTTAATGGAACTCTGTGGGTTGAGGGTTAGAAATGTCTCTGTGCGAGTTGGCACTTGCGAGGGGATTCCTTTCTGTCTCTCTCCTGAGTTCTTCTCTACTGTAGTATTGTGGGATAATGCAGTTGGGCAAAGTTTCCTTTGAGTTTAATATAACTTGGTTTTGGACATTGGGCTCCACACACTTGCTCATAAAATTAGGTAAAGGTAAAGGTCCCCTCGCACATATGTGCTAGTCGTTCCCAATTCTAGGGGGTGGTGCTCATCTCCATTTCAAAGCCAAAGAGCCAGCGCTGTCCGAAGATGTCTCCGTGGTCATGTGGCCGGCACGACTAAATGCCAAAGGCACACGGAACTCTGTTACCTTCCCACCAAAGGTGGTCCCTATTTTTCTACTTGCATTTTTTTTACATTCTTTCGAACTGCTAGGTTGGCAGAAGCCTGGACAAGTAATGGGAGCTCACTCCGTTACGCGGCACTAGGGATTCGAACCACTGAACTGCCGAACTTTCGATTGACAAGCTCAGCGTCTTAGCCACTGAGCCACCGCATTCCTCTTCATAAAATTAAGAGTTCTGCCAAATGACTAGTGTCACATTTCTGTCCAAAGGATATCTACTCAACCATGGTTTATTGAATAAACTTGGCTCACACCTTTTGCTAAGCCATGAAACATGATTCCTATACAGGTGATCTTTGATTTGCTACTGATCACTTAGCAACGATCAAAGTTATGACAGACCTTCTTAGAGCTACTTATCACTCGGTTTCAAAGTTTCAGTGCCTCCCCCCCGTCACATGTCACATGATTGCAGTTTGGGGGCTTGGCAGCTGGACTACATTTACTGTATGTCCATTTGTGGCATCCCTTAGTCATGTAACGACAATTTATTACAATTTTTTTTCCAGGAAACCAGCATATCTTTTCAGTTTCTGGCAATAAACGCCCATTAGGTGCAATCGGTTTGCTTAACAACCGCTGTGTTTGCTTACTAACAACTATGGCATTTGCTTAATGACTGCTGCAGAAAAAGTCCTAAAATTGAGTGCAGTCACATGGTGACCCTCCTTAAAGATCAGCATAATTTATGACCCTAATTCTGGACTCAATTACAATTACAGTCATAAGTCGAGGACTACCTGTATTGCACTAAGTGGAAACTGAACAAACCAAATGAGGACGTGGTGAGTTGTGCAACTTCAAGTCTGTTTTAAGATGTGACTTTAGAGAAAATGTTTCAAGAACATTTCAATGGACTGATATACTGTACTTTGGGATTGTTTTTTTTTTTTTTTTGTCCATGAACTTGCTTCTTATTCTCCCTCTTGCCTAGTTGTAATTTATAAATTAACAAGGGGTTAGAAAAACAGCATATTGTATATTTAATTTCTTAAAAGTGGGTAGGTAACAAACAGGTTTGTTTATTTTTTTAAATTCCATTGACTTGCCAATCCCTGCCCTGATAAAATACCACCTCCGGACACAACAGTTCAGAACACAGGACACCCCTTCGCTTCTTACTAAGCATTCTTCCTTAACTGAGTCTGGATTTTAGGTTAAAAAAAAAAGGATGGAGAAAGGATGACATCTGTTCAACATACTTCCTCACAGTGGCATCCCAGCCAATACATACAAGAGCTTCAGGGAAATATCACATATATATATATATATATATATATTGCCTTTGGCTAGGAAGTTGCTTGTACTTCTGCCATGTGTCAGAAATCTTCTAGATCCACTATGCAAAACTCTAATATGTTTTCCCATGGCCATTTCCGAATAAAATGACATTCTACTGGATCATCAACAATATATCTGATATGGTTTTCTGAGAGCCAGCTTTAAGTCCTATGGAAGTATTGTGATCCCTGCCACATGACAACTGGTGCTGTCTCTCTTCCACTCAAGTCTCTCTTCCACTCAGCTGATTTACACACACACACACTCACACAGTGTCAGGCGATGAGCCATCCTAAACTGGAATGCATCTCAGTGAGTTAACAGACATAAATGAACAGAAGCTGGAATTTGCATTCTTGGGAAACAGAGTGACCCACACAATTTCTAGAGGGATACAGTAATCTGCATTGAAGTCTTTTCTATAAATGAAAATTATTAATTCAAGTTCACGGTCCTTATCTTGATCCTGAGGAAGAAAAGAGTTCCAATGGAGACTTCAGTTCTTCAATAGTTTTGCTTAGCCTTAAAATAGTAAGAAAACCAGAATGCTACTAGATGGCAGAACCTCAGCGGATTAGCTTTTCCAAGGATGAAGATACGCTTGTTCAAAAAGCTTCCCCCAATTAATCTTTGCCCTTTTGTGGGGAGCCCTCCAAGGGGGTGGGGGTTATATTATACTATTAATAAGTCACAATTTAATTTTAGTAAAGAGATCTATTTGGCAACCTCTTTTTCCCCCAAGACAACCAGGAAATGTAATTGCACTCCTGACAAGCATGAATTTGAAAAATGTGGGCTGGCTACCAAGACATCTCTGCAAGCTGCTGAACTCTCTCCGCTGTCAAAGCAGAGCTCTGGGACAGAGGATAAGTGTTCGAAGGGCAGTTTAGCCCCTGGATAGAGTTCCTGTGATTGATAGGAAGGGCCAGTTACTCTAGCTCTACTCAAAATGGAAGGGTATTTTTGAGCCTCAACTCAGTGTCAAGAGCATAGCCGACTTGTTAATGTTTTGATGCCAGCAACCAGAAGATCGGTTCATTAGCTCAAAATCAATACAAAAATTTATTTCAGCCACGTGTTGCTCCTTCAGGTTGCCAGGTCACCCAGTGAAGCAGAAGTTGGATCTAGCAGATACCCACTGTCTAGACTGCACAGCCGTTCAGTTAATTGATTCCATCTCTTGCCTATCCGTGAGCTCTTTTTCCTTCACCGAGAAGCCACACCATGTTCCCTAAGTGGCCTTGGACTTTCCCAGCTCTCACGGTCACTGAGCCAATCAGAGGCCAATTTCACTGTCACTCTTGCAAGCCTCCAATAGGCTGTCAGATTCTGCCTGTCTTGAGGTTCTTGGCATTTTGGAACCACCTTCTTCATCTTATTGCTTACTTGGGATCTTTCTTAATAAATGTTAAGGAATCGAGATGAGTCCAAGAGTGCCTGAGCTAGTTCTGCTCCTTGGAATTGTAAAAAGCAGCTGAAATATTTAGAGGTGGAGAGGGATAAAATCTCAGCATTAGGACATTTGGAGAGAAGTCTAATGTTCTGCTTTTCTAATACATGTTTGTGGAGCTTCTCAGTCATCCAGATCATAGTTGTCTCCAAGGTGCTTTTTGTTTTCTTCAGAAGGCAACTGGGCTGTTTCTCATCCAAGAAACGTCATCAGTTCTGATGGTGTGTGTGTGTGTGTGTGTGTGTGTAAGCACAATGTAGGAGATCAAACCCATGAGGACAAGATTCAGCAGTCCATCTGCATTTGAAAGACAAAAGTCATTCTTTTGAAGAATGATTCAGGGGGCCCTGAGGGCATAGATAAATCTTCAAGTGGCCTCAACAGCTCTCAGAGAGAGTGTTAATGACCAGATGACTGCAAAAAAAATACAATCCTTCCATCCCCCTACCAGTGGTGGTATTCAGCAGGTTCTGACCAGTTCTGGAGAACTGGTAGTGGAAATTTTGACTAGTTCAGAGAACCGGTAAATATCACCTCTGACTTGCCCCGTCCCCATCTATTCTCTGCCTCCCGAGTCCCAGCTGATCGGGAGGAAATGGAGATTTTGCAGTATCCTTCCCCTGGAGTGGGGAGGGAATGGAGATTTTACAGTATCCTTCCCCTGCCATGCCCACCAAGCCATGCCACACCCACAAGCCACGCCCACAGAACCAGTAGTAAACATTTTTGAAACCCACCACTGATGCATCACCTATCTCCAGTTTACAACATAGTCCCTGCAGCAGTTCCAAGAAGATTCCACAACCAATTGCACCCTGATTCAGGGGGCCTGAGGGCACAGATATACCCCCAGTGCCTCAACAACTCTCAGAGAGAGTGTTAATGACCAGATGACTGCAAAGAAATACAATCCTTCCATCCCCCTACCATCCAGTCTCAACTGTCAGCACCTATCCTTCCATTCTCCCACCATCAGAACTGATGAAGCTTCTAGGATGAGAAGCAAAACATTTTCTTCTTCTTCCTCTTCCTCTTCTTCTTCTTCCTAAAAAAACAAACAATCCAGTCCTTCAAAAGCTGCCTTTTGAAGAAAAAGCACATAAGGTAAAAAAAGGGTTTTGAGTGCTTTCATGAGCCCTTTTTAGTTTCATGGTCCTCCCAATTTCTGGATTGGCTGCTGCCATCTTGTTCTTGTTGACTTGGGAAATGAACACACATATAAAAGCCCGAAAGGATGGCTTGTTCTGCTTATGCTTAAGTTGTCACCTCCCTCTATCTCACTTTTTATTTACTGCTTCTTCACGTTTAACACTGAAATTGTGGCTTTCATTTCATTCCAAGCCAAGAAAAGAATTTGGTTTAAATGATTAAGAAGCTAATATAACAGTGTGGTAATGCAGTTTTTATCTGGCCCAGTTTTCACTTTTGTATAGCTCTACTAAAATAAAAATGTCTTATACTATTAATACCTAACTAGGAATACATTAGAGAAAAGACAGCTAGTTCATGTGTTTATTTGGGATTTAGAGGATACTAATTTAATTGTAAATTAGTATACTTGCAGATTTCTGTAGTCTAGACAGGCCTTAAAAAATCTTACTTGAAAGAAGGCGGAAAATTCTTGTAAACTTCCAAATGTATTATTTGCCCTTTAATTCCTTGTAATACCAATCTGTTTGTTTGCCATTTTAAAAGGTAACTTTTCTTTAACTGTGTGCCATCTCAATGTTGCTTTCCCCCCCCCCCCATGAACTAAGTGGAGTGTTTTAGTAAAGTGATGCCAAATATTTGTCTCAGCAGTGTTTATCTTTTACTTGTAACAGCAGAAAGACTGAATGCATTTAATTCCAACAAGGTTTTATGTCCAGAAATCTCCATAGCTTTCCATATCAGCCTAGCAGGCGAAGAGTAAATTATGGCATGGAGATTTAATAAGGTAACTGCTGTCGCTTGTTCAGTTTCTGCCTGGTGTGGAACTGCAAAAGAATAAATTTCTACGCCTTGTTAGAGTGTGACTCTAAAGAAAGTTAGTATGAAAAGGTAATTCCACTTTAAGAAAATTAAAGTTACCATGGGTCAAAACTAAAGCAGTAGGCCTCTAGTGTTTCTATATAGCAGGGCATCTGGGTGTATAACTACCATGTTTTCCCGAAAATAAGACTGTTGAAAATATTTTTTTTGACCCCCCAAATAAGGGCTTGGCCTTATTATCGGGGGTCTTATTATTTTGGGGGTACAGGAGGCGAGCGTAGGACTGGATGTCCCATCGCTGCTGTCTCCTCCCCTCCCTGTTCTTCGCACTGGCCGAATGGCCCAACACATCCCACCCCACCCCAATGGCAACATCTCCTTCCTTTCCCCGCCGTCTCTTTATCAAGAGGAGTGGCAGGTGGGGTGGGGGAGAAGCGAGACATGGCTCCCTTTGTCATCTCTTCTCCCCCGCCTCACCGGGCATGACAGGGTTCCTGTCCCTTGCTTAGCCATCTGCCCCATTTACGGATGCAAGGCAGGTAGGGCAGGCGAGAAGCGGGACACGCGTCTTACCTTTCCAGCTCTGTCGCGTTCCTTGCCGTTCTGCCCAGGGAAACACACTGTAAAAGAAAACTGTTGTAGCGCGGGAATAACGAGAGGCACAAGCAGGCTAATGACAACAGCTTTTTAATTCAGGGTAAGACTTCAGCAAAAGAATACAGGCAACAGCCCTCTTTATATACTTTCCAGGGGTAACCGTTAACCAATCACAATTCACAGAGCATTTGAATTTCCCGCACAAAATAGATACATACATAACAAAAACCTTCTCGCGAGTTCAATCAAACTTCTCGAACTCGTGAGATTTTCTTTTACAGCGTGTTTTCCTGGACACAACGGCGAGGAAATCAACGGAGCTTGAAAGTAAGACATGCGTCTCGCAGCCCAACACTTCCCACCCCACCCCAATGGCAAAAGCAGCCTGGCTGCTTCCCTTTCCTGCTGTTTCTTTATCGAGCGGGGTGGAAGGTGGGATGGGGGAGAAACAAGATGTGTGGAGTGAGACGTGGCTCCCCTTGCCGTCTCTTCTCCCCCACTCGATGGGCATGGCAGGGCTCCTGCCCCTTGCTTAGCCACCCGCCCCCTTTAGGGATGCAATTTGGGGGTGGCAGGTGGGGTGGGCGAGAAGCGGGACACAGGTCTTACCTTTCAAGCTCCGTTGCTTACAACACTTACATGTTGTAAAAGAAAACCTCGCGAGTTCGAGAAGTTTGACTGAACTCGCAAGAAGGTTTTCTTTTCATTCCTATCACCCATCTCCTCCCACTTATGACTGTATGACTGTAACCTTGTTGCTGGTATCCTTAAGATTTATATTGACTGTTTCCCTATGACTATCATTAAGTATCTTAAGGATTTATGACTATCATTAAGTGTACCTTATGATTCTTGACGAATGTATCTTTTCTTTTATGTGCTCTGAGAGCGTATGCACCAAGACAAATTCCTTGTGTGTCCAATCACACTTGGCCAATAAAGAATTCTGTTCTGTTCTGTTCTGTTCTAATACTCAAGATAGGATCTGACCCACATCAATGTTTGTGTATGTTTGCATTTGTCTCTGTTAAATACTAGTACAAATGTGGATAGGAAGAAGCTTAGCATTGGAGGATGATGAATTAAGAAGAGCCATTAGTTTTCTCATACATGTTCCTCTTTCTGGATCTTCCCTGAACTAAACCATTATTGTTGCCTTCTGTTGGCGGGTTTGTTGCTACCAGATTAAGTTAAAATAAGTTCTGGTTGATCCATGATTGAATTTTGATTCAGAAGTTCACTTTGCCATATGCTGCTGAGCTCCCAGTGCATGACCTGGAAGGGAGGGTTGACACTGTCTCTAGCAGGAGTATAACTTTGCTCAGACTGCACCAATATTTTAAAGAAATGCCAGGGCCAAGGCCCCAAAAGTGGGTGGAATAGGATTAAAATATAAAATACATCCATCAATTTTATATGCAATATAAAATGAGCCTTGGTAGTACAGGGGTTTAAGGCACCCTGTTATTAAGCTGGTTATTAAGACCAGCTGCCTGCAATTACTGCAGGGTTCGAATCTCGCCAAGTCTCAAGGTTGACTCAGCCTTCCATCCTTTCTAAGGTAGGTAAATTGAGGACCCAGATTGTGGGGGCAATAAGCTGACTTTGTATAAAATATACAAAAGGATGAAGGCTATTGCTGAGCACATTGTAAGCCGCCCTGAGTCTTCGGAGAAGGGCGGCATATAAATCAAATTAAAAAAAAATAAAAAAAAATATGAGTACTAAGTAGTTGTCCCACAAAATGCTCTCTGACTTCACTCACACTCGCCCACATATACACACATATCTATGACCCATCCTGTGTAGCACCAGAGACACCCCTTTTTGCTTGTAAAGCCTGTAGAGCTTTGATGACCAGGGCTATGAAACCAAAATTAATCAGTGTGGATGGAAATTGTAATTCATCTCCTTGCAGCCGTCCAACCTCTCTTACCACAGTCATGACGATGGAAGAATATTATAGGGCAAAAGGATAGCTTGGGCACATATTCAACTTCAGAGGAGGAAAAATAAGGCCGCTTTTCCTTTTGACTTTTAAGATAAATTAAAATTCAACTGACAGGATGAAAAAAGAAAACATCTTCCTCTCTTTTCTTCTGTCCAGCAATAGCAGGAAACTCTGTGTCAGGTTGGGTGATCCCAAAGGAAACAAGGGCAGCTTCCTATGTAGATGCACACATCTACTCAAAGGAGCAATCTCCAGGGAGTCCAAGAAAGAAGGCAGAGTAAATGATTTTCCTTAATGTGTCTTATGGGAGAGGAGGAACATGGCATCTCAAACGTCTTGTTCTGTGACTCATCTTAGCAAGAGGTAGAGCAGTTTGACCAGTCTGGAAGCTGGTCCTTGGCTTGGGGACAGAGCGGAAGGCACTGCTTGTAATTAATGGTGTTTGCTCAGCATAGGAGAGCACAATGTCTGGGGTTGGGAAAGGGATATGATTTTGTGGAGCTACAAAGGCAGGGATAGAAGAGACAGTAGAGACCACTGCTCCTTAACACACCTAAGGTAAGGCAGCCAGGATTGCTGCATCAAAGGACAAGAACTGGAAAATGCAAACAAAATTGATTGCCATTGCACCACCTACAAAGGAAACCACATTAATGGGAAGAGGGCAAAACTGCTAAAACATTTGTCAAACTTAAGAACCAAAGGCTTATGGAAAAACAAGGCAGTAACTCTTTCTTGTTGTGGGATGGAAGTGAATATCCTCTCCCAGTGCCAACCATATTTTCAAGATAAGGTGGTAATGATAGGGTTTTTGTTTTGTTTATTTTTCCAAATGAAGCAATTGAATCAAGAAACAACTTTGCAAGCATGTCCAAGATCAGGTATAACTTGTCTCAGTCTCTGGAAGCTCCACTTTTCTCTCTAGACTTAGTTCAGTTGTCCAGCTGATTGGCATTTAACCTGAAGGGACCATCGTTTTAAAGTAGGGATGGGACAATATTTTCAATGTAGTCATTATCCACAACCAGTGTGTTGGCCATTTGTGCAGACTTGCCCTTGTCCTACTGCATGCCATTATTCTGAAATGTTTAACTGAAGCATCCCAAGGTTTGAATCATTTAGATTCCAGATAGGGCTATTGTCTTATCGTTTTTGTTATTTCCTAGCATCTGATGATATGAACATCAGATAAGACATTATTTAACATATCCTTGTATAGTCAGCCTTCCCAACCTGGGTGTCCTCCACCTGTGTAATTATAACTTCCAAGTTCTTATTTATTATTTATTAATTTATTTTATTAAATTTTTATACTGCCCTTCTCCTGCAGGACTCATGGCGGTGAACAGCCAAAAATAAAAACATCACATACAAAATTTAAAATTTTTAAAAGAATTAAACAAATTTTGGCCCAATAAACTTAAAACACCCCAACTAAAATCAATTTACAGTTAAAAATATCTAAAAATATCTAAGGGGGGATTACGCCAGCCCAGCATGGAGAATTTGGTGAACTAATGCCCACTTATTAGGATCGTACCCAAATTACCTAGGTGCAGCTACTTGACCATGCTAGGTGGAGTTCACCAGAGTTGAATCTCCAAATTGGAAAAAAAGGGCACAAACCTTGATTTCATTTTATTTCCCTTATGACTTAATCTAGTATCAAAGTAGCACTTTTCAGAGATTTTAATAAGGTCTCACTTCTGTTTAAAGTCCACTTGTCTAAGATTTCATTCTACTTAGAGGCTCCAGAAAAATCACTTTATTACAACTTCATATACAGAAAAAAGTTGTGAAACTATTACTTGGCTGTATCATTTTAGGTATTGAGTTCAAAGTCTAGCAATAGTATAGTTCTTTTATCCTTAAGCTACAATCCTACATCCATTTGCCTGGAAGTAGCACTGTTGAATTTAACTTAGGCAGTTCTTAGTAGATCTATCTGGCAGAGGAAAGACTTCTATTTGTCCTGCTAAAATCTGGACGTTCCTCCACCCTTCAGATACACATTGCTTTGGGCACCAAAAGGAATAGAGTAATCTGACTTTGAGGGGCAGGATGTTTAAGGGGAGCAGTTTAGGGAGGGAGGAGTTTGTTCCCATTGACACAATTGAATCAGATCAGAGATACAAAATCTTTATCAATCTGACTGTTACAAAGTGATAAAGATTTTGTACCTCTGATACATAGCATTTCCCTATAAATAACTTCACAAAATAATTCAATATGATGAAAGTTTGATTTGTCTATCATTGACTGTGAGATAAAAGTAAGGAGAGATTCATCGTAACAATGCTCACACATACACAGACAACTACAGAAATCATTTGCTGTAGGTTGAGGAATGGCCCTTGGCTACTTTGCATTTTAAGGTGCAAAAAAACCTTTCACAAAGTGGTCATTTGTGTATGCACAAATGGTCTGCTAGATCTGAGCAGAAGTCTTCTGAATTCTAACAGATCAGACATCTATGTTGTAGAAAGTTTGTTGCAGACAGTAATTTGGGCTAAACCTTTGTTGTTGTTGTTGTTGTTGTTGTTGTTTTCAGTATTTTGAATTCTGCTATAAAGACCAATCTCCTTTCAAGACTTTGCATAATTGCAAGGCAACATTCCTGGTGCCAAAAAGACTGCTAAATGTAAATTACAAATGTGGATACATGTAAGTAAGAGCAGATCTCTGTATTGAAGAAAAAAAATCAAAGTAAGGCAATAGGTTTACCTTTCTCGGAAGAGTTGATTTTTAGACTGTTTATTAATCCTGTGCAGTATTTCATCAACCCAGGATGTAATTTTATGCAAAACATATTCGGTCTTGATTCTGAATACATAATTCTTCCGTCAAATATATAGTGACTCAGACCATTCTATTCAAGGAACTATAAAGAATTTGATGCTCATCAAAGACCATGAACAAAATAACATTACTACAGATATTTTCTTCCTGAAAGCAAGCTAACAAACCCTGGTAGGAAGTTTTTAAAAAGGACATGCAGAAAACCAAAAATATGTACCAAACAGTTAAAGTTAAAGTATCCACCCCAGCAAATGTTAAACACTGAGAAAATTCTGCTGTAAATTTGTCCACCTTTACTGGACTATGTGAAGTTTTGAAAGTAGCTCATAGAAAGCATGTTTCAGCTGTTATACAATATTTCCACAAAATACCATATTAATAGTAATATTCCAAAACTATTGCAACAGCTAAATTATCCAAAATAATTATGTTGAAATCATACTGAATTTGATTGAATTGTCTTGGTGCTTAAATGTCTTAAATTTGGAGTCATTTTGATTCAGGCTAGTGAGATTTTAGGAAGATTTCATGCAGCTGAGGACTATAAAGGGAGAAATGTATATATCCATGGCACTGCAATAGGTACAATTATTGAATTTACAGGTATGGGAGGATGACTTAAAATTATATACACTATTGCCCTTTTCTTTTTGTGCTCCCTCTTTTATAATACTAGTGTTTATCTGTAACCTTTAGACTTTGAAGGTAATGCTAATAGATGCTGAGTTATTAAATGGGAAAGAGTCTGTCACTGGTGCATCATCAGAGTTGGATATATTGACCTTGCCTACCTAACTGAAAATTAAGTGTGTTTTGTATTTGTTTGTGTGTGTTTGAACACGCATGAAACCCTCTTAAGAGAAGTCCACTAGACTTTCTCTTGCAGCTTAAATCACAACCGAAGAGAGAAGTTATTCTGGTCTTATATTGGAATAACAATGTTATTCCCTTCACCCATTCCATCTTAACCATTAATATTACTAGGCTTTCCATCCACCATTAAGATTTCCTTGTTTTTAGTGACAATCCAATGGCACTTCATTCTATGTCTGTGCAGCATGTTGAATGCAAAGGGGAAAGGGTGATTTGAGGATATAGGGACATTTACATTACAACAGCCAGCAAATCCTGGCAGGAAATTATTGAGTTCAGGGAGTCATAGCTAGGTCTGAATGGAATCTGGTGCAAAGAGATACAGAATACAGGACAATAAAGTTGTTAGGGACCTTGGATATATTCTAGTCCACCCCCCTTGCTCAAGCAGGAAGCCCTATATAATTCTGGACAAATGGCTGTCCAATCCCTTCTTAAAAAGCTTCAGTTATGGAGCACCCACAACTTCTGGAGGCAAGCTGTTCCACTGATTAATTGTTCTTGCTGACAGAGAATTTCTCCTTAAATCTAGGTTGGATCTCTCTTTGATAAGCTTCCATCTGTTACTTCTTGTCCTGCCTTCATGTGCTTTGGAGAATAGGTTGACCCCCTCTTTTCTGTGGCAGCCCCTCAAATATTGGAAGACTGCTATCATGTCACCCTAATTCTTGGTTAGACTAGACATACTCAGTTCCCTCAACCGTTCATCATACGCTTTAACTTCCAGTCCCCTAACTACCTTTGTTGTGGCTCTCTGCATTTTTTTCCTAGATTCTCAATATCAAGATGCTACAATCAAGAGCTCTTAGGATTCTCTATCCCTGAATTGTGGTCACCAAAGATTAATCACATTTTTTAAAGCACAATTTTTTTTCTCTTCCCTCATTCCTTGTCATTTTTTAATTATTCCTTGTCATTTTGGTATCTTTTCACTGTCTCCTTCTCTGAACTTGAGCTATTGTGAACAGGAAGGATTTTAATTTACATTTCTGCTTTACTGTGAGTCATTTAGTTTGTATTTGTAAGAAAAGAATACCCTTATTTTGGACTGTAAGAAAATTGGAACGATAAGAGTTTAATGATTCCAATTAGGTATAAATGGGATCCAGATCCATAGTTCCATGAGGTTGTGATATTATCTTCAGAATGCTCTTGTAAGATGTGATAGAAGGACAATGCAGGAAACCATAGCTGGAAGAGTGTGAAGATAATAAATATGATAATTTACTTCCTTTCTTCCCTCATTCTCTGCAAGTTTGTTAATACCACAGCTTGTGAGAGTCCACCCTGCTGCCCTTCTTGCTATCCTCAGCCCTCCCACTGAGCTGACCACTACTTCAGCTGGCCCCAGTGTGAAAAATGCAGCCCAACAGGACCTCAGTGCCACCTTCACAGGCAGGAAGGCAAACAAACAAAAACCCAACTGCAAACTTTGTAAGTTGAAGCAACCAGAATTTGATATGTTGCAATTTCCCCACATGGAGACTAAAGCACTGTTAAAAAAATAAAAATAAACAAGTCGGGCAATTCCTCAGCTCTACTTGCTTTACAAAAACACTTGGACTTAAAAAAAAAAAAAAAAACACAGTAAGACTGTTCTCTTACAGTTTGTCAGTGAACTAGAGTTGTGGGGACATAGTATAATGAACGGAAAAGATTGCAAGCAAATGAAGTGGGTGACAGATCTGAACCGTTGAATTCGCAGGTCCAATCCAATTTGGTCATAGAGCTACCCTAGGGACTTCAAGCCAACCCTCCTCAGACTCTTGTATCAGAGAAGATCTGAGAACAACAAGAGATTCGTTCCATCTCTGCTATACTAAGACAAGTATGATAACTAAACTACTCATAAATATAATTTATGATTAGCAGATTGAAGAGTCCTTGGTGTTCTCTGAGCTTGCTTGCAGACGTTTCATTACTCAAACTAGGTAATGCTAGCAGGACCAGCACTGATGATGTTAGCTAGTCTGGGCAATGAAACATCTTCAAGAAAACAACCAAACTTAGAGAGCACCAAGGACCCCTCATTTCAACTCCGAGCTACAAATATTGTCCTTTATTAGCAGTTTCCAAATTCCCTATACTTCCTCTTCAATATGTGTGTGGAGAATTGCAATTGAGCCCAAATAAGCCAATGCTCCCTTTCAAGAGTTTCAGGGGAAGCCATAAACTTAAATATCTCTCTGTGAAGAAAATAGGATTCGAAAACAGAGCCCACTTAGGTGAGATCAGGTTCAACAATATGCTGTAATTTGTTTTCTCATTCATTCTCTCTCTCTCTTTTCTCTCTCTCTCTCTCTCTCTCTTTTAGCAAGTCCTCTGTTGTTTATTTCCTTTCTAAACAGTCTTAACTTTTCTAACTACCCGTCACTTTTTCTTTTCTTATTTCATCACCTCTTTCACAATGCCAACAAAATGGACTTGTCCATATGCAGAGGGGGCTCAGTGCTAGGCAGAGAACATTTGAAATTCACCTGTCTTCTTTCTTTCTATTCCTAGCCATTTTTCCAGGTTTTTTTCCTCAGCATCTTCTCATTCTATTGGCTTTCTTTTCCTATCCACAAGGCAGGAGTTTTTCATTAAGCTGTCTCCAGTGACATGAAAGTCTCTCCCCCACCCCACTCCCGCTTAATTTAGAACCCAGCACCACGCACCAGTAACTGAGTCCCCTTGTTTTTCAGCATCACAATAAAAGGAACCCAGTAGAAATCTGACTATGATCTCAGAGGCATAAAGTTGAGCTAAGATTACATGCAGTAAATGGAAAGACTTAAAAGGGGAAAAGATTAATGTGCTCATTCAGAAGGATGAAAGGAAGTAGTAGAGGCCACTTTTGCAATTGAATTAAGTGAATGTTGTGATTATAGCTGGCTTTCAAGGGTTCACTCTTGATCTGGTGGCTTTTTCCCCCCTATTCACATGTGGGAGCTCTTCCATACCAACTCTTGACCCTTGTAAAACTGACCCAAAACTTAATACGCAGTGAGACCTTCATACCTTCCGAACTTGCATAAACTAAATGCACTACTCCAGTGGACTTACCTGCTTTCCCTTCCAAACGGTTTAATGCACTCCAAAAGTAGCTCCTGCAATGCTCTAGGCCTTTTGAGGCTTCCTTGAGAAGTCTAAAAATCACTGAGGATGAGCCAGCCAGGTACAGAATTATATTACTGAATATGTATCGTTTAGAGGAATTGGGAAGAAACGGTGTGGCTCAGGAGACATGAATGAATGAATCACTCATACCCAAAGAGATAGGGCATCCTGGAAGCAGATGTGATTATTTAATTTGATCAATCATCAGTTTTGAGAAAGTGGGGTTCCTTTGAGTCAGTGTTGGGGGTAACTCTGAGTAGTGCCTGCAAGATTTCAGAAGTGGTTCACAATTTGTCTGCTTCCTAAGACTGAGGGAGAGTGACCGGTTTAAGGTCACCCAGCTGGCTTCATGCCTAAGGTGGAACTAGAATTCAAGGGGTCCTAGTTTCTAGCCTGCTGCCTTAACTGGCTCAAATTGTCAAATTGTTACTGAAATAAACATTGGCTGTTTTAATGAGGGAACATTTATCTGAACAGGAAGGTTATTAGTCTTAAGCCATTCTTTTTTTTTTTAATTTTTTTTTATTATTAAAATATAAACACAGATATAAAGACAATACAATACAAAGACAAACAAAAAACCCACCACCTACAAACCCACCTAACATTTTACATTTACGCTTTTGTCATCAACAGAATATATGTCATTGAGCTTATATAGTTTAATAAAGAGTAATTATTAAATGTCTAATTCCAATGTTATAACTTTCCACTACAAATTTACATTTCTTATGGGTTCATCTCCTTGTGAAAGTCTTTACCCTAATTTCTGTCCTCTTCATTTTTGCTGATTTTCCTTTCCAGCCATTGATACCATTGGTGCCATACAAGATAGTATTCGCTTTCTTCCTTTTCCTGGAGTTCCAGCGTCAATCTGTCCATTTCAGCACACTCTGTTATCTTTGCAACGATTTTGTCTTTGGATGGGAGTTGGTCTGATTTCCAGTTTTGCGCGAACAGTAGTCTTGCTGCTGTCAAGATATGTATGATGAGATATTTCGTTTCCTTAAGATGTTGTGCCGTTATCATGCCAAATAGAAAAAATTCTGGACTGTTTTCTATTTGAATGTTCGTTATTTCTTCGATAATATTTTTTATATCTTGCCAATAGTGTTGGGCTTTCCTACATTTCCACCAAGTGTGATAATATGTCCCCTTTTTTGATTTACATTTCCAACACAACGCCGAAGTGTTTGGGTGTATTTTGGCAAGTCGGGCTGGTGGTAAGTGCCATCTATAAAACATCTTAATGAGGTTCTCCTTGTAAGATGTGGCTCTTGTCATTTTTATGTTCTGCTTCCATAATTTCTCCCAGTCTGCCAATTGAATATTATGTCCTATGTCCCTGGCCCACATTGTCATATTATGTTTAACTGTTTCTTCTATTAATTTGTCTCTCAAAAGGTAGTTATATGTTTTAGTAATCATTTTCTGGTCTGCTCCTAATAAAATTCTGTCCAGTTCGTTCAGATCTTTTGCAATTCCATATTTGATTTTATCCGTATTGTATCTTGAGTGTATTTGAGTGTAGTGCCACCAATCAATATTTATATCGCCATTTTGGAGTTGATGTCTTGGAGTGAGTTCTCCTTCATGATTCAGTAAATCTTGGTATCTCATCATCTTTCCGATTTCAAGGGTATTTGGAAATATCAATGCCTCCATCGGGGACCACCATTTTGATATTTTAGTATAATAAGTTTTCTTAATTCCCTGCCAAATCTTGAAGAGTGAGGCCCGAATTATGTGTCTTTGGAAGTACATGTGTTGTTTGTCTGGTCCATCCCATAGGAACGCGTGCCATCCTCGTATGAGATCAAAGCCTTCTAGATATAACATTCTTTTGTCATCTAATCTCATCCATTCTTTGATCCAGGTCAATCCGGCTGCTTTATAATATAGCTCCCAATCTGGTACTGCAAGGCCTCCTCACAGTAGTCTTAAGCCATTCTTATTATTCTCTTAGCCCTTCCTTCCTTCCTTCCTTCCTTCCTTCCTTCCTTCCTTCCTTCCTTCCTTCCTTCCTTCCTTCCTTCCTTCCCCATGCCACGGATTGCACTGAGTTTTGCCAAAGACTGACCAAGCATGTGAGAAGACATACCCATGCATCGGTTAAGGGAAATGAAACAGTAGGAAAGGATTGCAGTACGTATATGAAGTACATCAAAGTGAAAAGTCAGATCATCCCTTATTAATAAAGGTCACCCTGGAGCAGCAAAAGCTAGAGAAAGAAAGCCACTGGTGAAAAATAGCTACAAAGCATCTTGCTTATAGCAGTGTTGACAGACAAGATTGTAGGCAAATGGGCCACAGAAGAAGAATATTGAGGATAATGCCTAGCCAACATAGCCATTGGATATATTGACTAGGGATTATAAGAGCTGTAATCCACTATATCTGAAGGGTAATTGATTGAGGAAGGGTCAGACCATAGCATTTCCTGAGGAAGCACTTGAGTAGCCTGCTTTAGCCACAATGCACTGTGTCTCCCTTCTGAAGGTCAGAGGTACAGTATGCCTGAGCCTTTCCCCTCTCCCCCAACTCACATCGACAAAATACATAAGATACTTTTATACTCAAATGACAGTAATGTCTGACACAAATGCATATTTGATTGTTTATCAGAAGTGATCTCGCAGTTGTCAGGAGTTTTGCAGGGAGAATTTTGAATGGAATTCTACCAGGCCCTTTGATCTGACTCCAGCAAATGTGAACTATGCTGCCTCTTGTTAACATAAATGTTGCAGCTTTGCCTCTGAACATTTCTGGGTAGGGGAGACCTTCACAATTAGTGCTGATGAGAATGTGGTTGAAAGGTCTCCTGAAGAGATTCCAATGTCTGCACTGTATTTCCTCATGAAACCAGTATAACACTTAAATTAGTCATCATCTGCCATAATGAAAATCGATTCATTATCAATTAAACTTTTGGACATGAAAAAAAAAACCCCACATCTAGGATGCAAGGCACTGCTATATTAACCCTGACCATGCCCAATTTGATGGCTTGGTATGGCTTTCTGTTTTGAACAGGAAATTTTTCAACCTGAAGCTCAATTAAGCCCAGCAGCTGCTGCATCTGAAATAAGCTTGTCAATCCAGAACTTTATCAAACCTTATAAATGGGCATGCCTAATTGTGTTATAGGCACTAATTATGTGATTACTTTATCATGTAACTAAGTTAAACCTCTGAGGATGCTTTTAGGTGATCACCCCATCCAAATAGCCTTACACTGTTTATTTATAGTCCCCTCGATAATACAGAATAAAATACAGAATAACAGAGTTGGAAGGGACCTTGGAGGTCTTCTAGTCCAACCCCCTGCTCAGGCAGGAAGCCCTATACCATTTCAGACAAATGGTTGAACCATCTCTTCTTTAAAATTTCCAGTGTTGGAGCATTCACAACTTACTCTGGAGGTAAGTTGTTCCACTGATTAATTGTTCTAACAGTCAGGAAATTTCTCCTTAGTTCCAGGTTGTTTCTCTCCTTAGTTTCCATCCATTGCTTCTTGTTGTGCCTTCAGGTGCTTTGGAGAATAGCTTGACTCCCTCTTCTTTGTGGCAACCCCTGAGATATTGGAACACTGCTATCATGTCTCTCCTAGTCCTTCTTTTCATTAAACTAGACATACCCAATTCTAGCAACCGTTTTTTATATGTTTTAGCCTCCAGTCTCCTAATCATCTTTGTTGCTCTTCTCTGCACTCTTTCCAGAGTCTCAACATCACTTTTATAATATGGTGACCAAAACTGTATTCCAAGTGTGGCCTTACCAAGGCATAATAAAGTGGTATTAACCCTTCTGGACTGTATGGACCACTGCAGACCATTTTGCAAATTGGAAATTTCTGAAGATAGTCCATATTTACATGCTGGGCCCCACAAGGCAATGAATCCTTGTCTTTCTTAACCAAGAACTAAATACTGGGAATGCCAGCTGATCAGTACTCAATTGCTTGGCAGAAAATTTACCATCTTGTCTCACCAGCATTGTACCAAATCATAAACCTCTTCTCCTAAATGTAAATAAGTAGGATACATGTGTACTATGTTGGGGGGTCACTGTGCTAGATGGTGATAGAACATGCTTTTCATGCCTTACGTTCAGCCATTCTAGCAACTTCTGAGCCAGCACTCCAGGACAGTCCAAAGCAGCATGGAAATAGGATAAGTCAGTTGTCCCTCTAATAATTTCCAGGGCACATAAGGCACAAAATACTTCTTCCTCCCTGGCAATATCTGCTTTTCCCTATTTGGAACCGGGGAAAGTTGATGAGTTTATAACTGGATTGACACTGCCTGCACTTAGTGGCAATTTCATGGGGTCACCTGGGGGGTGACTGCATCATTTCACTCCCTTGACCAGGACCACCAAGAGGATTCTTAAGTGCTGGAACATGACTAACATGCCCCCCCCGGCCCGGTGCATGCACGCGTGCCCCGCTCATGTGCACACGGTCCCCCCGCACGCCCCCCGCGCATGTGCGGCAGAGACCCGAAGACCATTTCCACACAAATTAACCATTCATAAACTGAAATGAAATATAAAATATATCCCAATATGGTTTTTCTTTTTAAAAATTTGGTTTTGTAATTTTTTTTAAAAAAAATTCCCCTTCATGGTCCCTCTTTAAACTCCATGGGCCCCGGAACAATGTACCGGCTAAACCCCCCTCTCCTCAGGCCACCCTTGACGGATCTATAGATTCATCTGGCAGACTCCTGAAAGGCTTTGCCATATTACCAAGTCCATTGTGCTGAGTAGCCAGGCTGTTAAGTTTCCAGCCCCAAATTTACAAGGACAGTGCTCGTTGTGGAAGAAAGCAAAGGCTGATTTTCTTTCAATACACACTTGTTTCCCTGCTGCCTAATCTTTCCAACTGATGGCATTATGAAATGGACCAGAGCAGGGGTGAAATGCTCCCTGATCGGACTGGATTGCCCGGTCCAGTAGCGATCTTGGCCTGTGGTTCGACGATCCGGTAGCGATGTTGGAGTGAAGCTCCACCCACCCACCCGGGTGTCATTACTTCCTGGTAACCAGGAAGGTCTGTGCACGCTCGTGATGTGCGTGGGCGGCACATGCACTTCCGAACTGGTAAGGAAGGTAAGTAGATTTCACCCCTGGACCAAGGCCTTCTGGCTGTATCATGCCATTGCCTGAACACCTTACATATTACATAACTCTTGGTTTAAGCCTTGAGAAAATAATTTGTCCTGTAGAAATGATCCTCAAATGTTACACTAACAAGCTTCTTCCTTAATTCTCACTCAGCAGCAGTAGCCACTATATCAAGAAGCAGTAGAATGAGAGATAAAATAGGGACAACCCATGAATCTGACTGGAAAGCCAGCTCTTTCAAGCTTCTCCTTTGCCTGACAATATGCCTTTTGTATCATCTTCACCCAACGTATTGTCATGCAGTATCCTCAGAACTTCACCAACCTGATTCCTTTCACATATAGGCTAAGAATTCTGGGAATTATCTTGACCATTGGCTATTGGCTCTCTTGTTCAGGAATGAGATGAGTTGGAGCATTAGGGTGGGCAAAGGTTACCAAGTTAGGAAAGGCCAATAGGATGATTACTATGATAATGCATGTATGAGTATTTTAGTGCACTCAAATGTCCCTTATCAATGCAGGTATTATTTAATTGCCAAGTCATCATCCATATTCCCTGGAATGAAAAATGTGAAAATGTTAAGGGAACTAAATGCACTTATTAGATGGAAGACAACTATAAATATAGATTCTTTTATGGGTATTCTTCAGAGCAGCTGAGCCACTTCTGGAAAGCTTTAATTGGCAGGAAATGCATCTTCAAATGGCGCTAAGTATTCATTGCCAGCAGCAAGAGCCGGGATACCTGGAGTTGTTAAGCAAATCAATGGGCTGGTGAAATCAGACTTGCTTTTCATACCTTTACAGATGCAGAGGGGAAAATTTTTTCCTATTTAAAAGGGTTCACATTAAAGCAAAGCCAAAACAAAGAGAAGCCCATGGCTGTTTTCCAAATGAAACAGCCTGCAATTATTACCAGTAATATGTATTTTATTATTCTTAGACAATATCAGTTCACTTTGGGATTTACGTGTGCTTTCTTGCATAAACTGTGTGTTCTGCATTATGCCACTTGGTAAAATTTGACTAGGTATTTCATCTACTGGAATTTATTTCAGCAGTATATAAAGTATACTTAAACAATATAGTATTATACAAATATTGATAATCTTATTGAAACTATACGTGACGGAACAAATAATTGGACAGGGAGACATCAGGCAGTATCAGTTTTGGCTTGGATAGTGAATACAATAGAAATTTAAGAACCAACTTCTAGATTTTGTGGTCAAACCCCACACACATATAATAAAATAAAATTATGACTTTGGGATTTGCTGAGTAGATGGATTTGTTGTTACAGAAATAGTATATATACTAAATGTACGAAAGTTGAGGCTGCAATATTATTACATTTTACTGCACCAAAAACAGTTTGAAATTTTCCCCTTTTTCCTTTTACCTCATGCTTCTCTGCTCCCCTTTTCTACCTTCCCCATTTTCCCACTATGTTTATTTTCACTTATATTTAATGAAAATTACACATATAGATAGGCAGGCAGGCAGGCAGGAAGATAGTGAAGGAGAGGGAGGGATTTAGGAACAATCTTCTAGCAACATAAATATATATTTAAACTTAACTATTACAGAGATGACCAGTAGCTAGAATTACTGGATCTGGGTTGCAGGAATCTCTGTCGCCATTGGTTTGCAGCAAAGAGCTAGAGGTTTCTTTAGCTCTTTGCTGCCATCTAGTGATTATTCATATACTTGCAACCAAGATCTGATAGCCCTAGCAATATCACTCCCAAACTTTCCATCAAGATTTGTTCTAGCTATAAGAGAGTGGGCTGTAATTTTCTCCAGGCATGGCATATGTTCTGCCTCTGAGAGATAGCCCTTCCTACATAAATTGAAAGGCAAATATGGCAAACATGTGTTTCATAAAAATATACTCATTAGGGAGGCAGGATGGAGGATGGCTCCCTGTTGACCAAACATTTCAGAGAAATCTGGGCATGCCTTCTGCCTTAATGAGTGAAACAGCTTCCCATTTCAAACTTCCTCTGGGGAAAAAAGTTCTTTGCATAAAAAGGGCTCCCTTAAAAAAACAAACAGTGATTTTATTAGCAACGATGCATCTCCCATCACTTGGATACTTAGGGATCAGTCTGTCAGCTCATAAAATGTAATCAAAGTATGTGTAAAAGAAAATAAGGAATTTCCTGTTGGTCCCAAATTTAAGGACTTTGGGATGTTTGTATGTTTGTATTTTGAAGACATTAGGTCCTTTGCTCTGACAGGATGATGGTTTCTGCTTCACACGTGTGACTGTTTGTGCTAGTATCTTTTGGTTGAATTGTGGCCTAGAAGATGTGAAGCAACATACTGAAAAGCCGAGGGCAGATTAAGGAGAAGCTGGATTTCAATAGAATTGACAAAGACTAAATATAAGATGACTTCCAAAATCATTTGCTCCAAGAGATCTGAAAGCAATTGTGTTTCTGTGAGTGAATGAACAAGATGTCTGTCATTTGAGAAGTAGAGAAAGAGCATTGAAAAAATGACAGAGAGAAGAATGAAGATGTTAAATACTGAAGGGAAGTTGTCAGACTTGAATTTGAAGGACATGGAATCATTTTGTTGTACGGCAATGGTGTATGTGTGTTTATCAAAAGCCTAGCTAGCATTCTTTTCCCCACAAAAAAACCCTGAGACATAAAATAGGGATGATTGAGAAAACTGGAATATGAACTAACAGAGAAGGAACATAACAGTGCTTCTTCCATGTGTCATATGATCAAGAACATAGTAATATCCATAAGATGAAAGCAGACTTGTAATGTTGATACAATCCCATGTCTAAGTAAAGGTTATACAATCAGATTAGTATGTGACTTTATAAGAAAGACTCAAAGATGGATATACAATTATTTCTCATGTGCAGAATTATCCTTTCTTCTCTTCTTCCATACATTGCCTCCCAATGTACCCACATCTGTGGTGGTGCAGTGGTTGTAATCCAGTATTGCAGGCCGACTCTGCCCACTGCCAGGAGTTTGATTCTGACTGACTGGTTGACTCAGCCTTCCATCCATCCCAGGCCAGTAAAATGAGAAGCCAGATTATTGGGGGCAATATGTTGAATCTGTAAACTGCTTAGAGAGCGCACTAAAGAACTATGAAAAGGTATAAATGTCTAAGTGCTAGTGCTAGTGCTATTGCTATCCAGATCTGGAAAGCCTATTTGAGACCTGAAGTGCAGATGTGTTTCAAATGATCCTTGTTTACTCTTCCAGGGGGGAGGGTGGGAAGGAAAAGGAGTTGAAGGCTTGTGCTGACTACACTTACACTATCCTTCCAAAGTTCAATGAATAAAAGTGTGAAGATCATACTAAATGTGAATTGCAAGAGTGTAAAGGATGCCAGGTAGTCTATCTGGAAAATACTTTTGTGATTCTGTTGTTCGTCAGCAGTTCCACACTGCCTAAGATTGGCCATTTCTCATCTGTAATAGCTGAGTTGTTTAGCTGCACTGTACCTATAAGCATCCAGAGACCTGATTATTATATATAAAGTCCTAGAAAGCATGGAACTAGTCTATTTAAGGGACTGCGTCTTTTAAAATTGTTCTCCCCATTCAGTAAGGTACTGCTCAGAGTCCTAGTCTCTCAACAAGGGTAGAACTGGATCCAGAGGCAGGCTTTCTCTGTGGCATTCTCAAGGACTTGGAATATTTTTGTTTGTGTGGGTTTGTGAGTTGTTTTATGTTTTTCTTTGTATGCTTTAAACTGCCCAGTAGTTGGGGTTGGGGTGTTATACAAATTAATTGCAAGAAATAAGCAAATTAGTTTATGTAATTGCAGATTGCCATCAAATAATAAAGATTAGGCTGATTTGAAGCACATTGGTTTGGAAATTTAGAATTTCTCCTTTTGTCCCATTGCTTTTCAAAATAGACCAGCAGCACCTTTCAGTCCTAAATTAGTGTTAGTACCAAGAAAGCTGAGTACTTTTGTGGAAGAAAAGTGGCAGATAAGGGAGGAATATTTTTTATTGATTCAACTGATAGCTGATAGCCAGTGCAAACAATGCAGAAATAACTGAAGATTTAATATAAGGATGGAGTGGTGCTGTTGGGAAAACTCACTACTGATTGTCCTTTAAAGGGGTCACTATTGTATGACCTCCTCCTCGCAGATATGACAGTAAGCTCCCACCATGCCAGTATCTAGTTATCAGAGTGAAAGCTTCTGTTTCTGAATGCCTTTTAATTAACTATCCAGGGTTTTGTGTCACTCATATTGTATGGATCTTTCAGTTCTGCAAACTCTTAGCTACAATCTGAAGTGATACAATTCAGAAATGGACTGGATAATAACTTGTTTTCCCTCGTTGGGAAAAATAGAGATGCAGGACCATATCACTTTCTCCAAAAAAAAAAAGAAAGAAAAGAAAAGAAAAAGAGAGAGAGTCCAAAAACAAAGCACTGTATGACCAAGTGTATCGTTCCTTCTTCTCTCCCGGCATTCTTCCATATGTCCCCAAACTTTTAGAGAATGTTGTCTTTTGAAGGCACAGTTATATGCAAAAGTTTCTTTCTTTCTTTCTTTTTTTCTTTCCTTCTTTCTTTCTTTCTTTTCTTTCTTTTTTTTTTTGCCAACATATATGTTTGGATGGTTATGGACAATAAATTCCATCATACCTGGAAAAAAAAATAGATAATTAACTCAGTTGTAAAGAATTGTGGAGTTGGATTTTCAAGGAAACTATTTGCATGTACTAGCTAATAACATACTACTAACTTGCCATTTCATTCCATCTGGAGTGGATGGAGATGCAACTAAAATCTGTTGAAAGCTCCTCCAGGATATGCTTCTTCAGCTGCCAAGGGGATCCTCAGAGAATTGAAATTCTGCTTTTGTTCCATGGACCCAATTGTAGCAAACAGCATGCTTGAAACATTATTCTGTTTCACTGCATTTGAAAAACCACACAAGACACCCCACCCCCAAAACCACAACATAAAATGAAGAAAAAACATAAAATGCAATCCTTAGTGAGCCATAATTTCTTTCCCCTGCCAAGTCTTCAGCAAGGCATAAACTGTGGGATTGGCAGATCTCTCTCCATAAGTCATTTTTTGCTCCTTGATTTAACAATTAACATTTCATAACCAATCAAACAATCCAGAATAATTGTTTCTGTTTCAGGATCAGGGTTGATGCTAAAATTACAGAGGTATTTATAGTCTATGAATTCATTTTTATTCCACTGACTTATCTTGGGAACAGCACCTGTTCTTCCAAAGGTAACTGTGAAAGGCATAAATACACTCTGTTCTTTGTTTATTTTAGGCATCAGGTTAAGTACAAGACATTCTGCTTTTAGAAGGAAAATAGCTTTTGTTTTATTTAGTGGGAGAGAGATATCTGTGAAGCATATGCAAGAAATTCTTTCTATCTATCTATCTATCTATCTATCTATCTATCTATCTATCTATCTATCTATCTACTGTATCTATCTATCTATCTATCATCTATCATCTATTTATCTATCTAGTACAGAGAATGAACAGCTAAAGGCAAATAAAGTCTTAACTGGTTAAATCTTTTTAATAACCATTGATTTCAGTGGTAGAGTTAAATGTGTGTTTAATGCTCCTAATTGAGTCTTACACCATTAATTAGCAGAAGAGAGCTACAGAGCAATTTTCTGAAGTGATAGCTAAAAGGAAAAACGTTTTCAAGATTTCTTTATAGTTATTTTTTCCCCTATTAGCTGATGAAATTGTAAAGGTACAAAAGTTGCCATGTAATCAAAATGTGGGATTTGGCTCATTTGTGGTATTACAGCTGGAGTAGTACTTGTTGCTATGCTTCCCAGTGGAAAATATTTTTTCCAATATAATTTAGGAAACTGTTTCTAAAGCACCCTTTGATCAAGAAAAAAGAGGTTTCTTTGCAAGGGTTTGTATTAGATTCTGGGGAAACCACCATTCTTCATTGCCAAAGGAATGTAGGAGAAATTCATTCCACTCAATTTATGACACAGTCAAGGCCAGGATGCTCCTTCCCAAATGTTCACCTCAATGTAAAAAATAAATGCACACCATTTCTGTCCTATATGTAATTTAAAATGATGTATACATATATTTTGCTTATTGTATTGGTGACTCTGAAATGAAAGTTGACCTGAGAGAGTATATGATCCAGTCTGTAATTTAAAAAAAAATCTGTACAAATATTATTCACAGATAGATATGTGAGGAAAAGTGTATATAAAAGTGCTTCAAAATATGCCATTAAGAAAAGTGAAACACAAAATATGTATTTAGAAGAAACATGCATGAAAATGAATGGGGATTTTTTTTCATGAATGGATTTTTATGTGATTTGCGTGTATGTGTGTGTGTGTGTGTGTGTGTGTGTGTGTGTGTGTGTGAATGTCTCTTGAAATTTACAAAATTGTCTGAGGCAATGAGCCAGCAAACCCATCTCCACCCTCTTTTTCTATTGTAAAATGAGGTTCATTATAATAATCTACTTTGCGTCTGAAAGGACAATCCACTATGGTAACAATGATTGTAAAGCGTTTTGCAAATTTCAGAAAACGTAAGAGACATTAGGAGTGGATCAGGTGGATTAGAAAATAGTGAAACATTGGAAACGCCTGATATAATGCTACAAGAATAGAAGACATGGTGAAGAGTTGGTAGACTCTTCATCATCAACCTAACTTTCAGTTTTGAACTAGTATTCTACACTGTTGCACTAAGCAATGGCTTGTCAAATATATCAGAATTGGCTTTGATTGGTTTACCCATCAAAGTATGATGTGAGCCATCGTTTACAAAGAATTGTGATGGGGCTAAAACAAAACTAAAACAAAAATAAATAATTGGATTCTGTGAATCCAATCACAATCTGAGAACTATTTAAAGTTATCAGACTCAGATTCATGGCTTGCATGTAAGTACAAGAATTGTAATTAATTGAAAAGGGAAAGAGGTTAGGGCCTGACTGGCTGGGGATTCCCAAAGCAGCAACTTCCTATTAAGCCAGGGGTATCAAACTCACATCGTCACATGATGTATTGTGACTTTTTCCTCCTTCGCTAAACCGGGCATGAGCGAGGCCAGCGCATGACGCATCCGGCTCGCGGGCCACGAGTTTGATAGCACTGTATTAAGCTATTAAGCAGTGATTCTCAACCTCAGCCACTTTAAGACCTCAACTCCCAGAATTCTCCAACCAGCAGGGAACTCTGGGACTTGAAATCCATGCTTCTTAAAGTGACTGTGGTCAAAAAACACTGGGTTAGAGAAATAGATACAATTTAAAACAGTGCCACAATAGTAAATGGTATGGCCTGCCTTTGAGACAGTTGCCACAAACCAGTGACTTGTGATACAGTCCTAATGGCAACCCTGTCCATGTTTTTTTAAAAAAACAACCAATGGAACTAGAAATTCCATGCTCACAAAAAACAAATAATCTGATAAGAAAATTCTATCCTACATGCTATTCTGTGGCCTGTTCGCAATGCTGCAAATTTGACTCAGGGAACTATTGATTGATTTAAAATAGATTTACCATATTTTTCTATCCCAAGTAACTCCGCTGGAATACTTTCCCTCCTGCTCTAGTGAATAGCGTTTCTGCTTCTGCAGTACAGCAGTATGTACACTTAGATACACGTGTTTGTATATACTCAGGCACGCATAATGAAATGAAGCCATTCAGTTCTCATCTTCTTGAAATATTAAACATTCATGAAAGTTTCTTTTTGTTATCTACTTCTCTGCAGTGTTGCATATCCAGCCTGAGGCGAGTTGTTGGACCTGAAGTCTCTTAAGATTTCAAATCCTATGGCTCACTTTCCATGTGATTAGACTTTAGTTGCAGAAACATTTCTGCCTACCAAGTACCAATTGTGGATTCGGGCTGAGAACTCTTCCCAGACAGTGAGTTTTGTTACACTTACCAAAGCATTGTTTGCCCCAAATGAAGACTTTGCATGCCCTTCGTTGATAGTTTTTTTCTGCTGTTCCTACCTACCCGTCCTTGTTATGAGGATCCTCTTCTTTCATTGCAAGCTGATTTGGCCCTCTTGTTGGATTTCCCACTCCTAGCACAACGTGATTTATTTAATTGGTGCCCTTGGACGTCCAGAAGCAAAAATCATAAAAACACAGCTTTCCCTGGTTAATCTCTAGTCTTTCTGGAGCAGCAAGTTTGAGAGAGGCAAGCTTAGCTGCATTGCTCTGCTCTCCTCCCTGTTGCCCACCCCCTCACTTTTGTCCACCAGCCAGCAGGGCAGGTGGGAACAGCAGGTGTGTCCTCAGCCCGCTGCGGCAGGAAATTTGTGTGAGCTGCCTCTGAATCAGCCAGCTTTGCCTCTTCCTAGATCCACACACAAGGTGTATTTCAGGATGAAGCCGGGCAGGTCACAATTGCAGCCAGCCACTTGGAAGGAAACAGCTGGGACACCACTAAATGACCATTATTTAATATGAAGATGACAAACCTTGCACTCATCAGCACTGCTCCTCTTTAATGCTAACCTAGGCAGGAGATTTTGTTTTTCAAAACACTATTTTCTGCTTTTCGCTATAATCTAGGGATGCAGTTGCCTTCCAATCCACACAGCTGGTCACCTCCTCTCCAGCACCAGGCCCACTTCATTCCTCTGAGAAGGAAGTGTCAGGATATGCCCTGGCAGCTGAGCTGCAATGGCATCTCTTTATTTAGACTGGGTAAATTGACTTTCAGCTTCCAGATGCTCTGTGCATTTCTGTGGGTGGCTCGGGGGCGAGAAGGAGTGACAGAAGGCAATCTGTCCCAAGGAAAGACGAAAATCCTTTAACATTTTCTTAAAGGGGGAATTACTAGTAGGTGCAGCTGGACACATGGGGGAGGGTGATGAAATGCACTCCTCAACATTAAGGAGAAAATAGACACCATTCCTCTTTTCCTGGATGTAATTTATAAAATCAGTTCTGCTTCCTTATTGGTTATGTCTACATTTTGAATATTTTTCCACAAGTTCAAGGCCACATGTAGTACCGTATTTTTCGGAGTATAAGATGCACCTTTCCCCCCCCTAAAAGGGGGTGAAAATTTAGGTGTGTCTTATTCACTGAATGTAGCCCCGCCCACCACTGGCCCCCACCTTTTGGCCCCTGCCTCTCAGTAGTTACCTCCTTGCAAGCAAACAGCAAGAAAAAACAACTCCTTTCAGCAAGTTGATTGGATCGGCCTCCTGACTCTCAGCTGATTTGTTCTCAGCTGTTTTGCATAGGGCTCTGCTGCTTGCTGCAAAGAAGTAAATTGCTGGAGCAGATTTTTTTTCCCTTGTGCTAATCAAGCTATGCTGAAAACGAAAACGAAAGTAAAGCAGGCTGTTTGCTGTAACGAGGCAAAATTAGGCAGAGGGAGATTTCTTTTTCTTCTTTTCCTCACCAAAAAAGGTAGGTGCGTCTTATACTCCAAAAAATACGGTATGTAATAAAGTTCTGTTTTATCCTGACAGCAGTCCTGTGAGATACTAGGTTAGGCTGAGAGATAAGGACTGACCTGAAATCATTTAGACTTGTTCAGGGCTGAGGAGAGATTTGAATTTGATCTCACCAAGTCTAAGTATTCAACAGCAGGTCCTGAATAATGAAAAAAGGGGGGGGGGGAAGCCCTATCTCAATTGTCCAAAAATGTTGTGTTTCTTTTAATGAATTGTATCTATTTTCTCCTTAATGCACGTTTTCATACTTAATCAGTTCTGGCTTTAGCAGCCAATACTGTGGAAAAGCTGTTGAGGACACATATTTTAGAAATTTCTTAATACTTTAAAACATCCCTGAGATTTATTAGGTCCCATAACAGCCTATGGCTGCAGTATCACATCTGAACACACTATGGGACATTGAAACCAATGGTTTATAACCACCAGCATCAGGTGGCTTCTGGTCATAGTGACAGTATTCCTAACCTGATTTTGAAAATGGTGACTGGTAAGTTTGGGAGTTACTGGCCCAAAATATTTGGAAAGGATTAGACTGTGAGAGTTTTCTTTTCTTCTGATTTCTGAAAGGAAAATGGTAAGACAAGTCCAGGTTATCTGAGGTAGTTTAGGTAAACATGCAATGGGACCCCGCTCAGAGGTCACTTTTTGTGAGATGGGCATCTATATAAATAAATTCGTAGATCAAATTCTGAATGCATAGAAATTAATCAAATACTGCATCATCATCATCTTTCAACTATTGCAGCCAATGGTCTAGGTCAGGGGTTTGCAACCTTAAACACTCAAAGAGTCATTTGGACCCGTTTCCCACAGAAAAGAAAACACCGGGAGCCACAAAACTTGGGTGGGCGTGGCCAACTCAACGTCATTCACTTCCACCAGTCACATGACCCCCTAGCCACGCCTACTGAGCCGGTCATTAGGGCAGAGAACTGGTTGTTAAAAAACACCGGGAATCACAAAACCCTTTTGACATCTCTCTCTTCCTCCCTCCACCCTCTCTCCCTCTCTGCCCACCTCTCTCGCTGTATCTCTCTATGTCTCTCTCTCTGCCCCTCTCTCTGTATCTCTCTGTCTCTGCCCCGGCCACTTCTCCATCACCCGCCGTCACCCTTACCTTCTCAGGCCAGATGAGGAGTGACTGGGAGGGGAGGGTGAGGGGCGGGGCCAGCCAGTGGTGGGTTCACCCAACAGGGAGCCACTGCAGAGGGCCAAAAGAGCCTCATGCGGCTCCAGAGCCGCAGATTCTGACACCTGGTTTAGGTTAATGGGAGTTGTAGTTCAAATTCTAGAGCATGCCAGATAACTTTTTTTCCTGATTAAAATATGGCAGACAGAATTCTACATACTAGTAAATGGCCATTCTTTGAAAGGAGACTTCTCAAGGTTCCTTTATTTACTTCTAAAGATGTAAGGAGCCAGAAGCCATCATTTGCTATTTCATTACTTCTTATCATTTGGGGCTATGGGGCATATGCCTTTTTTACTATAAACACCTCACTTTTAGCAAGTGTTGAATTGAGCTATGCATCTGAAGTATTTCTCAGCACACCAGCTTTTGCTGTGTAGCAGCAGCAGCCACTATGCTAGTAGGAGTTGGAGTTATGTGACATGTTATGTCATGCTGCACCACGTACTGAAAGAGGCCCATAAGGAAGGGAGGGGCAGATATGTCTGCTGTGCCATCAAAGAGTTCAAATTATACCCTGGCGCAGATGCTTCTTGTCTTCTTTCTTGTGTGCTAATAGACAGTCCAATTCTAGGATTCTCGTGGAAGCTGAAAGACTCTGAAATCCTCTTAGGTTTGCTTCAAGACATTTTCCATGATCACCATTCATAGGGAGGATTTTTCTTATCATGCCATTGAAAGGAAGGGAGGGAGGGAAACAGGCAGAAATGTCTTCAAATCAGGTTTTTTTTTAAAAAAAAAACAACTACAGAGTGAGAGAAATATATTTTGTGATATGTGAAAATACATCAGTTTCACACAATCTTAATATTTTCTTGCGCATTGGGGAATAGCGACAGACTTTATGCTAACAACAAGCCTTAATGCTTACGTCTATTAAAAAATATGATTGGCAAGGGTTTTTTTTTGTGGGGGGGGAGTTTTCCATAATTCCCAGGGTTCCTTCTGAATTACATTGACTAGGATTTGAATATCTAGAGAATAACAACCCCCCCCCAATCCCTTGTGTGGCAGTCCCCTGAGGCTTTCTTCACAAGTTCTTCAGTTTTTGTTGTCAGAGTAAGCCATGAGAGAGGGGGGGGGCTTGATTTGATGAGTGATGGTGAGATGGTGGAAAGCTCTAGAAAAGAAGCACAGCATCTGCTATTATAACTCACTGTTTGATGGGCAGCCAAGTCCTAGAAACTAACTCCCATTTTTTTAATAAAAAAAAATCCTTAAATAGATGATCCAAGTGTGTTTGAACATGCCTAAATTTATGTCACATGTAGGCCCCCTCTTTTTAAACTATCGTATTAGGTATGGTAAAATTTAAAAAAAATACCCAACTGCTTCTGTCTGAATCTTAAATGCAATTCTGGAAATATAAAATGCAGTTTTAATTTGAAATTATGACATAAATCATTATCTATCTATCTATCTATCTATCTATCTATCTATCTATCTATCTATCTATCTATCTACATAGATAAGCAGAATAAACATGCTGAAAATATACAACAAATGACTATTGACATTTCAGTCAAAGTTACAGTGGGGGAAAAAAGTAGTTACAGATTAGTGATCCATATCCTTTGTAACTAGAATGAAATATTTCTAATATTTCTTATCAGGAAAGGAACTCTTTTAGGCACGACTCATTCAAAATGCTCCAGTGGCATATAACAGATATGAAGACACCCCCCCCTCCCCTCCACTCTTCTTTTTATAGCCTTTTCTTGATATTTTATATTGCACAAACTGTTTCTTTTAAATGTAATATATTCATGCATTCTAAGTTTCAACCTTAAAGCACCGTCTTTTGTATGAAACATTCTAGTCAGTAGAGAAGCTGAAAAGTTTTGTGAAGATGAAGGGGAAATATTTTCATATTGATTCTGTCAGCAATTTGGAGGATTTTAGATTTTACTACCACTTGCTTTGTAGACATTACTACCGCCTGCTCCTCACCTATGTACCTTCTCAGGCAGAAACAGTCACTTCCAACATCCAGGCGGTAGTGCTTCAAACTCTCATCTCCAAATCAGAAATATCTTGACCCCAGGATGGATCCGAGCATAGTTTTTTTCGAAGCACACTGAAGAATTCATATAGTTCATATGCTTTCCAGATTGCAGCTCCCATAATACACAGTTATAATCATGCTGGAAGATGGATTTTATTGAGCAAGACATCTTTTGCTATCTGGCCCATCATTATTCTCCTCTCTATCCTCAGCTGGTAAAAACCTTTAGAATCAGAAGTCTATGAAAATAAAAATGCTTTTTATTGTCCACTGATTTTTTTTAAAATAAAAAATGATTAGTTCTGAACACGGAATCCTTTTTCTGATGTTGCATTTACTATCATTACTATGTTCTTTCTATTTGACTTTAAAAATAATAATAAACTAAACCACACACCTGTCCCATCTATTGCCATGTCCTGTGGCAACAAATTATAAATCAAGTGATTGGGCCTTTACCTGAACTCCTCCAAATAATTTTACCTCACTAAATCTCCCAGCTCTTGGCATATACCATGAGAGTAGAACTATATTCCTAAAGGGGATTAAGAGGCTGTTGTACTGCAATACGTTGCATCACTTAAGAAAGCACCCTTGGTCTCTTTAAGTATCTCTCTTTCATTCTGTATTATCCTCAGCTCAGTATTTTATTCCTTTTAAACAGCTCTTCTTTTCTTTTCTTTTTAACCTTCTCAAGGTCTCCTGGCTGTGGATTAGCATTCTAAGAGCAGTCACACCAGATTCTACTTCTGTGGTGTGAACTAAGTTTCAGGATTTGGCACATCAAGAGTGTTCCAGCTGTGAAACTGGATACTCTTTCAGGCCATAGTCCTACCCCATTCTTCAGGGCTCAGGTGAGCTTTTCAGTGTGTCAGTACTGTTAGCTTGTTAGTGACTGTGTGTTAATTTACTACCGTAGGTCTGCTTAGAGACTCCTAAAGCATACTGCCAGATGCTTGAAGTATTTTCCAATTGAAAATGCAAAGTGGTAAAATTCTCTTCAACACCTGGAAGAAAACTACAGATGACAAACTGGCTCACTAAATACTGCCAACATGTTATCCAGTGTTAAGAACACCACTTAACTTCCTTTCCAGTGAATCACTCTGATCATTTTTGACATGCAATTGGGCCTTGTAGAGGCAAATAAATAGAACTTTTTATCTTCATGTAATTATCATTCAAAACCTAGTCATTTTCTATCTTCTCTAGTGGCAATAAAAAGCCTAGAATTTCAGTCATGAGTATCAGTCACTGCTGAAAATAATCAATTATGTTGGTAGTAAAAACATCCTAGGGACTTGCACTAGCATGATGCTGTAACTTCCTTGCTTGCTGCATAAGGAAACTTATTTAGTACTCTATTTAGTCATTCTGACTAAGTCAGGGGTGTCAAACATACATTGTCACGGCAGCGTCATGTGACATATCAGGACTTTTCCCCCCTTCGCTAAACTGGGCGTGGGTGTGGTCAGCGCCTGATGGATACAGTCCGCAGGCTGGGAGTTTGACTGCCCTGGACTAAGCAGTGATGAGTTGTACTACAGTTAAGCAGAGTAAAGTATAGACTAAGAGTATAGTTAGACTAAGCAGTGGCAAGCTGTAATTCACCAGAAATAAGTGAGAATCCCACAGACTGCAGCCTTTTTGGAACAGAATACTGCAACTGCTCTACTAATTAAAAAATAAATATCCCAACCACATAATTGCTTGCTTCCAAAGTTTTATCTCCCAGTGAATTGAATTGTGAACAGAGATTTTAATTTCAGTCGTATTGTATAACCCCAAGGACAAAAGTATTCACAGTAGTAAGAAATACATTGGATAAGTATTTTATTTTTTAAAAAAATCTGAATGTATTATAGTGATTTCTAAAATCTAATTTTTTTTACTTAAAGAGATCAAAACCCTGCGAATATAATTTTGGTAGATGATGAAATAGAACTTCTGAAGTTGAATTTGTTACTTGTTATATGAAATGCATAAACTGTTGAAGTTCTTTTTTTTAATGGTTCATGGCAATCTTGTCTCAAAGGAGGCAGTGGGAGCATTATGTACGCTACCCAGAGTCATACAAAAATCAATATAAAATGGCATTACTGATTTATGAATATCTGAGTGCACCTGTCTGTGCATTTCTTTTGGTAGTAGAGTTAAAGCAATCAGTTCTCCTCAATGATGTTCAAAGGTGGTCATAGAACTCAACGAGGATAAGTGGTGATAGTCCTTATAGATTTATCAGGAGCATGTTCAAATCACATTTGTAATACATATGTTTGAGAAGCCCTTGGTGCTCTCTGAGCTTGCTTGTTTTCTAGTACTGGTGATGTTACCTAGTTAAGGTAATGAAAGGTCTCTAAGAAAACAAGCAAGCTCAGAGAGCACCAAGGACGCCTCATTTCAACCTTGAGCTACAAATATTCTCCTTTCTTATTACATATGTTTGGTTGTGAATTCTTCCTTTATGTCTGTTTGCATTAACTGTTTTCCTTCTACATTTTGAATTGCTAATGAAAGCCTATATTCTGTGGTTCAACAAGTCAGCAGATTGTTTGAAAAGATGTCACAAAGATTCTGCAGATTCCATAAATAATCTTGGTTATAGATGTGTAACTCCATTTATTCTTAGTATTCTTAAACTTTTTGAATCCTAGTATTGTAGAGGCCAGAAATTGGGCTTTGACATCCACCAGCCTTCTCAAAAGTCATCTCATTACAGCAACGTGCTCAGCATATAAAGCATCTGTAAATATAAAGATTAATGGAATTAATGGGAAGTAATGGAACATCAATTGCCCTGTCCTAAACCTAACTAACCCTAAATACATCTTGTGGAAATGGAATTTTGGACATGTAGATGTTTATATAATCTAGAAATTCAGACAGCCAGAATTCCAGATTTCATAGAAGTCTTAACTTGTTTTATCAGCATCTATTCCTACTGTTGGCTTTAGACTATTTAGGATTTGGATTCAGATCCCCACACAGAAGGTAAAGATTACTGTGTAAAATAAGTCCACTTACCTTACAACATGGGTGTCACACTCGCTGCATGATGTTGCCATCACGTGACTTTTGCAATGTTTTTCCCATTTGTGGAGCTGGGGTGGGCGTGGCCTGTGCATGACGCATCTGGCCCATGGGCCGCCAGTTTACAGAGTTATTGTATTGTATTGTATTGATAAAATATGGGCAAACTCATTTTGGGGCAAATAAAATAAGCATCTGCTTTGGACTATCGGTCCAAGAAATAACTAGATTTGTAGGCATTCTTTTTTATCATGAAATATTTTTTGACTCGGTTATAGTCTTGAATAAAACTAAAGTTGACTAAGTTGTTCTTTGTACTCCCATGATGACATGATGAGAACTTTCAGGTGACAGTTTTCAGTCTTAGTTTACTCTAAGAGAAAGGGGGGGGCTTAATCCTTTCCCTACAAGCTGTTTTCCTGATTACAATATCCACCGGTAATTTTTCTTGCCTAAGGGTGGGGCAGATAATAATAAGGGTACTTATTGGAACTGAGGTCTTTCTGTATCCAACCACTTGCCCAGTTCTCACAGTTCAACCCATACAACAATCATGCCTCAGCAAGATGCTGTGAAGATGCCTACAACAGAAAGAATGACAACCCTCTTGTGACTTCACAGAATGCATGCAGGAGAATTCCTGGCAAGCTTCTCTGGTTCAAGGCTGGTCAGAGCAATTGGTTGTCTACTGAAGCTCTTGCAACCCTCTATGTGTCAAATACAATGGCTTTGTTTTTCCATTCCCAGGGATGATTAGCATATGCAGAGTGTCAGCTGTATTTCTGAAGGTGTCAGCTGGAGTTTCCAGGCCGACAAAATTCTAATGGAAGGCTGTGGCTGTGACAGATATGCTGGCAACGACAGAATGATAGGCTGCCGGAAAATGCTTGCAAAAATGTGATTTATTCCTCTCAGTGGATCTGGTATGTATCTTTAGATGTCTGGAATACATGGCACATTATTATTATTCATGTTTTAATAATCTCCTAGGAAACGGGGAATGAAGGAAAGGCATGCATAACCATAATTGTCTAAAGACTAGTATGTTCAAATTACAAAGTATTGTGTTAATAGGGTTCAAGCCGCTTCTAATTATAACAAAGCAGAAATGCAGTGATGGGGTTGTTCCTTGTGACTTTCCAAAGAGGGAATAAAGTTGCACATGACCATGTCCTCATTTTACATGAGAACAGAAGTTCATGAACAAATCTCATCTATAAATCAATGGATCTGAGATCTTGATTCCCCTGCTTTTTTTTCTCATTATCTCTGTGAAAACTATTTGACGTAAAAGAGTACGGATATCATAAAGCTTGTTAAACTCTAACCATGACACTTACTCCCAGATATGTGGTATCTGTTGTTCAAGCTGAATTTCATGATCTTTCAGTAATGAAGATCCCCTCAGATGTCCATAACTTAACAATGTAAGTACTGTAGTCACTCAGTTTCAGCCAATTTCCTGTTTTAAATCACACCGTAAGAAAAAAAAATATTTCAGAAAAGAATTCTCCTTCAGAAATAAGATAAAACAAAGCTTATAAGAACCAAGCTTCCCCCCTCCTTTTCCCTCTGCACAGCTAAACTAATTGAAACCCATTTCAAGGCTCATAAACCAGGAAACAAACCCATTAACTATTCATTGACTGATCAAAAAACTCTATGATTACACCAGTAATTTTTTTTTCTTTCATTTTTGAATTATTGCTCTCTGGGGATTGTTGATTCAGAAACCCTCTTTGTGTGGTGATGATTGGGGGAGGGGGTCAGCCTAGGTAGGCATCTGAGTTCAGCTTCTCTTGAGGCCTTTCCCAGCTGTTGGGAAAGACTTCCACTCACCTTTGAATCAACAACAAAAAAAACCCACCCTGTACTGTACGCTATGAGATTGGCTGCACCCAGTGCTAATCCTTGCTCTGTTTCTATTCCTATTCACTGAAGTCACCTGATTTCTCTACAAGATGATGGGCAATAAAGCCCAATATCTGTCAGGCACAAGCAACCAGACCCACACATGTCTGCTTTGTTATGCTTTATACCAGGGGTGAAATCCAGCAGGTTCTGACAGGTTCTGGAGAACTGGTAGCGGAAATTTTGAGCAGTTCAGAGAACCAGCAAATACCACCTCTGGCTGGCCCCAGAGTGGGGAGGGAATGGGGATTTTACAATATCCTTCCCCCAGGAGTGGGGAGGGAATGGGGATTTTGCAATATCCTTCCCCTGCCACATTCACCAAGCCACACCCACTGAACTGGTAGTAAAAAAAATTGGATTTCACCACTGCTTTATACTGCCTTGGTGAGACCACACTTGGAATACTGACTCCAGTTTTGGTCATCACAATACAAAAATGATATTGAGCCTTTAAATAGAGTGCAGAGAAGAGCAGCAAAGATGAGTAGGGGTCTGGAGGCTAAGTCGTACAATGATCACTTAAGTGAACTAGGTATGTCTAGTCTAATGAACAGTAAAAATGAAAAGTGATATGATATCTGTCTTTCAATATGTGAGGGACTGTCACAGAGAAGAGGGGGTCGACTTATTTTTCAAAGCACCTGAGGAAAGGACAAGAAGTAATGGATGGAAACCAGTGCTGAAATCCCCCTGGTTCTATCCAGCTCGCCGAACCAGTAGCGCCGTTGGCAGGAGACTCCGCCCACTCACCAAGGCGTCATTACGTCCCATTTTTTAACCATCTGCACATGTGCAGAAGGTTCTGCGCATGTGCAGAAGAGGCGCTCCCACACAGGAGCACACCCAAACTGGTAGCAAAGGTAAGTGGATTTCACCACTGATGGAAACTTATTAAGGAGAGATCCAAACTAGAACTAAGGAGAAATTTCTTGATGGTGAGAACGGCTTCCTTCCGGAAGTTGTGGGTGCTTCATCACTGGAGGTTTTTAAGAAGAGTTTGGACAACATTTTGTCTGGAATGGTACAGGGTGTCCTGCTTGATGAGTGGGTTGGACAAGAAGACCTCCAAAGTCCCTTCTGACTCTGTTGTTCTGTACTCTGTGTAGAATTCAAGTTTGCCACTTTATTACATTCTGCCTATTACACAGGAATCTCCCCCCAGACTGCCAGCCTCAGCCTGGGAACAGACAGATAAGGCTCTATCGAACTTGGAGGGGGAGGTCAGTCCTGGATCTCTTGCGGCTTCACAAGGACTCAAGGCTAATTCCATGTTTGAGGCCATTCCCCTGCCTGTTTCCCAACAATATAATTTCAAACACTTGAAGGCTGCCCATGGATAGTGTGGGTTTAAAGAGAGTTATAAAGTTTGGTTAAGGAGGACCCTTTCACTCATGGGATGTGGTTGAGTTGAAAGCAACATCATAGAGATATGGCAGATATAAATGAAGCCAGGATCAGTTTACTCTGTGGCTTATGCAAGGATAAAACAAGTTGTACTTTTTCTATGAGCCACTAATTTCACCTTCCAAAAGTGTTGGATTTTTAACATTCATCATTCCGAGTCAACATGCCCCATCTCCTGTAATGGGTTTTGTGTTGCCTTGGAGCTCCATTGAGGAAAGCTACTATCTTTATATTTTCTTTGGGGGAAAGAAACAGAATTTTACAAAAGAAGATGGAGACTCCTCTCCTACAGATTGGAGCACAGTGTTGGCAATCTAGAGCAAGGCTGTCAAACTGGTGGCTCACGTGATGCATTCGGATGTGTCACATGCATGCCCCGCCCACCCCAGCTCTGTGAAGAGGAAAAACATCACGAAACATCATGTGATGGCAACGTGACACCATGAGCTTGACAGCTGTGGTCTAGAGGGATAAATTTCATAAATTTAATCTTCAGCTTTCTAATTGCATGGAATTGCAGTTCCTTGTTTCACTTGTTCTGCAGAATACAAGGGCACTAGGTCCTTCCATCTTCCAAAGGCAAAGAAGCAGACCTGAAGATTTGCAACTTCTCCCCGATTGATTTCTGTTCATTACCTCAATACCAAGACCATCCCATATACAGATGCTTAAGACGTTTTGAAAATCTGGTTAACCTCAATGAATGGCACTTCTGCTTTGCCCTGATTTCCATAGTTTTCATCAAGGAAGGAAAAGACAATCCTTCTCTTTTGCCAACCTCAACATTTTGTGAGCAAGGAGTGAAAACTGTGATGTAATCATTCCATAACAAACTGTCATGAAATCATCCTGCTTCACTTGTGGTACTTCAACCCAGGACACAGGGATTGAACAAAGGGATGGGTTCTCTAACCTTGTAGTGAAGAGTGAGGAAAGACTTCCAACTAGTATTTCACCTCTGCATGGCCAACTGCTCTTCAAGGAATCAATATGCTACCATTTTTTTTAGTGACTCATTGAGCCTTCTCCAATCCAAGTGTTGGATTGCAAGTCTCATGCTTCCAGGTCAACCAGGGTAAACTTAGGGTTTAGGAACTGGCAAGGTAGCACAGAATGCCCAGTGGATACTGGGCTGATTTGTTGCTTGAAGATAAGGGTATAATCCTTCAATACACATGTGTGCATTCACATCATAGCACGGAAAAGATTAATTTCATCAGCAATAGTACAACTTGTCAATTCTTCATCTCTTAACAGTATTGTTACCTTTTAAAAGAATGTCGACTAACAAACCCTTTGGGAAAGCTGCTGGAGGTTTAGATTCTTCCAGTGATGTTGATTTTCCTGTCTTATATTTAAATCAGCTGGAGGGCCCAATGAATAAAAGAAGAAAATTAGAGGTAGAATTAATCGCTTCCCTTGGCTTCAAAGAAGGAATTATTATCAGTGGCAATCAGCAAAGTGCTTTTAAATGCTTTGTTTCAAGGGACAGAAGAATGAAATGTTCCTATGCGCTTAACATAGCTTTAAAAACTGGAGCTTTAATTTCAGCTGTTATTATTCTGAGATCTGTATTAATATCAAGGGATGTTGAGGGACAAGCCAAGTCCTGTCTCAAAAAGCCGTTTATTCAAACAATGGTTGCTTACTATTCTAAAACTTTTGGGAAGCATGCTCCCTGCCCCCCATCCAGACCTTGTTAATGCTACTCAAAACTTAATGATTGAAGGGTTGATGTTTAGATAACTCTTTGGCTTTAAGTAATTGTGATGGATTATTGAATGGCAAGGGCAGAAAAAGTAAAGTTTTTTTTTTTTTAAAGTTTTCCCCTATTTACAGTAGTACTTGACATGGTGCAAATATTGCTTTTTCCTCCTCTAAAATAGTATTGTTTTAAAATTTAGCATTCTTAAGCTGTAAGCTGCAAGGATCACTTTTAGTAAAAGAAAACAGAGGGAAAGAATGTGAGTTTTCTAGAAATATGTTAGAATGCAAAAAATGTGAATTGTTCTTCAGCTACATCGGGAGGGGAACAGTTCCTCCTCTTGATGCCCTCTTAACGCCCTGAGCTAGACATAGGCCAAATCAGTTTGTCTACCTTCCTTAGTTCTCATATATTCACATTGGGGGTTGAGGGTAGGTGGGGGGGAGGGACTGATTACAGGTCATTTACAGCAGAGGTCTCTAAATTAGGCAACTTTAACACTTGTGGACTTCAATTCTCAGAATTCCTTAGACAGCCATGCTAGCTGAGGAATTCTGGGAGTGGAAGTCCGCAAGTCATAAAGCAGCCACAATTATTATAGTAAACAGGAAACATGTAATGTATAGTTGCCAAAAAGCTATTTGGTATAAATGATTCTCAGTCATGTTCTCAATTTAGTTTTATTTATTTAGTTATTGTAAAAAATGCTTATTTGATTGTATGAATTGGTGTGTCAGGGTTCCAAGTAACAGACCCAATGCAATCAAACCTCTGAGGCCTAGGTGTTCCTCAAAGTACAGATTTATTAGGCATGTCATATTGGCACATCTGGTGAAAACCTGTCTCTGAAGGTCCCGCGGTTTTCCCCATTCAAATTAAAAGTCAAAGTTCTTTCCCCCAATCCACATGTCCATTACACAGTCCAATCCAATCGCATCCCCAACTCCAGTTGGTTTCAGTCCACACTTCCCCAACACCTGGTGAGAACGTCCTTGATTCCCAGGAGAAAGAATTTTATTTTGGCTACAAGTCACCAGCTATGTATAATTTCAAAAAAAAAAAAATGAAATTATAAATTTCATGTGGCTTAGGGGGCCACATCAATACATTTACCAGTCTGTATCCCCAACCTGCTGCTTCAGGTTTTCTAATGTCCCTGCCACTATAATCAATTCCATCCAGCTTGCTACTAATTATTCTCTTTTCTTCCATCTTCCCCAGCATTAGAGCCTTCTCCAGAGAGCTAAGTCTTCAGATAATGAAGTAGGATAATTTGAGCCTGGTCATTTATGTCACAAGTGAGAAGTTTGGATTGATTTTTTTCTATGATTTCTTCATTTATTTTCTTGGTTACCAATTCTATTCTCAGAAGTCTGTCCAATGCCAAAATTAAAAAAAATATCAACACTCTTTCCATCCTAGTCCTTCAAGTCCAACTCTCATTTCTGTAGAAGGTCACAGGGAAAAGCATTGATTGCACAGTTTTGATCTGTGTAGATATAGACACATCCAAGCATATGAAAATCTTTTCCAAGGTCCTTGTGGCTTCCATGCCAAATGCTAGTTTGTGGAGTCTTTGGAACTCTCTGAGCTTGGATGTTTTCTTACAGATGTTTCATTACCCAACTAGGTAGTATCATCATGCTAGAAGGGAGTGGGGTTTGCTTTCTGTTTAGGTAAAGATGGAATGCCCTGTCAGTATTTGTGGGAGTGTTCTTGGTGGTTCCTTGATTAAGGCTGTTGTTTGTGCCAGTTTGCAGTGATTTCTTGAGTTCTGATTCCTTTATTGTGGATAGTCAATTCTAAAAGGCAAGATCTAGCTACCATTTCAATATCTTCATTGTCAATTCCAAGGCTGCTTGTTATACCTGTTATTGTTAATTTGGTCTTCTTTATATTTAATCTTAGCTCCATTTATTTACTGTGGGTTTTTTTAAAAAATTTCATTACCAGAGCTTGTGGATCATTTGCATTTTCAGCCCTCAAAGAAGTTTCATCAACATAGCGCAGGATATTGCTCTTTTCTCCTCAGTCTTAAAATTGCACTCATCTTCTTCCAATTCAACTTTCTCGATAAGTGTTCTGCATAAATAAATAAATAGATGGAGAATATAGTGTATAAATTTGTCTCATGACTTGCAGTCATCGGGCCAGTCTGTTTCCCCATGCTATGTCCAGATTGTGGTTTCTTGTCCTATGTATAGATTTCATAGGACAACAATGAGATATGCTGAAATTCTCATTTTCTTAAGGACAATCCACAGTTGTCACAATGGAATGCCCTTTTCTAACCAATAATGCACAGGTTGACTTTTTTTTGGTATTCTTTGGGTTTTTTTTTAAAAAAAATCAGCAATAATGTCTGTTGTTTCTTTGCCTTTGCCTTATTTTGAGCATCTGGCAACTCCTTTTCTATGTAAAGATCTTATCTGCATTGGATGCTCTTAAGCATTTATTTTGCTAGCAGGTGAAATTAAGGATTATTATAGGATAGTTTAAGCATTCTGTTAAGTGCTTCTTTAGTATTGATATGTAGAGTGATCTCTTCCATTCCATTCTGTGTTGTTTGCTGGCATAGTTTGGTTAGGATCTTTACAGACTGTTTTGTTGTTTGTCATATTTGTAGAGAGATTCCATCAATTTCTGTAGCTTCTAACTTGGTAAAAACTAGAGTGCTGATCTAACTTCATTTTCTGCTACTAACGGTTCTTAGAAGCAAGGAATTTCTAAGGTATTTTGGATGTTGATCTCTTTACTGTACAGAATTTTTTATTTATCCTTTGGTGTCCTTTAGTATACCAGTGCAAAGTTGGAACCTCCTTCTGAGTTGGGAGATCTTTTGGAAGACTTTCTGTGATTTTCTGTTTAGTTTCCATCGTTGATTATTTACAGATGTTACTGTGATATCATTTCTTGTCTCTTCGGACACGTCTCTGAAATTTTGTCTTACTTTGATTTCTCTTCTCTTCATGACAGTTTACACGGTTTGTTGGTTTGTTGGTTTGTTTATTTGATTTCTATTGCTGTGCATTTTAGCAAACGACTCTGGGCGGCTCACAATTCAAAACATATATTACAATTAAAATGTTTTAAAATGATAAAAACAGTAAAAAGCATTAAAATAGTAAAAACATTAAAACATCTAATTTGAAGTCCATATGAAAGCAAAATATTTGGTCTGTTAGCAATAGACCCAGGAGGTAGACCTCTTGGCACATGTAGCACCCAAGGCACGAGAGCATAGCCAGATTTTTAGAGCTTTACAGAAGGCTAACAAAGTTGGGGCCATTCTAATCTCCAAAGGGAGGGTATTCCACAGAGCAGGGGCTGCTGCAGAAAAAGCTCACCTTCTAGTCCCATCAGCTGACATTCTTTGGCTGACAGGATCTGCAGCAGGGCCATCCTATTTGACCTAGTTGAACAGGTAGAGACTGTTCGTCCTACTGAAGAGTCCTATGATGCCATTGAATATTATTTTATTTCCATGTAACTTTGAGTTTATTGCAAATGCAGTATCTTCAAAGATCATTTATATGGATGGTCATACACACACAGACACACACACGCACAAACATATATGCTCCATCTAGTTTCAGTGCTAATTTCAGATGTATCCATTCTTTTAAATAGTTATTCCAGACTCTCTTCTTCTGTCTGATTTCATTATTCAAGAGAATAATCATTCCATCAGAAGAAACACCCATGCCATCATTTATTTACTTGTGTTATCCTTCTTTCCTCTGCAGCAACAGTGGCCAAGAAGCCTGTGACAATTTTAAAAGTGCAAAATCTTTAACATTAGCAACCATGTAAAACCCATGTAAACCAGTGGTGAAATCCATTTTTTTCTACTACCGGTTCTGTGGGCGTGGCTTGGTGGGCGTGGTGTGGTGTGTTGTGGCTTGGTGGGCATGGCAGGGGAAGGATACTGCAAAATCTCCGTTCCCTCCCCACTTCTGGGGGAAGGATACTGCAAAATCCCCATTCCCACCCCACTCTGGGGCCAGCCAGAAGTGGCATTTGCTGGTTCTCTGAACTACTCAAAATTTCCGCTACCGGTTCTCCAGAACCTGTCAGAACCTGCTGGATTTCTACCCTGATGTAAAGCAGTAAAGAGTCAGATATCATAAATAAAAGCAGATGAAATGTGAAAGATCAAACTGCTAAAACTCAGCTTTGCCGGTCCAATACTCCCTGAAATAAAAGTATCTTAAATAGAAAAAGCAGGACTTGTACAATGATGAATGTTATATATATATATATTAAGATTGGCTATAAAAGGATGTTTGCTTCCTTCTTTTATATCCTTGACTGACATATTTCAAGCCTTACTGGAAGACAAAGACCTTCCTGAACAGAAGTTGGAGAGCAGGTGGGAGAAGGATGATCATTCCATTATTCTGGGTTCAAGTCATGAGATTAATCACAAGCATGTGAAATTGTGAACTGGGCCTGCTTAACACCATCACATTCAAAAGGCCTTTTAAAAATAAAGGGGGGGAAAAAGCAGCCAATGTTCCTTATTTTTAATTTCCTGAAAAGTTTTCAGAAAACAAAGCATGGTACTTCATAAATGACCAGTTTACTCAATGTAAGTTCCTATCAAATGGTGTTTTTTTTCACAGGTATACGTAAAAAAAAGAAAAAGAAAAAGAATTGATTCTCATCATAGATCTTCCTCCTGGGCCTTAGATGTTTGAACATTTTATGAAAAGATTTCAGTTCTAGAATTTAACTTAATAGTTCTACAGAGGTTTCTTCCTCATGTTCAATTCTGTACAAATAATATGAGTAATGCAAATTTATTGTCTCAGCTGCCCTCCAACATGCTTTGATTTCTCTCAAGGAAAGAGCAACCAAGAATCATGCAGTCCTTTAAAGCATCCAGAAGCTTTGATGTGGATGGCAAATGGTTTTGAAACAGACTTAAAAGTTGAAAAGGTTGCTGTGATGTAGTGTGACTGTATGTGTCTCTAATTTTTTTTTTGAAAAAAGGTCAAAAACCTAATCTATTTCTCTGGTTCTGTCTGAAATAGAGTTGTGGGTTTTAGTGGTACATTAAGTTAGATCCATGCAATGAGTTGAAAAAATGGTGAAGTTGAAATGGTCTGCATTCTCTTGCTTTCTCTTATGTTGAACTCAATGGCTTTCTGGGAAAATAATCTGAAGACAACTTCATCTGGGACAATCAAACTTAAATGGCTCTAAATGTCATCTCTAAAATAGCTAAATTGTGCTTAAAATGTATATATTAATTATATGATTTTTTTAAGACGGCGAAGACTGCCTGTAGTTTTAACGCTCTAACATTCATTAATTACAAAGCCTTGGTTTTCTGTCTGTGCATCAGGTTCTTATTATTGAGAGTGTTTTTTTTTTTTTAAAAAAAAAAGCTACTTTATTCTATCTCTTTAGCGGCACATTCACGAAGAGCATAGGAGGAATATCAAGACAAAATGGTATTTTCCAGTAATGAAGGAATAAACCTGGATATCCACAAGCCTGTTTCCTTGGCAACTAAATGGTATAATCAGAATCTCTCAATTGTACCACCTTAAAGAGGCTTTTAAAGGGGTGAGGGTGGGGGTGTCTGTGTATGTTTCTATGAACTGATAAAAGGAAGGAACAAAAAAAATAATAATTGGAGAAAATTTGTCCAGCAGGAGTTTTCCTAGAATACTTCACAAGCCCTTCGGGTTGTAAACAGGAGTAGGATGTGGCACACAATGGCTGCTGCTATCAATTCCTTGCCTGCAATCGGCTTTTGTAAGCACCAAGTCGATGGCGGAGCCAAGGAGAAAGCCACACAGCCGCCCCTGCCTCCTTCAGCAACTCAGAAATGGAACAGATGGTATAAATTGTCCAGGAGATTGCAGAATCTTTTGGATGAGAGAAAAAGAGGATTGTAAATATTATTTCTGTTTTACATTAGTAGGCCAACCCTTGCTATTCAAAAAAATGCAGAGCTAAGCACATTTAAGAGTTAGGGGACTCTGTGGTCTGTTTCTTTAACCTGGTGCTGTCTAGATACGCTGATTCCGATTCCCAGCACTGGGAGGACATCAGATTGGGAAAAATCTATTCCTTCATTTATGTAAGAATGTGCTACTTCCTAGCGCTCTACTTTTTTCCAATCCTGGATTTACTTTAGCGGCTTCGAGCAAACTATTGCTTGGTCTCTGTCATCTACTTCCAATAGGGGAGGAAAATAATGCTAGCCTTCAGGAATACAGTATCGTCTTCTTGGGAACATTCCTGGAAATATTTGTTCTGAATTTGCTGAGTACTATTATAAGCAGCTTGCCGGCTGAGAAGGTAGTTTAATGAGTAAATGATGTATGTAATTTATTTCCACCTCATTTTAATTCTCAATCACAAGTCTTATTTTTAAAATTAAAATGTTGATTAAAAAGGGAACGTTGGAAATCTGGCTAGCTATCTGAAACAAAAAGTCTTTGCATGTTCTTTTAGCTTGATGGCTTTTTTATACTCTGCCTCCAAAAATGGTTTTTCTTACTCCAGGCCACATTTTAATGAACATCAAAGTAGTTATTTGAAGACTGACCACATCAGTGCAGTCTTTATTTCAACATAGATATAACTGGCAAGGATAATAGATCAAGTGAAAGGCATTCTTATTTTGGTAGCTTGCCAATGTATTAAAAGTATCTTATTCCCTGGGTTAGGATAGAAAAGATGATAGTTTAGCAACTGAAGGCAATGTATTGCATGAGCACCCGGAGTAGAATATATAAGGCATATATTACTCACATGTGCAAATATGTGAGATGCAGAAGCAGCTGCATTATATTATATCCAACTATTTGTTCTTCCACTTCAGCCCTGTTCAATCTGACTGACAGTGGTTCAGAGTATATTAGGTGTTTCCTATCATTTATACTCCGATACTTCAGTGTGTAAGAGTATAAGAATCCAAAATTCTTGCCCTGGAAAAAAAAATGGTGTGTCAGGAAGATACATTTCTCTGAATGATGGAGAAATATGTATTACAGATACCCTGCTGAGATGGAATTCTGTTTAGTCATGAAACTTTCTGACTAGCAATCTGTAGTTAATACTTCTGGATATAAGCATCCCAACACAGGATTATTTTATAGTGAGCGTACCTTCCCAACATAGATCTGGGAAATCCTCAAAACAGAGGGTTCCTCCCTTGCAAGAGAGATTACATACATAAATAAAGGCAATATAAGGCATATACACTAAGAAATGGATATTTAGGTTTGAAATAAAAGAAGTTTATTAAGTGTTGTGGATATCTGGAAGGCTATATTAGTACTGAATTTGAAAGGAGTGGTACCAGCTTAATCAGAATAAACCTAGACTCTGCTCTTCCATATGTTTTGAGTATCTTGGAACATGCCTTCCCTTAATGTTTTCCAGATGGATGCTCAATAATATGCAGACATGAATTCCCTCCCTCCCTCCCTCTCTCCCTCCCTCTCTCTCTCTCTCTCTCTCTCTCCACCTCCCTCCCTCCTCTTCTCTCCCCCCTCCCTGCTATTCCTGCAACTTCTACCAACTATTTAAGGTAAGATGGCGAATTCCAAAGAGCACAAGGGAAAGATACTTAGTGTGAGCTTTTATGTTACTACTAATTGCTGATGCCAACTATGGTTGGACTAAATGGGGTGAGAAAGTGAGGAAGATTCCCCACTGCCACCAGAAATACTGACTTCTACATCAGCAAGATGAAGGGATTAAAAAAAACTCTAATAGCTGAGTCCCTGTCTTATCATGTTGCATTGTCATGAACCTATCATAACTTGGAGCGTTATCCCTGTTGCCTTGGAAATGGGAATATGTTCAATCTTTCCACGCCACATCAAACCTGTCAACAGTTCTGGAAAATAATAGGTAGCAAACATGTATGTTTGGTGGAAGCCATTTTACAGTTGTCAAGTGCATCTTGTCATTGCCATAATTCTGTAAGAATGAGAATAGAAGTCAGGAAGATGCCTTGTTCTCTGTGTCTGGTTGCCTTATCCTTTAGAGTATAAGATGTTATGCTTGTGTTCAAATAAACTTTTCTTTCCAGACACATATTGATAACTAGATGACATATCGATCTGGCCATCAGTCTTCTTTCAATGAAGCTGGGAAAAGCTGGACTAAATATTTTTCCAATATTTGTGGTTAAAGTACTCTTCCCTGCCATGCAATATATAGATGTAGCTGAAGTTCCAATGAAGTTCTAACTTGTTTCTTCCTTTTCCAACTATATTAAATCTAATATAGAAATAATATTTCTGATAAGAAAAGGGGTCTCTAATGGAAGGGTTATGTGCAGGATGGACTGGGAAAGTTACCCCAAGTAAGCATATGTGTTAATCCTCAATTTTCAGAATTTAGTGCAGGCAGATGTTATGCGTGTGCCCCTATTGCTACTAAGCACAGAAACTTAATGCTACTTTATCTCTAACAGTAACCTGGCAACATGTAAGCCACTTATTAAAATTATCCCTGAAAGCAGGAGCTGAGGATGAAGCCCGCTCAGCAGAGAATCAATGTGGCTGTTGCTTTAGCCAGTTGTAATCTTATATGCCATTTTATAAGTGCTTGGAAGCAAAATGGACTGCGGAAGTTTTTGTCAGCAAGCAAGATTTAACATTCTCTCTCTCTTTCTCCCTATCTCTCCCTTCCTTCCCTCCCCCCCTTTTTTTTATCTAGTTCAATGTTGTGATTTGTGGGTTGGATTTTATGAGGACCAAAAAGGTGGCATTTGTAAACCTGCCAGCTTTTACTTTTTTACTTCATTGGGCTGGGTTGATTTATCACAGGGGCAAACTCTTTGATGAAGAATCAGGTTAACCTCTTGAATTTGTTCATTTAAAAAAAGAAAACGTGCTATTTGAAAAGCTGGGTCCATTATTTCTTACCTCCGTAGACGTTATGTTACATGTACCTTGGACAGATTGATGTATCAAGCAGTCTATGGCATTTGGCATGCTACTGTTCTTAAACTGCCAAACCTAAAAATACAAGCAATACTAAAATCCTATTCTTCTGTTATTTCATGAACAACCATTAAAACTGTCTTTAAAATTCACTTACAATCTGTAAGGATGACATATTGTGAAGGAGATTAGCAGTACATGTTAAAGGAATGAGGGGCCCTCAGCAATGGTGGAGGTGAAAGTAGCTTGGCAGAAGGCCAGGCCTTTAAAGGCAATGAGCTCTTGAGGCCTCATTAATTTTGCAGACTGGCAGACCAGTTGAGTATGAGGTGCTATCTTGTATTCTTCTGCAGTCCATTGGAAATGCCAATAAAAGATAAAAGACACGACAGTGAATAACCGACAAAATTAATTTTCAGTACTTGAATAGCAACCACCAGAATTACTATGTATGACACTTCAAATTGAATGAAGGTAGAAAGGCAGTTGATGAACTTAAATCGATGGATGGATGGATGGATGGATGGATGGATGGATGGATGGATGGAGAAACAGTGAAAGCTCTCACTTGCTCTTGGACCTTCTCCAACTGCTATAGTTTACCATAACCGCCAGCACTTTTCCTGACACATTTAATCTATCTATTTAATTTTATCTTGATAATGGATGTTTGTCTCACGTATGGCATGCACAATATACTCCCTACCATTTTCTTTACCTAATTTGTCCCTCGGCATTCTAATTTTCTCAAATTACTTTTCTGGCAAAGATGAGAAATAACTGCACTTTCTATGGGCTGCAAAACTATCCATACAGGTAGTCCTCGACTTACAACAGTTTGTTTAGTGATTGTTTGAAGTCACTGAAAAAAGTGACTTATGGCCATTTTTCACACTTAGGACTGTTGTAATATCTCCTTGGTCATATGATTTACATTCAGATGCTTGGCAACTGATTCCTATTTATGACGGTTGCAGTGTCCCGGGATCATGTGATTATCTTTTGCGACCTTCTAGGAAGCAAAGTCAATGGGAAAGCCAGATTCACTTAACAACGTGTTATTAATTTAACAACTGCAGGGATTATTTTAACAAATGTGGCAAGAAAAGTCATAAAATGGGATAAAACTCACTTAGCAAATTTCTCACTTGGCAACATAAATTCGGGGCTCAGTTGTGGTCATAAATCGAGGACTATCTGTATGTAGGCCCTGACATATGCGCTATTTGTCCTATTGGAGATCCACTTTTGATCTCTTCTCCTTCTCCTTGGGGAAGAGTTAAGCCAATCTACATTTCACTCAGTTGCAGCCCTGGAGGAACTGAACTGAGTCGCTCTGTGAGTGAGATGGGCAGTCTCTAAATAAAGTAAATAAATAAACTGAAGCCAATTTTCCAAGGCAGCACTAGGGACTTTGTGCTGTTTGGGAGCAGGCATGATCCCATTGGTGGGAGTTGTTGCCATCTCTCAACTCCTTTCTGTGGTAGGTGGGGTCAGGATTTCATAAATGTAGCTGAAGGGACCTCTAAACCAAGCAAGGGAGGAACAGCTGGGCAACTTTCTCACATGGTAATAGTCCTTTTTCTTCTTAAAGGCATACATGCATGAAACTGTTACTCTTTGAATGTAGATGAACAGCAGAGTATTGGTTGCACACTAGTGTTCTGTAATATCCTGATATTCAGATGGATCAGTTGAGTTTTAAACAACTTTTAGGATATGGGGAATGGAATTTTTTGTGTTTTGGAAGAGTCCCCAGTTTCACTATTGTGCCATTTATAATGTTTAACTTAAATATGTATCTTCTTTTGCAACAAGCAATAATAATACTTTTCTCCTTTGACTTATATTTGGAGAAATCTCGTTTAATATTAACCCACTGTCCTGATATTTTGCGTAGTAGTTATAGAAGAGGCTTTGTAACACAAGTTCAGACCACACACCATTCCTGAACCACTGATTGAAAAATCACAGCTACATTTTCTAAATAAAGGTAGCCTTCAACTTACGATCACAATTGAGCCCACAAAATTTCTGTTGCTAAGTGAGGCATACGTTAAGTGACTTTTGCTCCATTTTACAATCTTTCTTGCCATGAGTTGTTAAGTGAATCGCTGCAGACCAAGGGTGACATGATAGCAGTGTTCCAATATCTCAGGGGATGCCACAAAGCAGAGGGAGTCAAGCTATTCTCCAAAGCACCTGAGGGTAGGACAAGAATGCTAAATAAACTGCTAAGTCAAGGACTATCTGTATACATGCACTTTGCATTTCTGGAATAATAATTTTAAAAAAGACAACATTGGGTCCAAATTTAGTGATGTAATGTATGTTTTATTATTAAAAAGAACTTTTAAAAGCCTTTCAATTGCTTTCATAACATGTTTTCTTACCTGGCAACAACCCTAACATTTCCAGGCTGTTTCGTACTTAACATTATTGCCTCCACCTATCAGGCAAGTAGCAAATAACTACAAGTGGATTTTCTTTCTCTCAAAGCATCTGTGACCTAAGTACTTAACGCAGAAAATTGTTTCACTCAAGAGGGATAAGGAGAAATCATACACATAAACTCGCTTCAATATGGCAAGTTCAAAAGGGGAAAAATAATAATGCGTTTTCCGGAATGACAATAACAACAACAAATGTTTTCCAATTTGTACCAGCAGATGTAGTGACAAAAGAAACTATGACAAAGAACTTGGAAGCCACAATCCACACATTTCACAGGTGCAGTCAAGTGAAACAGCTTATGATGGTGACATAAAAGCAAAAAGTCTTCCGTGGTCAGAAATTTCAGGCACCGAAAGATGCTCATATGTTCTCCCTCCCCACACCAGCTTTTAGTAGATTCAACTGCTAGCAATGCAAAGAAATATAGATTTTTAAGGCAGCATCAGGTTCTCAGTGGACGGAGTCTTGTTATGTCATTCTCAAATCTTTCCTAGGTTCTTGAGTGAGGCAAATGCTGAGAGGGAGAGAAGAAAATTTGAGTTGGGATGCAATCAAGAATTTAGAGAAACATCTTGCATCACAACATGGATGTTTATATTCCCATCACTTCACCGTGGACAACTTTTTGCTTCTAGAATGTTGAGCACTTCTTCAAGAAATAAAGCTGCCTATTTATTTATTTATTTATTTGTTTGTTTGTTTGTTTGTTTGTTTGTTTGTTTGTTAGTCATATTTCTATGCCGCCCACTCTCCAAGGACTCTGGGTGGCTTACACCAAAGACAGTATACTAAATAGCATATTGCCCCCTAACAATCCGGGTCCTCATTTTACCCACCTTGGAAAGATGGAAGGCTGAGTCAACCTTGAACCGGTGAGATTTGATCCGCTGATCTGCTGAACTAGCAGTCAGCTGAAGTAGCTGCAGTACTGCACTCTAACCACTGTGCCACCTTGGCCTATTGTGTTTCATGAAGCACTGGACCAAACTCATAAAAAGCTGAAGTGCCTTCAATCCAAATTAAGGGAATAATATATACCAATTAAGAATATGACTTCCATTCAAGTCTTAATATGGACAAGAAGCCTTGTCCTTAATATGGACAAGAGCCTTGATAGTACAGGGGTTTAGTGCACCCTGTAATTAACACAGCTGCCTGCAATTTCTGCTGGTTCGAATCTCTCCAAGGCTCAAGGTTGACTCAGCCTTCCATCCTTTCTAAGGTAGGTGAAATGAGGACCCAGTTTGTGGGGGCAATAAGCTGACTTTGTATAAAACATACAAAAGAATGAAGGCTATTGCTTAACGCATTGTAAGCCGCCCTGAGTCTCCGGAGAAGGGCGGCATATAAATCAAATTAAAAAAAAAAAATGAATGGATGAGACTACACCAGGGATGGGTTCTACTTACCTCTGCTACTGATTCGTAACAGGAACGTGTGCGCGTGTGCTTCTGCACATGCACAGATTGTTCATGATGACGTCCAGGCAGGTGGACGGAGCATCCCGCTGCCGTTACTACCAGTTCGCAAGACCCGCACCAAATCGGGAGCAACACACCACTGGACTACACATGTAGGAGAAGAGCAGGAAGAGTGGAGGGTGATGGTGGAATTAAATGCATCATCAGTTTAGAATCCTGGTATTGCTGCAAAAGATCCAGGTCCAGCTCCTCTTGAATTCTGTTGTCTTTATCTAGCACCAATTAACTGTTGAACTTTAGTTGACCAGATTCTTATATATAGGCTTGAATAAACCTTTGCTGCAACCTTACAAATGTCCTGATTCTTTGTACTTGACAGCACAATATTTACAGGTAGTCTTTGATTTATGACCTATTGCTTAGTGATCGTTCAAAGTTTCAATCCCCCCCCCCCAAAAAAAAGCTATTTGTGACTCAGTTCTGAAATTCTGAAGACACCCCTCCGAGGTCCTGTGATTACATTTTGGGCACCCGACAACCAGTCCGCATTGACATTTCATAGGGAATAATGGGTTTGCTTAATGACCATGGTGTTTGCTTAATGACTCCCATCAGAAAGGTTATAAAAAGTGGATCACTTGGTAACTCCCTTTATGATTGTCACAACTTACAACCCTAATGAGTTGGCTCCATTACAGTCATATGTCGAGGACTACTTGTCCTGCCTTGTGATTGAAAGGGAACCCTTATAAAATCTGAACAAATCCTGCCATTGCTAAGTGGCAAGGAATTTACTCCTTCAGAACCATTTCCTGCTGGAGGAGAAGGCTTCCTCAAGATTCTTGGATTCAGTCTGGCACTTCATCCATACAAGACATTTGCTGACAGCCTGAGAAATGATTATAATTTGAATAGTATGAAAGCTTCTCCTCATAGGATTCCTTCACTATTTTTTTTTTTTTCATGCAACCAGGCGAACACACATAACATAAAGCAGGGAGGTGAATGGAAGATGAAAGCAGTTTGTGTTATTTCTGTATGAGTGGAGATAAGGACATTTGTTACTTCAGGACACACACTATCCTTGTTGTGGCCCGCCAGCGGCCTGCGCGGATCGTGGCTGATCCTGACGACGAGAAGGCTGGTGTGGTGTCGTGCCAGCAGCCTGCACAGCCGGCGCTCGCGTTGGACAGCGAGGAGGCTGAAGAGGATGTGGTGCCAGAGGCAGAGACTCAGCCAGGGCCTTCAGAACCTCCAGAGGTTCCTTCAAGTGGAGAGAGCGAAGTGGAGGAGCCTCTTCTCAATGCTCGAGCACGCAGGGCTGCCAAAAGGCAGGAGTGGCTACTCAGGAGGAGGAGGTCTCCTCGAGAGTAAGGCTTGAGGATAATTGGCCACTCCCTTAGCCTATGTAAGTCACATGCGGTTAGTAAGTTTCTTGCTGGAAACAACTTGTAATTATCATCAGAGCATTTTTGGAAAAGTCTTATTGTATTTTGTTTTCTGGGCTGGTTGCCAACCTTTGCTGGACTTTGGTTTATTCTTGCTACTTAATAAATTTGATAAGGACCATTGGTGTGTGTCAATATCCTCGGAAATCCGGAGCTGGGGCAGAACAATCCCAGGGTGGGGAAACATGGCCCTTTTGTGACTTATGGACTCCAACTCCCATGCTGGCTCAGGAATTCTGGGAGTTGAAGTCCACATGTCTTAAGGCACCATGTTTCCCCACCTCTGTTCTAGCCAAATAGTAAGTGCCCAATAATTGAGCGTAGAGAAGAGTATCAAATTTGAGCTTGCTTGCTTGTTACCTAAGTTAGTCAAATGCAACACCTGACCTCATCCTCCATCCTGCAAACTCTTTATTAATACAGGTAGTCCTCAATTTACCACCACAGTGGAGCCCAAGGAGAAACCGGAAGTGTCGTGGCGAGATCAGCTGGAAAAACAGCGGGCTCTGACAAGCTCCACGAAAATCTATTCGGACAAACCGTTGTTGGGGGAGGGGTCTTCAGTCCGGAACCGTCCTGTAGGGATGGTGAAGAAGGAGAGGCATCTCGGATGACCAAGAGGAATAGGCAAGTTCCTCGAAAGGTTGGAGGCAACTCTTCAGACTGGCGGTGGGGGTGGCAGCCATTGTAAAATGACCGCTCTGAAGCTGGGGCAACTGGACTAGGTTTTTGTGTAGGAGCAGTGTTTGAACGGAGTGCTGGTACTGGGTGAATGATTGGCCAACTCACAGGTAAAAGAAAATTTCGAATTGGAACATTAAAAGGTGTCCCGGAGCTGAAATGAGCGGCTAATTGGCACTTAGGAAATTCTGTGGAGGGAGAAGAACAAAGAGGAGGCTAGAATACTAAAGCCCAAGAAAGTTTTCATATCTATAATTGGATTTGGAGAAACTAAAAATAATAAAAGAAAAGAATCTGAGGAAAAGTATTTTTTATGTGGATTTAAAATATTTTTGACAACACAGTGGAGCTCAAAAATTATGCTACTAAGTGAAAAATGTGTTAAGTGAGTTTTGTCTCATTTTACAACTTTTCCTGTCACATTTGTTAAGTAAGCCACTGCAGTTGTTTGTTTATTTATTTATTTGATTTTTATACCGCCCTTCTCCAGCAGGACTCAGGGCAATGGACAGCCAAAGTAAAAACACAACATACAAAAATTAAAACAGTTTAAAAGATATTAAATAATGTCGGCCACAATTTAAAATAACCCAGTTAAAATTAATTTCAAATTAAAACCAAAGGATGGGATCAAGCCAGCCCGGCTAGATGAAATAAGTGAGCTTTAAGGGCCCGATGAAAAGTCTGGAGGTCCAGTATCATGCGTATCTCTGGGGGTAGGTCGTTCCAGAGGGTGGGTGCCGCCACAGAGAAGCTTCTCCCCCTGGGGGTCACCAGCCGACATGTTAAGTTAGTAACACAGTTGTTAGGTGAGCCTGGCTTCTCCATTGACTTTACCCATTAGAAGGTCGCAAAAGATGACTGCATGACCACAGGATACTGCAACCGTCATAAATGTGAGTTAGCTGTCAAGTATCCAAATGTAAATCACGTGACCATGGGGATGCTGCAATGGTCATAAGTATGAAAAATGGTCTCAAGTCACTTTTTTCAGTGCCATTGTAACTTGCAATGGTCACTAAATGGACTGTTTTAAGTAGGGGACTACTTGTGGTCAAAACTGAGTAGGAATAAATCTTGGGATCAGAATAACAGCACATCTGTATATTTGAAATAAGCAGCCTCTTTAAATCTGGAACCAATGTGATAAAGCTTTCCCTCCTTTGCACTTAACCATGCCCCAACACTGCCTTTTCTGTTCTCAGTTCTCATGACATAATCTTCATCTGATCCCCTGCGAGCAGAAGTTTAAGCCATCCTTAGCTATGCCAGTTTAAAGAGCATTTTCTTTGTTAGCCCACATAACACAACTTTTACCATGGATTAACAGTGGTGTGTTCCACCAACTGCTGTATTGCTATTGTAGGGTCAGCCCAGATTCTGTTAGCCATTCTGGTCCTTGGGCCTTACTTTCTGGGACTGTTCACATTTGGGTAGCAAGAGAGTTCTGTTCTTTCAAATTGGGCTTTCCCTCTGTACCCATCAGGCTTCAAGCTGTTGGATACAGAAATGTATCTGAAATGGTATAGATTCTCCTGCTTGAGCAGGGAGCTGGACTAGAAGACCTCCAGGGTCCCTTCCAGCTATTCTATTCTATTCTATTCTATTCTATTCTATTCTATTCTATTCTATTCTATTCTATTCTATTCTATTCTATTCTATTCTATTCTATTCTACTCTACACTACTCTACTCTACTCTACTCTACTCTACTCTACTCTACTCTACTCTACTCTACTCTAAATGATCCCCACTCAGAGACCTGGATCAACATATTGCCAATGATTGGAGGTACGAGGTATATTTTTTTTTTGTTACTGACTAACCAAGTTGTGAGAAAAAAAGGGGAAATCCACCAGTCCCAACGCTTAATGAGTCTTGTACACACTAAATAAAGACAGCACCGTTTGTCAACGTTATTCCTGTTTCAGGACAGAGATCAATATCGGGAGGGGTAAATTTTATTAATTAGTTTTATATCCTGCTTTTCTATCCCAAAGACAAAAATGACATTAAAGAAAACACCTGGTGTTAATTAAACAAGAGTTTAGGCTGGGAAAACAAGAAAGCATGAGAAAGAAACTAAAGACTTATCTGCCTTAATTCTCTCTGTCAGGGGAAATACTGTCAAGGCTTTCAAGATCAATGTCAGCCCTTTGAGGTCGATCAGGTCAAGAAACAGATACCACAAGTAATAGTGGAACGCTATTGATACAGATGACAACAATGGAATCTTGAAAGCCTAACAGAGTTTCTCCTTCCTTCTCTCTTACAACCAAGAGAGTTGAGATGAGATGGTATTGAGTTTCTTTCTCATGCTTTCCCAGATAAGCTCAGGTTTTTAAAAAGAGATACTGCATATTTTGTCCAAGGCCATTCCTGTGTTCTTCTACAGCAGTGTACATAATGTGTATTCCTGTTGCCCCTTTCTCCACAATAACAGCTCTGAGGTGGGTTGGTCTCTGACCCAAGGATTGCCCCAAAAGTCTCCCAACTGGGTCTCATGCCTATGGGAGAACTAGAACTAACATTCTCTTGGTTTCTAGTCCAGCATCTCTCATATTGTATGTCAGTGTAATTTTATGTCAGATGAAGGACATAGCATTTTAATATGGTTGTGAGGAAAAGTCCACAAAAATACAGTTTTCATCAGACACAGACATGAATGTTGCACAGATGATGCTGCCTAGGTGGATAATGAGGCACTGCAAGAAAACAATGAAGCTGAGAGAGCACCAAGGACCCCCACAGTTCGACTCTGAGCTACAAATGTTCTCTTCTATTGGTGCAGACAGGAATGTATGAAATCCACCTTACTGAGGAAACTTACTGTGACGGTGAGACAAGGAAGAAATCGCTATAATGGTGAGAGAGATATTGGCCTGAATGTATGAGGGCTTGAAATAAGCAGAGGATATTTCTGTCTGACTTCTCCCCAGTTTCCATGTGTTCATCTGGAAGCCTGAAAGACGACAGTACTTCTATCTACTTGGATATGATTATAGTATTGATTAGATAGATTTGTTGCTATAGAAATGGCTTGTTATGTACTAATGGTGTTAGTAGTGTTAAAGCAAAAAGTTGTGGTTGGGGTGTTTTTATTTTGTACTGTGATAAAAAGAGTCGGAAGTCAATGGCTTTTTTTTCTTTCTTCCCTTGTACTTCACTCTTTTTTTCCCCCTCCTTTATTTTTCCTTCCCTTAATTTCTTATTTCTACTTTTCTTTATATTTTAAATATTAAATAAAAATAAAATGATTACAAGACGGATATGAGTATAGTCCTCTGCACTAACAGAATCCTGCTTTATTAAGCTGCCAAATCAAATGAAGACCAGGACTTGTTTTTAAGCAAGCATCAAATACAGGTAGTCCTTGACTTACAACAGTTTGCTTAATGACCAAAGTTACAATGGCAGTGAAAAAAGTGACTTATGACAATTTTTCACACTTAAGACCATTGCAGCACCCCCATGGTCATGTGATTTACATTCGGATGCTTGGTACCGGTTCATATTTATGACTGTGGCAGTGTCCCGGGGTCACATGATCACCTTTTGCGACTTTCTGACAAGCAAAGTCAATGGGGAAGATAGATTCACTTAACAACTGTGTTACTAATTTAACAACTGCAGTGATTCGCTTAACAACTGTGGTAAGAAAAGTCGTAAAATGGGGCAAAACTCACTTAACAAATTTTTCACTTAGCAACATAAATTTTGGGCTCAATTGTGGTCTTAAGTTGAGGACTACCTGTACATCTAAGGACCCAAATTATTGGGGGCAATAGGCTGACTCTGTAAACTGCTTAGAAAGGCTGTAAAGCACTGTGAAGTGGTATATATGTCTAAGTGCTATTGCTAGCTCCTCAGTCCTGCCAATTGAATGAGTAGAGTTTGGACAAAATGGAGGGAGGAGGTTGTATGTACAGCTCCATTCTCTTAAAAAGTCTTTTAAAACATGCTCAGAGAGAGTTAACCTAATCAAAGAATCCAGACTTTCTTCCACGCAGCAGTAAAATGTTGCCATAGATAAATAGACTTACACAGATGGTGTCCGTATCTCTGTCAGTGTACTAACAACCAATTTCATTGAAATCCCTGTTCACTGTCCTGCAATAGTTGTTTATATATCATGTTTTAATTGTCTCGGCTTCAAGCAACGCCATAATTATGATTTCTTTTCCTAGGGAAAAATGGCAGCTAATTGGCAGAGGCTGAGTCAAAACACAGTGGTCTCTTGGGGAGCGGGAAAAAAAACCCTATTTGTCAATGTAGGCTGCATTTGGCCTTTTATTTAGTCATCTTTCAGTCAGAAGAACATTGAGGTTGTTAAGTGGTGCCCAGGGATTCTCAGACAGAGGGGCTCCTTCTGACTCAGTAGCCTTTCGTCTCCAAGTGACATTACATGCTACTCGTTGCTGTCAGTGGTATTCGCTCTATGTTCATTTCCAACATAGCTGCAGCATCTTCCATTGTCGGGAGTTAACCTTTACGTTGTCAGTCTCTGCACATCCTACATGGCCAGGCCAACTTTCAGAGATGCTTGAAAAATGATGGTTACTGGCAAATGTATGTGCTGGTATTCAATGCCCCATGAAAGAACCAAGGGTTCTTGCATTTTCCTGCATGCGGGGAGCGTTGTTGCTGATTAACACGCACATTTTCTTTTCTCAGATCTTAGGGGAGGATTTTTCTTCTGATCAGCAAATCACATCTGCAAAACTTATCAGAAAAGAGGCAGCTACTTCTTTTGGGATACCCAAGTACTTTTTTCTTTCTCCCCATTGAGAAGCATGCTAGGTATGTTAGGCGCTACTGTAAGATGATGGAGGTTTGGTCCAGACGTGAAACTTGGACAAAAGGTGTGGCTTCCAGAGCAAGGAATCCTAGGACTCAAAATTAATCCGACAGCATGTCGATGCTGTGGAATGGCAGGCAGTGATTTCTCATTGCTTTCATTTGCCATCTGACGATGGAAGCAGCCGTATCATTTTCCTATTTCCCTGATGGTACAGGCACTTGACCCTTTACCTTCTCCCTTCTCTGGCTGTACAGTTGGCTAATCTGCAAAATGGGGGAGGCATTTCCAAAGGTCGTTAAAGTGAAATTTAACCTTTACATTTCCATTCCTTGAATTAACAGAATGGGAACTTGGGAAGGCGTCAAAGAATAAGTGATTATCTGATGTCAAATGACAAGTGTTTATCCGATCTCACCCCCACTTCACCAGTGATGGGGCCACATACCAGGGTGGCTTGAGGAAGGCAGGGCGCATAATTGCAGTTCAGCCCTTTATCAGAGCTGTATGACAGGGAGGCTGGAGGTGACGAACAGCAAACCACACTCTCTTCTTTCTCAATACCTAGCGATGATATTAGATAACGTTTATTGTTATTTTTTATATTGTGAGCACACTGGCACACATTAAAAATGAAATTCTGTTGCCCACTCTCAAAAGATATATATGTATGTATGCATGTATGTATGTATGTATGTATTTCTCTTTAGCCAGGTTGTTCCTACTGGCTAAAGAGAAATACACATAAAGGCCTACGAAAAGAAAAGAATATATATATATATATATATATATATATATATATATATATATATATGTGTGTGTGTGTGTGTGTGTGTGTGTGTGTGTGTGTGTGTGTGTGTGTGTGTGTCTTTGGTTATTTGGGTTTTCTCCCGCGTAAAATTGGAAGTGTCTTGGCGACGTTTTGACAAAGTCTCATTCGTCATCTTCAGGCTGGTGTTTTCAGCTTCGTGCACGACACGTCGCCAAGACACTTCCAATTTTACACCGGAGAAAACCCAAATAACCAAAGACCTACATACAAATACCCGTGAAAACCTCAGAAAACAAATATATATATATATATGTATATATACAAACTTACATAAACATACATACATACATACATACATACATACATATATACATATATATATATACACACACACACACACACACACACACACACACATACATACATATGATGTGGTGGCTCAGTGGCTGAGACACTGAGCTTGTTGATCGAAAGGTCGGCAGTTCAGCGATTCGAATCCCTAGTGCTGTATAACGGGGTGAGCTCCCGTTACTTGTCCCAGCTTCTGCTAACCTAGCAGTTTGAAAGCACATAAAAAATGCAAGTAGAAAAATAGGGACCACCTTTGGTGGGAAGGTGACAGCTTTCTGTGTGCCTTTGGCGTTGAGTCATGCTGGCCACATGACCACGGAGACGTCTTCGGACAGTACTGGCTCTTTGGCTTTGAAATGGAGATGACCACCGCCCCCTAGAGTCAGGAACGACTAGCACATATGTGCGAGGGGAACCTTTACCTTTACACATAGACCTACACACACACACACACACGAGTATTTCTATGGGTATGGATATGGGTGTATATATATATCATCTATCTATCATCTATTTATCTATCAACTATCTATCTATCTATCTATAAATAAAAGTGAATTGCATAAGTCTGCTTCATTAAAATGAATTGTTTGCTGCTGATCACATTCTGTTATGAAGAGAACAGCCGTATCTACAGCTCCTTAGTTCAAGTGCAAGACCAACACTCTGGGATGATAATTCCATTTTACTTTGCTTTCTTTGCAGAAATCAGGTGATGTTTGTTTGTTTGGTTGATTGGTTGGTTTTATCCTGTCTTTATTACTTTATAAGTAATTGAAGACAGAGAACATACATAGTACTCCTTCTGCCTTCTATTTTTCTCAGAACAACAACCCTGCGATGTGAGTTCAGACTGAGAGAGAATGCCTATCCCAAAATCACCCAGCCGGCTTTGATGCCTAAACTGGGACTAGAACTCCCAGTCTCCTTGTTTCTACGTCTTACTCTTAACCAGTACACTAAACTGGTCATGATGTAACTTTGTAAAATATCCTGTGACAATCTAGGGTATAAAATAACGAAGATCAAGTTTAAGCAGAGGTGGTATTCAGCAGGTTCTGACCAGTTCTGGAGAACCGGTAGCAGAAATTTTGAGTAGTTCAGAGAACCGGTAAATACCACCTCTGACTGCCCCCACCCCCATCTATTCTCTGTCTCCCGACTCCCAGCTGACAGGGAGGAAATGGGGATTTTGCAGTAACCTTCTTCTGAAGTGGGGTGGGAATGGAGATTTTACAGTATCCTTCCCCTGCCACGCCCACCAAATCACACCCACAGAACCGGTAGTAAAAAAATTTGAATCCCACCACTGAGTTTAAGGCATCTTTGTAATTTTTGTCTTGCCCCCAAGTATACATACAGTGCAGGGTGTCAGAGCTACATTTACTGATGATAGGCCAGCAAAAAAACAAAGCAAAAAAAAAAAAAAACCCAGCTCTGTGCTGCTTTTTATTCCAGAGTGTGGAATTCAAGCCAATCCTTCTTCCTGACATCAGCGCTTCTCTCCATCTCGATAAGCAAAAAGCCAGAAGCACATGTGACTAAAAATGGCTTCTTTTCCAACTCTTGCTATGATGGATGGTGACAATGGTGTCACTTAAGGCAGGCTTCCCAAGTAGAGCCTAAATAAGTCAAAACAATGTAGAGGTGAAAGGCCAGCTCATCCAAAGTTCACACAATGGCAGCTCTCCCCCCTCTCTAACTAATGTATGCAAGGCACAGCTGGCAGGTCTTTGTGTGTTCTGTGAGTGTTGCGGTGGTTGCATTTTAAAGTCATATGCACCGTCCTGGAGGATGCAGTAAACCTGACCCAGAAATGGAAATATAATGGGAGATATCCTTGTGATGAATTCAGCCTTTCCTTTCCTATTATTTATTTATATTTCATATTTCTAAACTGTGCAGAGGGGCTCTGGGAGGAATACTACAAAAATCATAGCTGATAATAGGACCAACTGATTATGCATTACTTAAAAGCATCATATACTACTTTGTCCAAGGGCTTTGAGGGAAAAGAATATTAGTAGACATGCCTTATTCATAGGCATAAGGAACTTGCGCCGTTTTGATTAATTACTTTGTGAATGTGTTTTTATGCAACTGCTTCCTTATTCCTGTCTGAGAATTAATTGGCAGCCCTGTACTACCCATCTTTAATTAGAACCAAGATGCCCTTCTTTTATGCTTCCTATTATATCGAACCCACTTTCCTGGAGGATTTCCACATGGCAACATTAGGGTAGCTATGTGAAATAAAGGTCTAATGTTTTCCCCCATAAAATAATCTCTTGCCCAAGAGGAAAGCTAATGCTGGGATGTGAATCACTTGATCTATACTCTATGTGCTAGATCACAGCCATATAAGATTATGCCAGGATTCCCCCCTCCCCCAACAGTTGTAGATGGACATAGACATTAACAAACATATCATGCTTGGACTCGAGAGAGATTGACCCCTCTATGTTACCACTTGCCTTCTGTCTTCTACAACCAACTATGGTAATCTGTTTCATCCTCTATGGCAGAGGTCGCCAACCTTGGCAACTTTACCACTTGTGGACTTCAACTCCCAGAATTCCTCAGCCAGCATGAGCTGGCTGAGGAATTCTGGAAGTTGAAGTCCACAAGTGGTAAAGTTGCCAAGGTTGGAGACCCCTGCTCTATGGGAAGAAGTAACAGTGGCAACTTCCTTAAAGCTGAGAGACGAAGCCTCTTACTTCGTATCCTGCAAATGCTAATATAATAAACATGTTGCCAATCTAGGGATGGTGCCAGCATACCTTCCTCCCCCCTCCCTTCCAAAAATTGTGGGAGCTAAACTATTATCTTTACAATTTCCAGCAGACACAATGAGGGCTTTTTCTTCCTGATTAGGAGGCTATAGTTCAGCTTCCAGGATCTTCAGTATATTGCAAGTGCTTAGCATTCATTTTACAAACAACCATTCCAGCAAAAAGAAAGTTCTCTGTCTGTCTCTCTATATCTATCTATCTATCTATCTATCTATCTATCTATCTATCTATCTATCTATCTATCTATCTATCTATCTATCTATCTATCTTATATGCCATCATTTCATCCAAGGTGACTCTAGGCAATTTACAGACACTAAGCATTAATTACAGCAGTATAAAGGGAAACATCTGAAAGGATCCTCATCCCCAAGGCCAATATCTCTTCTCCTAAGGGCAGGGAACGGAATATCGGGGAGCAGAGAGATGACACCCCCCCCCAACTTTGTTCTTTGGGACACTGGCATAGTAGCACACACACAAACACAGACTGCTACATACCTGGTTTTTTTTAACCCTGAGTATTAAACAAGCTATATACCAAGTCTTTGAGTATTAAACACAGTGAGAGGTGAAATTAAGAATTAACTTCTGTTGAGTAATTACACTATATTAGTCTCCACGATGTCATGGCAGAGCTTTTGTAGGCTGTAACCATATATATATCAGCTTCCAACATCCAGAATAACAGAATAACAGAGTTGGAAGGGACTTTGGAGTTCTTCTAATCCAGCCTCCCTGCTCAGACAGGAAACCCTATAACCATTTCAGACAAATAGTTGTCCTATCTCTTCTTAAAACCTCCAGTCTTGGAGCATCCACAATTTCTGGAGGCAAGTTTTTCCATTGATTAATTGTTCTAACTGTCACCGGCCTTCCTCTTTACACAGAACCTTTTGTCATCCAGAGTGGTCTGACTAGAGTCATTTTATGACTCAAATCAATATTTTGGTCCCTGGGGTTTAACGGAGTTTCCTGAAAGCTGTCAAGGAATGTCTGAAATGCACTTTAAACTTGTGTGCTCCATTGAAGATATATTTTACAAAATGCTTTGGGCAGACAAGTGCATTTAAATCTCCTTGTGCTGTTTTTTTATGAGAGGGGGGGGAGAGAAAGAAAGAAAGAAAGAAAGAAAGAGAAAGAAAGAAAGAAAGAAAGAAAGAAAGAAAGAAAGAAAGAAAGAAAGAAAGAAAGAAGGAGGGAGAGAGAGAGAAGGAAAGCAGGAAGGAAGGAAGGAAGGAAAGCAGGAAGGAAGGAAGGAAAACAAAAAAGAAAAAAGAAGGAGGGAGGGAGAGAGAGAGAGAAGGAAGGAAGGAAGGAAGGAAGGAAGGAAGGAAGGAAGGAAGGAAGGAAGGAAGGAAGGTGAAGACAATTATGAATCCATTCCTCTCATATTTTGTATATTGTCTGACATCCAGCAAACTGGCAAAGTAGCTCATGACTGATTTTGCACTTAAGTGAAGTGTGTTAAGTGGTGGTTCACCTGTGTGTCATAGTTCTCCTTGTCAACAGGGATAGTTTAAAAAAAATAGTTGCCATGGGATAAGTGGTGTCTATTGAGCTCATTGTAGATTGTAGACATGCAATCACTGGCAAGGTATTAGCCTTGAATTATAAAAACATTCAGTCATATATTTGATTTGAAGGCTATGGTGCAACAACTTTTCCCCAGATAGGAGTGAAGGAAGAAGGGCCCACAGTACAAGAAACAAGGCCATGTATTACATTGGCTTTTCTAAGCCTGAGTTAGGACACCAAAAATGGCATTTAAGAAGGTCCAAAGGATGGCCCCATCTTGCCTGAGGGCTTAGTACCACTTCAGAGGCAGCTAGTTTGGGAACCAACTTTCTTTTTAGAAATCTGCATCAATGACCTCAAATTGGATAAAATGATGTTGGAGGGTTTGTTTTGCTTTAAGTGCTCTGCTCTGCAGAGCTTGTAGACAGACTGTTTCCTAGTTGGAGGGAATTCGAATCTCCTCCCAGCTTCTGGCTCCTGAGTCCAATTCAGTTTTCCTTCCTATTCCTAGAGCAAAGGGCTCCAAACTCGGCAACTTTAAGACTTATGGACTTCAACTCCCAGAATTCCCCAGCCAGCCATTCTTAAAGTTGCCAAGTTTGGAGACACCAGCCTTAGAGCAGCCAGCTCCCATTGCTTGTTGTTTGAAATATTTCCCTTTTCTCCACTGTTCCAAACATTGGGGAAAGCATCTTTTTGCAAAAGATACTGAGATGCTGTTTCATCATGAATATTCTCACACTGGGTTTTATAGACAATCTTGACTTCATATTAATGGCCCTGATTTTTCAGCAGATGGCCAGACAAATGACACATTGTGCACTAAAAACGTCGATAAGGAAGGCAAAGAGAAAACTCAATTCCCTTTTAATGTGCAATGGAGTTATGGGGATTCTTGTCACTCCAAAATTGCTGGAGCAGAACATTAAATGGCTTCTATGCGCTCTTCCATTGCCTATCTAGAGGGAACAGTCATTGGCTCATGGTAGTCTCTGCATATTCTCATTGTTCCAGGGCCAGTAGAAATGAACCTGATTGCAGGGCAGGTCTAAATTGCTTTGGAGATGTGGAAATAGCTGTGATTGGGAAGTGTCCTTGCATTTGTGTTGCTTTGTTTTACCCTTCCCTTTTTTCCAGTCATGTTTTGTTGCTACAGTCATCCCATTTTTAAGATTTTTCTTCTTCATGACATTTGTTATCCAACTAGGGATTCCAGATTGAATACTGACAACAGCAGAGGTGGGTTTCAGCATGTACTGACCAGTTCTGGAGAACCGGTAGTGGAAATTTTGAGTAGTTTGGAGAACCGGTAGTAAAAATTCTGACTTGCCCCACCCCCATCTATTCTCTGCCTCCCAAGTCCCAGCTGATCGGGAGGAAATGGGGATTTTGCAGTAACCTTCCCCTGAATTGGAGTGGGAATGGAGATTTTACAGTATCCTTCTCCTACCACACCCAGCAAGCCACGCCCAGCAAGCCATACCCACAGAACTGGTAGTAAAAAAATATTGAAACCCACCACTGGACAACCCCCTACTGCAGAGCTGTCAAACTCCTGGCCCGTGGGCCAGATATGTCACGCACTGGCCACACCCACACCGGGTTTAGTGAAGGGGGAAAAAAGTCCTGATACATCAAGTGATGCTGCCATGATGACACGAGTTTGATACCCCTGCCCTACTGTATTACCACAATCAATCAGAACTGAGCTATATGATGATGTCAGTGAAGAAACGACGCCTCTTTATTAGCTTCTCTTTGAGTGAAGAAAAGATCGCACATATCCCTTTTGGTCAACAAGTTATCCTTCATTGTGCTATACTAAAACTTTCAATGTTTTAATAGGCTCAGAGCAAAATATATCCTCCAAACAATTAGATCCACATTCAGATGCAGAATGAGAATGGAGTATACATTCACATGCACACAAAATACTCATACCATTGGAAAACAATGTGATCCCTAGTGAGAATGGACAGGTTTTATATATAAATATATATGAGGATAAAGATAGCATTGGTAAATGTTTTTGGCGGCAAGTCAGTTTGAAATATGACTGTCCATCCTCATTTTATTCTAACTATACAAGAAAGAAACAGGGAGTTTTTATTTGGTTCTCTCATCTACTTGATATCAAACCCCTTTAAGGCTTTTTTCACACTTTTTGCAAAAATAGGTGCAATACTGAAGGGGGCTTGTGGCAGAGAATGAAAATGACTGCAAAATATCTCTTTCATGCTTTAGTTTGACTCAACACTGGTTAAAATCAGAGAACTTGAACAGTATTTGCCTGTTTCTTTATTGACTACACTAGCTAAACTAATGAGAAAGGCAGGGGCAAAATTTGGAGGGAAATAGTAAAGTGCTTTATTAACCAAATATCCTTTAACCCTATTTAGGTTTGTTGCTACTGATGATCTCTTCCCTGAAGTTTTACTGTTATCATCCTCAACGCTTAAAATTGGTTTGTGTGGTTAAAAAAAAATAAACCCGTGTTGGCTGCTTTCATTTATTATATCTTAATTTTATTTGTACTGTATCTTATTTCTATGTTAGGTTATTTTAATTAGGGCTGGTCAGTAAAGTAATTGAAATAGTCTTTTCATTTTATTTCACCAAATATCATTTTTTTGCTAACACCTTTGAGGATTTACAACTAGTAAGATCAATTGCAATTAACAACTCTCTTGACTCATTGCAATTTCTTTCAACAATATTGATGATGTAGATCAGATAGGTGATATGGACAGATGATAGATAGATAGATAGATAGATAGATAGATAGATAGATAGATAGATAGATAGATAGATGATTATAGATTATATAGATAGATAAGAGAGAGAGAAAATCAATTTCACACATAGAACAGCAATCCAAAGATAGAGAACTCACATTTTAAGGCGATCCCTTAAAAAAAAGACATATGCAAACAAACAAAAATATTCCTAACCCATGTCCAACATCCCCAACTTGTTATTCTACCATTGCAGACTCCAACAATCCTCTTACCCTGGTAAACATATGTGATATAATTGCATATGAGTGTGCCTGCATACTGTATGTGTGCATAAATCTGCTAGATGCTCAATGCAAAAGAAAGTATTCATTTACAAAATTAAATGTTCCCATCCGTTTACAAGCAATAATTCTTGAAAAAAAGTTTCATATTCTCCTCTGTCCCCCCCAACAGAAGCAGTGAAAAATAAGAGAGAAAGCAGGGAAGAACCAGGCTAGAGATGGAAAAGCAGGCTGAGAAGGAAAAGCAGCCCAGTTTAGGCATTATAAAAAGGGTCCAATTATTCAGGCAAACAGCCCCTTCCAAGCAGCAATTAATCTTCAGGCTAATCTTCAAAGACAGCAGCACAAAAGGGCCAGCACCACCACCTCAATTCACAGGCAATTATTTGGGTATAAACCTTCATCTTCCTAATGGTAAATGTAGTAGTACAACTTGGTGTAAATTTAAACTTGGAATTTAATCAACTTCCTACCTGAAATGATAATACATGTTATGTCACTTACTTCTAAATATGGGAAGCTAGGCCTGTGGGGTAGTCCTTCCGGCTTGACTCCTGTAGGAGACCATAGCTGTACAGAGGCCTTGCTATGAAATGAAACTGTCTTAAATCATCTGTCAATATAGAAATCCTCCCACATAAAAAAAGAAGTTTGTTTATTTTTTAAAATATCTTTAGCAAATTTATATAGCTGTCCACCTCACGAAACATGGCTCTGGGCAGCATACAACGTAACTATTAAAAACCATAAAATATTCAAATATAAATAAAAAAAACATTGAAAAAATAGATTATGGGACAACAACAATCAGTTGACATCATAGAAGTTGGCTGCCTATTGATCATATATTTGTAATTACTTCAAAGTTTCAGCAAGCAGCCACAAGATTGCTCATACAAATCATGGTTTGTTCATGGTGGTGGCATAATGGAAATACCTGAAAATATTTCAGATTATCTGTGATGATCTCACCAATAATTTTACCACTCTACCATTCTGTTGCAACTCAAAATAGGTTTTGAGTTTGTTTTTTTTTTCCTATCAGAAGATCACCAGGAGCTACATTCCAGTAACGTCAACTTAGACTGTAAGGGAAGCCAACATGATTTGCTTGTTTTTCCATCTTGGGTGATCATCCAACCCTTTCCAGAATTTGAAGCTCTGTTGAGGGACTGGTGAAAATGGGAGTGCTGGACCCACAGTTACCAAAACCATGCTCTTCCACAAACACATATATGAAAACAGATTTAGTCTGTCTTCTATTGTATAGTCTCTGCTTCATAATGTCTTTGTGACAATTGTTATTGTTTTTTTTTAAAGTGTCCATATCTCTCATTTGGAACATTCATGAAAAAAAATGCATCTGCCTCCTGAGATGACAGATTCAAAGGCTGGTTTCCATTTGGGAAAAAAAATGGCCCTTTGCTTAGTAGCAGTAGACTATGAGCATCCAGAGATGTTGACAAACATTGAGGTCTCTGGAGACCAATTTCTAGTTATGTGGTCTTTTAGAAGCTAACTAAATGGCCATTAGGCCCAAGGGCTTTATTAAATATATTGCCCTTTTACAGTTGGCTTTACCTCCGTCATGGATTTTAATAGAACAAATTAGAATAATTTGAATAATTATTCAATAATAATTATTCAATAATAATAATTAGAATAATAGAATAAAATTAGAAAATGACAATAGAGGAGTTTATTTCATAGCAAAGATACTCATCCTCCAGTCAATGTTCCTCAACCTTGGCATCTTTAAGATGTGTGGACTTCAACACCCAGGATCCCAGCATGGAGGATGCATACCTCTGCTAATAAAAAATAAAAGTTGAAAACAAGGTTAAGAATGCACTGCTCCAGATAGTTAGGGTATAGCTGTCCTAATGCCTGAGATTCTGGGAACAGTGGTCCCAACAGATCTGGAAAGCACCATCTTGAGAAGCTGATTTCACTAATCTGTGTCTTTGTCAGTTTGCCTTTGTCTGCTGAAATGAACTGAATGGTTCTTGCTTGCGTGTTCATTTGTTTAACTATGTCTTTGTTTATTGGAAAAAGGTTTTAGGCCTCAGCCCTATTTACTTCTTCCTGCCTCCTGTCTTCAACCAGCAGGATAGCCGGGAGCCAGCCAGCATCCCTCCTGCCTCAGCAATTTCCTTCAGGATCATTGGTATTTTTGTGGTTTCTTTCTTTCTGTATGTTGTTTGGCTTTACCTTTTAGCTTAGTCATACTTTCTTCAGCTAACTGCCTGTTACTCCAATTCCCGATTCTTTCTCTTTCAGAGTCCACATGGTTTTCATCAGAGGTGGGTTTCAGCAGGTTCTGACCAGATCTGGAGAACCGGTAGCAGAAATTTGAGTAGTAGAAGAACCGGTAGTAAAAATTCTGACTGGCCCCGCCCCCATCTATTCTCTGCCTCCCAAGTCCTAGCTAATCGGGAGGAAATAGGTATTTTACAGTAACCCTCCCCTGGATTGGGGAGGGAATGGAGATTTTACAGTATCCTTCCCCTGCCATGCCCACCAAGCCACATCCACAGAACTGGTAGTAAAAAAATTTGAAACCCACCACTGGTTTTCATTCAGGAGTGGTGTAACTCACATCCTATTTTCTCCCATAACAATCCTGCAAGGTAGATTGTCCCAAGGTCACCAGTAAGTTTCCATGACTGAATTGGGATCTGAACCTCTATCATTCCTGTGCCAGTCCAACCTCTTCACTACCATTCCTCTTCAAATGGTCTAGATACTCTGACACCATGCTTTACTATAGATCAGTGATGAAATCAAAAATTTTTTACTACTGGTTCTGTGGACGTGGCTTGGTGAGCGTGGTGTGGCTTGGTGGGCATAGCAGGGGAAGGATAGTGCAAAATCTCCATTCCCACCCCACTCCAGGGGAAGGATACTGCAAAATCCCCATTCCTTCCCCACTCCTGGGGGAAGAATATTGCAAAATCTCCATTCCCACCCAGCTCTGGGGCCAGCCAGAGATGGTATTTGCCGGTTCTCCGAACTACTCAAAATTTCCGCTACTGGTTTTCCAGAACCTGTCAGAACCTGCTGGATTTCACCCTGCTATAGATGTATTTAATATAGTTGTATTTCTTACATCAGGGGTTTGCAGGAAAGATCCCATCTCCATTTTCTTAGCTTGCAGAGACCCTGAGATCGCAAATCCCTAAAATAAATGCTTTAAATCCACCCAAAATCCAATAAAATGTTATCATTACAATATATAGGTTCATTCTGAAATGTCCAGAAGATCAAATGATTTTGTCAAAATGTTGTGAGCTTTGCCCCTTTCATACCATATGGGATATATGAGCTTGTGACTCTGTTTTCATCACTGGCCATCCCCCTCCCTTGATCTCTCTGCAAATATCTCCATTTTATGCTGTATTACTGTAGTAACATACTAAAGCAGCTGCTTGTACCTGCTTTAGCTTTTGTTTGTTTGTTTGTTTGTTTGTTTGGAAAGTAACTTGAAATGTGATTTAAAAATGGGGGGATGTTCTCATGATGAAAATGATTTTTGTTCTTGTTGTCACTGGGTTTTTAGTTCTTTTGTGAACCACCAGGGAAATATAACCTGATGTAATCAGTTCCTCTGTTGTATATTGTCATTTACTTATCTTAAGCTATTGGGGGAAAATAGTGTATGCATTCTAAGATTTTAGCCTGATTTAGCAATCCATCTATACAGTGGTAGGATTCAAGTAATTTAACAACCAGTTCTCTGCCCTAATAATTTCTTCCAACAACCAGTTCGCCAAACTGCTCAGAAAGTTAACAACTGGTTCTCCCGAAGTGGTGCGAACTGGCTGAATCCCACCACTGCATCTATACATGGGCATGGGATACTGACTTGGTGAGATCAAAGGTTTCTAACATGATCCCATCTTCCTCACTCTCTTGTAAACTGTAGGTAAAAAATGGAGTGCTTTAATCCAACCATCTGATTTATTTATTTTTTCTTTTTGCTATTATGCTGCATAAACCTTAAGGACAGAAGTACAGATATGGTTTTGCAGAAAAGACCCAGTATTCAGTTACTAAATAATATATGTATTAACCCATTCATTGCTGCACTTGACCAACATGCTAAATAAAACAGAGAACACAGGTTTAGTATTAGATTGCAATATTACTGTATGCATATTTACTAGAATTGAGCTGATATGGCTAGCATATATACTGTATATATATTAAGTTATTAATTTTTGATAATAAGTGTAGATGACAAACTAAGATAGTAGTATAGAATAATTAAACCATTACCACATTCTGTGCATTTTAGGCCTATAATTAAACAATGAAGATACTAATCTGTAGATGACAAGTAATATAAGCTTAATTAAAAAATATAGTTATAATAGGTTCAGCTCCAAAGTGAAAAGCCTCAGCAGGATTTCTCAGGAGTAAGATCTGTATTACTCGATGCAGCTTATTCCCAAAGAAGTCAGCATTGGATTTTATGTAATTTGATTTGTAAAATGATTTGAGTGGTTTATAAAAGTCTAGGTTGATTAACCATTTAAAACTTTAAAACTTTAAATTAAAAAAATGTGATAGAAATGAAATGTGATGTGAAATGAAGCAAGAGTAAAGTTATTTAATAATAAAAGGTTGGCCAATATATTACAATTGCTTAGAAAGGAAATCTTTTAACAGCTTTCCAAAACTTAAAAAAGAAAGTTCCAGTATAGCTTTCTGAAGGGCATGTTTCACAGCCATGTCTGCTGTCAGAGAAAAGGCCTGATTGCAGGGGTGAAATGCTCCCGGTTCTGACCTGATCGCCTGATCCGGTAGCGATGGCAGTGGGTGGTTTGGAGAACCGGTAGCAAAAATCCCTGCCCCCCCATGCCCAGCTGAACTGCACAATCATCAGAGGCTTTTTTTTTTAACTTTTAAAAGCATTTTTTCTACAACCTCTTCGGCCGAAAAAATGCTTTTAAAAGTAAAAAAAAAAAAAAGCCTCTGATAATCGCGCGGCTCAGTTGGGATCGTCAGAGGCTTTTAAAAGCATTTTTTTCTGCAACCTCTTAAGGTTGTAGAAAAATGCTTTTAAAAGTAAAAAAAAAAAAATTGGCCACGCCCACCCAGTCATATTACCCCTCCACCAAGCCCCACCCACAGAACCAGTAGTAACAAATTTTACATTTCATCACTGCCTGATTGTCATTTCCCAACAATTCCCTGATAAAGGAAAATAGTTATCTTCCCAGCAATGGGAAAAGCCCATTTTCAGATATCTTTGCCCCCATACTAATAAGTGCTTTCTAAATAAAAGAACAGTACATGAATTGTGCCCAGAAATAAATAAGTAGTTTCTAGGAATATAAGGTAAGAAACTGACTTTTGCACTAGGTGCACTCACTAAATATGTAATTCAAAGGCCTTACATGGTCAATTTCTACAAAAGATTGAGAGCAAAGTGGATAAGGATAAAACCTGACAATGGCTAACAACCGAAACATTAAACAGAGAAACTAAAGGCTTGATTTTGGCTGTGCAAAAGCAAGCTTTCGAATTAATGCAATCAAGGTCAGAATTGCAAAATCATCAAATCATTTCAAAGTGCATATTGTGCAAAGAAACAGAAGAAACAGTAGATTATATACTGAGCTGGTGCAAGAAAATCACATAAAGTGATTATAAACAATGACATATCACAGTAGCCAAAACTGTTCACTGGAATATCTGTAAAAGTTATCATGTACCCAGTAAGGAAAAATTGGCGGGAACATAGAATAGAACAAGTAGTCACAAATGGGTAGTTTAAAATATTTTAGGATTTTCAAATACAGACTGATAAAATCTTGACGCATAATACACCAGATTTAACTATGGTTGAAAAAAAGAAAGTGGGAATAATTGATGTGGCAATACCAAATAGTAGAAGGAATAGAATTGGAGAGCACAAAGCATCAAGAACTCTTAAGATAACAAACAAAAATTATGGCATAAAGTGGCTGTGCTGGTCCCAGTGGTTATCAGCATACTGGATACTACACCAAAAAATCTTGGACAGGACTTAAAAAATCTGCACATCAAGAAAATTACCATCAGTCAATTGCAAAAGCCCACACTGCGCAGAGGTGGCACATTTGTGAACCGGTAGCAAAGGTAAGTGAATACCACTACTGATCTGCACATATAATTATGTCAATTCATTACAACATCCTGGGTTCTTGGGAAGAACTTGATACTTATGAAGGCCAACACCAGCTAAAGAAGTAGAGCTGTGACTTTACATTATTGTGAACACATAATAATAATGATATAATTTGTATGCTGCCCATCTCTCAATTATTCTGGGCAGCTTCACAGCAATCAAGGAAGTTACAATTAAATCAATAAAGCATAAAAATACATAGAAAAGATGGTAAGGGCGATGAATTGAGAGGTCTCACTCTCCCTTGCCAAGGCCTGGGTGAATATCCAGGTCTTCATAGCTCATGTAAATAACTGCAAAATGGGAGCCATCTGGATCTCTGGAGGAACCTTGGTTTTAGGGAGTGCTTTGGGTAGTGTTTAATCAAAAGAACCCAGAATGTGCCAACTCCATTGGATCAAATCAGCCAGGCAGATAATGTGGGAGGCAGGGGGCCCCTCAAATCACCAGGCCCTAATGGGTAATGACCAGCATTTGTATAGCACTTGAAATCCATTGCAGGTCACAAAGCAGAGGTATTACTTGGGCACATTGAGGCATGACCATCGCTGCTTCTTGCATTGCCACCTTGTTGACCAGTTGAAGCTTCTAGGTTAGTGATGGCTAACCTTTTTGCCATCATGGGCCAATGGGATCGCGCGCAATCTGGGCGGGAGGCTCCGCCCAGGGTCAGTGGATGGAGCCTCCTGCCGGTTTTACTACTGGTTCTATAGAACCGGTCCGAACTGGGGGGAACTCACCACTGGCCCACACCCATAATTCTATGTGCCCCACCCCCAAGCATGTGCGCTTGACACTCCCCCCTGGGCGACCCCCGCTTTTGGCACGCGATGGCATGGTTGGCCCGTTTTTTGCTCTCCCCAGACTCCAGAGCCTTTCTAGGAGCCTGGGGAGGGTGAAAACGGCCTTCCCCACTCCCCCGGAGGCCTTCCGGAGGCCTTCCGGAGGCCGGAAACAGCCTGTTTGCCAACTCCTGATGGGACCGGAAGAATCTAGATAATCTTCAAGGGCAGCACCACAAAGAAAGCATTGCGGCAGCATTACTTCATAAGTCATAATGTAATTAGGGTATTGAGGTGAGAATTGTCTGAAGACATCTCTGATCTAAGAAAGAGGGCAACTAGTGTCCCAGATAGAGTTGGGCAAAGACCTTCCTAGCCACAGCTGACATCTGCTCTTCAAGCAGGAAGTAAAATGCAAGGTTGTATACCAATCTTGAAATCTCACCCAGTGGTTAATATAGGTTTTGAAAAGAAGAGGAGAGAGATTGGAACACAATGGCAAGCCACATAAGAGGGGCCTTGGAGTGATCTCTCCCCTTCCCCCACATCATCATTTTCAACATCTGCTGGAATCAGCCGGAGAAAGGAAGAAAATTGTTATAAAGTGGTATCCTCAATCTTCAACTCACAGAGCAGCTCACAAGGCTACTGGGACTGTTGAAAACTACTGAGAGATCAAGTAGCTATAGCAATAGAGTTATATACCACTTCATAGTGCTTTACAGTCCTCCCTAAGCAGTTTACAAAATCAGCATATTGCCCCCAACAATCTGGGTCCTCGTTTTATCAACCTTGGAAGGATGGAAGACTGAGTCAATCTTGAGCTGATTGGAATTGAACTCATGGCTGTGGACAGAGTTAACCTGCAATACCGCATTCTAAACTGTCAGATGTAAATGCCTTATTCCCTAATGTGTAAATAATGTATATATGGGATATCAGGGGTTAACTTATTCTTTGACTCTTAATGTATTCATAATTCACCACTCCCACTCTTGGCTCCACCCTTTGTGTATATAAGGAGCCACCTTCACCATTTTCTTTGCTTCTATCTGTGAATATTCAGTGAATATAGAATGCCTATTATAATTAAAGAGAAATATATTTAAACCTCTAACTCTTATTATTATTATTGAGTCTGATCCTGAAAATATTGCAACAAGCTGGTAGCAGAGGATGGTTAATTGACTCAATAAATACCTAAAAATGTCTAAGAAAGATAGGCCCAACACCAGGGCCTACAGCAAAGAAATAGAAACTGAACAAGAAATAATCAACGAATCCACAAACGCGATTTCGAGAGAATCCGGAGAATACACCACTGAAGAAGAAGAATTAATAAATGAAAATGATGGCCAGGAGGAAATCGAAATAGAAAATAACGAACTCAGGTCAGAGATATTGAAGTTATTAAAAAGCCAGAAGAATGATGAGAGCCTCATCGCGAACCTCCAAGAAATGCTGAAGAACAGCGGAGCAGCGAGAGAGAAAAACATCGCTAAAGAGAAACCCAAAGACCAAAAAACTGTGAGTGATATGACTACAGAGAAAGTCGTTATGAAAAAGAAAAAATGTGATCCCGCGCGAAATTTTGAATGGCAGCCATCTTGGTTTCAACAAGCCTCCAAAGTGAGCGAAGCAGAGCCAATCAAAATGCTCAGTTCAAAATTTCTGGCGCGAAAAACGTTATCAGACAACGAAAGTGAAAAGGAGGATTCAAACTCTTCGGAAGAGCCAGAATCAGAAAGTGAAGACGACTTAACGAAATCCCAAGTAAAGTCAGCAATGAAGACACTTTTTGCTGCATTTGGGCCAAAATTAAAAATTTCCAAAGCGCCAACGAAGAAGCAAGCGAACAAGCCGATACTTCAAGACCTGCACGATCCCATCCTGACTTCGAGAGCGACGACGCCCGAGCCCAGAGAGCCATGTCGATTCCGCCCTACACCGCAGACCGAAGCAAGTGCCAACGCACCCAAAAGAAAGAGAAGAACAGTCGCCGCCATCAGAACTCCTAAGACCGAGCCAGAGACCGACTCGTCTGAAGAGGAGCGGAGCGAGCGAGCTACAATGGAGAGAACCTTCCACGACGACGCCAAAGAAGAAATGAACAACGCGCATGTGCGAAACTACGTAGACGGTCCGGAAAGACTTGAACTGGCCAGAGAACCGCGCAGACTCGTTGCGAGCATCCCCATGCCGTTTTGCAATTTCCTACACTTGCGAGACCACGGACTACCTCAGGTTGTAAGTAATGGACAAAATAATGTGGGAAACTTACCCAGTGACTTCCCAAAACTTAGGGTTGATGGCATTAATTTGCAAGAATGGTATCAACAGCTCCAGGTTGTCTTTATGAAAGAAAATTTACTATTTTTTATCACTAGTCCCCCAAGAAGACCTTGGACTTTAAAAATAGATTGTTTACACCATAAGGCATTTTTCTTAATAATATCTAGCGTGTCTCCTGCAATGTATCATAGCATCAAACCAAATCTAACTGTTTCAGAAATAATTCAATGCATGTTTAATTTGTTTCACAGCGATAGTGTAGCTACCACCACAAGAATGTCTAAGGACTTCTTTTCTTCCAGAGTAAAACCAGGGGTTTCCATAAGTGAGCATTTAATATCTTTAAACAAAATAAGAGCTGAGCTGCATTTGAGGGAGGAAGTGATTTCAGATCAAACAATGAAAAGTGTTATTATCAACTCACTTGATTCATCATGGGATAGTTTTATGTCACACTTAGACACCATCAATCTAGGATATTTATCAATAGAAAGTCTGTCTAACAAATTGATAGCAGAAGACAATTCAAGAAAAAATCGTTATAGCAATCACACAGAACACAAATCTTTTAGGAAGATAGCTTTCCAAGAAAAATATAATGAAACTTTTAAATGCCACAATTGTGGGTCCAGGGAACACAATAGAAGAGATTGTCCCAAAATTTCAAAGGAAAGACATAGGTCAGAATATAGGAATAAATACAATTATAGACAGTCTTCCACAGATAGACATAAATATAGAAGCCCACCAAATTACAGAGAAAGTAGAGGGGGCAGAGAAAATTCAAAAGAGAGAAAATCTGGTTCACTGAATGGACTAAATAAACAAGACAGCACTAAAACGCAACAAAATGAGAACAATAATTGGCTTATTGATTCTGGGGCAACTAATCACACCACTAATAACAAAAATATATTGTCTTCATTTACAGAAGATAAGTTTGTAATAAAGGTAGCTAATCAAGAAAAAGTTCAAGTATTAGGCAGAGGGAATGTGACCTTGCCTGGTCTAGGAAAAATAGAGGGGGTATTGTTAATACCAGAAATACCTCATAACATACTAAGTGCCATAAAACTAAGCAGAGATTCTGACATCAATATAGTTTTCTCAAAGGGAAAAGCAACTTTAGAGAAGAATAAAACAAATGTAGGCACTGTGATGATTAAAGGAGGCCTACCCTATCTGATAACAAAAGAAAGATGGTTACATAACATTGATTCAAATATGGAAGATTGTATTGAGGCAGATGATGAAAATATTAGTAACAGTGACAATGATGAATGTAAAATATCTCATGATCACACAGATACACACAATGAGAAGAAACCAAAAATAGGTAAACCAATCCATGACGAGTGTGCTCACATCTTACATAGGAAGTTAGGACATGCAAGTTTTCCTGTAGTACAAAAAATGACTGAACACGCAGAAGGTGTCAAAATAAAAAATTGTGAAAATTATTTGGAATGCTCAGTATGTAAATCTACTAAACTAAAAACTAGTCCCAGGCCAAAAAAATCCACCAGATCAACTAACAAAATTTTTGACATAGTACACATGGACTTAGTTGGCCCATTAACTCCATCAATCACTTATAGAAAACGTTACTTCCTAACAATAGTAGACGATTACAGTCGCTATGGTTTTGTTTACACATTAAAACACAAGGATGAAACCTTTCAAAAATTTAAGGAATTTTACAAACGCATAGAAACACAACATAATATCAGAATAAAACAAATTATGACAGATAGGGGATATGAATTCATGTCTAAAGAATTCTCCCAATGGTTAAAGGATAGAGGAATGCTACATTACACGTCTAGTCCATTTTCTGCGTTCCAGAACGGGATTGCAGAGAGAAAGAATTCCACATTACAAACCATGATTAGGTGCACATTAGAGGATGCTGGTTTAGGCAAACAATTTTGGTCAGAAGCCTTACATTATTCAAATTACACTCAAAATAGAACCTGGTCCAGTATTGTGAATAAGACACCATATGAGGTGATGTATAATAGGAAACCAAAATTAGCACACATGCACATATTTGGGGTCACTGCAGACGTACACATACCTAAACAGTTGAGAAGAAAGGGTGAAAACGTATCCAGAAGACTAAGATTTATGGGATATGAAACTGGCACCAAAGGGTACAGATTCATTGATAATAATAACAAATTTATAGTTTCCAGAACAGCTGTGTTCCATGAACAGGCCAACTGGTCTAAATTACATCTTAATGAAATATTTCCAAATAAATGCAAAGATACAAAATCTCGTGAGGAAGGGACAATAGAAAATCAAAATATCAACAAAAATAAAAACAAAACCAAAACATGGACAAATAGTCAACACAAAATAAAGACAGACACATTAACAAAAAAGGAAGCAAGATATTTGCATGACTACCATAGCAAACCTGAAAGAGCTATTAGGAACAACAGAAATCAAATACCAAATAAATACAGAGATTACATAATGCATATGGATGGTGAACAAATAACACCTAATACATATGAGGAAGTATTAAAACTCCCTCGTGAAGAAAAGGAAAAATGGGAACTAGCTATGAAAAAAGAGATGGAAAGTTTGCAAGGATTAAATGTATTCACACCTGCGATTGCACCTAAAGATAAAACAATTATTGGTACCAGGTGGATTTATAAAATTAAGAACCTAGAAGGAGGCAATACCCTATACAAAGCTAGATTGGTTGCACAAGGTTATGCACAAAAATATCCGGAGGACTATACTGACACGTACTCCCCCACAGTAAGAACAGAGAGTGTTAAAACAGCTCTAGTAGTAGCATCCGCACTCAATCTTGATGTATTTCAATATGACATACAGACTGCGTATCTACACGCAAAACTAGATAAGGAAATATATGTAAGAGCACCTCACAGTCAATACACTAATAAAAATGAAATTTGGCTATTGAACAAGAGTTTATACGGATTAAAGCAATCTGGCAAAAGATGGTACGATTGCTTGGTAAAAGTACTTAAGACCATGGATTTCAACGCTACCACTGCTGATAACTGTTTCTTTGTCAAAAAGAGTGATGATTACATTGAATTTGTATTGATTTATGTAGATGATATTTTATATATAGGAAAACACAAAGAGAGAAGAGAAATCTTTGTAAACAAGCTAAATGAACATTTCTCGTTGAAATCTCTAGGTAAAGTAAACAAATACCTTGGTGTACAAATTAACAAAACTAGAAGGGGATTCAAACTTACTCAGAAAGATAAGATTATTGAACTTCTAAACAAATGCAATTTAAACAATGCCAAACCCTGTGATACTCCTATGCAAACTGATTTCCTTAGAAATACTGATGAATCTTCCCCTGAATTCAAGGATAATACATTTTATAGATCAGTCATAGGTTCACTTCTTTATATATCTAATTGGACTAGGCCAGATATTGCATTACCACTCAATTTATTATCAAGGCACGTTAGCAAACCAACAATGTATCACTGGGAAGCTGTCAAAAGAATTTTAAGATATCTGAAAAGTACATTAGACTTTTGCCTAGTATTAGAACCTAGTGATAATAAAGAACCAAAACTTACATGTTACGCAGATGCGGATTGGGCTGGAGATATATCATGCAGAAAAAGTACTTCTGGTTATATTTTTCTGTTAAATGACTGTCCAGTTTACTGGTACACTGGTAAACAAGAACTGGTAGCCACTTCAACCACAGAAGCGGAATATGTTTGTTTATCCAAAGCTGCAAATAACCTTGTATGGTTTAATGATTTAATTTCAGATGTTTGGAAAAAACCTGCTTTGCCTTTTGTTATGCATGAAGACAATAAAGCAGCCATTGAAATATCTAGATCCGATGCCATTGGACAAAGATCCAGGCATATAGATATAAAATTTAAGCATGTGAGACAATTGTCTCAAGATGGATTTATCAAAGCAGTGCATTGTGATACCTCTGAACAATTAGCTGACATATTGACGAAGCCTTTACCTTCTAAACAGCACAAATACTTAACTTCCAAATTGTATGTCTTATATTGTCCTGAATCTGAATGTAATTGGTGTTGTATAGCGAACCGGCATTTAGAGGGGGATTTGTCAGATGTAAATGCCTTATTCCCTAATGTGTAAATAATGTATATATGGGATATCAGGGGTTAACTTATTCTTTGACTCTTAATGTATTCATAATTCACCACTCCCACTCTTGGCTCCACCCTTTGTGTATATAAGGAGCCACCTTCACCATTTTCTTTGCTTCTATCTGTGAATATTCAGTGAATATAGAATGCCTATTATAATTAAAGAGAAATATATTTAAACCTCTAACTCTTATTATTATTATTGAGTCTGATCCTGAAAATATTGCAACATAAACATTGCGCCACCAGGTCTCTTAGTAGCAAAATGATGGATGCATTATTGCCATCCTTGTGTTAGTCTTTAAAGTGCCAGAATTCTTGGTTCCCTTTGTACATGCCTGTCCCCCTCTGAAAGATTTCTAAGTTAGGTTTATAGAATGTATATGGCCAAGAAACTCAAAATAGGTGGATTAGATCTTGTTTGATAAGGAGAAATCTCCCTCCCTAAACAACTGTGAAAGATCTGTAGAGTGAATTTTCCTCCCCAGTAAATAATGCTTTTCAATGATCTTGTGGGTTACTTCTTGGGTATTTTTTATAATAAGAAATATATCACCCATTTAGAGCAACTTTAAGAAATAGTTCTGCACTCAGAAGAGCTGGATGAAGAAATAGAGATATTCCTTTCAATACACTCTGAAAGAAAATACTATAGGCAAAAACATCAATGCCTATATTGGATATGCCTTTCACTTCTGCGTATTATTATTATTATTATTTTGCAGCAGTGTCCTAAAATCCATTGATGGAGTTTGTTATTTCTAAGAATTCTAGTCTTCTCTACATTGCTGCAAAAACCATTCTTGCTTGTTGTGATTTGGAACATATCAATGTTTATTCAGCAAAGGCCCTTTCCCCTTACAAGAGATGCACTGATGTCAGGACCGACTTCTCACACCAAGCCCCCATGCAGCTCATGGAAGTTTTCACAAGCTGAGCCAATTAACTTCTGCCTCAGCTGCTACTCCTGAGGTAAAGCTGTAAAGTTCGTTTTATTGCTTTGGGGCTGTTGGATGGGAGGTCTGATTGATGGGCGACTCTCACTTCATCCCATTCCCCAGAGTTCTCCCTCCCACCTGAAGACATTCAGAAGTGATTTTGTGCTTTGCCACCATCCTATCCCCTCCTTCAGATTCAATTTCGGGGATAGCTTTGCTGCTTCCCCAAACAGTGGTTGGTCTCCTCCCTGCTCTTGCTTCAAAACACAAAAAGGAAAAAAAGGGGAAAGGGGGGGGGGAGGTGTTCCAGCACTGGAATGACCAGTTGACCAACTGGAGAGAGTGGTGATCTCAGTAAGGTGTGAATACCGGTGAGCCCAATTATATGAGTACAATTATTTCTCAGGAAATAACATTTGGATACAATCCAAGTCAAAATGGATATAGAGACCTTGTGTGTCTGTCTGTCTGTTGGTTTGTTTGTTTTATTCACTCATGCCTTCATTTATTCATTCATTCATCAAATTTATACAGGTAGTCCTCAACTTACCACCACAATTTAGCCCAAAATCTATGCTACTGAATAAGATAGTTAAGTAAATTTTGCCCCATTTTACGGCTTTTCTTTTCTACAGTTGCTAAGTGAGTCACTGTAGTTGTTAAGTTAGTAACATGATTGTTAAATGAATCTGGCTTCCCCATTGACTTTGCTTGTCAGAAGGTTGCAAAAGGTGATGACAAGTGTCCAAATTTTGATCATGTGACCATGGGGAAAATAATCATAACTCACTTTTTTCAGTGCTGTTGTAACTTCTTGTCACTGAATGAACTTTTGTAAGTCAAGGACTACCTGTATGCCACTCATCTCACAGTGCGAGGCAACACTGAGAGGCTAGACCTTCCCCATATCTTCCCCACAAATAATTAAAAATCCACAAAGCCCACCTTTTCCAAGAGCATATATTGGAATGTTCTAGCTCAAAAACAAGTGTATTCTTACTTTATCCATAGTAGCCATAGGAAAACATTTGGCAATCCATGAAAATAGATATAAGCCACCTCATTTGTCTCCTACTTGACCTTTCATCATCAGTTTTAACAGCAAATATCTTGCTATTGATCATTCCATTTGGAATACTACTAGAGTAAATGTCATTCCACTTGCAATGGTAGGAGGAAGTCAACAAAGAATTATCCCACTAATTGTGATATTGAAGAATGCAGATCACAAGTTTCAAGTGCGGAAAGCTAATGTGACCTTGATGAGAAATCTAGGAAAAAAATAGGGGGCGAGGGAATACCAGGTGGTCCTCTTGTCTACCTTCAGCTCATGGAGGAATGAAGCTTTCCATTTTTTCCCCCAGCATGTTTCTGTTAAAGCATTTGTACACTCAAAATCAATAATATTCTCAGACAGCATTGTTTGTTCTTAAATCCTCATTTGCAAAACACTTTCCTAATTAAAATTAAAAAAAAAAAAACCTTGCAGCTGAGAAGACAGAAGGAGAAACTGGCAAAGCATAAAATAAAGCACAGAAGGTAAAATGCAAGGTTACTATTGACAGTTGAATCTAGATGCTGCCTTTACGATACCGCTAAGAATGAAAATAGCTTTACTTTAGGAAATGCCTGCTTTGCCCACACCTTGTGGAAAGGAAGGGCCAGTCTCAGACAAAGGAATGCACAAACATTTGGAGCACTGATGACGTTTACCTAGTTTGGGTAATAAAACGTATGGAAGAAAACAGACAAGCTCAGATAGATGTCTGTGGAGATTCTCAGTCATCCAGGTCTTTTTCAAGAGGACTTTCTGGTTTTACTTTGGAGATGTTTCACTTCTCATCCAAGAAGCTTCTTCAGAGGAGAAGTGAAACATTTTTAGAGAAAAACAAGAAAGTCCGCTTGCATCTTGAAAAAGCACCTTTGGGATAACAAACCTCAGAGAGCACCAAGGACACCTCATTTCAACTCTGAGCTATAAACATTCTTCTTTATTGGTACATTTGGATATGGTGAATAAAAGAAATAATGTTGGAGATCAGGAAAGAGGCCAAAAAAAAAAAAAATAGCTTGAATCGATATTCTTCAGATGGACTGATAGACTGATGGGCATCAGGGGTGAAATCCAAAATTTTTCCCTACCGGTTCTGTGGGCGTGGCTTGGTGGGCGTGGCAGGGCAAGGATATTGCAAAATTTATTTTATTTTTTATTTTATATTGGATTTCTATACCGCCCTTCTCCCTGAGGACTCAGGGCGGTGTACAGCCAGATTAAAAAACATGCAGAACAAATATTAAAAACAATTAAAAGATATATAAATTTGGCCCAATTAAAACTCATTTGCCAATTAAAAACGTTTAAAACATTTAAAAACAGTTAAAAATTTCATCTTAAGCCAGCCCGGCTTGTTTAAATAAATGGGTTTTAAGGGCGCGACGGAAGGCACTGAGGTCTTGGATTCTCCTTATCTCTGGGGGGAGCTGATTCCAGAGGGTGGGAGCCCCCACAGAGAAGGCTCTCCCCCTGTGGGTCACCAGCCTACATTGTCTGGCTGATGGCACCCCGAGGAGGCCCTCTCTGTGGGAGCGCACGGGTCGATGGGAGGTCGTTGGTAGCAGCAGGCGGTCTCGAAGATAGCTAGGCCCTATGCCATGGAGCGCTTTAAAGGTGATAACCAACACCTTGAAGCGCACCTGGAAGACAACTGGGAGCCAGTGCAGCTCGCGCAGGAGCGGTGTTACATGGGAGCGCCATGCTGCTCCCGTCACTACCCGCGCTGCTGCGTTCTGGACCAGCTGGAGCCTCCGGGTGCTCCTCAAGGGGAGCCCCATGTAGAGAGCGTTGCAATAGTCAAGGCGAGAGGTGACGAGGGCGTGAGTGACTGTGCACAGGGAATCCCGATCAAGAAAGGGCCGCAACTGGCGAATCAGGCGAACCTGATAAAAGGTCCCCCTGGTTACAGCCGTCAGATGTTCCTCCAAGGACAGCTGCATATCCAGGAGGACTCCCAGATTGCGAGCCCTCTCTGTGGGGGCCAATGACTCGCCCCCAATAGTCAGTGATGGAGTCAACTGACTATATCGGGATGCCGGGAGCCACAGCCACTCAGTCTTGGAAGGGTTGAGCTTGAGCCTGTTCCTCCCCATCCAGATCCGTACAGCCTCCAGGCACTGGGACATCACTTCAAGGGCATCGTTGGGGTGGCCTGGGGTGGAGATGTACAGCTGGGTGTCATCAGCGTACTGGTGGTATCTCACCCCAAAGCCACGGATGATCTCACCCAGCGGCTTCACATAAATGTTGAACAGGAGAGGCGAGAGGACCGATCCCTGCGGCACTCCACAAATGAGAGGCCTCGAGGTCGACCTCTGCCCCCCTGCCAACACAAACTGCGACTGGTCGGAGAGAAAGGAGGAGAACCACCGCAACACGGTGCCTCCCACCCCCAACTCTTCCAGCCGGTGCAGCATGATACCATGGTCGATGGTATCAAAAGCCGCTGAGAGGTCTAACAGGACCAGAACAGAGGAACAACCCCTGTCCCGAGCCCTCCAGAGATCATCAACCAACGCGACCAATGCCGTTTCTGTGCTGTGCCCAGACCTGAAACCCGACTGGAACGGATCTAGATAAGATGTTTCCTCCAGGAATTGCGGAAACTGTCGTGCGACCACACTCTCAACAACCTTCGCCATAAAGCGAAGGTTGGAGACAGGACGATAGTTGGCCAATATTGCCGGATCCAGGGACGGCTTCTTGAGGAGAGGCCTCACCACCGCCTCTTTTAAGGCGGTGGGGAAGTAACCCTCACTCAACGAAGCGTTGATAACACCCTGGAGCCAGCCTCGTGTAACCTCCCGGGAAGCCAGTACCAACCAGGAGGGACACGGGTCCAGTAAACATGTGGCTGCACTAAGTCTCCCCAAAATCCTGTCCACATCATCAGGAGTCACAGCATCAAACTCCTCCCAGATAACATTCTCAAGACTATTCCTCGTCACCCTGCCCTGATCTACCCAGTCAGAGTCCAAATCCCCCCGGATCTGGGCGATTTTGTCATACAGGTATTGTCCGAAATCCTCCGCCCTGCCTTCTAAGGGATCCTCCCGCACTCCCGGATGGAGCAGGGCGCGGGTCACCCTAAACAGGGCGGCCGGACGATTCCCTGATGACGCAATAGAGGCGGAAAAGTAGTTAGACTTTGCCGTCTCTATCGCCACTAGGTAGGCCTTAATATGCGACCTTACCAGTGTTCGATCAGATTCAGCGAGACTGGCCCTCCAACCGCTCTCCAGGCGTCTTTTCCGGCGCTTCATTTCCCTCAGCTCCTCAGTAAACCAAGGAGCCGCACGGGATCGGCATCGGGTCAGAGGCCGCAAAGGCACAACTCGGTCCAAGGCCCCACCAGCCGCCCGATCCCAGGCGGCTACCAGGTCCTCGGCCGAGTCATGTGCTAGATCCTCAGGAAATGGCCCAAGCTCCGTCTGGAACCTATCAGGATCCATCAGGCGCTTGGGACGGATCCATCTAATTGGATCCGCCTCCCTGCGGCGAGGGGTCGCGGTTCGAAGATCTAGGCGAAGGAGTGAGTGGTCAGACCATGACAAGGGTTCCATGTCTATATCCCCTATAACAAGACCACTCAACCACTGGCCAGAGACAAAAATCAGATCCAGAGTGTGACCTCCCCTGTGAGTAGGGCCATGAACTAACTGGGTCAGGTCCATGGCCGTCATGGAAGCCATGAACTCCCGAGCCACCTCAGACGCTTCACCGACGGATGGCAAGTTGAAATCACCCATGACTAAAAGCCTGGGTGTATCTACTGCCACCGTGGCTATCACGTCGAGTAGCTCAGGTAGGGCTGTTGCCACGCGGCAGGGAGCCAGGTACGTAAGCAACAAGCCCATCTGAACCCCACGGCCCCACCTCACAAGGAGGGACTCACATCTGGCTATCTGAGGCACAGCGGTCTCCCTCGGACCCAGATCCTCGTTAATAATAACCGCCACCCCCCCACCCCTCCCCTGAGCCCTCGGCTGATGGAATGCTCTGAAGCCTGGTGGGCACATTTCAACCAGAGGGACGCCACCCTCCGGGCCCAACCAGGTCTCCGTAATACCCGCCAGGTCCGCTCCTCCCTCTTGTATAAGATCGTGGATGAGGGGGGCCTTATTGACCACGGACCTGGCATTGCACAGCATCAGCCGAAGGCCCAGCTCCTGAGTATCTAAGCCACCTAGTGTCCGAGCAGAGCCTTGGGGACCGGGGCAAGCAATTGCTCTCAGACAGCAAGTGCGAGCCCCCAGCACCTGATGTGGTCCCCTGCTCCCGCCATATCTGCCCCTCCCATTCACCGTGCCGATGGTATAGCCCTCATAGATATCGTCCCCCATCCCTTTCCCAATCCCTCGTCCGGTGCCCCCCGAATCGTTACCCTGTGCCGGGCACGGCTCTGACCCTGGTGGATTTCCCCCCCAATCCGCCCTAGTCATCTTCCCAATATCTTTAAAAGAATAATTACAACCCCCTCCCCCAGAACCCCTTAAAATCTTTAAAAATTTCCCTAAAAAGCCCCATAAATTCTTCCTTGCTCCATGCCATCTCTCCGGACTCCAAAGTCCGTCATCGAGATAGGCCCTCGATAATGTGGGGGGCCAAATCTGCGAGAGGGGAGAATCTCGCAGGGCGAGGAGTTCCGACACCGAGTACATATAGCTATCAGGGGAAACAGTCCAAGGGTGGGGGACCACTGATGTTATAAGCGTAGGGAAAATTCCAGTCCATGGTCAGGCTGCCAAGCTCCACTGTCCTCTCACGACAGTGGCTAAGGAGGTGCATATCATTCGACCCCGAAAGTTCCAGGGTGGCCGTCTCTCACCAGGCCAATCCATGGAGACTTTGATAGAAAGCTCAAGGGTGAGGATAGCCATATTCCGCCTCCTCGGCCCCATGTCCATAGAACCAGTATCCCTCCTGGGATTAGCAGCATCAGGGAATCCAATATCCAGCTCAAAGGAGGTTTAAGTTCGTAAATGTTCGTCAGAAAAGTTCTACATGGTAGGGAATCCAGACAGGCCAGATGGAAATGGGAAAAAATTAGGAGTAGTTCAGCAGGCCAAGATGGATGGGAAGCTATGATCGTAGTAGGCCAATAGGCCAAAACTCAGTCTGAAGGAAGGAGGGGGGGGGATTCAAACCGCATAAGTTTGTAGTCATTTTCCAGCCCCAATAACCCTCAACCTTCCATTCTAGAGGGTAAAGCTCCCCAATTTCATCCCCCCCCATCCAGCTCACCCTGGGGGGGGTCTCTGGGTCTCCCTGGGGGTAACCCTTCCCTCAAGGGTCATATATTCTCCAGTCACCCCAAAATCTGACCTAAAACCGCTGCTGAAGAGTCCTAGGCCGTCTGTTTGGAAGTCTTTAGGCCCTTGGGAGCCGCCCCAACCTTAGGCGCCCCCGTCACGACCACCGCCGCGGCCTCCGCAGTCCCCATCGCCATCGGCCCCCCCACGGACGTCCCCAGCCGCCCCCTGCCTCCAAGGATCCACCTCGAGGCATCCAGGGGCGTGGGGAACCTCCGTAGGGGCCTCACAACGCCGACGTCGTCCAGGAGCTGCCGCCGCCGCCGCCATGACCGCCCGCGACCGCCGTCGCCGGTGCCGCTCCCCTGCAGGCCGCAGACCGCCGTCACCCACCGCCGTCCTGACGTCATCCCCCTCAGCGCTGGGATGGTCCGGGGAGCCGACAAAGCTTCCAACGGGCTCCTCAGATGCTGCTTCGTCCAGGCGGGGGGTCATAGATGTTCGAAATGACCCCCCTGAGCCCCCCCAAGCCGAGGCATCGCCCCCAAGAGGCCGAGACTCAGCGCCGGAGCGCCATCTTGGAGCATGCGCAGAAAAAACATCCATTCCCTCCCCTCCTGGGGGAAGGATACTTCAAAATCTCCATTCCCACCCCACTCTTGGTCCAGCCAGAGGTAGTATTTGCCGGTTCTCCGAATTACTCAAAATTTCCGCTACTGGTTCTCCAGAACCTGTTAGAACCTGCTGGATTTCACCCCTGATGGGCATCATATAATCCCAAGGTTCTAAGGTCCCCATCCCAAATATGATAGCATGACAGGTCGAACATTCTAAACTGGAACCTTTTCCAATTTACATAGATACTCTCTGAACTGAACGTAAGATGGTGATGTGACCTGTCATTTCTTCCATTTGCATTTTGCACTGTTTTGGAGATACATACCTTCTTCAGAAGGTTTATTGATAGTCTCTTTCATAAAATCTTACTCAACAACCAACAAAAAAAAAATCATATTATGATAGTTCTGCTGCATCTTGCAGCATTCAGAAGTCAATAAGACCTCATGGTTTCATCATGAGATCCTACTTTCTATGGCTCAGTAGCAAGGATAGCAGCAATTCATCCTCACTACCCACTTTAGAAACATTAAGGAATTCAGAATGCAAACATTGGCATAGTGATCCGCTCTACTTGCTGTATTAATAAACATTGAAAACATGCTGCTTTTCCATCAAATGCTACCACAGAAATGCTACTCTGACCACAAACAGCAATACTGGCAGGAATAGTCAAAGTGAGACAAACTGTCAACTCCAAAGTTTTGGTGTTCCTAGAGTGACACACATCACGTAAATGTATATGATGCATAAAAAAAATTACTGACTCCAAATTCAATTTGAACACAGCTCTGAATAACCACCAAAATATATCAAAGATGATTTCTGAAATACAGCATAGGTTGGCTTTAACCTTTAGCAAATCTAATAGCATTCAGATAATATAATGTGCACTGGAGTAGATATAGTTTCAAATTCAAATCCAAATTCAAATCTTTATTGTCAGTGCACAACATATGTACAATGAGATTGGTTGAGCTCCCTCAGTGCACCCCCCCCAACACAATACAACTCACAGTGAAGACAGAAAATCCCTAACCCAATAAATCATATTAGCAAACAACCATATTAAACCTTGTATACTAAAGAGCACGTAGTAAATAGCTGCTATGTCTCTCTATATGCCTTTTAGGATATTACGAAATAAAGGATATAAAATTAAATAGCTGGCCTCAAGGTCCTTGGTTTTTTTAAAAAAAATATTGCCAGAGATCAATAAAGAAACCATTGTAAGCAGGGTGGATTTGATTTAAATCAAGTTGATTTAAATCACAATTTAAATCATGATTTAAATCACTAGTAAAAAGGCTTGATTTAAATCAACTCGATTTAAATCATAATTTTTAAAGAGCAACTGTCATCTCTGCTACTCCTTTGACCCATTGTTGACTCACTGATAGTCCCAGTGTTGCAGAATATACAGCCTCATGCTACATAACTAAGCTCCATTTCATGCTGAATAAACTAAATTATTTATGTATCTTAAATAGAAAACTATCTTACGATAGATTTTTTACCCCAAAAGTTTATTAAAATAAATTCGATAAAAATAAAAAAAAATACGATTTAAATCAAAAAAATCTGATTTTTTTTATTTTTAAAAAAAAAATCATTGATTTTTATCCACCCTGATTGTAAGCAATTCAGAACACAATTTTCTGGAATCTGGATTGTACTTGAATGGAGTCATGCCGAGTGTTCATTCGTTAGGAGTGAGTGCCGTTGGGCCGCTGCCTGCCATACCATTTCATGCTAAGTGAAATGGTATGGCAATTTCATAATTTCTATAGATCTAAATCAAGAGAAAGAAGTTGAATCCAGACTCAGGGCTGGATTCAAATCCCTTGTTAAGGAGCACAGCACATTGCTCCTTAAGAGAAAAGCATTGATTGGATAGAGCAGGGTTGTAGGAAACCATCAACTTTTCTTGGTGCCTATCAATTTTTCTAAAGAGGAATGGCATGAAGAGGCAGCCGGACAAGAGTGCTAATAGATGTTCCAGCTGGAAACGGTATTTGAGCATTGAACAGTGCTCCAAGGAGAACCACACTTACTGTGCTCCACAAGAGGACCTGCAATTGCAGCTTTTCTTCTAGTAATGGGAGGCATTTTTTAGGTATAGCCTTAAATGAAAACATGCAGGTTGCATAGAGGCTGTCCTGGGCTTGATTAACTTAGTGGTTCAGGTTTCCCCTCCTTCACTTTAAATGGAAATTCTTAAAAGGTTTCCCCTGATGCTGTTCCCTTGAAAGCTTAGGATATACGAGTCATCCCTTAATGTAAAAAATCTTAGCACAAGGAAATTCCATTCCCTATAGAAACAGATGACAAAATGTATCAATATTGTATATAACTGGCACGCTCTTGAAAAATACTTGATGACTCAACGTTGATGATGCCCTAGTGAGTTTGATTTGGATATATGTGGCATGCTTATTTTCATTGCATGTAGGCTTTCAAAATGCAAATCCACCTGATTAAGACGGCGGCGTTTTGGGGGAAACAGGAGCTTGCCTATTTTTATTGTTACATTTTCACATATTGTGTTTTATGAGACACTTTGAATTTTTTGGCAAGCTGTTCCAATTTGAAAGATGCTATTACGAAAGAACAAAACACTGTTTTGATTTAAAAGGCAGCATTGTTCATTTTATAGGGTTTGATGCTTATGAAATTAAGGTTATGAAAACAACTAATGTATGAATCTTCTTATAAAAAACATTCGGTTAAAAGGCAAACTTTTTATTTGGGGTGGGGAGATCATTTTGCAAAACTAGATGTCAATCAGCTTTTTAAGCAATCAGGTCTTGTAGAAAGAAAGGATATGAGAAATTACCACATTCTCAACCCACATTAATTGACTCATTTGGATCATCTCCTTCCCACTTCCTAGAATGACCATAATTTTATTGCTCTTTTGTGAGTTCAATACAGTATGATATACAGGCTTTTTGAGAGAAAATATAGTTGACTGAGAAAACAAGGTAGTCTTCTCAGCCTGATAACCACAACTCACAGAATTCGCATTTGTCTGATTCAGGATTTAACACTGCCATGAACTTCTAGGTCAAGGATGGGCAACTATGGCCCTTTTATGACTTGTGGACTTCAACTCCCAGAATTCCTGAGCATGGCTGGCTCAGGAATTCTGGGAGTTGAAGTCCTCAGGTCTTAGTTGCCCACCCCTGTTCTAGGTAAACCTAGACAAACAGCTTCTTTCTCATCCCTCCATTTGCAATATGCATATTTCTTATAGGACAGTTACAGTACAAGACACAATGACTGGTAATATATGTGAAGGACTTTTAAATCACTGAGATTTGAGTTGAGGAAGACGGAACACAAGAGAAGGATATGAGAGAGAACTGCTTAAGAATCCACTTGCTTTATTCTTCCTTCTCTTTTTAATAGCTTCCCTTTGCAGGCATAAATCTATAGTTTACTTCTAGTCATCTTAAAGATTAGTAGTATAGAATGGCATAAGATTTAGTGGGCTTAAGTCAGCCTATCAGATTCCCAATTGGGCTGGACTTCCGGTGAGGAATGATATGTATTCACATTTTCACCTGTAAGCCATGGAATCTTTTTATCATGAACTGATCATGATAGTGATTTGAAGGAGTGCTGTTTAAATCAATCCCTACCTAAGTTTTTTTTTCTTACCTGAAGGACAAGCATATTGTGCTACACTACAGATGAAAAAGACAGATGCACTACTTTAAGATGGTTTTATGCAAAATAGTATTTGATTAAATCCCTAGCATCTTCTGGTAAGATTGGGAAAGTCTAAAGTTCTCAGAAGCTAATCAGAAGGCCCCATCAAACATTATATGGCCAGAGTTACATTCACATGTTTTTATAGGGAGTTGGGTTCCCTGCATAAAAACCTAGCAAGCTCCAAACAAACTGGGAGACAAACCGTAGGGCGGTGAGAACAAAAACATGAACCTACAAAAGTAAGAAAATATATTTGGGGAATGTTTGCTGCAGCCATGCCAGCCCTGTTTATTCTGGTTAACAATAGTTCTGCAACACAATCCAATCTTTTCTGCCACCTGTCACCTGGAAAGTCTCTACATTGCGACCACATGATCTTGGAAAAAAGATGCGGACAGGTGCTCCTGCACTTTCTGAAAACCATTCCCTGAATTGAAACCCAAGAGTGGCACAGGTTTCAAACGCCCTGCCGGCTTTGATATCGTTTATTCTTAAACATTAGTCTCCCTCTTTAGGGTTCAAAGCTTTGATATGGTTTCCATTTAGAATGTTTGGAGCATTCAGCAGTGTGCAGTGTGCAAAATTATGTACAGAAATAAGACATGCTAAATTCAATGGGAATTGATTTCCAGATAAGTAAATATAGATTGCAGTCTTAATCTCAGTGGGACTCAGTTTTGAGTAAACATGCTTAGATTCAAATCTTTCATGTTAATGTGAAGCACAATTGTGAATGTGAACTATTTCAACATCATTATTATTCTAACATGGAAATGCCTCATTCTAATGTTCAGTCCTCCGTAGAAGTGCACATGTTAATCTGAGCAAAATATGCTCCTCTGGCTTGAATTTAGAGCCATGTTTTCTTCAGCCACAGTCTCTGGCAATTGGTTATTTTAGCTGGGCAACCAGGTCATCTGGAAGCCATTAGATTGTGGTAAGTACCACTGGCAGTACATCAACCCTGAAACCTTCTCAACTGCTTTTAGATGCTTTTTTTTTTTTAAATGCATGTTAAAAGGGCTAGGTGTTTTTGAAATGGTGGCCAGCTGGCTTATTTGCTTACTTACACATGCATGTTGTCTTAGGAGGGAACCGACGTGGCCATCTCACTTGAAATCCTGGGAGGAAAGACAAAACAGGCCATCAGTATTTATCCATCTCTCCTTTCAGGAGGGAAGAGAGGAAAAACAGTGTGTCCAAAGCAGAAAAACCCGCATCTTAAACTCACATCGGATTCTCTACTAAAGTAATGCCGCTTTGGCACTCTTGAGTGGTACAACTAAAGCCTTATGGTGCCTCTTTTCCTAGATAATGCTTACTGTGCTTACCTGGGCAACTGAAAGGGCTCCAGAGAAGCTTCCAGAGACTATGCAGTAAATAATATATAGGCTTAAAGCATGACTTCAGCTGCCCCTCTTACTGGTTCACATTTTGTTGAATGAATGATTTATAGCATCTTTGTGAAGGCAGTCCCTTCTGGAGGTGATGTCATTCTCCTCATTTATTGCAGATGTGATACTCCAGGGAGGAGTGGAAGGAAAGTCAGGGATGCTTTTTGCATCTGCGGCACTGAACTCTGCTTCACTGATCTCTTCATTGCTATTGTGTTTGGCACCTGGATTGTTCACAGACATTAGCCCCTGTAGACTTAAGGAAAAGACAAATACTCTTAAGTCAGGAACAGGCAGTGATGCGTAGCTGTCTGAGGAGTTTGTCATGGCATTAAAAAATGTTTATTTTTAAGGCTGTAGGCTCATGTTGTGTAGCTGATGGCTTTTTCAAACGCTTTTTCTCACTAAAGAGGACTTTGCAAAAGGCAATGATGTGGTGAGACACATTTTTAAAAAAAAGATTGATTGTTGCCATATTAGCATATGTAATACCAGATTCAGATATAATACTGAGCCACAAAGTGGTTTTATTACCTTAAGTCAAGATTCAAAGTCACTATTTATGTGAAAAATTGTTCTTCCACCTTCCTTTGCATCCTCTGAGGCTCCCTGCAAACAAAGATGATCCTGCCATTCTGCACGATTTCTCATTGTCAGAGAAAGAATAGCACAGGATGGAAGGCTTTTGTCAAAATTTTAGGAAGACACCAATAGACTACAACATACCGTAGTTCTCTATTTTGTGTGTTCGTCAGTCATTTCTTGCAGACACAAACAGTTGAATAGATTTTGCTCTATGGTTCTGCTAGGCTTCGGTTAACCAAATTCAGCAAGCACTCTTGAGAATTGCTTGGTGAAACTTGTAATGATTATAGTAACTTTCTGCAGAATCCATCAGGAACATCAGTGCAGAACAGGCCAAGAAAAATAACAGTCAGATATTTGATTGGCATGTTGTGCTATAGTATCTGATAATGTGCAGGGCAAATCGATGGATTTTTTTTTATTGAATCAAGATGCAAACCAATTATTGTAGCCAGTTTTTATTTCAAATAATTTTAATCAATAAGTGGGTGTTGATTGGGTAATATGAAAGAAAGTTCAGGGGGAAAAACCTACTGTAGTTCCCCCCCTCCCGCAAATATGCCCCATCAGCATACAGCAGTCTTGGCCAGTGGCTCCTTATCAACATTCCTGATGTTAGGACTACAAGTCCCAAAAATGTAGCCTGAGGACATGCTGTCAGGGAATTCAGGGAGCTGAAATTCTAGCACATGGATCAGAACAAAGAAAATAAAACTACATCAAGCCACCTATTACATGCTCTTTTTATCAAAGTTACATATTTTATTTTGACTATATAAATAGTTGACTACAACTCACTTGGGGATAAATATAGCCTCTAAAGCATATTTAAATCAGTTTCATATAAGGGAATTCAGATAATGCTTAACAAATAATTCTCACCTGTAAAGTTATGATTTCAGAGCCCAAAGTTAGACTCCTATTTCTTCATCAAAAGAATACATTTTGATGGAAGGAAGCAAAACCCTTTTGATGCCTAGGGTGCTGAAGGGACAGCTTATTGTCAAAGGGAGGAGGATCATATCTGTAATATTTCAATTAATTTTGATCCTGATGTCAATTGCAATATTCAAGAATAAATGGCTTCTGCCGACTGGGACTGACCTTTACCAAGAGTTATGTAAATTTTAATTTGTGGCGTTCTATCCAGCATCAGAATTGTCAACGTGCAATGAACAAATAATTTAGCTTTAATCAATTGGTATCAATCCACACATGCACAAACAAGGATGAACAAAGCCTTCTATTCTCTCTGATTGGAGTGAGGAATTTCAGGGCTACTGAACTGATCTGACCGAACCTTTTGGATCCAGTAAGTTTGTTAATTTCTTTCTGATGCCACCTCACCACTTTCTGGTGCCACTCTTTTAACTGCTGTCAAAGGGAAACTTTTCTGATACTAAATGATGGAAAACTGCATTCTACACAACGGAATATTGTGAAGTGAAATGAGCAAATCCAGTAAAACAATTACCCATTTTAGGATGAAGAAGATGGAGGTTCAATAAAGATATTGTAACTTTATAAAAATTGTTTGGATAGGATTGCAATATCTGGGCTGCCAAAATACAGGCAACTACTAAATAGCAACAAAGATAAGAAAACTTGTTTTGCTCTTACGTAATGGTTACCTAAATTATGGCAATCCTAACTTGGGGTCACTTGGGCTTTCCAGCGAGACATAAGAGAGGCACATTACCTGATCACATATTTTTTTGTTCTCAGTCTTAAAGGTAGTGATAAACTGGGGTGACATGATAGCAGTGTTTCAATACTTGAAAGGCTGTCACAGAGGAGAGAGGAGTCAATATATTCTCCATAGCACCTGAGAGCAGATCAAGAAGTAACAGATCGAAACTTATCAAAGAGGGATCCAACCTAGAACTAAGGAGAAATTTCCTGGTAGTGAGAACAATTAAGCAGTGGAACGCCTTTAGAAGTTTTTGGGTGCTCCATTACCAGAAGTTTTTAAAGAAGAGATGGACAGCCATTTGTCCAGAATTGTGTAGGTTCTTCTACTTGAGCAAGGTGTTGGAGTACACGACCTCCAAGATCCCTTCCTACTCCATTATTCTGGTATCCCTCCTTTCCTGGACCCTTTCTGTGTATTGAAACTCAGTTTTTCTCCAGCTCGATTGATTTTATAACCACTTCAGTAAAACAGCAGTGCATCAGACAATTTAACTGTTAAATTAATTGGTTTATGGAAAAGAATCTAGTAACATGCATTATTTCATTAATTTCAACATGGACTGGAGCAGCCTTGCTGAGTTTCAGGTGTCTTCTGTTCATTATTCCAAATCAGACCTTCTTGGAGGCACCAGTGAACGTCTGCAAAGAACACGACTCAGAGCGCCCTTGTTCAAGCCTCTTATTTTCTCATCATTTCTATGGATACTTTAATTGCTGAAAAAGAACAACAATCCAGCACCAGTTATAGTTTACAATGGCTTTACTGCATCACCATGTTATTATCATGTCTTTACAAATTAGGACCAGAATGCTGCAGACTTTGTGTGAAAATCCACACTGGGAATGTTTACTGGTTACATTAAAGGACAGATATACAAACCCAAGCTAGCATTTCTCGCTTTCAACAACCAATCCTATCCAGCACTTACACTGGAGAGATCAACATGAGATTTTGGAGTGTTGATAAACATTGTCTAATAATGTGTACTCCTGACAGGAAAGTAAAGAGGTTGCTTCAAAACTGAGGAAGGAAAACTCCAATATCTAGAAGATATCAAGGCACCGATTAATCTTCAACAATGATGTTTTTGTTAAAAGCATCTTTGCACCTTTTTTTCCATATTCCAATAAATCTTGAAACAGAATTTCAAGAGATATTTTTTGAACTCTTCCCCCCTCCCCTTGAACATCCATTATAAAACAACCAAGGTACTACAGATACTATCCCCCCCCTTTTTTTTTTTTTTGTTTAGGGAAACTTGTATTTTGAAGGTCTTGTCAAAGATTTGAGTGGCTGACTATAAGCAAAGAAATATACAATGGTTAATTCATTTCCGAGTTTCCTTTATAAGCAATAACCACATCCCTTATACCGGTACATATTGATGAAAATCTCTGATCTCTTCATTGCTAGATACACCAATAATTATTATTATTGAACTTTTATTTTATTTTCCTGTTTTCCCCTTTTAACAGCTAGGCAACATTGTTCCAGTATCCAACAAAAAGAGGTCTTTCGTCCAAGGGCTTATTTTTGTGAAATTCAGACAAATATTGCAACTTTCCAAAACTGCTTAGGCAGGAAGAGGTGCTGGTAGGAAGTGATTTTTTTCAGACAGAGTAGCTGTCCTCATGACTTGAATAAAGCATCATTTTTGTCCATGGTTTGCTGGATAAACCATTTTTGGCTGGCTTTGTACACTGCACTAAGCCAAAAAGTATTTACGAACAACATAGGCTCAATTCATACATCATGCTAGCTTAAAACTAAATGTGGAATGCTGTAACTTAGAACAGTGAATTAACCTAGCCTCTGTATTGGGTGTAAACTCTTTCTGCATTAATTTTATGCTCCAGGTATCTATTAGATGCTCAAGGGCTTGGTGGAGCCTTTTTTCTATATAATCCATAATGTGAAATGCAAAAAATATGGAGGATGGGACTTAAACTTCTCCATTCTGCTATGCAAATTATTCTTTTAAATAACATCAGATTTTTGCAATTGATGTTTTGCAATAACATCAGATTTTTTGCAACATGGACATAAATCATGTTGAAAATTTAAAAAATAGTATTTCTGTAGCAAGGTCAATTTAAAATATTCACAATCATACAATCGTTGAACATTTGAGGTTTGGTAATTTAGTGGATGGTTAATATCAGTTTTTAGATTTAAGACTGACTGTTCTTTAATATACCATTAAGACTTATAAAGGCAACTAATCTTTACTTCATCTTAGGACAGCAAATTAAGACAAGCAAACAGGAAGTACTGTCCTCCATCTGCTTAATATAACTCCCCATTTTGTCCTCTGAAGAATTTGCCTCACTTTGCCCATTAATGCGAATGGCCTCAGCATTGTTTACATTTAAATAGATTTCAATAGTTACAGTAGTTACCAGAAAAGTTACTAATGATGCAAACTTCATATACAAGCAAGCAGGTGGTGTATATGGAATTTTATCACCCTGGTAATACATGTGGGAATATATAATGTTAAAACTAAATTAAGGGTTTTGGGTAGCCAACATATTTACAGTGTAAATTGGCTATATTAATTGTGTAATTCAAAATCTCTACAATATAACACAATAATTTATATAAAACCATATTTAATATACAACAAACTTCCACCACATAAACACATTTTATAAACATATTATAATTCCAATTACAGATTTTCATAAAAACATTTTCATATCAAGAATCTTAATACAGAATGATTTATTTCTATGTCAAAATACATTTACAGTGTAAATTGTCTGTAGAAAAAAGACACAGAGAAATGGAGTTTGCTGGTATTTAATTCAAGAGTAGAAACTTCTCTTATTTATTTCATGTTCAGTTTTAAAACATCACCTGAAATGATGAACCCAAGATATTTTGCTCTTATCCAAAGCAGAAAAGCAGGAAAAACAAATAACATTTGCCTTGTTTTCAGGGCATCACAAATGGGCACAGAATCGCACTTTACCAAGGCCATCCTGGCAAGGCCATGAGTCATGCTAGGAAAGACACTCCAGTTTGAGTGACTGTGAAATCTGAGCCCTTATTTTGTTATATACATAAAATACAAAACCCAGTGAGGGGAAAAAAATCCACATAAAAACACATATAAAGATTGATCATACAGTTTTATTAGGTCAATGTGTTTTTTTAGTTGGTATTTTTTCCCAATGGAGAAAAAAAATAGAGAGAGAGAAGAGACATTGGAGTGGACTGTTTTCAACCCTGAGCGTTTTAACACTGCATATCAAGTACTGTAGTAAAGAAGCTGGTTAAGAATGTAGCACACTAGCACAAGTGAATGATATTAATCCTCTAGGTGATCAGGTCTTTACAAAAAAAAACATAGCTTTCAATAAATAATGCTTAACTGTACAACTTTGATACAGCAATGTCATACACTGTTTTGACACATACTAAACTCTGCATGCTATATAGTCTACTAGAAGACGAAACTCTGCCATGCATTTTCTTCTTTTCCTAGTGCTAGAAAACACTTTTGTCCTCCAGTGCATTGCCTCAAGCAAACCTTACTCTCTTCTTTCCCCCCTTCTCACAGAAATAGGCCTGTACACTGGCATGCAAAAACCTCCAAGGTTTCCCCCCCACTACCATCATCATTCAGACTTCTAAACAAGAATATTTTCAGCTTTCCTCTCCTCCCCTTATCTAGAATGGCTGTGAAAAACTACTTTTCAAGTGGCCTTTGAAAACTCTTTTGTCTTATTTTGAAGTTACATATTTTTAAAAGTGTCAAGCTAAAAAAAAACAGCACTAAGACATTTAGTTTACTCCACCTGTGGCCTTCACACAACATCTCATAAATGTTGTAACCACCAAAATTCCCACACTGATGCAAAAGGCCTCCAAATTAAAACAGCCCAACAGAAAAAAACTGAAGACATTTTTTTAAAAAAGCATCATGGCATTGTAGGCTCCATACTTCCAATATACTACAAGATTAAAAACCAGAAGTTGCAAAAGAATAATAAATGGTGCTAATGTTCCTGATAACTGGGTTTGAAGATAAGCAATAAGATGGAAAGAAAATTAAACAATGAAACTGAGAGTTCCTGGATTAGAATTTATTACACCATCACATTAAAAATAAAAGTATTTCCAATCTTGTTGGAAAAGTAGTAGATTCACTCCTACTGATATATTATTTAGATATTTCACTGAGATGATTAGGACATACTAGCAGATAAATATTATAAAATTAGTACATCCTAATTTCTTAAAAGCATAATTTCCCAGAGAGCCTAATTCGAGTATGGCCCTTTAATTCACAGCAGAGAAATTTGGATATGAAAAAGGCGTGTGATGACTTAATAAAGACAGGGAACTCCATTTTCAAACTTTCAGGTTGTCAATGTGTCCATGAGAACCACCAACCCCATAATGAACTAGGAGTAGCTTTTATTCATAGAAGTCAGTCCTGTGAAAATGTTGTCCATCGTCGTTTCTTAGATGTTGCAGATAATTCTAGCTTTGCACTGGCATAACTATTGGGACTTTCTAGAAGAATTAATACCCAATTACAGTATTACTTTTATACATGAAATATTATGGACTTTTATTTCCCTTTTTGTAAGTCATTCTACACTTTCTGCACATTTGTGCTTTATACGGAATATAAAAATAGGCTTTTTAAACTCTGTTCATGTTTAAACTCACTAAAAAACTACTTGCTTGTGAAATTCTCTTAAAAATTCACTGCATCCATGAGGGGAGGTAAAAATCAAGTAGGCAGTTAATTGCTATAGGTAGTGTGTGGAAAGGAGGGGGAAATCACCCTCAAAGAATAGGTGTCTGAAGGGAGATAACAACATTTGGGGATGAAAAATTAATTGTTTATCCCTTGCAACTATTCAAGTGCAAGGGGATGAGGCTGTGAAAAAAAAAATCTTCCAACTTATTGGAGAATCAAGGCCCAACTTTAAAATATTGAAAAATGCAAATTAGAATAAACAAAATTCACCAAAGAAGTGCAGGATGAGGATCGTACCAGGCCATAGAAGAATATGTGACAAAGGTGGAGATATAGAACAGAGAGTTCTGTAGAGTAGGCTACCAAAGACTAATATAAGTCTTTAGTATCTGATTCTAATTTCACATTCAATAGTGACTGGAATAATTACAGTTTTATAATCAATTTACATTGGCATAAATGGCCATTAAGGCCATATAGGTTCAAATCACTTTCTGTAGACACTACACTAGGAAAAAGTTACCTTTTGCATGTATGGACATCTATATTTAGAGTAAATACAATTTTAAAAGACATTTTCATCAATCTATTTAATCTGTCATATATATTGCCCTTAAAGAATTAAAACTTTCTTTTTAATTAGATCTTCTAACATTAGATAGGAAGTAGCCAGAAGGAAAGATACAAACTGGATTTCACCTTCCACAAAGTGTCTTTAAAAAATCTTAGGTTGCTTTTTGAAATGTTATTCTATATGGATTAGGATATTTTCATATATTAAAAGCTGTCAATCTTTAAAACATTTCCTTATGCCCTTGAACAATGCATCTCCTCACCCAAGGAGATGAAAAGTGCTGAGGAAGAGGAGGAGACAAACAATGCAACAGCCCAAGAAATAAATCTATTTTATAAAAGTCTGCCTAAATGCTTATGTGCAATTACAAGGAAGAGCTATGAGCATGTATATTATCATGAGAGAAAACATACAATATTCAGGCATTTTACTCAAAAAGAGTCTGCGTGATTTGAGTGCAACTTCTTAGTAAATGTACTTAGGACTGCAACCCTGAATTCAGGACCGCAGTCTATAAATCTACCAATTAGAATTTTACTAATAGTAGTAGGACATTTCCCTCACTTACAATGGGAAAATAGATTTTTCAAAAAACACATTTCCATTTCTGATTTTTTTTTTGTTATCCAAGTTGACCAATTTTAACTTTCCAGATTAAATGTACATTCCCCTTCCTTGTATATTGCACATTCTTAGATCTTATATACTGTGCGATCCCTTTTCCAAATCATTATATGACTAATTTCAAATTCAGCTTTTAGAAATATATTCAGCCTCCCATATCACTAAAAGTAAATGTTCTGTTCAGTCTGAATATATCTTATTTAGATGAGCTACACCCTTGTATCTTCACATAATAAGTGTGACAAGGAGGTTAAAATACAGTTCCTGCAGTCAATATAGGCAGCTCCATAATTAAGGCAGACAGAGCTCCCCAATCCTTCAGCACACACACACCCCTTTCCACTATCATTTTCACAAATTAGAGAAGCTAGGAGACTAGCTCAAGGAATAAAAATATTTTGGCTTCATGTAGCTAACAAAGATTAATTTTTCTATGTTCAGTTGACAAAACTGGTGGTATTCAACTGCTGAAAAATAATTATCAGACTGCAGGGCACAATTGTTTGCCTCTTTTCTCTCAGATAGTCCAATAAATTGTTTTCAAATATGTAAAGTCATTAACACATCAAAAATTTAAGAGACCAAAAAAAGAAAAACTTAAAATTCAAGGACTTGAATTTTATTCAAGACTATTCCTAGCCAAAAATATGTTACGTGTTACACTAGCTTCTTCCCTAAAAGTTTTATCATGCCTTTGTGCAATGCAAAGACACAGACTGAAGTTTTGAGGTACACCATAATTTTTCTATCAAACGAAGCTTTAAACCAAAAACCTCTTTTAAAAAAAATTTAAGAGGCCATGGTCTTCGCTTAAAGAGATAATTTTAAGCACTTTGTTACCAGTTTAAATAACTAATTTAAAATTGATCTCTCATCAAAGATTTTTTGATCAACAATCTAAATTTTAAAGGTTTTATTCTATTTATATCATATGACTATGTACGTAGACAGGTCCATCTTCAGTCAGCCTGGAAGCCATTTAGCAGTGATTCCGAAAGTGAGCAGCTCAGTAAATTGTCCCTGTTAAATATCATCAAACCAATTCTAACCCTGTTTACAGAAAAATAAGCACTACTGATTTAAGTAGGACCTACTTTCAATAGTAAATACAATCACAAGTAATTCAAGTCATTACTTGAAAGTAAAATAAACTGATCAATTTCATGGAAAATGGCAATCACACTTATTTGAGATCACAATTGCTCGCAACTCCCAATTATCTTATTTTTGAATAATGATAGTTAGGACTGGTTGGATGATTTATTCACTTGTACTGACAAATGTACAATTGATTGATTACTTATTTAAAACAAAAGGATAGCCTTCCAAAGCTTATCGCAAATTATCCCTGTGACTAAGTCGAGTTATAATCTTAATTTCCCCACTAAAGTTTAAGACTGAAATATTATTAAAAAAAAAAAAAAAGTTCACACCCCAACACCTCCCCCCAAACCCCAAGTATCTGCCACAGTTCATCTTTCTTTCCCATTTCCTGTGCCTGAGGCCCAGATCTCAGTAAAGGAAAACAGAGCCTATTTCACTGGTAAAAGGACTCCCAGATGCTCTGGGCAGAGTAAGATGCCGCTTTCCCCTGTGCAGAGCATCTTTTGTAACTACAGAGAGTTTTCTTGCTCAGTTGAGGAAATAAAACAAGAGTCCCTGGAAGGGAAACAACTGTGCCCCAAAGGTGAAGGGCCCCTAATGCTCTTGGGGCGCAGAGAAAACCCCATCTTACGAAGAAAATAAGGCAGTGGCTGAGGTGGGATGAAGAAAAGCAGTACATCCGAGCTACACACACACATATATATATACATATATATATATATATATATATATATACATATATATATATATACATATATATATATACCACCCTTTTCTCCCCAGTCTGTTCTGTGGAAAAAAGAAATCAATGCAAAGGCTCCTGGATAAAACGTAGATGGGGGAAGGGACGAGACGGAAAGCTGCCTCTAGTCTATGAAAAATGAGAAAAGCCATCAGCCGCCCTCCTCCTCCTCCCGCTGAGAAGGTACCTCCCTTCACACAGAAGGCGGAGGGCGGGGGGAGGAGAGAGGGATGCTCGCACGGCCCTCTCCCTTAACCTATAGAAGCCTCTGCGCGCGCGCACACTTGACTCACTCACTCGCTCACTCACTCAACCACACACCGGCACGCGCGCAAACGCACACGCCTCGCGGGCGCGCGGCTCTGGGTGTCGCGCGGTTTTTTTTTTTTTTTTTTTCAACGTTTCGCTCGAAAAAGGGATGGGGAAAAAAAGAGAGAGAGAAGAGCCCGGGCTCGCCACGAACTGAGAGGCGACGGTTATTGACGCCACTGTTCAAGGCCTCGCGTCAATAGAGAAAGAGAAACGGCCCTCTCTTGCCTTGGCAAAGAATATGAAAACACCGTGCGCACACACGCAAACACGGCGGCTTGTCGTCCGCCACATTTTATTCGCCTCAAGCTTGTTGGGTGGTTGTTGTTTTTTTCCTTAGTAATATCGGGGTTGAAAATAGCGGCTCCACACAAGCGCGCGCGCGCGCGGATACACACACACACACAAACAGGCGGGCACGCCCCCTCTCCTCATTCAGTTCCTTTCCCTCGGCTCGTCCGCTGCGCGTTCCTGAGGCGGCGGCGGCTTTGGCAGACTAAAGCGAACCGCGGCGCTGCCTGCCCCACATGGTCAAGGCACGCCCCCCTCGCAAAGCTCGGATCTGATGGCGAGCAAAGCATGAAAGAGACACCTTTCCCTCCTTTTTCCTCCCCCTCCCCCGCGGCTAAGGCGAGCGCGCCGAGATCCCTTCTGTCAGAGAAACGGCTGGGGTGGCGGTGCGGGAGAGAGAGACTCCCCTTTTCCGAATCATACCAAATCAAACCGTCGAGAAAGATAACCTTAGTCCGGGGGAAGAAAAAAAAAAAAAGAAGCTCTACTGCTGTAAAAAAAACACTTGGCTAAAATCTTTCGCTTCAGCGGCATCCGCCTCCGCGCCCATCCCCACGCACCGACCCAGACAACCTGAAGGTGACCCAACCCCCGCCTCCCCCACCGGTCACCCCACTTCCAGCCAAGGTTGCCGCCACAATCTCCCAAACACATACACACACACACACCTCCCACGGCCAAATCACGCTGGGTCCCGACCCTGGCATCCTTGGCTGGCTCGGCAGCCGCCGCTCGGAATGAAGGACCCAGATGTACAGCCCTGAAAACACGCCAGAATCGAAGCTTTCTCGCCCTTCATCCCGCCATTTTGCCCCCAATCGCCTTTTCCTGCACCACGCCGGCCGCCCACCCGACCGAAGATGGGGGGGGGGGGAAGCGCACATCACAGGGGAGAGAAAGGGAAGAGGTATAAAAAAAGAAGAAGAGATCAGCCCTTTAAAGTCTATCTAACCATTTCTCCCCAACCACCCCCCTCCCGCCCCCCCATGAAGTCTCAGCTAAGGCTCCTCCAAGGGTGAGGGAAGGCTTGGATACATGGCGTATCCAGAGGCGTTGCTTCTATAGAGGCTAATATTGAATCGAGTTTCTATCAGTTCCAGCTGATTTATTAAAACTGTCAAGATACAGACTTTCAGCATTAAAAAAAAAAAAAAAACCAGGCAATGTTGTTGACAGTGCACAAGTCTGTTATGTTACCATCCTATGCTACAAAATATGCAGATGGTCTGTACTTGTAAGAATCATATTGCACAAAATGAGAAACTTTTACTATGTGCCTTTCTTTTTTTTCCCCATTTCATTAGTTTTTTTTTTAAATTTTCACTAAAAAAAAGTTGAGAATCCAGTTTCATACCTTCCATCTGGGCCCCCATTCACATATCACAGCATATGAGATACATAAATTCCTACTATAGTACAGTACATATACAATCTTTTAAACTAAGATAACAGCTCTGAGGTCTATATCACCATTTTCAATAAATCTTTACCTACAAATATTGAACAAATCTGAACTATAGCTGTACAAAAAAGTGTTTTGTTTTCTTGTTTTTTTTAAACCACAAGGCCTTTAGATACAAGGATTTTTTTTAAATCCTTTCAAAACCAGGACATAAACGTACCCATATAACTTGCATGCTAAAAACAGAGGAAAAAAATAAAAAAATAAAAGGGAAGAAGTGCCTGAAAAGTCTTACTGAAAAAACACAGCAAGAATGTTCCCTTTCACTGTACAAAAATACGCCTGAAAATATATTAATTTTTTAAAAAGACTGAGGTCTGTTATGTATCAAAAATGTTTCAATACCTTTGTGTACTGAGGTCTAGGCTGTCTGGTATTCAATCAAGGAGGTATAAGGGAACAAGTTACAAAAAAAAAGTTGGCAAGTAGAAATCACATTTGTAAAACCATAAACAATTTGATCTGAAAAGTAAACTCTGATCTTAAGTCAGTTCACAGTTTTTTTTTTGTAAGCGTTTGTACAGTCTGCATTTTTTTTCAAGCTCCCTGCAGCTTTGTTAAGAATTGGATGCATAGAAGACATCAGTTTTCTCCCTCCAAACAAAAAGTTTGCAATGGTCCCTTTAAATTTTTTTAAAAAAAATCAGAACAGTCCTTAGAAATATTTGTAGGAGAAACAAAAACAAAAATCCACAAACCCCCTTGAGTAACAGTTGTGCTGCCAAAAGACTTTTTTTGCAGACCACTTCCAGACTTCAATCACAAACTTCAAACAACGCCTTCTGAATCTTTTAACCCCCAGTCCCGTTTGCCTTTTTTTTCCTTGCTGCTACTGTTGTGATTACCAATTTAAAAAAAAAAATCAGAAGGAAAAAAAAATCACAACTCCGGACTCGGTTTGGAACTAACTTCAAGACTTTAAAAAGAAAGAAAAGAAAAATCCAAAGACATTTTGATCATTACTTCACTTCAAAACTCCACCACGTTTAAGCGTAAATCACTTTCCATTACCGATTTTTTTCTTTTTTTTTTCTCAGTCCTTTTGATCTCTCTCTCTCTCTCAGCCTGTTCGCCTGCCCATCGCGTTTTCTTCTGCTCTCTCCCTCCCGCCCTCGCTCGCTTCTTCAGTAAGTGAAAACCAAGTCGGAAAAGTTCGCTTCCAGCCAGTCGCCAGCGATCATCTCGCTCAGCTCCGGGGTGCAGTAATCGGGGAACTCAAAGTGAGAGCCCAAGCTACCCTCGCTGAACGAATCCAAATCCTTGTCCACGAGAGAAAGGGACAGGTTGCCCGCCGCGGAGCTCACGCCCATCTCCGAGGCGGCGTGAGTGTGCTGGGAGAAATTCAAGCTCAAGTCAAACATCAGGTCGTCCGCCTCTTCGCTACTGCTGCTGGAAGAAGAGGAGGAGGAGGAGGTGGAGACGGACCGGGAGGAAGCCGGGGACAGGCTGGGCTGCTGGGCGCTCTTGGGCATACTCTTGAAGCCGTAGTAGAGTCTGCTGGCGCTGGCGCCATGCGAGGCGGCGCCCCCCCTCACCTCTTCGTACAGGCTGGCCCCTTCGGTGGACTCCGCCGAGGAGCTCAAGGTGGGGCTGGCCGGGACTTTGGCTACGTTGTACCGCCTCAACTGCTGCTGCTGCTGCTGCTGTTGCTGCTGCTGGTGGTGGTCCTCTTCCTCCTCCTCGTCGTCCTCCTCCTGCTTGATCCGCAGCTGCAAGTCGTCGTCGTCGTCCTCCTCCTCGTCGTCCTCGTCCATGAAGACGCACTTGATGGTCTTGCTGCTCACTTTCAGCGTCCCGAATTGGTGGTAATCCTCTCCCCCGTAGTCGCCCGGGTGGGGGGCCAGCTTCGTCCCGGCCTTCGGGGGAGACGACGAGGAGGAAGAGGAGGAGGAGGAGGAGGAGGAGGAGGTTTTCCCTTTGCTACATTTCTTACTGGAGCTTTTGGCGCTCTTGCCGCCGTTGCTGTTGCCGCTGCCGGTACTGGTGGGTGTGTTTTTCTCCGGGCTGTGGTTGGCGCTGGGTTTGGCGGACGGGTCTATTTTGGGCTTTTTCCTCGGCCTGTATTTGTAATCGGGATAATCGGCCATGTGTTTAAGGCGCAGTCTTTCGGCTTCCCGGATGAACGGGATCTTTTCGCTGTCCTTGAGCATTTTCCACCGCTTGCCCAGGCGCTTGGAGATCTCGGCGTTGTGCATGTCCGGCGACTGCTCCATGATTTTTCTTCGCTCGATCTTGGACCACACCATGAAGGCGTTCATCGGTCTCTTGATGTGCCCCGAGGCCGTTTTGCACCAATCCGGATCGCTCTCATCCAGCGCCACCGGGCTGCACGCCATAAACTCCCCTTCTTCGGTATCCATCGCTTCTCTGGGCAGGTTGTTCTCCGATTCTGGACTTTCCGCTTGCTGGACCATGGTGGGAGGTACGATTTCTCTTGAGAGTTTCTTTGTAAGTCTTTCGGGTCGATTATTATTATTATTTTTTTAAAAAATGTATTTTTCCTCCACTTTGCACCCACCGACCGCTCGCCCACCTCGTTCGGCTCACGCGAGCGGCTGCAAGGTGAAGCCCGGCGCGCAAGTTGCAAGCTCCTTTTTTTATTTTTTCTTCCTCCCTGCCCTTTGCGTTTCTCAGTCTCTCCGTTTCCCTCCTGCTCCTCGGTCGCCGCTGATTATCCGTCTAGCGGCGGCAGAAGCAAGGACTCGCTCCGGCTCTTTCCCCTCCCCCTACAGCAGCAGCAGCAGCAGCAACAGCAGCCGCCCGGACCCAGAGATCTCGCTGGATCACACTCCCCCTTCTGCAAAAGTTGCGGGTTCTCTCCGAACTAGTTATCAGGGTTTCATATGGGTGACATCACTCCTGCGGCCAGCCAATGGATGAGCCGAACTCCTCCCCTCGGCTCCGCCCCTCCGCCTTTATTAAGTTCCCCCACATGTAGGCATACACACCCCCTTTGCAGCGGCTGTTGGAAGGCATGGGGTGGGGGGGGGAGATAAAGTGGAAGTGGGAAGGGGGCTGGGCTTGGAGGTTCGTCTTAACAGTCGGAGAGGGAAGGGGGGACAGAAGCGAGGGAATGGCTCGGAGAGGTCGCTAAAGCCGCGCTGGGATCAGGAGATCGTCCTCTCCTCCTTGGGCTTTCTTGATAGGAAGGGGCCCTACTTCTTATTTACCAGAATCTGGGAGACAGCGCAGGTGAATCTGGTGCGATTATACCCACATTGCCCAGTGTTACACTGGGGGAGCTTATTCTTGTAGGAATCCACTCGCATCCTTCTGGGCATTGGCTTCTTCTTTGCACAACGGCTGTAGGTGGCGCTTTAGTACCACTAGCTCCTTGCGGTTTCATTTTGATCAGATTCCTTCTGTACACTGAGACAGATAAACACACACGGAGATTTGTGTGTATGCGTCTTCTTGACTTGTAGATTATTTTATTTTCTTCCCTTCCCCCCCACCTTCTCCCAAACCTTCCTTCCTCTCTAGGCACACTCTGCCAGACCTCCCCACCTACCTGATCTCCTGGCAGGACTATATTTTGAATTTCTTGCCTCTTTTTCCAAAAAACCAGCAGCAGGAATATAATCTGGCTCTTCTGTGGTAGATTAATATCTCTTGAGCATGTTTCCCAGCTTCAAGAGATGGAGGTGGAAGGAAGCTTGAAAATTCATATATGTCTTATCATATGTTATAATTCAGTTGCCCTTAACCGCATGTACTTTGCCCATGTTTGTGTATTTTTACTAACCCCATTCAAATACCATTTTTAAACAGTTATCTCCTTAAATAAAAATTAAAAACAATCCAAAGTAAATCAAAGTACTGTCTAATTTATAATGAATATTTCAAAGTACCTTTAGCTTATCTAAGCACTGATTTTAATCAGCTTTTAATCAGGTTATATTTTCTAAGTACATAAGGGTATGTAAGTGAGGCTGGCAATGCCAACAAAAGTGTGCTTAGGTGTACTAGGCCATTTGCCTTATCAGCACTTTTCTACAAGCTGTTATTCCAATAAACGTGCTTAAAACTCTATTTTGTATGTCTTATATTTGTAATTAAAAGTAAAATGTACATGTATTTTAAATGTTTCCTTTTTTGTATAAACAGTGGCCCACCCATTCCTGCAAATATTTTTTAAAAGATTTAATGATGTTTTAAGTATGACAAATGTGGATGTAGTTATAGGATTAGAACGTAAGGACACTTTTGAAAGTTAAACTATCTGAAGTCTTTTTGCACCAGTACATACATGCTTATCTGGGAGTTCATTAGCAACCAAATCAGTCCATCATCACAAAATATCTAACTCCCAATGTGACAGCAATGTTAATGAAAGTATTGTGGCATTAATTTGATGGCAACGTTTTGCAAAAAGTAGCACTTAAAAGCATAAATCTTCAAAGATGTAAATAGATGCAAGAAAATAAATCATATACAAACATGTAATACTTAATGTATTTTTGGAATAAAATAAATATAAGGATGCATGCCATTTATTAAATGTACTTTTGCTTGTGTAGACCTCTTGCCAAAGCTAAAGCAGATAAAAAAGTACTTTGCTCAAAAATGCTGAATATGACATATGACATACAGCATCTGTTCCAAAATAAGGTATAAAAATCTTCAGACAGCAAAAAATTGCTACATTGCATCGTGGCTAGCTTGCTAGTTTTCATTGCAGAGCATGAAGTCACCACAGAATGGCTTGCCTTATTTAGACGGAAGAGTTCGTGTTGGAAAAATGTCCTTTGAAATAGACCATTTGCAGACACCAGTATTCCTGGGTCAACCACAGTGACCCACCCTCTTCCTGTCCACTCTGCTCAAGGTGGGGAAAATATCTGCACTCATTTAATTAGAAGAACTCCTGCCCCTTAGACTTAGAGAGGAAGAGAACATTTTCTGGCTCAATCTTTGTTCCAGAAAGAACTTTCAGGTTATTGAATGTACATTTGAATGTAACTTTTGCTTACATTCAATTCATACCCATTTTTGTTTTGAAATTCAACTAGGGTGAAGTAAACAGGCAGGGTGAAGTTTTCCCAGTTTCAAAATTTGTGTTCTGATTAACGTTCTATGCTGTGCCCTAACATGATTTGTCTGACTCTGATTTTACACATTTGGGGGCCCCAGTCAATCAGGTTTGCAAATAATTTATAGCCAACTGTAGCTCAGTCAATTAAGTGTGATTAAACAAACCATGGCATAGAACACTATGTGAACTAAGCTAGTATAAGATTGTGGATGAACCAGCCCCACTTGTTTGGAAACTACCGTAGATCCAGTAGTCACAAACTGATAACTCAATTTATATCTCTATTCTGGTCAGCTGGTATTGTCCTTTTGTAAAATAGCAATAGCAGTGGCAATAGCAGTTAGACTTATATACCGCTTTACAGTGCTTTACAGCCCTCACTAAGCAGTTTACAGAATCAGCATATTGCCACCAATAATCTGGGTCCTCATTTTACTGACCTTGGAAGGATGGAAGGCCAAATCAATCTTGTGTGGCTCAGAATCAAACTCCAGGCAGTGAGCAGAATTAGTCTGCAATACCACATTATAACCACTGCACCACCATGGCTCTCATTTGGACAGTTTGTAATCAAATATAAAATGATCTGACATCATACCTCATATCTAATGTAGATTTGAAATTCTAGAGCTTTATTTTAGGGTACATCATATCTAAGATGCTTCATATCATATGGTCCAGTTTTCTGTACAACATTACCATTGTTTTTGAATTTGTGCCAAATAAGTGGCGGTCATGAGAATTTCACTTTTGCAACACATTTAGTTTTACAACTATTCTTGCTGTAGTATCAGTGTAAAATGCCAAGTGTACCTTCAGTATAAAATGTCAACTGCACCTTCAAAACAGGTGGAAAAAAAATAGCGCTATGTCCTGTCAGATTTTCAATAGGTTGTGGAGTTCTAATGAAAGCCACCAAAATAGAATTAAATCAGCAGTTTGTTACATGGTGGTGAGATAAGGATGGATAAAATAAGTATAACATTCTTAATTCTTGATCGGGATTCCGTGTGCACAGTCACTCATGCCCTCGTCACCTCTCACCTGGACTACTGCAACGCTCTCTACATGGGGCTCCCCTTGAGGAGCACCCGGAGGCTCCAACTGGTCCAGAATGCGGCCGCGCGGGTAATTATGGGAGCTGCATGGCGCTCCCGCATAACACTGCTCCTGCGCGAGCTGCATTGGCTCCCAGTGGTCTTCCGGGTGCGCTTCAAGGTGTTGGTTACCACCTTTAAAGCGCTCCATGAAATAGGACCTAGTTATCTTTGAGACCGCCTTCTGCCACCAATGACCTCCCATCGACCTGTGCGCTCCCACAGAGAGGGCCTCCTCGGGGTGCCATCAGCCAAGCAATGCAGGCTGGTGACCCCCAGGGGGGGCCCTTCTCTGTGGGGGCTCCCACCCTCTGGAATCAGCTGCCCCCAGAGATAAGGAGAATCCAGGACCTCCGTGCCTTCCGCCGTGCCCTTAAAACTTTCCTTTTCTAACAAGCCGGGCTGGCCTAACAAATCCTTTTAAATGTTTTTAAATTCGTTTGTCTTTTTAAATTTTGGGCCAAATTGAGATATTTCCTTTTAATCTGTTCTTAATGTATTATTATGTATTATTATGTATTATGTATTTATGTGTTTTTACTTGGCTGTACACCGCCCTGAGTCCCTAGGGAGAAGGGCGGTATATAAATTTGAAGTAAAATAAAATAAAATAAAATAATTGCTTTGTATGGTTTGAAGTCACCAATGTCGGCAGTTACATTTTTTTCACCTAGTGTGCTTTACTAAAGCAAAAACATGCCAATAAAATTGAATGTAGACCCACAAAGAGCTGAGTATGCAGTATTGTATAATTTTATTATCCAGCTGGCAACAGGTTAACATGACTGCCCGATATAGGCAACCAGAATGTTTGTCAAAGTTAGAAATGTAATTATGTGATTCTGTCTTCCAACCTGTTATGCCAAGACTATAAAATAGACAGGAAACTGTGAATTCTTTGCTATGATAAATGTAGCCAATGAAACACTTTTGATGTTGTACAACATGAAAAAAATAGGATCACATGGCAGACAGTATTTAACAACCTACAAATTCCTATGTTGGCATGTAAAAATGCATTTACCTTAAGCTCTTATCAAAACTCTGAGTCAGTTTGGTGTAGTGGTTTAAGGCACCAAGGTAGAAAAGAAGAGAAGTGCAGTTTTAAAACTAGAGAGAGAATCATCAATAACCGGCACTGTGCTGATGACATGAAAATATCTCATAGCTGAAAAACTCTGATCTGCAAGCTCTGGTAAGGAAAGTCAAGGAGTACAATGAAAAACAAAATGGGAGTAAGAATAAATACAAAGAAGACCAATCAAAGGCAGCAATGGGCAGATATCACCAGTAAAGAAACCAGCACTCAAGAAATGTATCCCACAGAGTGGCATTTGGTAGAATAGCAATGAAGTCCTTGAAAAAGAGACTCAGATGCCAGGATGTGTCTATAGCTACAAGATCAGAATCATGCAGGCAGTAGTCTTCTCTGTGACACCCATGGTAGTGAAATTTGGACTTTTGAATAAGATAGAAAAAGTATGCTTTTGAACTTTGGTGTCTGAGACAGAGGTGAGCTGCACTTATGTTCACAACGGGTTCGCTGGTTGTGAGCGTGCACACACCCCTTTGGGACTGAAACGGAGCTTCAAACATGCTGCTAATCAACTCAGGCAGCTCCAGTGAGTACAGCAGGGGCGGCGCAGAACTCAGCTGGGCAGCATGGGCGGGGAGAATGAGCCAGAAAGTTAGTTATATATGGAAAGCATAGCTCAAGGACGGGTGGGTGGGCCCAGCCAGCAATCACAGCTAAGGGTTCGCCTGAACCCGCACGACCATGCATCAGTCCACCACTGGTCTGAGAATATCATAAACAACTAAGAAAACAAACAAATGGATCATCAAACAAATCAACCTAAATTTCTCCCCTGAGCTACAAATAACTAGGCTCAAATTACCATACTTCTGATATTCAAAAGTTCTCTGGAGAATTCTATAATGCCGAGAAAGAGGCAAGCTAAGAAAAGAAGGGAACAACCAGCAGCAAGAGTCATTAGGGTGGCAAGGGGCCCATCATTGGACAATCTGAAGGAGCAAATTGGTACAGATTCCATCTATGTGATATCTTAGAATCAACCCACCTTGATGGCACATAATCAGTCCATCAGCACATCAAACAGTGGAGTACATCCATATAAATCTATATTTACTGGGGGAAGTTAAAGAGAATTTAAAAAGGGGGTGGGGGAGAGGTCTTCCTTGCAACTGAGATACATAATTCCAGGCCCAGAAATAATTTCTGCTCAAACTACTAATCTAATGTTTCAAATCTGTTTAGGAAGTTTTATTTAAAATGATCCCTTTGTTCAAAAATCTGCCAACAACATTCTTTCTCTCCCTCTCCCCCCACTCTGTGTGTGTGTGTGTGTGTGTGTGACAATAAAACAAGAATAATAAAAATGAAGAGGTTGATAACATAATGAATAATTTACTGAAACAAATTAATCTCAGGTAAGGCAGAATGGCAGTTCGTTCATTGGATTTTTCTGACATTTCATGCAATAGGATGGCATTCTATCTAAAAGAATAGCTCTGAAAATCGGACTCATGGTTACTGCTAGGTAAACAGGTTGAGGCTCTGGGCAATGTGCCTTTGGGAGGGAGGTTGGTTGCATATATTCAGCCCAGTTACAGCCCCATCTGGAGTGTGAGGATGTTGCAGTGGTAATTCCCATCCTCATCAACATCTGTCTGGACTACTGTAATTTGCTGCCTAGGCAAAGCAAAGATAAAGGTTTTCCCACCCAGTCTTGTCCAACTTGCCCAACTCTAGGGGGCGGTGCTCATCTCCATTTCTTAGGCAAGGGATCCAGTATTGTCCAAAGATATTTCTGGGGTCATGTGGCCAGCATGACTATACTCCAAGGTACACAGAACATTGTTACCTTCTCACTGAAGTGGTACCTATTTATCTACTCGCAGTTGCATGCTTTCAGACTGCTAGGTTGGCAGGTGCCAGTGATGAGAGCTCACCCTGTTGTGTGGTGATTGGGTCATGAATTCTGTCTGTGAGCTTTTCACCTGACAAGCTCACTGAACCATTGTGCCCTGCTGCTCTCCAGGTAGCTGTCATTAAAAAAAACAATGAAAGCTCTAAGGCAGGAGTGTCAAACTTGATTTCATTGAGGGCCACATCAGGGTTGTGTTCGACCTCGGGGGGCCAAGATGGCCATGGCCAGGGTGGGCATGGCCAGCATGGCATTACTTGTGTCGGGGGGTGCCTGTGACAGCCTAAGCACTCTGCCAGCGAAAACGGGCTCCTGAGCTCCACTTTCGGCTGCAACGGCTTCCTGCAATCCTCTGCCAACGAAAACGGAGCTCGGGAGGGCCGTGTGCAGCCCTCGCGAGCTCCGTTTTCACTGGAAGAGGCACTGCAGGCAGCGGACAGAGGCATAGTGTCCTTCACTATTTCCAGGGCGGCCCCATGGGCCAGATCTAAGCACCTCTTAGGCAGATCCAGCCCCCAGGCCTTGAATTTAACACCCCTGCTCTAAGGGGCCAAAATGCAAAAGCCCAAATACTGGTTGCCACTTGCTGGAATCAATCCCATTCAACCCCTGTGCTGTGGGGCCTGAACTGGCAATCTATTGAATTCCCTAGTTCCATCTGTGGGGGCACCTGAAGAATTCTGCCCAGCTGCTTGTGAGAGAAACTCTAATATTTTGCGTGCTGAGATGGACTTTAAACATTTTGTGAAAAATGTAGGATGTATCCTAGAAAAAATACTGACTTTATCTTTTAAAATATATCATTATGTTAAAGTGCACCAAGTGGGATATAATGTAATGGGATAAAATTTGGTTTTGACAACAGTGATATTAGAAATGTCAATCATTCAAAAATATATTTACTGCTAGTTCACTAACCTTGTTATGTTCTAGTGGAGGAAGTTTCAAATTTTAGTAAGTATCTCCTCCTGAGAGACCATGCCACCCCAGGAAAAAATGCAGTTTGCTGGTGACAATATTCAGCAATAAAAGAAAAACATGGTTCAAGCAAGTTACAATGAGAGATCTGAGTTTTGTCATCATCACAATGCTAAGAAGGCATATTACAGTGAAAACTCAATTCTTTGGAGCTTTATTTAAAGGGCTTTGGATGCAATGGGCTAAATTTGCATTTGGACTTCATTTTTGAAACACTGGACAAGTTGATTGTTTCGATAGTCCTTTCAAACAATTAATGTAATTGACATATTTTTTGTCAATTACATAATAGGAATGTATCCATTTCTATCCATTAATGTTATTTGTGTAATGGCACTCATTACATGAAAATGCAATGTAATTATGTTATTACAGAGATGCCAAAAATAACATTGATTCTCTAAATTTCGGTTTAATGCAAATGGATATCTGTTCCACGTAAGTCAACATTTCACTGTATGTACTGTCATCCACAATGAGAGAATTGCAGAATTTTAGTTCAATGGAACTATGAGAAAGGTATATAAAGTCTTTTTGCTTCCCTTTCCTTAAACATTCAGGGCAGAGATATATAGATATTACATTATGTTATGCCCCATGCCATATATGAGGATTTTACATTTCTGGTGGTGGGCCGGGTTATCTATTTTACACAGTATCCTATGTAGTATTTTCAGTTACATTGACTACCAAGAGCGTACCATGTGATCAGTTCATCCTGATTGGAGAGAGGGAGAACTTGGTTAAAGCAGGTAGTTAAAGATGCTAAGCCTCGCTGGTACATCGCATATCACAATTTACTGTATAATAATTTCCCTAATGCATACATTAATGCTATGTTCAGTAACTTATTCATATAATTATATAAATGATTTTTCTTTCTTTTAGAAATGAGACATCTGATCTACCTATTTAAGGAGCTAAGCATTTTGTATACCACAATTCCCAGCAGGGCTTCTGAGTTTGTATGTTCTAATGCTAGAATTTTGCATTCAGACATGCATAGTCTTTCCCATAATGTGAAACATTGAATTCAATGGGATTTGTATTTATGAGGAGACATTCATCACATTCCATTGAACAATAAATGCTAAGGGAAGTAACTTGAATTTTGATTCTGTCTTGAATTCACAAAATGTCTTAAGCAAGTCTCTTGGTACGAGGTCCCCAACCTTTCTGTCTTGGCGCATCGGCGAGTTGGGGAGAGGTTATGGTTCCTTGTGAACAGCAAATACGTGTGCCCGCTGCTTGCACAAATGGAGCTTTGCACACAAGTGTGTGAGTAGTGGGTTTCAAATCTCGGCACTACCAGTTCGCTATTGGTACGCTCTGAGTACGCTCGCTCGCTTTGCGAGTGTGCAGAGCTTCTGCGCAGAGGATTTTTGATGACATCTGGGTGGGTGGGCGGAGCCTCCTGTTGCTGCCACTACCGATTCGCCTAAACTGGGGTGAACCGGGAGCAACCTACCACTGAAGTGTGTCCACCTGCCACTCATTCAAATGGAGCTTTGTGCATGAATGCATGCATGCTTGCCCCCACTGCTTACATGTGCTGGTTCCAAACTGGCCACAGCCCGGGGGTTGGAGAGCCCTGTCTTAGTATTTCTTTCTTCATCCAACAAAGCTATAGTGATGAATTGAACATTTAAGCTTCTTGGGAATCTTAACAAAGCCCCTTGCAAGTGCCATTCTGATTTCTGCACATATTAAAATACTTCAAATAATATGTTAGCTATCTCCAAGATTATGTATGAACCACCATGATGGATATCTTGTGTTGGCCAGAAAACAAAGTGCCTCTTTTTCAGTTGTCCACGGTTTAAGGATATGATGATTTAAATAAACTACTTCCAGATTAGCTTCTATTATGGAATTATCTTGCTCACATAATTTTATAATTCAGCTAATGAAGTTTTTAATCAATACTCCTTTTGAGTTTCCCTAGTTTTTTTTTCTTTTTTCCTTTTCCAGAATATACACTTATTAGGGAAGAAATGATGCATTGGGAAATACAGGAAGTTTGTAGATCATCATCTAGATCAGGGGTGTCAAACTCAAGGCCCGTGGGTCATATTTGACCCACAGGGTGCTTAGATGTGGCCCATGGGGCAGTGGTGAAACCCAAATTTTTTTACTACCAGTTCTGTGGGTGTGTCTTGGTGGGTGTGGTGCGGCATGGTGGGCGTGGTGTGACGTGGTGTGGTGTGGGCGTGGCAGGAGAAGGATACTACAAAATCTCCATTCCCACCCCACCATGGGGCCAGCCAGAGGTGGTATTTGCCAGTTCTCTGAACTACTCAAAATTTCCGCTACCAGTTCTCCAAACTGCTCAAAATTTCTGCTACTGGTTCTCCAGAACCTGTCAGAACCTGCTCGATTTCACCCCTGCCATGGGGACACCCTGGAAGCAGTGAAGGACTGGCCCGCGATGCTTCTGCCAGTGAAAATGGGCTCCCAAGCTCCGTTTTCGACTGTGATGGCCTCCTGCAACCCTCTGCCAGTGAAAGCATGTGCGGTCCTCTCAAGCTCCGTTTTCACTGGCAGAGGGTTACAGGAGGCTATTGCAGCCAAAAACAGAGCTTGGGAGCCCGTTTTCACTGCCAAAGTGCTCGGGCCACCACAGCAGGGGTGAAATGCTCCCAGTTCGGATCGGATCGCCCAATCCGGTAGTGATGGCGGCAGGTGGTTCAGAGAACCAGTAGCAAAAATCCCTGCCCCCCCTCATGCCCAGCTGAGCCGCCCGATCATCAGAGGCTTTTTTTTTTTACTTTTAAAAGCATTTTTTCTACAACCTCTTCAGCCAAAAAATGCTTTTAAAAGTAAAAAAAATGCCTCTGATGATCGCGTGGCTCAGCTGGGCTCATCAGAGGCTTTTAAAAGCATTTTTTCTATAACTTCTTAAGGTTGTAGAAAAAATGCTTTTAAAAGTAAAAAAAAAGTTGGCCACGCCTACCGTCACATTACACCCCCCTCACCAAGCCACGCCCACAGAACCGGTAGTAACAAATTTTACATTTCACCACTGCACCACAGGCACCGACACGAGTGACATTACGCTGGCCATGCCCACCCAGGCCATGCCCCCATCCCCCAAAATCAAACACAACCTGATGTGGCCCTCAATGAAATCGAGTTTAACATCCCTGATCTAGATAAATGTTTCTCAAAATGTAGTCCTAGGACCCCCTGAGATCCTAGGGATCCACATAATCAAAATTAGTTTTCAATCTATGCTGAAAAATAATATTAAAATCCCATCAGACAATTATGAAAGGTGGTAGTGGATGCGTCCATTTTAATTTTGCATATGATAAATATCAATAAATATAACCCTTATAAACAAACATTCTTCTGAGGTCTTCAATTATTTTTAAAAGTGGGAAACACTGATCTAAATTATCCATGAAATTCTTTGGATGAGGCAGCTGCTAAATATCCTGTGACTGGTGCTAGATGCTTTTTCATTTGGAAGCACCATTCAAGACGTGATATTTTAAGTTTCAGGTTACCTCAATTACTTATGCCTCAAAATATGACATCATAACCTTTATACAGAAAATATATATTGACTAGAAACTTTGCATCACTCCTCACTAGGCTGTGTTCTCTTAACAAATATTATTTACTCTGTCTGAATATTTTCCATCTTAAGTGAAGCTGATTTGTTTTCACCATATATATCATACCTAGCATTAACAAGTGTTCCACAGTCTATTCTCCTCATTATACTCTGATACTATGCTGGATATACCAATGGAAATCCGTTGAGGATACACTGAATTTTATGGGTCACGTTAATTTGCTGGAGTGATATTTATTCCAGGGAGTGATGCATAAGATGGAAAGAATCCAGTGTGACTATGAAAGCACATGCAAAGTTTACGCAGCTGAAGTTTAGAATTTAGATGCAAGTTTGGTTCACTTTATATGGAATAGTTCATTTTCTGTGGAAATGAATGAGGTAATAAATACGAACACTTGGCCACACTGTTTTTCAGAAGGCAATGAGACATTTGGAAAGGAATGGGCTGTTGGCTTACAGCAGGGGTGTAAAACTCGATTTCATTGAGGGACACATCAAGGTTGTGTTTGACCTCATGGGGGCTGGGGTGGGCATGGCCATGGTGGGTGTGGCCAGCTCGACGTCACTTGTGGTGGGGGCACTTGTGGTGGACCGAGCACTCTGCCAGTGAAAATGGGCTGCTGAGTTCCATTTTCAGCTGCAACAGCTACTTGCAATCCACTGCCAGTGAAAACAGAGCTTGCCCTCCTGAGCTCCATTTTTGCTGGCAGAGGCACCGTGGGCTGGTCCTTCGCTATTTCCAGGGCGGCCCTGCAGGCCAGATCTAAGCACCCTGTGGACCAGATCCAGCCCACCGGCCTTGAGTTTGACACTCCTGGCTTACAGTGTCTGATCATTTAAATTGCAAGGCCAAAAAAAAAAAAAGAAAAAGAAACCAACCCTGGGTATAAACTTATAGAATGCTTTGCAGATAACACTATACAGGTAGTCCTTGACTTATGACTACAATTGAGCTCAAAATTTCTGTTGTTAAGTGAGACATTTGTTAAGTGAGTTTTGCCCCATTTTACAACCTTGCTTGCCACTGTTGTTAAGTGAATCGCTGCAGTTGTTTTAAGTTAGTAACATGGTTGTTAAGTAAAACTGACTTCCCCATTGACTTTGCTTGTCAAAAGATTGCAAAAGGCGATCCTATCTCTGGGACACGGCATTCGTCATAAATATGAGTCAGTTGCCAAGCATCTGAATTTTGTTCACCTGATCATGGGGATGCTGCAATGCTTGTAAGTGTGAAAAATGGTGCTAGGTCACTTTTTTCAGTGCCATTGTAACTTTGAACAATCGCTAAATGAATTGTTGTAAGTCAAGGACTACCTGTATTTTTGTATGATTTGGTTCCAAGTCATGTCTGTTTATATTAAACCATAAACTTTGTTTTTAATACAACACAATCGTGTGAATCCTAGAGGGTGATATTTTCATGGATGCCCTATTTGTGGGCTTGGGGTAGTCCAAGTCCGTTCTTTTCAGAACAACAAAAGCAGAGTTAGCTAAATGTGTATTTTCAACACTCGTTTCTGTCTCAAGAGAGAGAACCGTTGCCCTTGAAAGCATGCAGCCTGCTGAGGTAGGGAAATTAGGGAAAGCTATGGAAAGGGGGATTAGAAAAGTAAAGAAAAGAATACAAGAGCAAGAATAGAAGAAAGAAAGAAAAAGTTGATAACATGAAGACAGAAAACCCAGGTACCAACAGTTATTATTAGACAAAAAAAGGCATATTTCCTTATCTTCCACAGTAGTTTTTGGTAGGTTTTTCTTAAGTCATTCTCCCTAGGTTCCCCTAGACCCGTGATGGCGAACCTATGGCACACGTGTCACAGGTGGCACGCATAGCCATATCGATGGGCATGCAAGCTCAGCTCCGGCGGGCCTTCTGGGCCCACCAGAAGTAGAGAAATAGGCTGTTTCCTGCCTCCAGAGGACCTCGGGGGGGGGGGAGGCCCGTTTTTCTCTCTCCTCAGCCTCCAGAGCCTTTCTATGAGTCTGGGGAGGGCGAAAACAGCCTTCCTCACCCCACCCCCCTGGAGGCGCTCCGGAGGCCATAAACGGCCCATTTGCCAACTTCCAGTGGGACCGGAGCGTGGGAAGTGTGGGGGGATCATGCGTGCATGCGTGGGGAAGGGTGCGTAGAATTATGGGTGTGGGCACACGCACACACATCCTCCCCGCTCCTGGCACACGATGGCAAAAAGGGTTAGCTATCACTGCCCTGGACAAAACATCTGAATTCAATGGGTATCGCTCCTATATACTAATCTCTGCATAGCATACAACTTGTCTGGTTGAATGTGACTAATAGGCCGCTGCTTTAAATGAGGTAAACAGGAAGGTCTTGATACTGATTGGCAGGGTTTGTGAAGGGTAATGAACATTCTAGGGCAAGGGTGGGGAACTATGGCCCTTCAGCTATGGAAGTTGAAGTCCACAAGTCATAAAAGGGCCACATTTCCCTACCCCTGCTCTAGGGATTTTTTAAATCTTGTCTTTTCGAGGGAGTTTCCAACCTAGCAGCAGTCTATAGTCCTCAGCTGGCCTTTCTGAGCTTCCGGCTTGCTCAACACATAGCAGGCACGACATATCAGCACTGCAAGTGCTGATATGTCATGCCATTGTCATTATCTAGATGGTTAGGAGAATGACTACCTAAGTGTATGTCCTAGTATGTTCAGCTAAAGTATTTTCTGGGTAGATGGTTGTCTACTTCTGGGACTGGCAGAACAGGTTTGTTTTTACCTTTACCTCCTGCTCTGTAACTTCCAGTTCATTTTCTGCTCCTAGGAATCTTCTGTTGATGAGCCAAATCAGAGCAATATTTGCACAGCTTAAATGGAAAGGCTCCACTTTATTTATATGCTATGAGACATTTCTGTTGGGTCTGGATTTGGAAGATTATCGGTGAACATAAACACAAGTTGTTTTGATATTTTGAATACATGCATTATTTTCTCATTAAAAAAAATGATACATAGAAAGCATGAATTTAGACATCATTTCCAAACATTATTTTCCCCTCCCCCATAATCAATTATATTCACTGTTTTTGTTTTTGTCTTGTTCATTAAAAGTCTGAGAAAGTATAAAGAATGAAATGAGCAATAGAAAAATTTGTAGAGAAAGGTAAAAGCATCTTACAGGTCACTGAGACGTTCCTGCTGGAAATATGATATATGTAAAGAAATGTTTTAAAGTTTGATAAAAAAAATATCTTGCAAAATAATTTCAGTGAGTTTCGCATCTGTCAGAAGAATATCCAAGAAAAATAATTTCACATGAAAAGCCAGGCAAGCTGTATTCCAAGATGGAATGCAAGACAACTCGATCTAACCTTTTCTTTGGAAGAAGAATAAAGGAAATCTCTACATTCCTAAAGTCATTCTCCTAAACCTTTCAGCATAAAACTAAGTATCTGGAAAGTCCAAACCCTGCAGCCCACTTAATAATTGTATTGAACCTATGCATAAACAAACCTCACAAGAATGGTTTCACTGAAAGATATTGATATAAAATCTCTTCTTGCTTGCTGTTGTTGAGATCTGGTGCCAGGAGGCTATTTGGTGACTCACTGACGCTTGAGATCATTATGATGTTCTACTAAGTGGCGATGACAACGAAAAACATAACAAAGGAATTTCATTTTTACTCTATCATGCCATAGCAATACATGCATAGAAACACAATTGTGTTGTGGTTGCAAGGCCTAAGCCCAACTCTTAACCAGGTATAAGGTGGGCATGGCAGGGGAAGGATACTGTAAAATCTCCATTCCCTCCCCAATCCAGGGGAAGGTTACTGCAAAATCCCCATTTTCTTCAGATCAGCTGGGACTCGGGAGGCAGAGAATGGATGGGGGAGGGGCCAGTCAGAGGTGGTATTTACTGGTTCTCCGAACTACTCAAAATTTCCACTACCGGTTCTCCAGAACTGGTCAGAACCTGCTGAAACCCACCTCTGATTAGGGGTGATGTGATAGCTGTCTTCCAATATTTGAGGGGCTGTCACAAAGAAGAGAGGGTTGACCTATTCTCCAAAGTACTTGAGGACAGGATAAGAAGTAATGGATGGAAACATATCAAGAAGAGATTCAGTCTAGAACTAAGGAGAAGTTTCCTGATGGTAAGAAATATTAATCAGTGAAATGGTTTGCCTCGTGCAATTGTGAGTGCTCTATCACTGAAGGTTTTTAAGAAGAGATTGGACAGCCTGTCTGGAATGGTATAGGATGTCCTGCTTGAGCAGGGGGTTGGGCTAGAAGACCTCAAAGATCCCTTCCAACTCTGTTATTCTGTTACTCTATTCCATTGTTATTATTAAATCTAGGTTTTATTCTGGGAGACAAATCATACAGCTAAGTAACAAATCAGAACAAAATCAAGTCAGATCACTTATGTTCCATTTTACAGGTGACTTCGTATTTTGTTCATCTGTTTTTTTTTTTAAAGGACAAAATCAATCCATTTTAGTGTAATTATTCCATTTGTCAGTTGCACAAGTTGATTAAATAAATATTCCTTGAGTTTAGATTTGGAATGCAATGAAAATTCAGATCAGAGAGGTTTATGAACTGTTTGATAAAAGAGTCCTAATTTTAAAACATGTAAACAGCACATACCTTTAATTCTGGCTTCCTGATGGCTCAAATGTGATCCATTCGACTTCCATCCCTTTTTCTGACTTTCTGAGAACTGAGAAACCCTCAAGGATGGTAGAACTCCTGCTTTACATACAAAAGGTAGTCATTTCAGCCCTTGGTGTCTCCAGGAGGTAAAGCTTCCTACCAGAATCCCTGGAGGATTGCTGGCACTCCAAACGGAAAATATGGGACCAAGCCAGAGGTGTCAAACTCAAGGCCCAGGACCCAGATCCGGCCCGTGGTGTCTTAGATCTGGCCTGCGAGGCCACCCTGGAAATAGTTAAGGATCGGCCTGCAGTGGCTTTGCCAGCAAAAATGGGCTTCTGAAAGGGCTGCATGCAGCCCTCCCAAGCTCTGTTTCGCTGGCAGAGGGTTGCACGAGGCCATCACAGCTGGAGCTCAGGAGCCCATTTTTGCTGGCAGAGCACTCGGGCTGCCACAGGTGCCCCCGACATGAGTGATGTCAAGTTGGCCACACTCATCCCAGCCCCCCAAGGTCAAACACAACCCTGATACGACCCTCAATGAAAGCAAAGCAATTGCCCAATTCAAGGGATGCAGTTTCCTCTATTCATAAACCACAAAGGGAGACAAATATATTTCAGGATTATTGTTAGATACAGACCTCCCAAAATTGGGGTAGAGAAGAAAATACAAAAACGGTTATGGATGTGACACTAAGTATATTTTCTGCTGAGTAAATCATCTGCATGAATGCATTTAATATTGGACATGCACAGATCTGAAAAAAGCAACTATATACGGACAATTTTTTTCTACAGCTCATTGATGATTTACATAAGTATAAGAGCAGATCACAGTCAGATTTCCATTGAGCCAGAAATGCGATTTCTCTCTCCCTCACAATCACTGGGTTGTTGTTGTGAGGTTAAAGTAAGGAGAAACTCTCAGACTCGATATATCCTAGAAGAATCTATATATAATTTTCATTCATTACTTGATTGAAATCCATTGTTACTTGTGTTGAGTACAGACAGTTTTTCATTTTAAATGGAACTCAGGGAATGGACAAATTCTCTTACTTTGTCAGATGAGATTGACAGATAAACCATGCTGTTTAAATACTAAATCTTGGTGTATTGCCTTTAGAAAACAGAGGGATTTAGGAGAACAGTTAATTTGACTTCCTGATTTATATACTCCTTAAGAAATAGAAAGTTATGGACTTCCTTGGGTACCTTTATCTGTTCTTGCACCAGCACTAAATTATTTTCTTTACAATCATTTAATTAAACTCTCTGTTTTTCATCAGCATTACTAAAGCTAGATCAGGTTAAAATCTTAGTGTGGTACATAGTAGATTGTTTCCTTTCAGTTTACAAAGCCAATAGATTCCCAGAAGAGAAGTCGGAATTGATCCTCCTCATCACCATAAGAGACATCTTACTATATCTCAAAGCAGACGGTCATATTCCATTGCCTTTATTCTCTCTTATCAGCAGTCTGGGCTTTATATTGCAATGCAGTGTAAGCTGGATTTGAGTTGAGAAAAGGATACAAATCAAAACCCCAAGGGGCCTTTCTCCATCGCTGCTCTTCGCCCACCCAAGGTGTCTATGAACTCTGTTCATAGTCACCTTCAGTCTTCTCTCCAGATTTTACACTCTGTGAGGCCTCTTTTGAAAAGTATCAAGATAAGGAGGAAAATACTACTTTAAAAGCGGTAGGGTCATTCGATTTTTTTAATATTTTTTTTTTTTTGCAACACAGGCTGAAACTGCAAATGGCCTTCCCCTTATCAAACTTCTTCTTCATTCACGAAGGCATATTTCTGATTTGAGAGGATCAGGTAAAAAAAGTACCTCCACATGTCCATGTTTAGCTCACATAAATTCTTGGGTAGAACCACATGGGTGCTGGTTCTTAAAACACATTCATGGTTTCATGTAGTTTATGTAGAATATTCTGAACTGTCATAATTCATTGTTGCTGAAAACATAACATAACCTCAGATCAAGGGTGGGCTTCAAAAATATTAGCAAGGGGTTCTCTGCCCGGTTGCTGGGTGGCCATGGCCATGGTGGGCATGGCCTAGTCAGCCTCCTGCACCATGGCAGGAGGGGGGGTTGCCCTCCCCGGGCTCTGGAGGCTTTCTTTGAGCCTCCGGGAAGGTGAAAACGGCCTCCCCAGGCTCTGAAGGCCTTTCCTGAACTTCTTGTAGGCCCATTTTTTGCCCTCCCCAAGCCTCTGTGCATGCTCTTACCTGCATCCAAAACGGGCCGCATGGGGACTTTTGGGAGGGGTAGGCGGGGCGGGGCCATCCAGGAGTGGCATTTGGGGGTTCTCTAAACTGCACAGAACCTTAATTAGAGGTTCTCCCGAACCCCTGCAAACCCCCAGCAGCCCACCCCTGCCTCGGATACACTAAACAATATGTTGTGTTAGATTAACATTTCTCCTAATTCTTTAGATAAAAGTCACTGTCTGTACGAATAGGTTATTCCTCATTACATACAATAGATTGCACAACTTTCTTCAGGCCACTGGTTTCATTTTTCTTTCAGAGGTCTGATCCCCAAAACTCCTAGGAGCAGTGGCTGGTGCATGGGTACCACATACATTAGGCAACAATCAATTCCAACTTTTATTTTGCCTTCCTGATTATTATTATTATTATTATTATTATTATTATTATTATTATTATTATTATTATTATTATTATTTACAATGGAATGAATGTGGATCAACAGACATACCTCATTAAGCAAAGTCAATCTACTTTCTTCTCTATGTTCCCCTCATGTCCATCTATGGAAAGCTTTATTTTGGGATTTCCCATCAGAAGACAGGATAATGTGTTTACCTGGTGCAAGTGATGGCAATGCTGTTTTATTTCTCTTTAGTAGGTAGCTGTTTTTGATTTGCTACACAATTCCAGTGATGCCATTTGATTACAAGTTAATTCACTGGCTCCAAATTTGATAATATGTCCACATCTATATAAATGTTCAAGTAAGTTCCTGCCTAAGGTTCTCTTACTAGCTCCTTCCTTCCTTCCTTCCTTCCTTCCTTCCTTCCTTCCTTCCTTCCTTCCTTCCTTCCTTCCTTCCTCCTTCCCTCCCTCCCTTCCAACTTCATATAGCCGGGCTGGCTTGATCCCATCCTCTCAGTTTTAATTGAATTCAGTTTTAATTGGGTTGTTTTAAATCTTGGGCCGAAATTATTTAATTGTTTTTTAAACTGTTTTTAAATTTTATATGCAATGTTTTATCTCAGCTGTACACCACCCTGAATCCCGCAGGAGAAGGGCGGTATAGAAATAAAATAAAATAAAATAAAATAAAATAAAATAAAATAAAATAAAATAAATTAAATTAAATTAAATAAATTAAATTAAAAAATTAAATTAAATTAAATTAAATTAAATTAAAAAATTAAATTAAATTAAATTAAATAATTAAATTAAATTAAATTAAATTAAATTAAATTAAATTAAATTAAATTAAATTAAATTAAATTAAATTAAATTAAATTATTAAATTATATAGGACAATATTTTGTCCATGTCTGGAAAACCAGTACTGAGAACAATGTTCTCTGAAGAACTAATCCACCAGTGGTAGGCCTAAGTAAATAGTTAGGAAGAAAACAGATTATAAGTTTATTGTCGTACTCAAGTGTATGAGGAAAGATTAGAGTTAATTGTCCCCCCTTTTAAGCAGAGACATTCAGCAAACAAGGACAGTCAATAGGTGAAGCATATAGTCTATTTCACAATCACTTTGATGAAGTTAATAGGGCTTCCATTGGTGTACAATATGTCAGTCAGATTTAGTCCCAGACTGTTTCAGACTGATAACAAAGAAGAAAACTTTGGGACTATTAATACTCCTACATGTCCCCGAGCCATTTAATACTCTTGATTTAAAGGAATTTTCTATTTTCTTTCCATAATGTTTGCTCTTGTGGGTTGAGAGCATCAATCCTTGGGCTATACCACTGCCCAGACTTCTACCCAGATTACTGTAATTCTACTTTATTATAGAAAGGTCTAATAATAGAATCTTGTAAACCTTGCAAAGAATCAGAGCATAGTGCTCTTTCTCACTTTCAGGGCTAAATTTATGTTTACCTAATGATTGTTGAATACCTTCTTCAAGGTTATCTCCATATTTCATTACAATGTTGGACTGGAACAGGACATCCAGTAAAGCTTCTCTTGGAATGGCTGGCTCCTTCTTTTCTTCTTCTTGCATGTTCACCTTTGAGTAGGTTAAACTGGACATCCTTACAACCCAAGGCCTCTTTAGCATGTCCTGAAGGTGTTAAAATATAATAACATGCAAGTGTGAAAGAAAAGAGCAACTTGCTTCTAGGTGGTGTTCCATAGGTACTCACCAAAACCAAACAAAAGGCTTGTAAGTTGAATTCAGTGACACAAATGTAATATTTTGCACCTTTATTCTTGGTGAACAAGCAACCTGAGGTAGGTCTTTGTGCATGTGTCCATGCACAATTTTTTGAGCGATTCAAACAAAATCAGCATACACATCCCAGCCCTGTATAAAAATACTTACATGTTTCTAACTCTTGGCTTTTTAAATTTTTGAATAAACGTTGGTACTCTCAACACCAGTTCTTCATACAGTGTTACATTTGAGTCCAAATATATGAACCTGAATATTGAATATTTCTGCACATGTTGAAGGTATCAGTTTCATGTTCTTTGATAACTTAATGGAATCAAATACATTGGAGTGAAAAAGAGAAGATGATTTTTAAAAACAATCTATATATATAAAGACAGAGTGGGAGGGGTTTGCAACCATTAGTGGAAGCATTTTCATAAACATAATTAAGGCTAACATAATTTAATTAAACATGAATATTTTCATGGATTTGCTGTTGAGTTTATTTATGTAATTTTTAAACAAATTAAAATAAGCTTCATAGGCCAGAAGATACCTTTCATGCTCATTATTGCATTAGTGTGTGAGATTCATAGTTATCATGCATTGTTACCATCAAAATTTACAACTGGTTTTATGACTACATCATGCTGTAAATCAGAAGGATTTGCAAACATCCATATTATAGCACTGCGTTCTGACCATGTATTGCAGTTAATTGACAGCAAGCATTTTCTCTTTAAATGTCCTTTTTTTCCCCTGTTGGGATTTAAGCTTGTAATTTATAAGGCAAAAACATTGCCTGTATTTTCTTAAATATATAGTTGCTCTTTTCTGTAATATAAATGGAATAAACTTTTATGTGACTATTAAGACATTCAGTATATTCAGCTGAATCAGGGCTTGAAAATAAGAAGTCTGGCATGTAGACAAACCAAAATTCTGAAGGCACCAGTGTATTATAGCAGTCATGAAAACCACATCAAGATCCTCCATGATACTTTATTCCATGTGGTGACCACAATATATTTAACAAGGATAAGAAATATGCAGCTTTCAGATTTATTAAACTCTAGCTTCTAGATCACCCTGGCCTAAATAATGCAAGATGGAAGTGTCATCAATTAACATCTGAGTTGCCACACGTTGCCATTCCCATTTTAATACAACTTCACATTACCTAGATAACCTGTTACTATGTGAGCACCTTCTACAAGAATGGACCTTCATCGGGTTCATCAAAGGTTGATGCTTATTATTTCCAGATGCTTATTGGAGTTTAGAAGTCTCTGTGCCCATAGATGAACTTAGTCTTGGTAAATCTAGAAAGGATCTGAGGAATTTGAAAGCTGGGAGTCAGTATTCCCACAGCTAGTTTATATTCTCTCCAGACAAAATAGGTTTAAATTGTGCTTCTGAATTATGGGCCTCCTCTGTAAATTACAGAACATTAGGCTCCTTAATCTTGGGAGGAAGGACAGGATCAAAAATGCATCTCTCTTTTTTTGGTTGTTTATTTCTATTGATGAAATTTCAGGCATGCCAACCAATTGTCCCACGTGAAGTAGTTGGCTTCTTTTAAGTCTTTTTTTCTTTTACAGTTTTTATGTACAAGAAGAATTTTCTTTACAAGGTAGAGCTTTGTCAGTGCATTATGAGAATGGGTCTTGTCCACTTTACATTTTACAGGTTGCAAAAGGTAAATGGGTGAACTTGCTTTCTTCTTTGTGTATTGAAGATAAACTTCCATTGAACAGGCAACCTTTGGATCAACTTTGGAGGCCATATCCAAGATTTTGGGGCATGGCACATGTGGCCCTGAAGCCATATGCTGTGTACAACTGAAATTATGGTATGTCAGAAAGGATGCACCTTACATGTTCACCTGTGATAGACTTATCACATTCCCCTACTGTATAAGGATCACACTGTTTTACACCAGTCATTACAAAATTGCAGAGCCTGTTATAGGGAACTAATTTTGCATAGTGTAATTTTGGAAAATCTAACTTGGTGCTTTATAGGATGCTAGGTTGCTATAAAGACATAGTCCGCTAATTCAAATAGACCCTGAAAGAGTCCACACAGATGTTTCCGGGCTATTGGGAAATCCCCATGAATCCATGAAAATACCGGTAGACGCCACACACACAGTTTCACTGTCAGATTTAGAAATACATCTGACGAGGCTACACAGGCCTGCTGCAAGCCCATCCGTGGGGCCTTAAACCCTTGTGGAGGAAGTACAATTTGACCCATAGTGTATGACATAATCTGTTTAAACTTTGGAATTACAAACAGGTTCTGATGCTTCGTGGAGAGCCCCTGCATACTGCCTGTTCATTCTTGTAATCTCTCAAGAGGAAAAACATGAAAAAGGACAAGTCTTTTGCACAAAAATAAGACTAAGACACATTACATCTTGTATTAACCATTGATTGACCTTCTTGAGTCCCATTTGGGTGAGATTTTGACAGAGATTTATATAATGTAGAGATGTATCTATCAGATGCTACTGCACTGGATTTAACTCCATAGTTCTACTAAATCTGGATAAGCATGCTGTGTGTGTGACTTGCAAGAGAAATGTCACTGAGTTAAGGAGAAGCCGACAAGGTGTGACAAGGGTATAGGTGTACTGTTAGTGCCTCCTTAATGCAAGTATTTTCCTGGTATTGCATGACTGTTATGCAGGTTCAGTAAAACATACCAAAACATAGTTTTAGTATGAATGCCCCTGTTCCTCCTAAAGTACCTTTTCTGCTGAAGTTCTTCCCATTCCTAGTATTTGAATAAATTAGTTACTTCCTGGGTGAAGTTAAATAATATTGATCCATTTTGGCTGCATCAACTCTAGTAATACCTTCTGCATGTATTCAGTAATGAGGAACGTTATAATATACTTCAGAATGAACCCTGCTACGAAGCATTTGTCTGCAGAAACACAACATCACATTTGGGAACTGGATAATAGCTGAAGCTTAACAGATTTGATACTGATAGATAAGCAGTCTGCTGCAGACAAGAGAGAAGCCATATATACAAAGATGATCTGCCAGATGCAGAGCACATCAAGTAAGCCATATATCAGCCCCAGGTTTAAAACTTAAGCCTTTTCCTTCCATCTTTTCTAACTCTTGACTCTTTTTTTCCCCAGGCTTGAAAGCAGAGGGCATAGGCATGTTTATATGATGGTATTATCGAGTTTTATCAGTCTGAGAGGTCCTGGACATTTTTATGGGTCTGGAGAGCATTTTGCTCCTCCTTTTATTTCCATTTCTTCAACAGTGATGGATATGGATAAGATTATCCATATCTCTCTTTCCTTCCCCATTTATGCCTGGGGATGTCAGGCACTGATATGGATAGATTTTTTTTTTTTTAATCCTTGGCTGAAGATGAAGAGCTCCTTTGTGGACCTTCTCTCCCCTCTTTTCTTCAGATACCAGGGGAGAATCCATCTCTTGCTCTTCTTTGTCAAGAACTGTCTCATTCCAGGAGTCGTTTAGCTCTGTCCTCTAACTTCAGGTTGAGACAATTTCTGGGTCTCTTTCAGTGGTCATGAAACTATCTCTTCCCCTACCATCAAACAAAATGAAATTCAATGGTGAAAAAAGTAAGGTTCTACATTTAGGCAAGAAAAACAAAATGCACAGTTACAGTATATGTGGTACCTCGCTCAATAGTAGTAACTGTGAGAGGGATCTTGGAGTCCTAGTGGACAACCATTTAAATATGAGCTAGCGGTGTGTAGCAGCTGCCAAAAAAGCCAACACAGTTCTAGGCTGCATAAACAAAGGGACAGAATCAAGATCACCTGAAGTGTTAATACCACTTTATAATGACTTGCTAAGGCCACACTTGGAATATTGCATCCAGTTTTGGTCACCATGATATAAAAAAGATGTGGAGACTCTAGAAAGAGTGCAGAGAAGAGCAACAAAGATTATTAGGGGACTGGAGGCTAAAACATATGAAGAACGGTTGCAGAAACTGGGTATGTCTAATTTAATAAAAAAAAAGGACTAGGGGAGACATGATAGCAGTATATCAGGGGCTGCCACAAAGAAGAGTGAGTCAAGCTATCCTCCAAAGCACCTGAGGGTAGGACAAGAAGCAATGGGTGGAAACTAATCAAGGAGAGAAGCAACTTAGAACTAAGGAGAAATTTCCTGACAGTTAGAACAATTGATAAGTGGAACAACTTGCCTGCAGAAGTTGTGAATGCTCCAACACTGGAAGTTTTTAAGAAGATGTTGGATAACCATTTGTCTGAAGTAGTGTAGGGTTTCCTGCCTAAGCAGGGGGTTGGACTAGAAGATCTCCAAGGTCCCTTCCAACTCTGTTATTCTATTCTATTCTATTCTATTCTATTCTATTCTATTCTATTCTATTCTATTCTATTCTATTCTATTCTATTCTATTCTATTCTAACCAGGTCCCTTCCCATTCAGTTCAGATCTCCTGGCAGGTATTGGTGCAGGTCCTTCTGGCATGTGAGCTGGTTTTGACTTGTCAGGATATTGTACATGGAACTATTGAAGGAAGTGAACAATGTGGATCCATTCTGCTCTTTCCCATGAAATGAAAATATTGAAAAATAGTAAAAAACCCTGCAAACTGTAATGGTACTAATTGATTTTTTTTTTCAAAAAATAGGAATGTGGTTTACTTATAGAATGACTGTACAGCATGATAAATATGTATGTAAAGGCAGTGTCTGTGAAGGCTATTTTGCTTTCTTATATAAAGGAAAAAGAAGAATGAATGCCCAAAAAAAATACAGGGTTGTTTGTTTGCTACACATACGTGAGAATATATTTGGCAGAATTCTGTTTGAAAGGGTGGAACAAATGACACGTGAACAACATTTTTCAGAAATGCAGGTGGATTTATGATGGATGGGAGGTGTACAGATCTGATTTTTGCTCTTGGCTGCTCAGAGAGAAATATATACCTGCAAGAAAGAAAAGTTATTGTAAGTTTAGTTAGAAAAGGTTTATTTAGAAAATGAATACATTTGAATTCTGGAATATTGGATGCAAATATGAGTTGGTTACCAACTACAGTAAAAACAATGTATGAGGAATATAGAACATTTGTGAGAATATTTCCAATGCTCAGTTAATGTTTCATCGTTGAGATGAAAGTGAGACAAGGATATGAAATATGACCTTGGTTATCTGTATAGACAAAAATAAAAAGAATGCTTGTGGTGATGTTAAAGGTGTGTTGAGCAGGGACATAAGTGGGCATGTATTTGTATAAAGACAATGTTGTACTGTTGGTTGAGAACCCAAGATATTTGCAATAAATGTTAGATTAGATTCAATGAAGAAATGAAAGGTATGATGTGGAAGATTGCTTCTTCTGTTTAACAAGGAAAAATAGAATTTATAAATAAATTGCAAAAACTAGATGAATGTCTATCCCTTGATAAAATAATTATGAAAGGAAGAAGGGATGGAGAAAATTTAAGTCACCCAATGCCAGCACGTGGACTGTTGCAAGGAATGAATATCTGAAGAAGGAAATTAAAACATTTGTTTATAAAAGGATGCTTTTTCTCTCTCATATGGAAGAATTGGACATGTCAGTGAAAATATAAAAGCAAGCTGAACATATTTGGAATAGTTTGTGTAAAAAGGGTATTAGTCAAGCAAGAAAAGTACAGCCAAGAATGGATGCAAATGAACGACCGATATGAAAGAAGCACACTGAAATGTTTTTGATCATACCGAAAAAGAAATGAATGAGGATTGCATTGCAAAACGAATACAGGATGTAAAACTGAATAAGTTGACAGGAATGAGAAGATGATAAAGTTGTGATTGGAGGGAATTGATGAGATCCTAAAGAGAAGAGGTAATAACTCTAACAGATGTGATGGAGGCTTTGATGGTTTGCAAGCATAAAACGTTACGGATAGTTACAGTGAGTAGTGTTGGTATAAACTACATTTAGCTATATTTTCCATCTCTCTCTCCCCACCCCCACCCCAATTTCATGTCTTTAACTTGTTTTGTTCTTTTTTTCCTGCACTTTTGTTGTTCTTTTCTGCATCCTGCATAGCATGGCTTATCCCGAAAAGAACAATACGATAGAATGTATGCATACAGTACATGAAGCTAAGGGCAACTTTGAACTCGGCACCAACAGAACAACTGCAGAAATAATTCTCTTACTCACTGCTCTGGCAGCTGAAGTAGCAGCAGTAGCGCAAGTAAGGAGTTATTCAACTCTGAGCATTATTCTTACAGGATGGGTTGTAAATATTCTGTTAAAACAACATATACGCAATTGAGCTGCTTCTGCCCAATTAAAGTCACAAACTGCACCAGGATTTATTTATTCAGTAAAGACAACAGTCCCTTGGATCTCCTTTCTGCATCTTTGCTGGTTTTCAGTGTGGCATCGTCTTTTTTTTTTCTGCTCCCCATCCCTAATTTGAACAAACTACTCTGGGCATCAGCCGTGAATGGGGGCTGCCCCCTCCCCAGCTCACGTTATAAATTCATGAAATGAGTGTTTCATAATAGAGAAATGGAGAGAAGCCTTTATTTATTGCAGCTCCAGCAGATGCTGCAATAATGAACATGAGTCTTTTACATTGTCCTCATTCACATCGTTCATGCTCAATTTTATTATGAGTTGTGTAATGTAATGTAATGCAATGTAATGTTCAGCTTCTCTGTGACACAATCAAAACACACATTTCTCATATGCATGTGTCTTTTCTTGGGAGGATGGTGGGTAATTGAAAACACTTTATCAGTTTGGAAGTTAATGGCATAGGAGAAAGAGATTTAGGTACACAATTCCTATTGATAATGGGAGTTTCACAGCTGCTGAAAACATGCTGCTAAATGTTGACTAAAGATAAGCGCAAGAATATATTTGTGTGCCATGAACTTCACATAGCATTCACCTGTTCTCCAAGCAAGTATGCAAAACAAACATTTCACTCTGCCATGGGCAATAGTTATACCAGCTGTAATTTATATGGGTGTTGTGGCCCATCAGCGGCCTGTGCAGATTGTAGCTGATTCTGACAACGAGGAGACTGGTGTGGTGCTGTGCCAGAAGCCTGTGCAGCTGGCACTCGAGTCGGACAATGAGGAGGCTGGAGAAGATGTGGTGCCAGAGGCAGGGACTCAGCCAGGGCCTTCAGAACCTCCAGAAGCTCCTTTAAGTGAAGAGGACGAAGAGGAGGAGCCTCTTCTTGATGCAAGGGCGCGCAGAGCTGCCAAAAGGCAGGAGTGGCTGCTCAGGAGGAGGTCTCCTTGAGAGTAAGTCTTGGGGCTAATTAGCCACTCCCTTAGCCTATTTAAGGAGGAACGCCAACTGAAGTGATTTGTAGGGAACAACTTTAGTTCACTCTCCTTCGCGTCTGGATTCTCTGCAAATTGCTTCTGGGCTTTCTGCCAACCATAGTAAGATTGTGATTACTTTATCTTTGGTTTCTTGTAGGCTGCTAAGAAAGTTTATTAACAGCCTTTGTTTGAGAAAGACTGAGTTATTTTAGTAAATTAAGTTTTGTACAGACTTTGTGTGTGCTGCGTTCTTTGGGGTCCATAGCTGGGGCAGAACAATGGGAGAGAAAATACAGAGTCTAAATGAGCACCTCTGTTTATATTTGGGAGGCAAGGATCCTTAGTGGCGAGGCACCCTTCTGTACAGGCCATTGCTAAAGGAAATCCAAGCTAGTTCCTGTTTATATTAAGAGCCGTGGGGGCATAGTGGTTAGAATATAGTATTGCAGGCTAATTCTGCTGCCTGCCAGCAGTTCGATTCTCATGGGCTCCAGGTTGACTCAGCCTTCCATCCTTCCAAGGCTGGACCCAGATTGTTGGGGGCAATATGCTGACTCTGTAAACCATTTAGAGAGGGCTGTAAATCATGATGAAGTGGTATATAAGTCTAAATGCTATTGCTATTGCTATATACTTGTGCATCCATTAGATCAAATGGAATTACATATGAACACGTGCACAGATATTGATGCCAGATGATCACATATGCAGAACTGTGCCCTGAAGAATTGTTAGCCTGAAGTACAGGCTGGTGATGATTAGAACCACATTTCAAGGGGACAGTGGATATTGTGTTCCTTGAACCACCGCACTGTAATATTCCCACCCACAATTTTAGGGGGGAAACCCCCTTTTGATACTGGGAGGTGAGATGTAGTGACATTCTGCCAATTTATTCAGATTAAAACGATTCAGATGTATTAGTAGAGAAAACAATAAAGCCTTACTGGGTATTGTTTCCACCTTTGCAATTAGGCCTTCTAACATCCAAAGAAAGTACATGACATGTTTAATCTTGACTTCTAAAACTGTTCAAAGGATCTCAAGGAAGGGATTTAGGCAGAGCACTGCAAGATTTAAAGCAAGGCTAGTTCCCAATTCCATTTTAGAGAACAGTAAGATGCTAAACTCTTCTTATTATAAGGACTTGTGCACTCAGTGATTAAAATGGAAAAGAAATACAGACAAGTTTTTATTTGGACCCTTAAAATAATGGAGCTTACCCTCCTTTAGTCAAAAGTCCAGACAGACCCCTTAGCAGGGCTACAGCTCAAATTTCTTCCGTCTTACAACATTGATAAAATGAGGCACAGATTTTCATAGGGAGGGAGAGACACAGAGGGCCCCATTCACAAGGGTCTGGGAGTGTCTTTATGTCAAGCAAGCCAGGCCAAAGGGGTCATAGCAAAGGCACAGATGCACTCAGAAAAATACACTGCTATTGTATAAAGCAAAGTACCATATGACCAGGCTCAAATTTCACTCCTAGGTTCTAAAGGATGCCTCCCAACTGTATTGACCAAGTGCACCAAACAGGCACAACTTCAGGTCTACTATACAGTATTGTATAGTCCTTCTTCTTCTTCTTCTTCTTCTTCTTCTTCTTCTTCTTCTTCTTCTTCTTCTTCTTCTTCTTCTTCTTCTTCTTCTTCTTCTTCTTCTTCTTCTTCTTCTTCTTCTTCTTCTTTTTCTTCTTCTTCCTCTTCTTCTTCTTCTTCCTCTTCCTCTTCCTCCTCTTCTTCTTCTCCTCCTCCTCCTCCTTCCTCTCTTCCTCTTCCTCCTCCTCCTCCTCCTCCTTCCTCTCTTCCTCTTCCCCTTGCCCTCCTCTTCCTCCCTTTGCTCTCCGCCTTCCTCCCCTTCCCATACATTCTAACTGAGGAGGAAATCCCATTCTTTTGTTTGTTCTTGCACGAGAAAGCATTTATATATTCTTGCTGAAAGGAATTCATCTCACTGCTTCTATTTTTCCCCTCCTCTGTTGGAGGAGGATGAAAATTTATACCTTCTAGCTGAGACTGAAGTGGTTTAATTCATGCATTTCATTTTTATTCTGACTTCTGCTTGCATGGGAAGCATTCATGAATTCCAGATAAGATTGAATTGGTAGAATTGATCAACAGCTGCCTACAAATCTACTAATGATGTAACTCAACACTCAGAAAAAGATAACATATTTACAAAATATGTGCTCAGAAGTTATCCTTGTAAGCCAAGGTGCAGTCTGGTGTCCTCCAGTGTTTTCTTTTCTTTCTTTTTTTTTAAACAACTCCCACAATTCATTAATTGTGCTAGAGGGAGTCAGAGGCCCAGATATCTGGAAAGCACAGGTTGCATAAGTGTCATGTAGATCCTTTTTTGACTCTTCCATTAGGAGAATTTATAAAATGATACTGCATCATCTGCCTGTCATTTCCTGTGCCCTTTGCTTCATAATCAGGGCTGCTCCCAGGATGACAATGTTCTTTCACAGGCTTAGAGACTGGGCTAAGTCCAACTGCTCCTGCAGTCTGCATGTTATTTTGTTATGCGTGCGCATAGCGTTTCTCCAGGGTATATGGGATGGCATATATAGGGATTTCACATGATGTAATTTGAAGCCCTTTGGAGAACAGGCTGGGCCCCAAGGTAATGAAATCGGCATTGGATTAAAGTTTGAACTCCCGCTTACCCTAATGACTTGTCACAAAGAAACCTGTCATGCATTTTTGAGAAATGCGATTCTTTGCTTTCTAGAAATGGAAAACAAATTCTGGAAAGCCCCAAGAACTCTGATGACATCATGATAGCCAGGATTTCTTCTGGAGGTTATCTGTGGCACACTTATTGACCTGCTCTTATGTATGCTGCTAATGGGTTATCCACCCTGGCATCTGAGTAGGGTGGCAACTCACATGAGATCAGGTGCACAATTATAATTAGCTGCAAAATAAAAGATATATTTGTTATATGTGTCACTAATAAAGTGCAAAAAAAAAGATATCATTTTTATTGCTCTGGCTCATTGAAGTTGAAAAGCATCAGATATGAAAATAAATTACCAATACTTGGATTGAAGAAAAAGCACGCACAGCATCATCAAAATCATAGCCACTAAGTCAATGTCAGAGCTGCCATCATATGCTTGAGCTTCACATTCGCTAGCTGACAGCCTGCCATGAACTATGCGGGGAGGCAGCCAGACAGGAGGGGGGAAGGCTACCAACTCATCCTACCTTCCAGAGACACCATCTCAAGGACAAAGGCTGGGAATGGAATGCAATGGCTCACCAACCAGCCCACCATTGAAGAGACTGTTCCCAAAACAATTTATTCAAACATAATTGAACAATAATGGGAGGAGATGAACTGGATGGGGAAAGTTAACAGGGAAATTTTGGCATGCAAACTTCAGTTCTGGCTTTGCTATACTGCAATCCATTTGGCTTTTTGTAAAAGTATATGTTTCACGACAAATGGAATCGAGGTCTTTCTTGGCTGAAGGACCAAGTTGGGGCAGGTCTGACAATCATGACAAATTTCAATTTGTTCTTAGAGAAATTCCTGGAATCCAGTGATGATACCAGCTTGCCAGTTTGGTCTCAAGTGAGATTCAAGGTGCTGGTTGCCACCTAAAAACCCCTATATGATGTTGTGTCTGCCTATTTGCCATTGCATCTGCCCAGCCAGTTCAATCTAGCAGGGTTGGCACACTCCGGGCTCCATTGATTAAACAGTGCCATTTATTGAGACCCCGAAGTATGCCTTCTCTGCAACTGTGGTTGCCCTTTCGAATGAACCTCTTCTTGAAATTTATTGTTCCCATCCTACTGCTAGACCCTACTGCAGAGGTAGGCAACTATGGCCCCTTTATAACCTGTGGACTTCAACTCTCAGAATTCCTGAGCTGGCTGGCTCAGGAATTGTGGGATTTGAAGTCCACAGGTCATAAAGGGGCCATAGTTGCCCACCTCTACCCTACTGGCTTCTCTCTCAGGCTTTTGGCATGGATGAGTGACACCCTTTTCTTTTTTCTTTCTTCAGGTTGGAATCCTTTGCCATCGTTATACTGTCTTGTGCTGGTTTTTACTGGCTTTCTTGTTGTTTGTATTGATTTCTATTCTTACATTTTTAATAATAGTAAACAGCACATATATTTTATAAATTATTATTGTGAAGTTAGCTTTGCTCAGTGATTACATGTCTATTTCCCTCCTTATTTATTTTGATAATTTAATTGAACTAATGTTTTGGGAATTTTGCATGCCGATTATTTTTACGAACCAAATATATTAGAAGCTCTCCATAGATTTTTTACATGTTTATATAATTTTATATTTATAATTAATTTTAATCTGGATGTCCCCTTCTACCAGTTCACAACTAAGAAAAATGCATTGCAATTAAGTCTGGATATAAACAGTTAATATGAGTATCTCTGTATCTTTGGATACATTGCTGTCAAACAAGGTATAAACTCTCCTCTGAAATTCCATAATGCACTAGCAGCTCTTCAGAATTACTTTGGATAATACTATCAGGTTCCAAATATAATGTAGCCATGGTAATATCACATTCTTGATCAAAATGATCAGAGCAGTGCTATGATGGAAAGTAAATTTGTTGAAACAGAAAGTAGGAAAGAATACATTATTCTTACATTGATAGTCATGACATACAGTCGTGCTAGATTTTAGATAACCTGAATGTTATATCTTAGATTATTTGATTATCAAACCAATCAGAGAGAAGACAATTCGGGTTGTAATACTAAAATGTACCCAAGACTTAATGTGAGACACATCACTGAAGTGAGAACAATTATACTGCTACCACATTTAACGTATACAGTATATAAAGGGGGGAGGGGGATTGCTAAGAAAATACAACATGTTAACGTTATGAGGAAATGCCTCAAAAATGAGGAGATGGATTTTTAAAAAAGATGATCATATTTTCCAAAACGCTTGGAAGTTATTCAAAGCTGTAGTAATAGAAGCTTGGCCAGAATGCAAACCACATATCAGGAATTGTATTGCTAAATCCAAGAGGATGTCACTGTAGTTAATAAGCGAAGTAAGGAAGTTATTAGAGTAAAATGGCTTCTTTCAGAGTCCTAACCAAATGTGGAACATTAATACAACAATGAAGAATGCTTTCAGTACAGGAAGGGAGGCATTTGTACTATTGGACAATAAAGGAGTAGGATGCGCTTTAAAGAAGGAAAACAAGAATACAGTAGAGAAAATTAAAATGATTAATCACCAGAGTACTGTGGATTGCTTTAAAAACTAAGATGTGATAAAATGGGATTAATATATAATTCATTCCCTAGTGTTACTTCCGTACCCACCATAACACCATGTTACACTGCAGCCAATTTAGTAAAGCACCCATTGTAAGGCCAATCTTTTAAAACAGAATCCTAGGTTGATCTAGAAAATCATGAAACTTGTAGGAGGGTTAGTTGCAATGGTGGGTTTCAAAATTTTTTACTACGGGTTCTGTGGGTGTGGCTTGGTGGGTGTGACAGGGGAAGGATACTGTAAAGTCTCCATTCCCTCCCCACTCCAGGGGAAGGTTACTACAAAATCTCCATTTCCTACTGATCAGCTGGGACTCAGGAGGCAGAGAATAGATTTGGGCGGGGCCAGTCAAAGGTGGTATTTGCTGGTTCTCTGAACTTCTCAAAATGTCCGCTACCAGTTCTCCAGAACTGGTCAGAATCTGCTGAAACCCACCTCTGGTTAGTTGTATATAATTTCCAAGTAAAAGAGTGCAAATAAATGTGGAAGATAAAATGAGAAAATGCAAAGAAGTACAACTTGGATGGTTACAAGACGTTTCCAAGATTTATGATTTGCAAAGATAAATCCTGTCTTGCTAAACCACTGAGGAGTCTGATAGTGGATGATGCAGAAGGCATAAGGTACTTGGATTTTCAAAAAGGAGGAAGCACCAAAGTAAGTTTATCAGGGTGGATGTAAGAAAGAGCTTGGTCTCTCCACTGCCATCAAAATCAGAACTTGCAATAGTGCTTGTCCATCCATTTATTTGTTGTACTTAATTCCCATTGTCATTGACACATTCATAAGCACATGGCATTTCTAACAGCACAAATCAACAAATATATTAGCAAATATCAAAATAATAACTACAAATAAATGCAAACAAAGAGGATGGCCAAATACAGTTTCCAAATTCCCACCAGAACAATCCCATTTTCACCAGTTCCCAGAATGCCAATAAGGAGCGCTGAGTTGGTCAAATAAAAAGGATCTCAACAAATTATTGTTGGTGAAGACAAATAAAGCATGAAAAGCTCCAAGAAAAGCTCTCCAGTGTGCAGAAATGGCATTAGAATATCAACAAATACAAGATAAAATGTAGGTAAAGATTCCTATACTGTATTCAGTTTGGTGTTGATGGCAGCTCATCTGCCACTGAGAGACCAGGAAAGACTTGTTGAATTTAAAAGAAAAATGTCTGACTTCTGTGAAATGGATAGCATTTATTAAGAGTTATGTTCTGATAGCAATCAGTAGACAAAGATCAAAAATTGGGGGTGGGGGGGAACCCTACCTCTCCTAATTTGTACGCATTCACCCTTTAAGACCTGCTGGAGATATCTTTCTAAAAATCACCTTATTGTCAGGAGCCCATCTATCTGGCATTGAGGAGAATGGGTCATTTCCTGAATTGCAACCAGGCCGAATGGTTCCAACAGATCTCAGGATCAACATCCAGAAGAGTGAAGTGCTAGGAAGATCCTGCACAGAACCCTCAAACTCCCAGGCCTCTGTAGTAAGGAGGGGTGAGAAGTAGTAAGGAGGGGTGAGGAGCAGGAGTAAGGAGGGATGAGAAGGAATTTTTGTTTTTATACACACACACATACACTAAAAAAGAATAATAGTATACAATTCTAGTTTATGTTTCTAAACTTTTTACACTCTGTTAGTCCCACTAAGTAATCATTTGGTTAAAACAGTAGATAGAAATTAATTAATTGAAATCCTGTGATCAAGCAAGGCTCAGAAGATGACTGGATCTCCTATGACCTTATCTTCTGTAGTCTCTGGTTGTTTGTCTCTTCTTTTCTGTCTGATCCAATCCGTGAATGCCATTGGCTGGCCAAATGGGTCTGGGAATAGGTCATCTGTCAGCCAGCTGAGTATTCGGCAGTGCCATTAGACAGACCGACTTCTTCAATTTATGAGAAATATTTGGTAAACATTTCTCCCCTCATAGATGGTTTATAATGGAGACTTTGGAATAATGCCTTACTGGAATATCTTAGTGAGTCATTTCTGTATCTGTCCTTGAAAATGGATGCGTGCTACGATAAGGCACATAGTGCTTTACAATTCTTATTCACATCTTCCTGAATGGACCTGGATAACAATTGAATGTTGGCCTTGATAGGTCTTTGGTATAATCCCACAGGTTTCTTTCTAACGTTTTTAATACAGCTCTGGATAAATCTCAATTTTTACCTATTTGATTAACAAATAGTTAATCAAAAGATTAACCGTGGCTGGGGAGCAGTTTTGTTGCCTTAATTCTCGTGCTGTGGATACAAATAGCTTGATAAGGTAAAAGCATAGCAACAAAGCTCTGTCTGTTCTAATAATAAAAGGCAGAGATAGGCAGTCTTTTATGGCATGAGAATATAATAAATGTCTTTTGGGATACCTCTGTCAGACTAGAGCTGAGCATCCACACATAAAACAACCCACACGCTTTATTTTTACATATCCAGAGACATCCTCAAACTGTTTTTCCAGCACTCTTAGATACCAATATAACGTTCCTGCACTATGCCTCCCTCTCAAGCATACCTAACAGAGGTGGATATAAAACTGCACATTTAAAACAATCCTCTCTGTGTCACCCATCCACCCATGCAACAGCTCAGAGATTAGTACAGGGCCCTCCCTCAAATCCATCACCCTCCCCTACAGGTGGACAAATGGGATGTTGAGTTGCCATCAGACTGAGAACGAAACCTCATACAAAACTTAAGATTTTCCTGCCTCTACCCTGTTCAATCTCTGTTTATGCCTCCAGGCAGCTGGAGATTTGACTGAAAAAGCATGAGCAAGACAGACTGATTGCAAAAGGAAATGAAAAACAAATGACAAATTCGGAAGAAAGGAAGAGAGAGAGAGGAAAGACAGAGAGAGGAGAGAGGCAGAGAGAGGAGAGAGAGGAGAGTGAGAAAGAGAGACACACACAGAGAAAGACAGAGACAGAGAGAGGGGAGAGAGAGAGAGAGACAGACAGACAGACAGAGACAGAGAGAGAGATGGAGAGAGAGAGACAGAAAGAGAGAGACAGACAGAGAGAGAGAGAGACAGACAGAGAGAGAGGAGAGAGAGAGAGAGAGAATTCAGCTGGTGATACAATGAAGATATTGTATCAAGTAGTAGTGTTCTCTTAAGAGGTGCTGTTCTCCCATTTATGCTTATTTAATGGAATAGACCCTGTCTCCAGAGGTGACTTCATGTTTCTCTTCTAGTAGTAAGGAGAAGATTGACTCAGCTTAGCACACACATCCAAGCAGCTAACTCCAGAGTCAACAAACAAACAAAAAAAAAAAGAGGCTTTTATGAGGAGACCGGTAAGTGCACCGCGCCCCCAACAAGGCCATGATGGTGGTATTTCTATCGTAAAGTTCAGTCAAGTTCATGACATTAAACAGGGCTGCAAATAAAGTCTGCAGAGAGGCAACCTTTATCTTCCCACAAAATATCTCCGGGCAAACAGAAAAATAGGGGTTGTCAAACTTCACTCGTGGTCTCACTCAGCCGTTGTATGTACTGAGGTGTGTGTTATCACTGGCTTTGTTCACCAAACATAATGGCTAAAGGAGTCCCGTTTATTTACCCATGTTCAGGGATTAAAGTGTTTCTCTCTCTCTCTCTCTCTCTCTCCCTCCATCTCCTCCTAATTTAAAGGCTTGTTTTTCACCCAATTCTCCATTTACTTTTTTTTCTCCTTCTGCAAACTGCACAACTTATAGGTTAAGGGAAGGAGAGCTAAGACATGTTTTGAAATAATTTCTTCTTTTGTTACCACCTTTTTTTTACAGGAATAAAGTCAATATTTGGGACAAACTACTATAGAAATTGAATAGAGTTACAGTGGTAGCTGACTTAGGCTCCTCTACCACTAATGGTGCACTTTTGACCAGTTGAAACCACTTTTGGCTCTCTCAAAGGAGGCTACTGACATGCTTAGGAGAGAAAAGAGAAGGACAAACATAAAATGTAAGAGAAAATTACAGTTCTCTCATCTATATTTTGTGATCCATCTTCAGTGGCAACCTACTCTATCGAATCAGGTTTTGTGCAAATCCCCCATTGAAGTTAATGCTGTGGAAGGCATCGCTGTCAGAAGATGCCAGCAGACCCAGGTAATATACCACATTGGTGGGAAGGTAACAGCACTGTGTGATGTCATGATGGTCACATGACTGTGTATATATCTTCAGACAGAATTGTCTTGAAACAGAAATGAGCACCACTCCCTATATTCGGCAAGAACTAGCGGAGTAAAATCTGCAGGCACTCCTTACTTATTATGGTTGCTAAACAAGGACTACCTGTATGTATGAAGGAACACATGATTTAAAAGTGTTCAGAGTGTTCAAGGCTTAAAACAGTGGATATCATCAATTAAGACATTAAATTGAATATAAGAGCCGAGGTGGCGCAGTGGTTAGAGTGCAGTATTGAAGCTACTTCAGCTGACTGCTAGTTCAGCAGATCAGCGGATCAAATCTCACCGGCTCAAGGTTGACTCAGCCTTCCATCCTTCCAAGGTGGGGAAAATGAGGACCCAGATTGTTGCGGGCAATATGCTATTTAGTATACTGTCTTTGGTGTAAGCTGCCCAGAGTCCTCGGAGAGTGAGCAGCATAGAAATACGAATAATAAATAAATAATAAATAAATAAATAAAGTAAATGCAACCAGAGTACAACAGATGAAGAATAAAGGATTTTTTTAAAAAAAAACCAAAGCCAATAAAATGATAAATCAATAGATAATATTTATTATTTTGGTCAGTGACAAAATAAAATAGACTATCTATCTATCTATCTATCTATCTATCTATCTATCTATCTATCTATCTATCTATCTATCTATCTATCTATCTACCTACCTACCTACCTACCTACCTACCTACCTACCTACCTACCTACCTCTATATCTATCTATCTATCTATCTATCTATCTATCTATCTATCTATCTATCTATCTATCTATCTATCTATCTCAATGGTGGGTTTCCCCCAGTTCGCACCGGTTCTATAGAAGATAGGTTCTAAATAGCGGGAGGTTCCACCCACCAACCCCGACATCATCAGAACGCTTCTGCACATGTGCCTTGAATTTATTATAACCTTATAAAGGTGAGATAAAAATAAATAAAAATAAATAAAATGCAGTGGAGAGGAGACTAAACCAACCAACCATCCATCCAACCAACCACATAGCCATAAGATAAGCGAACCAGGTATGAAAATGTCAGTCATGTACAGTAGTCAGTGTTGTGTACATTCACAATAGCTATTCAGAATTTTGCTACATTATGGGTGATGCTAACACTTCACTTCTCTGATCAAAGGAATTAGAAAGCTAATGTATTTATTGATCAGATTTATGAAGTTGCCCATTTCACCCAAGGCACACAGTTTGACGTAGTGGTGAAGGCAGGCCTGCATATACAGTTACCACCTTTGTGTTTTCACAACAGTTCTGTGGGGTAGATTAGATTGGATGGTTCAAGGCCAAGCAAGCCTTTGACCCCAAATCTTCCAGTCTTAAGACTTTTTACAAACTTTCAAAGCAGACTGCTAGCATTCGTGAAAGGTCATTCAAGCTATAAAAGAAGCTCAACCGTACCCTTAGTCAGTTTATAGCCTTGTCCTCTAAGTGAAGTGAATTTTAGTGAGTTTACTTGCTTAAGACCATGAATTAAGAAATGGAGCCTCCCTCCGCCCAGCCCCATCCTTTGCCTACATACGTTCAGGAAGGAAATGGCAGGCTTTCTTCTGTGAACATATCCTTTTTAAACATCTGAACTTTTTCTTCCAAATATGCAACTTGCAGTTTCTGAAAAAAAAATTAGTAGAAGCTTTGACATTCCCAATCTATTCCTGACTCATGCGGGCAAGACAAGCAATGAGCATTGGGCACCTGTTTCCATGTTAGTTAGTAAATCCGGTGGTGCCCATCAAATAAGCTACACCTTCCTGGAAGCGGGAAGGAGGCCCATGTGAGGAATGTAAAACAAAGGAACTGATTTGAATGCAGAAGATCCTTCTGTCTTCACATTTTTGACATGCCCGTTCTTCTCCTCCCCTACAGCCTTGGCAACACAGAAAAAGGCTTGGCTCTCTTTGGCACAGAGGATGGCAAGACTCTTTCTTAACTTTGCAGCCAGTTAACCAAGTGCCATGCCTGCCTGCCTGTCATATCTCCAGGCAAAATCAATGGGAGAAAGAAGAGAAGAAACGTCTAAGTTTAAGCTTAGATTTCCCTTATAGTTCAGCTGGATGAACCTGTTATATACTATAGAACAGGATGTCTGGGGTTCACCTGCATTCCTCTTGAACAAAGGGTTTATTCAACACATTTCTTCTTGTCTCTCTTTCTCTCTCTCTCCCCCTTCCCAGCTAGCAAAGCTCAAAGGCTTTAAGGTGGCAACATAGGAACTTTTTAAGGCTTGCAAAAGAGACTAAAGCCAAGGAATTGATCCTCCAGGTATAATTAACCAGGAATTGTACTGGGCAGGCTTGACTGGCTTGTGTGTGTGTGTGTGTGTGTGTGTGTGTGTGTGTGTGTGTGTGTTGGTTTTTGTTTTAATTTCTTTTGAAAAGTTCCTGTTTGTGGAATGTGCATCTCATGTTCAGGCCAGGCCTTCTGTGATTGCTGTTGAGATTCCCTGAAACAAGGCAGTTTCAACAGAGCTCCCAAAAGCAAAGGTTTTGTTTTATAGGCATTTCTAGAATGCAAAAGGCATAAATCATTGGGATGACTAGATCAATATTCAAAATGTGCAAACTGTAGTTGAACTGTGCAAGTGTCTGGAGGTAAAGTTTATTCATTTTAATTTTCATAATACAGGTAGTCCTCAACTTACAACAGTTCATTTAGTTGACAACAGCTGTTTAGTGTTACTGTTTAGTGTTACAACAGCACTGAAAAAAGTGCCTTATGATCATTTTTTCACACTTACGACCATTGCAGCATTGCAGCATCACGTGATTTGCATTCAGATGCTTGACTCACATTTATGACAGTTGCAGAGTCCCGGGGTCATGTGATTTTTGCAATCTCCTGAGAATCAAAGTCAACGGGGAAGCCTGATTTACTTAACAACATAACAACCGTTACTAACTTAACAATTGCAGCGATTCACTTAACAAATGTGGCAAGAAAAGTCATAAAATGGGTCAAAATTCAACTCACTTCTCACTTAGCAACATAAATTTTGGTCTCAGTTGTGGTCGTAAGTTGTGGACTACCTGTAATAAGAAGATATTTTCTTGTTTGTTGAAATCAGTTGAAAGTTGCTTTAAAATCAACCATTGGGTCTTTCTCGAGAAGGCTGTTACTGTCTGGCTTCCTTCATAGAATTTTATACAGGTCTGATGATATTATCTTCCATTTCCAAAGCCTCCTCAATTTTCCCAGCACTCTCAGTCTCTTCCCTCTATCACAGAAAATCCTTCATGAAGGAAAATGTGGAACAACTGTGATGCCTTTTGATGGGAACCATTCAGTGGTGGGATTCAGCCGGTTCGCACTGGTTGTTAAATTACCACCACCACCATCACCCCCGCTATCAAAGTGGATCCTGGGTGCTGCACTGCAATGGAGAAACGGGCAACGGAGAGGCCAGCGCGAGGGAAGAAGGCCGCTTTCCCTCTTTCTTTTCCCTGCTCCTCCTCCTTCCCTCATGCAGGCCACTCTGTTTCTCATTTCTCCATTGCAGCACAGCGCCCAGGATCCACTTTGATAGGGGGGGTGGGATTAGCAACTGGTTCACCCAGGGTCAGATTGGCCGTCGTGGGAGGCTCGTCCCATGGCAGAACTGGAGGACGGGGATGGGCCACGCTTCCCACGACAGCCAATCTGACCCTGGGCGAACCGGTTGTTAAATTATTTGAATCCCACCACTGGAACCATCCATTTGGAAACATTACCTTAATAATGTCTCTGTAAACATACAGCAAGAGAAAGCAATCTGGTGCCCATAAACACCAATGTGCCAGAGGATTTCTCCTCTTGGTGCCTTTTAAGCTCCCTGCTCTTTGGTAGATATGCATGTGTTTTAGATGCTTTGAATTAAAAAAAAAAATTCAATACCAACCTGCCACAATGGAAAATAAAACAGTAGCATTCAGCATGACCTTTATTTCCCAGACTGCCCCTGGGCCCCACATGCATCACACAGATAATAAAAAAGGATAGATAGTCTCTGCCCAGAGAAAAAAATAAAAATAAGCTCGGGTAGAAGACAGCAAACTGGAAAGCCTGAAGAATATTTTTCCCCCCTGGTATTTTATAGTTTTTTAACATCTGAATTACAGAATAAAAAGTACAATCTAGCAATTTTGGGAGTTCTACATCTTAAAGGTGCCAAGTTTTAGAAAATATTGATCTAATTGTTCTGTGGCCTCTCCTAACAGGCTGTCCTCTCTTTAGGATCACGAACCCACTGAAGATATGTTGAGTCTGTTTAAGGTCATGGCTAACATGTAAATCAGTTTAAGGTCATAGGGCAACTGAAGGGGTTGCTTTAAAAATATCCAAATATGCATTTTATGGAAAATTATTTAGGAATTTTCTAAATTATACTTCAATTTTGCTTTACATCCGTAATGTTTTGCAACACAACATCACTGATGTAACATATTGTTTTTGCCGTTAGACAGCTTATATAATTCATAGATACTGTGGGTTTTTACAATTAGATTAAAATAAGCCCTTTTAAAATAAATAATTAACTAACAAAGTTTCATTTTCCCAGAATGAGAAGGATTTACAGAACATAATTACAATTTTAAAAGATTTGTCATAATATTTTTGGGATCAATAAAGATACAATTCATCTTCGTGCTTATTGAAAGCACCATAGAGTTACTTGTTAAGATGGGCAGCCTTATATAGTTCATTCATCACCAATCAATCAATACATTTGCAATTAGAGACTGAGGCAGGCTTCAAATTGATTGTTCTTTATGACAGGAGTTTAACTTGCATTAAAAATAAATCTGGCTTAACTGTCACGGAATGGACTGTGGCAGTTTGCACAGAGAGTAAATCCGCCCAGGGCTCCCGCAAAATATTTTCTTGCTACCCTATTTACTCTTCTAGTATTAGTCACAGTGTGTGAGTACTGAATGTATGTGGCAGAATCACATTTTTTTTCCCCTTAACCCTCCTTTTTTTTCTACCCCAGCTAGTTTTCCTGGAAATAAAGCTCCACTGATAACCTTGAAAGGGTTTTTTGTACCTTAAGAAAGCTTCCCTATATTGTTCAGTGCTGAATGTACTCAATGTTTTGAGACCATGAGTCCAGTTAATAACACTGGAAAAGGATGGAAAAGAAACCAACCACAAATGTTTATGGCAGTGGATTTTCTAGATTTGCTGAAACTGACTTTGCTATACAACATGGATACTAGTGCTGAATGCAGTGCTTCATCAGGCATCGCTTCTGTTTCAAAACGATATCTCTGTCTTCCACTCCACACAGAGACTGCATGGAAGATGAATAGGAAAAAGAATGTGTATTTTAAAACATACGTGCAAAAATAAATTGGGGAAAGGGGTTGTTTTAAGGAAAGAAGAAGAATATTTTTCCCTGCCTCGGGAAAATTAATATGACATGCCTCATCAACAGCACTCAAATTCTCCAACTAGAATTACCCTCAATTTGTCAAATAAATTAACTTTGCTTTGTTTCTTTGATCAGATAATTTCTTTAATAGATTGTGGGATTGATGTGGATATAATATATCTTGGTCTCAGAAACACATCTGATAAAGTACCCTGCTGATAAACTAACTAGCAATCTAATTAAATAGGGAACAGATAACAAGATTGTGGACTTTGCCTGAAAACTACAACTCACCAATGTTGCTTGTAAACTGCAAAGAGTGAATGACTATACTTAGTATTAGATCCTGTATTTTTTTTAACATTTTTTATTAAGAACTTGTTTAAGACTGTAATGAGAACACTTCAGGAAACTGGTATAGGATGGAAGGTATATAACTTGACATTAGTCTTTATGAAAAGGATGTTGGCACTATAGTCAATCACAAGCCAAAATGATTTAGAAGTTTGACATGGCTAGAAGAAAGGCTAACACAATTTTATAGACTCAATGTCTTTAAATAAGAGAAATAAAACAATTGCACTGCCTTCCATGCTTAGGATTCCACACTGAATACCTTGTCATATTTCAGCCTGAGGAGATGGGGAGCAACTAGAGGCAAATATGATAGCCCTTCTCATTTATCTGAAAGAGTGTCACTCAGAAAGTGACTGTGACTTCTGTTCTATTGCCACACAAGTCACAACAGAAACAAATGGACTTAAGTTACAAAAATATTCAATTTTAATAAATGCAATGAAACCAATACATAATCTAATATTGAGAACAGTAGTGAACTCCCTTTTACAGGACATGTTCAGCCTGAAAATGGGCAGCTATCTCTTGAGGATTATTTCATTCATTCGTTCAATTTCTATAATCGCCCAACTCAATCAAGGGACTCTGTTATTTGTTATATTCATTTATGTATTCGTCCATTTCACAATTGCGATTCCTGCATTGAATGGCAGTTGGACTTATAATGGTCCTATCCAATGTTATGATTTGTAGATTTCAGGGTGGGTGGGTGGAGGTAAGAAGTTTTAGGTGAGAATTACAGCTAACTAGTTTTGGTTCATTTGTCAAGTTCTACATAGCTGGCAAATTCATAACATGAGAACCACACAGATTTCAGAAAAGTGTACTTAACATTTCAGGATAAAACCATAATCTTGAAAATGGTAGACATCAGTGGTGGAATTCACTTTTTTTATTACCAGTTCTGTGGGCTTGTTTTGGTGGGTGTGGTGTGGCTTGGTGAGCATGGCTTGGTGGGCATGGCAGGGGAAGTATACTGCAAAATCCCCATTTCCTCCCCACTCCAGGGAAAGGATACTGCAAAATCCCCATTCCCCCCCACTCCTGGGGAAGGATATTGAAAACTCTCCATTCTCACCCCACTCTGGAGCCAGCCAGAGGTGGTATTTGCTGGTTTTCCGAACTACTCAAAATTTCCGCTACTGGTTCTCCAGAACTTGTCAGAACCTGACGAATAGCATCCCTGGTAGACATCCATTTCCAGACAAATTAATAGAAAGCCATAAAAGGTGGAGCCTCTTTGAAATGTTTTCTTCCCTCAACCCCACCTCTGGGCTGAACTTTTCCTCTGCCTGGTCCTCATAATCTCTCGCATCATTGCTCAGATTGCTGCTATTTTGTCTACAGTTGTTGTCTTCCTTGGTTAGGAAGGTTGAGGAATCCATCACAGCCAAGATATTTGCAAGATCCTGCATTCCAACTCTACCTTCAGCTGACATTTTTTCATGGGATATAGAATCAGTAATAATCTCTCTGAGAGAGCAGCTCTTAAACTGAGCTTCTTTTGAAACATAAATCCAGTCTATGGGGAAAAATGACTTAAAAGGAGAGATTTTGACTTACATATGCTCAGCATTTGTTAATGTTTGAAGCATATGGAAACTCTATTAGAAAAAGGCCCATAAAAATAACATCTTATTAAAAACAATGCAAGTAATAACATGAAATAAAACAGGAGACATTTCCCAGTGTACCATTGCTTCTTTTTTTCCCCCCTGCAAGAGATGTGTTTCTCCACATGCAATTGACAGTGTTGCGACCTGTGCAATAAGTGTCAAAATACTTTAATTACAAGCTTTAAGAATGAGGGAGAAGGTTACATGAAGCTATTATTTATTATTTCCACTAATTATTGAATCTTTCTTTGGTATGAACAGAAGGACATGGTTACCTTACAACAAAGAGAAAACATAAATGAGAGATGGCAAGTATTTTCATTCTAAATGCTATTAATAAATCAACACAAAACAGATTTTAATATATTCACCTGACACATTTCTTCCTTACCACCCACTCCACATACACACATTTTGGCCTGACATTTCCATCAGAGCTGCATGTTTTAGAGTCTAACCTTCTTCCTGCTCCTCTTCTCCATTTACCGATGCCCAATTTTTTCCACTAAGCAGTGTTTCAAATGTGGGGCCTGTTGGTGAGATGATCCACGAAGGCAGAAGACCCCCATAGCCTTTTGCACAGCAGAAATATCAGCTAGCACTTAGGTCAAATTCCAATGCATGTTGTTACAACCTGCCTCCTTAAATAAATCCTGCCGTTTCACTTAGACAGGATATTCTTAGTCCTAATGTGAAGTTGTTAAAACAGATGTCCTTGCATTCCACCCCAGGGATAAGTGCATTTCAGTGTAGGGTGAAGCAAATTATTTCAGGAAAGCCCGTCTGATTGTATCTTTGCAACCACCACAAAGACTAATGCTGCCATAGGGCAAGATAATTACCACCCCATCAAAAAAGAAAGAAAGAAAGAAAGAAAGAAAGAAAGAAAGAAAGAAAGAAAGAAAGAAAGAAAGAAAGAAAGAAAGAGAGAAAGAGAGCGAAAGAGAGCGAGAGAGAATAATCACAGCATATTGAGAAAGAAAGGAAAGGAAAGGAAAGGAAAGGAAAGGAAAGGAAAGGAAAGGAAAGGACGGGACGGGACGGGACGGGACGGGACGGGACGGGACGGGACGGGACGGGACGGGAAGGGAAGGGAAGGGAAGGGAAGGGAAGGGAAGGGAAGGGAAAAAACAAAATCCTAACTCCTGACTTTTGTAGCCTGGATAAGGTAGCCTTAGCACAGGTTCATTCACATAAACAAGCACAAACTATACTATCAAATCAGTATGACAATGATACTTAGGATTGCCTCTTTCTCCCATCTTTATACAAAAGTGGTCACTAAACCGATCACTGTGAAGGACGCAGAAAAACCCTTTCACTTTCAGAGGCGACATAGCTGTGTATGACCATCTCTCATTCCTAGTCCAAAACCTCCACCAGCACACCACTTGATCTGTACAGAAGTGGTTTGCCACTGCTTTCATCGTTGATATTTTTTCAACTTCTCAGTCTAGCCAATAGGCTTGGTTTTCTACTCAGGTACCAACTGGGGCTGACTCGGAATCAGCCAAGGTGAAGTATGTGTTACTTGTGGAGGCTTCAAATCACCTACTAATGTGTGATAGTTGCACATTAACTTATGAAAGAAAGTAGAAATCTTAAAACCTGCCATTTGGTGAATTCTCACCTATCTTCTTTCCTTCCTTCCCTCCCTTTCATAGATCTGTCTTTTGAATTTTGTCACTCTATCAAAAAGCTCGTGCAAACTCATTGGGTATAAAATGTCAAAAGGGATTTCAAACAGGAACATGCAGAGGTTTTGAAAAGTATATATCCAGCTTGGTGGCCCAGAGTGTGTGTGTGTGCGGGGAGAGAGGTGATTGTTTTCTTGCAGACATTTCATTACCAAGCTAACACTGATGATGTTACCTAGTTTGGTAGTGAAATGTCTGCAAGAAAACCACCAAGCCTAAGAGCATCCAAGACCCCACCTGAACTACAAATATTCTCTTCTGTCAGTAAACATTAATTATTCTGTAATAACCGTAAGCCAAATATCCATATTATTGCTATATGAAGTATTGTATTATTATTATTATTATTACTAGTACTATTATTACAGTTAAGAGTGGGCATTTCCCTTTTCTCTAAAGTTTATATGGATATATTTGTTTCTATGGATAAACAGTTGGAAAATATCCTTAAGTCATTCAACCTCTTAGGACCGTGATGGCAAATCTGTGGCATGCGTGCCAGAGGTGGCACGCAGCGCCCTCTCTGATGGCATGCGAGCCTTCATCCCAGTTCACTTCCGCTGCGCATGTGTGTGCACCACCCGCTGGCCAGCTGGTCTTTGGGTCTCTGCCGCGCATGCATGGGAGTGGGGCGCACACGGTGCGGGGCACATGCATACATGGGGGGCATGTGCATGGGGGCATGCATGCATGGAGGGAAGGGCGCATGCAGGGGGTGTGTCCGCATGCATGGGGGCCCCACATGCATTGCATTTTTTTTCTTATTTGATTTATATGCTGCCCTTCTCCGGAGACTCAGGGCGGCTTACAATGCGTTAAGCAATAGCCTTCATACTTTTGTATATTTTTATACAAAGTCAGCTTATTGCCCCCACAAACTGGGTCCTCATTTCACCTACCTTAGAAAGGATGGAAGGCTGAGTCAACCTTGAGCCTGGTAAGATTCAAACCTGCACTAATTGCAGGCAGCTGTGTTAATAACAGGGTGCTTTAAACCACTGTACTACCAAGGCTCTTCAATTTTGGGGGTTTGGGCACGCTTTGGGCACTCAGTCCGGAAAAGGTTAGCCATCACTGTCTTAGGAGATATATACTGTACTTTTACCTTAATGAAATTATAGTAAGGGAAGCAAAACTAATTCATTGTAGAGATTTCTCTGCTTAGATAATAACTAATAACTAACATTGTAGAGATTTCTCTGCTTAGATAATAACTTAGACAGTTATTTTCCCCCCAGAGGCTGCATATATGCCCATCTTAAATTAGTTTCCAAACTAAATCTTTGTAGCTTAAGTATGCATTAGATTGCCACATGTATGTCCTATTCTCATTAGCAAATTTTTTTTAAAAAAGTTCTTAGTTTTGGAGCATTCATTTAGGCCACTTTGAAGGCAGATCAATGCTTAAATATTTGTCTTGTACTATAAGTTATTAGTAAAAAAAAAATCAAGATGGCAAGCGTTTGTCCAGTTAAGCCTAGGGTCACACTGTATCTACCTCATCACGGTGTGAAAAAGTCAATGTCTTTTTTGAAATCACATTTCTGTTGCTGTTTGTGTGCTTTTTGGCACATGAAGCGATTGCAACGGATCACCGGCTCTGTTTGTGGGCATATATTATATAAATACACTTTGCCTAGATACCAGACTTCACTACTTATTACTTATTACATAATGCTGAGAAACAGGAAGAAACTTTAATTTTAAGTATGGAGTTTAGGAGCAAAAAAAAATACCCTGAATCTAATTTCAGCAGATGATGTAGACAGCACGTAGGTTTAATGTGTTTTCAAAGCTTCATAGCACAAAGCAAAGCTCTAATTATTCTGAACTCAGCTTTCAACCTAGGGATTTGGGGCAGGAACTAAGACAGACAGAAAAGGCTGCAGATACAGAACCACATTGTAAAAAAAATGTAGACAAATTCCTTGTGATCTTTTGTGGAGCTGACATCTACAACAAATAGCAGCAACTTCTTTCCGTTCTTTTCCTGTCCTTAACTAGGAACAGATTTGAAGCCTACACAAGTCCCTCTAGAGAGAAGGAAGCAGAATTGCAAATGTTACAGGAAACGTTTTGAGAAGAGGGAGAATATAGCTGCTTAAAAAATCTCATTTCATGCTTTTTTGTTTCTTAAATCAAGTTAACACCACTATTGATTGGCTGCAGAGTTCTTATTTTATAATCCTACATACCTCTGAAGGTCTGTAGTTATACTTTGTTCAAGGTCACAAAATGACTGGCCAAGAAATGATATCTAAGAATCATTGTTTTGAAAAATGGCATGGAAAGCAACATTAGCATTTGAGCTATCAATACAGATAGTCCTCTGTTAAGGTATTGAGATTTAAGAGCTGACCAGCTGTAAAGCTGATGCAATTGTAAAGCTGATGCAATGTAAAGCTGATGCAATGAAGATGAATCAGCATTGGTATTACCGGTTATAGACTACGAAGGGGTCCACAAGAGTTTTTACCACTTTAAGAGGTATTTATAAAGGCAGCCAGGAGAGAGCGTATTCTCTCTCCTTGTATTCATTGCTGAGTTCTCTGTGTAGAGTTAAGAAGAAGATTGATTGCTTGTCAGGTATTTGCCTACCATGTATATTTCTTTATATATCTTATATATAAACCACTGTTAAATGTCTAAGTCTCTGTGTGCTGTGTTTTGCTCCTGGGTTGTCTCCTAATAGTAGTTGTGCTGCAAACGCTCTGACATCCTCAACTTACAACAATTAATTTAGTGACTGTTCAAAGTTACAACAGCTCTGAAAAAAGAGACTTATGTGGTGATGCTGTGATTGGAGTGCAGTACTGCAGGCTACTTCTGCTGACTGCCAGCTGCCTGCAGTTCGGCAGTTTGATTCTCACCAAGCTCAAGGTTGACTCAGCCTTCCATCCTTCTGAGGTGGGTAAAATGAGGACCCAGATTGTTGGGGACAATATGCTGACTCTGTAAACCCCTTAGAGAGGGCTGTACAGTAGTGGCCAAAATTGTGGAAACCTTTTGGGAAAAGTGTATTTTCTAAAACTAGCTAATAACAACACTTTTTGGGGGGAGTAGTGCCATAAAATTATATATCAATGGAAATATAATTTAATCAAGAATGTAATGCAATAACTTTTATGAAGGATTTAGAATAGCAGTTACAGTAAAAGAAGAAAAATGAAACATGTAGAAAAAAATAAGATATACAAAAATTATCACGTCAGTTAATACTTAGTTAGGTAACCTTTAGCATGAATTACAGCCTTACAATGTCTTCCCATGGAGTGAACCTAGTCTTTTAGTTCTGCAGCTGTTATAATGTGAAACCAAGATTGAATGATTGCTTCTATTAACTGGGTTTTATTACTGGGTCGCTTCTGACTAACAGGTTTCTTTAGTCGGCTCCATAGATTTTCAATTGGGTTAAGGTCTGGGCTATTCCGAGGCCATTCCAGCAGTGGAATATGATTATCTTGAAACTCCAAAAAAAAAAGTGGTGTTATTAGTCATCAAACTTCAAAAATATACTTTTCCCAAAGGTTTCCACAATTTTGGCCACTACTGTAAAGCACTGTAAAGCGGAATATAAATCTAAGTGTTATTGCTATTGGTATTTTTCACACTTACGATCTTTGTAGCAGCCCACTGATCATGTGATCTAAATTCAGATGCTTGGCAATTGGTTCATACTTATGACCATTCCTGTATCTTAAGGTCATGTGATCACCTTTTGCAACCTTTTGGCAAGCAAACTCAATGGGGAAGCCAAATTCACTTAACAACCATTTTACTAACTTATCAACTGCAGTGGTTCACATAACAACTGTGGCACGCAAGGTCGTAAAATGGGGCAAAACCCACTTAACAAATGTCTCACTTAACAACAGAAATTTTGGGTTCAATTGTGGTTGTAAGTCAAAGACTATCTGTACTATGTATTCTATGATATTGTCTTGAGTCTTTGTGGTTTTATTCTGGGAGCAACTGAACTTATTTAGCTTATCTAGTCAATAGAAAAATGTGAGAATAGAATAGAATAGAATAGAATAGAATAGAATAGAATAGAATAGAATAGAATAGAATAGAATAGAATAGAATAGAATAGAATAGAATAGAACAGAACAGAACAACAGAACAGAATAGAATAGAATTCTTTATTGGCCAAGTGTGATTGGACACACAAGGATTGATGCATATGCTCTCAGTGTACATAAAAGAAAAGATACACTCGTCAAGAATCATAAGGTACAATACTTAATGATAGTCATAGGGTACAAATAAGCAATCAAATCATATTAGGAAACATCCAAAATAAATTGTAAGGATACCAGCAACAAGGTTACAGTCATACAGTAAGTCATAAGTGGGAGTGCAGTGCTCTATACCATCATTTTGAGGGTAGGAGTTGAAACTCTACCAAATCCAATGTCTTGCTCTCCACAGATATCAACCCTAATGCCAACTGGAGTGGCTATATGGAAGATTTAAAAAAAAACACTTTGAAATGTCCATGCATGATTGTTTGTAATAAATCCATAGATTGGGATCCAAGGAGGCTCCAGGCTTTTCCAAAAATAAGTAACATGGCAGACAGGAGACATCAGAAAAAGCATTGGGAGTAATCACACAAACTATATTTGATTGGTTTAGTACAGGTGTACTGGTGACTCCATCCATATGAAGTTACCTTCATGGTTTATCCTTGTAGAGGGTAGCCCTGGACACACCCCTTGAAAGGTCAATGGAAGCCAAAAGTGTTATAAATTGCTATATTGGGAACTCAAAGACAGAATTAGAAAATTTTGAACAAGAGTTCATAGTGAGCATGCATGCACAAACACACAGTGCTGCCACCAGTTTACTGCACTACTTCTGATTACAAATCCATTACAAATTCTATAAACACTTTTATATTTAGGAACCCCTCCATGCAAGGATTCTGCACACCTCATATGCAGCTCAGGAGCAGAGTTCAGCTGCTGGGCTAACATATTTCCACTTCTGATGCAGTGGAATCCAACTCTCAGCCTCGCCTCCCGAATTAAACATGGAGAATATTCCAGAGATGGAGATATATAGAAACCTAGACCTAGACATAATGCAAGGAAGGGTAGAGAAATCCTAAGGAAAAGTGATGCTTGTAAATCAGCTTCCATTGAGCTCCAGTCTCTCTCTCTCCCTCCCTCCCTCTCTCTCTCTCTCTCTCTCCCTCCCTCCCTCCCTCCCTCCCTCTCCACACACATGTTTGGAGATACTCATATCTAACTCAGATTCTGAAAGAATAAGATACTGTAGAGGAGGCCTCAGAGAATGAGCTCAGAGAATGAGCTCAGAGGTGACTAAATCCTGCAGACAGCCCCGCCCCATTTTTGCTGCATTGCCGTGATTGGTGCATTTTTCTCCCCACAAGACGATGACAGAAGGCAAAGGAAGATGACCAAATAGGAGGAATTAGTCAGTTGCTTTTCTGACGACATACTGGCCACTGGGAGCAATAAAGGCAGGATCAGGACTGGCAAATTTTATGCCATTTTCAAGGACGAGCAGATGATGGCCATTTATCTGAGCAGTAGGAACAATCTTTGGACCTAAGTGCCAGCTGGGAGAAGGGTGTTGTAAGCACCTGTAACAGGCTGAGGGACTCTCTGGGGTCCATTCCCATTAAAGAGTGTAGTAGGGGGACCACTGCCCCACTAGGAACCGTGATTAATCGGAAAAAGTACAGAAGGAGGAAACAATTAGAATCAGTATAAGTCTACTATTATTACAAAGACCTGTGGTAGAACCTCTAAGATGACAAAGTGTGGAAAATAAATCCCTCCATGGATCCTAACCTGATACTAATAATACAGTCTTTTTTCTTTCTCTCTCATCCATACAATTTTCTCTAAAAGTGGAAACAGAACTGGAACCCAGAGTGTTTGCCTCTCTGGTTCTTCAAAGGGTGATTTTGCAGAGGGAGCCCTCCAAGACATAGTATGATGTATAACTTTCAGAAAATAGTGAAAAATGTGGTGCCTGGATTGTGTAATCAAACTTTTACTAATGGATGCAGTCATATTTCTGAGAAGTTGCTAACGGAGTCAGTCATATTTCACTAGCAGATGATGTTATTTCTGTGCATAGATTCGTGCTAGCTACAATATTTACGAAGCCCTTTGAGGAAAATCAAAATGATTGGGGGCGGGGGGGTGGAATCAAAGATCCCCATATAAGCAATTTTGCACTGTTGCAATTATTACTTATAAAGACACTGGGCTTGGCAAAGGAAAGGAGGAGTTTGCTCCAGCATAATGAGATAATAAATACATTTAGTTATATGTTCCAACAAAGAGCTTTCCAGGTCTTTATTTTAAACGGATGAAAAATATTTATTATGAGAGATCTGGACAAGTTCTCTTTTGCTACAGGGAATACATTTTTCTCCAGCATTCAGACCTCAACATATGGCATGCAATCCAGCCAAGGTTGAAAGCTTTCTGGTCATCTTTATTTCACTGGTTGTAGAGTCCTGTGTGGCTAAACAGAATCAAATGAAGCAAACATTGATGGAATTAAACCTTTTTATTGCTACAAAATTATACCAGGATCACCTAAATAGTAACTGTAGTTCTCTAGAATAGCAATTCCCAAGTTTTTCTTTTATGTGGACCACTATATAGTTTTTGCAAGCCTTTGAAAGTCACCATGCGCATTAGAAAATGTTAACAACATTTAATGAATGAACCTCTTTAAATATATTAATGCCAGTGTAATGTCAAATAGCTTATGATGCCAATGAATACATAATTCCACAATATAATGATATAGTTTTATACCATGTATGATGCTGGAGGCAAATTTAGTGATACAACAACAAAAGCTTCCGTCTATTGTTTCTTGTCTTGCCTTTTGGTGCTTTGGAAAATAGCTTAACCCCCTCGTCTTTGTAGGAGTCCCTCAAATATTGGAACACTGCTATCATGTCTCTCCTAATCCTTCTTTTCATTAGCCCAGACCTACCCAATTCCTGTAAGTGTTCTTGTGCTTGTGCGAGCAAAAGCATGAAGCTGAAGACACCAGCCTGAAGATGACGAGTGGGACCTCGTTGAAATGTCACCAAGATACTCTCAATCTTACATGGGAAAATACGCCAAGACTTACATACCTGTACCCGTGAAAATCTATGAAAACAAATATATATATGTGTGTGTGTCTTCTTAAGTTTTCACGGGTGTGCATATGCAAAAAATTAAAATCTCTGGTGTTTTCCCGCGTCATTGTAAATAAGTTGGTTAAAATATTTAAAATCCTGGTTAAAATCCCAGCTTAAAATCTTCTAAAAATCCTTACAGAGCACTCTGCAAGGTCCTTTAAAACCTCAGCTAAAATCCTACCAGTGACTTTAAAAGTTTTTCTTAAAGCAACATTTCGACAGGCTCACAACCTATACAAACAGAACTTAAGACCCTAACAGAAGTATTAATGGAAAATGGGTTCCACGAAAATAGAATTAGAACTATAATCCAGCAAGGGACAGTAGGACAGAGCAAAACCCAAGAAGAAGAACAGAATATGGGAACTGCCATCCTGCCCTATATAAAAGGGACCACCGATAAAATTAGTAAGATATTACGGAAACAAAAAATAAAAACAGTGTTCCGTACAGATAGAAAAATATCAATGATAGTGAGAAACCCTAAGTATAAAATTGAGTTGGAAAACCAGGGGATATACAAAGTGCCATGTGCCTCCTGTCAGTCATCTTCTATTGGACAGACAAATAGACGAATAAGTGTGCATTTAGAAGAACATAAAAATGCAGTGAGGAAAGAAGAGCAAACTTCTTCTTTGGTACAACACATGAAAGCCACGGGACACAATATTGATTTTAATAAAACCAGAACAGTGGCGAAAGAGGAACATCTCAACAAAAGAATAATCAGGGAGGCCATCGAAATTGAAAAGAGGCCGCAGAATATGAACAGACGAGACAACGCCTCTAGGTTATCAAGTATTTGGGGACCTGCACTGAGAGAAACTCGAGTGTTAACATCGGAAGAGAGGCAGAGATTCCAACAAGCAACCAGTGGTGTTGCAAGGCCTGCCAGAATTCTTCCCACTCTGCAGAGGGTGGCTAGCAATAAGAAGAGAGAGAGGATCAAGCCAGAAGACAGGCTGAGATCTCAACTAAGAATCAAGGGTGCTGTGATGCCTACCAGAATCTTTTCCCCTCTACAGCAGACAGATAATAATAGAGAATCTGAGAAAGCTGGGCCTGTGACATGAAGCCAAGCAGCTAGGATGAGGAAGCAGGAAGAAAAACTGTTGTCCTCCAATCGGAACACAGAGTTGCAGGCTAGCCAGCATACATCAGCAGCAGCAAATATAGATAAGCGACAGCTCCGACCTTGCAACAGAGAACCCATAGCTTCTACATGAAACAGAGCCTGAAGATGACAGGGTTGTGAGCCTGTCGAAATGTTGCTTTAAGAAAAACTTTTAAAGTCACTGGTAGGATTTTAGCTGAGGTTTTAAAGGACCTTGCAGAGTGCTCTGTAAGGATTTTTAAAAGATTTTAAGCTGGGATTTTAACCAGGATTTTAAATATTTTAACCAACTTATTTACAATGACGCGGGGAAAACCCGAGATTTTAATTTTTTGCATATATATATATAGAGTATAGGAAAACCACTGAAATCACACCATGAAGGCAAATTTTAACTCGTGCAGCTTGTGTAATGAAGACTTTGAAGATGACATAACAAGTAATGGTTCTCGCAACGAAGAATGGTTCCCATGAGTACTGGATGAGGCAATGGCCCTTTGGTGGAAAAGTAACTGCAGATGTGAAAAAAAAAAACACTACGATGCTTTGATGGTCTGATAAAAACTTGTGGGAAGATAGGAAACTGTTTAGAAACTTTGGAAGCCATTATATAGAATGAGATTTTGTGTGTGTTGTGTGTTTCTGCCTCAATTTTTCCAAAACACAAACCTAGAGTAAATAGCCAGGATAGATTTTAAGTAAATGGGTTCACTTGAATGTGTGAATGTGCGGGTGGGGGTTCAGGAAATATCCAATAACGACGTAAGTGAACATTGATTTCCCAGTTGGAAAAAACAAATGGCACTAAAGATACTTTCTGGTCCTCAGTATTAGAAAACTGGGACAGTTGAACTTGAATTGGAACCAATTAAGGAGAAATCATGTTTCTGAATAAGAAAGTGATGGGGATTGGGAAAGTCCCCTCAAAAGATGAGCCAAAAGACGACTATAGGACAGAGCAAAGTAACCCATCATCAATAAAGGGTGCTAGTGAGGCTTATAGTGAGAATTTACTTTCCGTAACAGGGAAAGTGGGGATATTATAATGAATGCCTTTGGCAGCCTAATAAAAGTAAAACAATTCTTTCCAAAACAATTCTTTCCAAAATACCCTGAGGCATATAAAAACAGCTTTGAAGGGCGAATAGCTGGCTATGTTTCATTGATGTTTGCAAGCTGCTCTGAAGGGCTTGGGAGAGATAGGAGCAGAGCAAAACAGGAGGAGAGTGCGAGGCAGAGATAGAGAAACGAGTGCAGGAAGGTGAATCATCACATCAGAAACTCTACAGATCCTTTAGGAAACGGGCACATTTTCAAAAACAAAATGAGCTGCTGCAAAAGCCTGGTTAATGGGATAAGGGAGAAATGTAAATTGTAATTTTAAAAGTTATGTTTAGGGATTCACTGTCATAATAGCTTCCATGGGGGAAAGAAAATGCCTGCTCCCCAAAGATCCCACAAATACAGAATCAGTTGAGAAAAGTCTCTGTTCATGTTAACAGTAACGGTAACAGAGTTGGAAGGGACCTTGGAGGTCATCTAGTCCAACCCCCTGCTCACGCAGGAGACCTGTACTAGGTATTCAAACCACTGAACTGCCAACCTCTCTGATCGACAAGCTCAGTGTCTTAGCCACTAATGTTGTCTGCAGAAGGGTAGATACTCATATTTGTAAGGAAGCTGATCATCAGTGACAATATCTACATTGCAATTGGCCAGAAAATTGGTTAGTGTCGGCGCAAGTACCAAGACAAACCCCTGTTGGTGCAGGAAAAAACAAACAAACAATCATTGTTAGATTCTCCCTGCAGGAAGCCAGGAGAGGCCAGATAATATACTAGAATCAGCTTAGACATTATGGAAGGCCATCCAAATAACCTCCTTGAACTTCCAGGGAATTCGTCCTTATGCTGCCCCAGGGATGAAAAAGCAGCTGTCTGACCTTATCATTTAGCTATGGTAAGACCTAATTTCACCATTAGAAATATGATCTGCAATTTGCTTCTGGAATGAAACAAGCAAGGAAGGAAAAGGAGGCTTTAGGTATGAAACTGGGTCCATATCTGACAGACTGGGTGGGTGAAATGGGGTTAACAAGGATTTGAAGGGGTGGGAGGTAGTAATATTGCAGGAGCAGCATAGAATGTGGAACGTAGAGAGACAGTTTTGCCCAGTGGTTAAGGCATCCAACTAGAAACCAGGAGATTATGAATTGCAGTCCCACCTTAGGCATGAAAGGCAGCTGGGTGGCTTTGGGCCTGTCCCTCTCTCTCAGCCCAACCCACCTCACAGGATTGTTGTTATGGAAAGAATAGGGGCAGGAAGGAGTATTAGCTATGTTCACTGCCTTGAGTTATGCAAGTATCCAACTGAAGCAATGAAGCAAGCCATGAAGAGAAGCTGGGCATCCACCCCACTGCAGCTTCATTCCAAGCAGTCCTTTAATCTACATTCAGTGGTGGGTTGCCCCCGGTTCGGACTGGTTCACAAGAACTGGCAATAAAACCGGTGGGAGGCTCCGCCCACTAACCTGGACGTCATCAAAGTTGATGTGCGCATCACAGATCAGTAGTAAAGGTAAGTAGAACCCACCCTGTCTACATTCCAAGACAGCAAAGCACCCCTCGGGAGGTCCACACACAACCTGAAATGAGAGATTCCCCCACCACTACCCTACAGGCCTGACTAATGGCTTACAGGACTTTGGACATTAGAGCTAGAGCTGCTGACTGCCCTAACATCCAAAATCTCACTACTCAAGTTAATACAACCTCCTTCCATTTTGGAACTTTCATTATTCATTCTTCTTGAGAGACCAAATTGTTCTCCTTTTATGAGGCCATGACCAAGGACTGGGTCCAGGAATGTTATTGAATGGCAAAGAATGAATCTTGCACAAAAAGGAATTCTTCCTTCTCTTATAACAAGCCATCTCCTCACCCCAAACCTTCTTCAGATCTTATTCTGATGGGGGAAGGAGGTGTGAAGTTCCAGTGCTGAAGCAACAGCAACAGCGTTAGCATGGTTACACATACAAGGAGAATGGTACTCAATATCCAGTTCATGGGAACTGCAAGCATCCAAGAGGGGTGGGGAGAAAGGAAGGACATGTGACATCATGTGTATCGTGACATCATTTGGCAAGTGATTCAAATGTTGTAATTTGCATGAGGCCAAATACGTCTTTTGTAGTATATAAAGGATGCAATCTGCAAATTACATAATTATGCAGATTATACAATCTGCATGATGCAAAACTGTGTAATGATAATGATAACCTCATTGCAGCTTGTACCGGGGACCTGCAATGGAAACATGATCGCAGAAGAAGTTCTGGATCAGAACCACCGCAGATATCATGTTGAAGGCAATCTGTTTGGACTTAGAGTCCCTAACTGAAAAAGTCCAAGTTTTCAAAGGAAGTTGAAAATGCCTGCAACATTTCCAGATCCTATTTTATTTTTTCTTGAATTATGTGATGCCCTCTCTGAATTCTGTGCCATTAATGATCTCAAGGCTACGGTTAAAATCAGTGCACATTCACTTCCGAAAGGAAGGAGAAGCAGACAGCAAGGAGCTGCCATTTTTGCTGTATCCGGCTGTGCTGGGGGTTCTCTCTAGAATCTATCAGGACTGACTGTTTTGTGAGAAGTACACAACCATCTGTTCTGATCTGGCAGTGACGGTGATATTTGGGGAACCCTGAGCGACCCACTTCCAGCACAGTTGCTTATGGTAAAAGCCATCAACTATATGTAATAATTGTTTTCCTGTATTTTTTCCCCTTTTCCCTCTACCTCTTAGTTTTCTTTCAGGTTTTATCTTTTGAGACCGTAGAGCTGTAAGCAAGGTTTGCCTGAGTCACTCTAGCAAGGAGGCAGGCAGGCAGGCAAGCAAGAAAATTGTAGGTGCTCAACCCTGATCCTTATTACCATTGAACGCTGTGAGACTTACATGGCTGCGCTATTGATTTCTTCTCCTAAAGCTGCCCTGCTGTTTCTGCTGGGATTTCAGATGATTTGATCAAAAGTAGCATTGATCCAACCCAGTTAAATGCTGGGAAATTCCACTGTCCTCATAAAGTTAAACAGATTTTAATCTCTTCCCGTTTATTTGCTTAAGCAATTTTTCTTAATGAAGACAGGTAAGATTCAAGGCAAAACTGCCTTTTCATTTCCAGTGTTCGATCGGGACTTCTTCCATATATTTCTATGGATCAATAGCATCTTTAAACTTTTGGAGAGCGGATTCTAACTCAATTCGTCTTACATTCCAGATTCAACCAAGCGTCGAGGTAAGAGCAAGTCATTTGCTGCATTGCCATCAATGAAAGTGGTGAAATTAATTATGTATCTCAGGAGATTGTTATGAGAATTCTTTCTGTCATTAAGGCTTATGAGAAGAAGAGGCATGAACTACCTGTAAATCGGCTTTTACAAGCCCCATTGGCAATTATAATATATCTACTGCACTGTTCTCATTTATTTTAAATGGGGCCTGCAGTGGTGGTCTTCCCAATGGAAGGTCATTAGGGGCTTCCCATAATACAAACCATGTCCCAGCTATTGCTATTGCATCCTGATTGAGATACAAAGCCCAGTTAAAAAAACGCTGGTTTAGAGTGGTGCTTAATGTCTTGCACATATAAGATTATTTACATTTTGTTACATGTTTCCTGCCCCCTAATTGAACATGCCCTGCATAATGACAGGTTTAGCATTCTCAAGGCTATTAATTAAGGGAAGAAGAAAAAAAAGATTCCACCACATTCATTATTCAGATGGAGCAATTCTTGGCAGGAGCGATCTGGCTTTAATGTGGGACAGCAGCACCAGATGTTCTGCCTACTGTTGGTTTTGTCCATTAGGAGGTTTTTTTTTTTAGAAATAAGAAGACTCCTGCACATAATATTGATTCTCAAATCTCTGTATAGGTCACCTTTCCAGTCATGGATGGTTTTGGAAGTGTTAATTATTTATCTCTCAAGCCAATTATTAACCTGAATTACAGTTCTCTAGTTGCTTCTCTCCTTCCCCTATTTCTGGATGAGCCTCCCACTTTTGAGACAAGGGAAGACCTAGCCTGCTATTCTCACATTCAATATTTAATGTCCACAATCTCCTCGTGCCCCTTGTCCCATAAGAGCCTCTTGATCAGTGCTGGTATTTATTATCATTCATTCATTCATCTTGGATTTATTTGTTTGTTCTAATTTGTTTTTATGGATTGTAACCACACATTTGGATATTGAGCTAACTGAAGCATATCAATCATGACGACATCATTTTATAAGTAACTATAATCATCTAACCTGGTGACTTTATCTAAGACCTACATACTTACTTTCTCACCTTTTATTGGTCTTCCTTTTGTTGTTGAAAGTTGTGATTAAAGCATTAATTAAAAGAGGAATACTCTTTAAGGAAGCATCTGGCTTAGAAGCTAAGAAATCTTAGTACTTGGATTGGAGATTCTTCAAAGAAACTCAAGGCTGTTAGGGTTTTTAAAAAAAATCACAGAAGAATAAAATGATGTCAATGTGTTCAGAAAATCCCAGAAGTTAAACTCAAATTCACAGAAAAGTATTTAAGACATATATTAAAAAGTATCACAAGAATTCAGAGGATAAATGAAAACTCAGAATAAATTACACTATCGCAAGACAAGGAATATTCTTTTTTTCCAAATTAGTCTAAGGTAATAGTATAGGCATTCAGAAATTCAGAATTCAGAAATGTGAATAAATTATGCTAAAAATATCCTGCACTCAGAAAGCAGTCATATTTTTGAGAATCAATTGAACCAGCAATGCTGGCATAGCAATGTATCAACTGTAGAGCAGAATTTTAGATAGAACAGTAGCCTTTTTCATTATAGCTTTTAGACAGTGATGGCTAAGTCTATCAATGGCCCATGTCATTTTTGGCTGCATTTTTTAAGGAACCGGTTTAATCCTGAGAACACAGTCAGCTACTACTTTATATTTGAAGAATATTTGTCAATGCATTTTTTTCTCAAAACATGCTGCTTTAAAATAGCAGTCTTCAGCCTTCATTGGGGACTTCTATATGAAGCAATGTATTGGGGCAGAGAGGAGAAGATTCCTTACCATGGATTTCAATTATTGGAAAGTAATCTGTGAAAGCAACAGTGGGATGATCCTGTAATATGGTGATGAGATACTCCTTAAAGCAAGTCCTGGCCAGCAGCCCAACTCCATGTTCTAGTCAAATTAAAATTTCCTAGGACACTGCCCATAAGAGCCTTGGTGGCGCAGCAGACTAAAGCACTGTTAAGTAACACCAGCTGCCTGCAATTACTGCAAGTTCAATTCTCATCAGGCTCAAGGTTGACTCAGCCTTCCATCCTTTCGAGGTAGGTAAAATGAGGACCTGGTTTGTGGGGGCAATAAACTGACTTTGTATAAAAAAGAATACCACTTGGGGGTGGGCGAAAGCCCTACTAAGCAGGTATATACAAAAGTATGAAGGCTATTGCTTAACGCATTGTAAGCTGCCCTGAGACTCTGGAAAAGGGCGGCATATAAATCGAACCAATAAATAAACAATAAATAAATACAGTCTTCAGACAACCTAAAAGATGGCTATATAGCTGAACATCACCAAATGGTGTACACAAAAATCAACTTGACTATATTATTGGTAGAAGGAGGTTGAAGAGTTCAGCTACAGTATAACTCATAGCCAGGAGCTTATGGTAGAACAGATCACATTTTGTTTATGTACAGGTTCCAAGTTAAACTAAAATAGAAGAAGAAATGCAGCTAGTTTCTAAAATAAGTTGTTGAGCATATATGCATCATTTTCAAAGAATCAGGAATCGCTTTGAAGTACAGAATTAATTGACAGGATACCGGAGGAACTGTGGCGTGAACTTGAAGAAAATGTTAAGGGTGAGCATAAAAAGAGACTGCGAAAGACCAAGAGACAGAAAAAGGCAAACTGCATGTCAGAACAAAATGTGGAAATTGACAAGAGAGAAAAGCCAAAATAAAGAAACAAAAACCTTAGGAAGGAATTTAACACAAAAAAAGAATAATAAGTATTACAACATCCGAAAAGACATTGAAGATAGAACTATTGTAGTTACTGACAAACAAGGATAGTCTTCCAAAAGACCTCTGAATTCAAAAGGAGGTTCCAGTCTCCAATTGTTTTGTAAGGATGCAAGGACTGATTTAAAGAAGATGAAAAAAACAAATGGAAGAAGTATACTGACATTCTGCACAGGAGACATATCAACCTCAAAGACATCTGAAAAGATATTCTCTACTTACCAGAACTTCTAGCACAAAAAGATGAAATTAAATATGTACTCCGCTCATTACTAAGGAATTACTAAGGAATTGATGGAATATTTACAGAAATATTTCAAGCAAGAGAAGAAGAATCAGTAAAGCTTCTAACTAAACGATGCCATCAAATCTGGAGAATGACACAATGGCCAACAGATTGGAAGAAATCAATCTGCCTTCCAATATCAAAGATGGGAGATCTAACAGACTATGTCAATGATCATACAATAAACCTAATTTCATGCGTTAACAAAAATAATACTTTCGATCATCCAATGCAGATTAGAGCCTGACATGGCGTGAGACGTGTTAGAAGTTCAAGTGGTTTTAGAAAAGGTCAAGGAACAAGGGACATTATTGCTGATGAAGGCTGGATAATTGAGAAAGCCAAATAATATAAGAAGAACTCAATATGTGCTTTTGAGAAAAACCTTTGATTGTGTTGATGGTGTCAAACTTAGGCATTTGCTCAGAATGTTGTCCTCATGCAAAACCTATACACTATTCAGGAAGCCACAGTATGGATAGAATATGACAAATCTCTAGATTGACAGAGTGAGACATGGTTGCATACTCTCTCTACCTTCTATACATGCAGAATATACATGGATGGAAGCTGGAGATGAAAGAAAATAAGTATGGTTTTAAAACTGGAGGAAGAAAAATCTATAACTTGAACTATATTGTTGACACTACTTCAATAATTGAAAATGCAAGCTCTAATAATTAAAGTCAAGTGAAAAAATAGGACTAAGATTACCTATCTATCTGTCTGTCTATTTCTCTATATCTATCTATCTACCTATCTATCTATCTATCTATCTATCTATCTATCTATCTATCTACTATCATCTATCTATATCATCTATCTATCTATGTATCTAGCTAGCTAGCCATCTAGCTATCATATTTATAAACCAATCATCAGCCCCTTTTTATATATAAAGAAGATTAAATTAATGACAACAGACAGAGCAACCAGTCCTAGTAAGGAAGAAATTAAAGAGGTGGATAGCCTTTGACTTTTAAGATCAACTATCAAGGAACTAGGAGTCAAGAAATATGTCACAAATTAATACTCTGTAGCAGTGGTGGGTTCCTCCCGGTTCCTCCTGGTTCCGCCGAGCCGGTAGCGGTCACCGAATTGGTTCTGCCCTCCCCGCCCCCTCCCCCACGTTATTCTTACCTTTTATTTGGCCCCACCCCCAATCTATTGCTGCCTCCTGAGTCCCAGCTGATGGGCTATAAAGAAAAAAACTGTTTAAACTCTTGCCACAGGGCTTCAAAGGGCCGCCCTACAGCTGATCAGTGGTAAAAGGCAGTGTGGTGGTAGACAGTGCCTCCAAAAACAAATGAGTAGACTGGTGCCTGCAAAAATAAATGGGTAGACCAGTGCCTGCCAAAATACATGAGTAGACCAGTGCCTGCAAAAAGAAATGAGTAGACTGGTACAGCTCTGCAAGCAGTTAAAAGCCTGGTTGACCAGTACCTCTGCTAAATCCTAAAGAATTGTCACATGACCACAAGCCATGCCCACAAAATAAGCCATGCCCACAGAATCGGTAGTAAAAAAATTTAGAACCCACCCCTGCTCTGTAGAGTAGTAGTGAAAGCCTTTGGACAGATATGCAGATCTAGACTTACAAGCCAGTCAGAATTGTGCAGGCAATCCCTGTGGCACTCTAAGCAGGGCAGAAAGATGATTGACACTTTTGAGCTTTTGTGTTGAACAAGACTCCTGAGAATATCATGGACAGTCAACAAACTAAACCAATGGATCATCAAACAAATCAACCCCGAGTTCTTTATAATTTATTTTTAAGTGGAAAATTGCTGTTGGAAGTCTAATATAATCATACTTGATTTCACATAAAGATATTTCTTGAGTGGATTGGTTTTTAAAAAAGGAAAAGGAAAAATAGGATTTCCTGATAGTTAAAGAAAAGTTTGGCCATAATTCAAAAGCTCCATAGTAGATGCTTGTCTACAAGGTATACTTGTCCAAGAAGGAAATTACCAAGTCCTAAGAATCGCTCACATAATTAACTGTCAGTATCAAAGAAGATGTTAGCAGAGAGCCAAAGATCCTTTTAGAAAATGGAAGATTTGCCCAAACAAGGAGAAAAAAGGAACACAAACATAAAAAAATAAATTTTAGGAGACAATAAATAATGCAACCCAACTGCCCACACTGTTTTGAGCAGGGTGACGTATTATTTCTCAGCAAAACCAATGATAATTTAAAAAAATAAGAAAGATTAGGAACCAGAAGATAAGTAGAGAAATGATTAGACTAATAACGAGCAAGTTAAAGGAAGATAAAGGAAATTGCAGAGAATATTATTTGTATCTGTTTTCACTGCAGAAGATGTAAGGGAATCAAAAGTACTCAAGAAAATAATGCTGCCACAGGAAAAAATGCCTAGTTCTTACCAGCAAATTGAAAACAAACAAATCACTGGGAAAAACACCCAAGAGCGGTTAAATAACCCGTATGTAAATTTACTGATCTTTTACTGAAAATATGCAATGGGCTTGTGCCAAGTAGCTTTGAAGCACCTCAACAGGAAGACCTTAGCCTCCTTAGGCTCTAGCAAAAGCCAGGAAAAGCTTCTGCCCCTTCTGCGGAGCACTCATGCAGAAGATACAGATGTTCCCTGTAGTATAGGAATAGTAGTGTTGACTTGCCCTGGAGCAGAGCAGGATTTTATAGATGCTGTTGCAAGAAAGCCTGTTGCACCCAACTTCTTCAAATCAAAGCACCTCCTCCACTCCAGCCCTAGTGTATAATAGCTTTACGAAAATCAGCTTCCGTATTGGAGAGTGGAAACATGGGCAATATAATATCAAATTTAAAAACCAAGCTAAGAAATTACAGGCAGGATAGCTTCATATTTTCCAAGGAAATTGGGAGAACTTAACAAGCATCAAAGCAGATGTTCCTTTGTGCATCAGTAACTGATTAATGTACAGTAAGCAGAAAGTTTTTAAAAAATGAATATCAACAGAGGGACGTAAGGGGGAGGCATCCTTTCATCTATGTGGATTGGATTCACACATCAGAGTAATTTGGGAAGTTACAAAAGCAACAACAAACCAGCTTAAGAATCATAAATGGGGAACATTTAAAATAAAAGAGCGAGAGTGGCTAAAGGCTATTAGCTGCCCATATGAATCCCATTAGTGGATTCAGTTATGCATATGCATTGGATTAGCTGACTCAGCTTCACCCCTCCGATTTCCCAGTGTAGCCTCAACCCAGGCTAATGAGTAGAAGCAGGAAGGGAGTGGTCAAAAAGAAATACCAACTTGCTCACCAAAACGGCTCTTTACCTGGGGGGTGAGTGGGTTAGAGATTAGATCTACTTAAAGTTGGATCTATGGCAAAGTCCTTTGGGCCACATCTGTCCACGATGGCAAATGTTATCTCAGATGTGGCCCCAAAGGACTTTTGCATTCATGTCTCTTGCAGTGCCAGCACAAGATTTCAAGGTCTCTATGGGTCTCTCCCCTAAACTACTATCAAGCCTATGCATAAGGACCGATGGATAGTCTGTTTATTTTTTTTCCTCTGGGGAGCTAGGATTATAATTTCTACCATGGTCAGACCACAATCTTATGAAGCTCGATATCATGGCAACAACAGGGGCAGGGGATTCCTTTAAATCATCTGTTCCAAAGACTTTTGAAATCTGGCGGATTCTTAAATGTACGGAGGAAATTGATTACCAGGAGTTTTAGAATTGAGTACATTGTAGTCCTCGACTTACAATGGCTCATTTAGTGACCATTACAAGGACTCTGAAAAAGTGATTTATGACCATTTTTCACACTGACGACTGTTGAAGCATCTCCATGCTCAGGTGATCAGAATTCGCATGCTTGGCAACTGGCTCATATTTATGACTGTTGCAGTGTGCCAGGGTCATGTGATCCCCTTTTGGGACCTTCTGACAAATGAAGTCAATTGGGGAAGCCAGATTCATTTAACCACCATGTTATTAACTTTACAACTGCAGTGATTCACACTTAACAACTGTGGCAAGAAAAGTAGTAAACTCACTTAACAAATGTCTCACTTAGCAACATAAATGTTGGGTTCAATGGTGATCGTAACTCAACTACCCGAATTACCAAATGGATAGGACATTCCCCCCTATTTCTCTATAAGATCTAAATCAGAGGAGGCAGTGCACATTTTGAACCAGTCTGTAGATGCAATAACTGGGTGTATGTGGGATATTAGATAGTCCAAAGAAAATAACTTGGGTTAATAAGTGCATAGTTTCACCATGGGTACAATGCACATACAATTCCAGTACAAAAAGAAATTGAAAGTCAGATTGCCTCTTTTTACAAATGGACAGATTAACATAGCATTAGCCAAGGAACTTGCCTTCTGAAGGGAATAGGTACAGGTAGTCCTCGACTTATGACCACAATTGAGCCCAACATTTATGTTGTTAAGTGAGAAATTTGCCCCCTTTTACGACTTTTCTTGCCGCATTTGTTAAGTGAGTCACTGCAGCTTGTTAAATTAGTCACACGGTTGCTAAGTGAATCTGGCTTCCCCATTGACTTTGCCTGTCAGAAGTTCGCAAAAGGAGATCCCTAGACCCTTGGACACTGCAACCGTCATAAATATGGGTCAGTTGCCAAGTATCCAAATTTTATTCACATGACCATGGGGATGCTACAATGGTCATAAGTGAGAAAAAGGGTCATAAGTCACTTTTTTCAGTGCCGTTATGACTTCAAACAGTCACTAAACGAACTATTGTAAGTCAAGGACCACCTGTATATGCTCCCCTGTCCCAGTTTAGTTTTCCTACATATTAACAGAAGATGTTGTGTTGATTCCCACCCCTTGATCTCTTGCCCGGAGCTGTCGTCCTTCCTTAGAGTCAGACATTGTAGAAAGTTACTGAGGAAGTTACTGTTATGTCTTTTCCAGCTGTGTGTATGTATCCTAGTTAAGAGCAAGAGCCTAGAAGTTGGGTCAGAAGGTTGATTTTTTTTTTTTTTTTTTTTAGTCTCCTTGCTACAATTCATCACAAATAGTTCCTCGACATTTGTATTCCCTTTTGATTTTCAAATAATTTTGTTAAAGGTTATAATTACAATAGCAAAATGTGTGCAAGCTAAAAGAAAGAAAAGACAGCAAGAAAGCGTAAAAGGGAAAGGAGAAAAAATAGGAAAGATGTAAAGAATAGAAGGAAAAAAGGAAAGAAAGAAAAATAAGAATACAGTAAAGGAAAAGAAAAGTAACTTGCCCCAATGACAATGGGTATCACTGTTACATGCTTCATCCATAATTGCATAGATGATGATGATGATGATTTACTTTATTCATTAAACATGAAACCCAGTCAACTAAACATTCAAAAATGCATCACAAATACCATTGACTGGTGCTAATGGTTGATACACGTTGCTGCCAGCATCCTAGGTATCAACCAAGTACCTTCTTAAAATGTACGATATTCCAAGTAGCCCAGTTTTTTGCAGTTCCGCTGGTGTTATTGCAGGAAGCTGCAATTTGTTGATGTATCTTATAAAATTTTTGGACATGGTACCAAGTGCCCCGATGACAATGGATATCACTGTTACATGTTTCATCCATAATCACTGTTGTGGCCCGTCAGCGGCCTGTGCAGTTAGTAGCTGATTCTGACAGCGAGGAGGCTGGTGTGGTGCTGTGCCAGCATCCTGTGCAGCTGGCACTCGAGTCAGACAATGAGGAGGCTGGAAAAGATGTGATGCCAGAGGCGGGGATTCAACCAGGGCCTTCAGAACCTCCAGAAGCTGCCATAAGTGAAGAGGAAGAAGAGGAGGAGCCTCTTCTCGATGCACAGGCACACAGAGCTGCCAAAAGGCAGGAGTGGCTCCTCAGGAGGAGGTCTCCTCGAGAGTAAGGCTTGGGGCTAATTGGCCACTCCCTTACCCTATTTAAGGAGGAACGCCGACTGAAGCAATTTGTAGGGAACAATTTCATTCACTCTTCTTTGCATCCTGATCTTAATTCTCTTATCTGTTTCCTGCAAATTGCTTCTGGGCTTTCTGCCAACCATAGTAAGATTACGATTATTTATTCTTTGGATTCTTTTAGGCTGTTAAGAAAGTTAATTAATAGCCTTTATTTGAAAAAGACTGATTTAATTTAGTAAACTAAGGTTTTTACAGACTTTGTGTGTGCTGCGTTCTTTGGGGTCCGTAGCTGGGGCAGAACAATCATGTAGTTTTGATGATCAGGTCACGATATTTTGTTATTTTTCTCAGCTCTTTTTCTTTGACTCTGGCATCTCCTGGTACTGCAATGTCAATAAATTGTACTTTTTGGTTTTTGACAACTGTGATATCCGGTGTGTTGTGTTCCAAACGATGATCCGTCTGTATTCGAAAGTCCCACAAGATCTTCACCTTCTCATTTTCTATAACTTTTTCCACTTTATGTTCCCATGACTTTTTGGATACAGGTAAGTTGTACATTTTACATAATGACATTATTATTATTATTATTATTATTATTATTATTATTATTATTATTATTATTATTATTATTATTATTATTATTATTATTGGAACCATCTTCCAGTTTGCATTGTTTCCTTCCCATCCATCAAAATAATGCATAGTTGAAAGAGACTTTCACCCCAGTCTTTAAAATGAGAGCAAAGCCTGTTTTTCAATATCTGGCTGGGAATCTTTTTTTTCCTGGCAAATATTCCTTTTTTGAACTCTACCTGTGTGGAGCAGAAAACTAGTCAAACATGAGGAGGCTGGGAGAACTTTAGAAAAAAAAATTAGTGGTTGATCTCATTATGAACATGGCTCATGAGGTTCTCTTCTCCTTCAACACGGTGCATATTTTCAATCAGTAACGCAGTGAACAGACTCCATTTCCTGCTGTGGAAGACTGACCAGTTGTTCTCTCCTGCTTCTGACCCCACTGCGTCTTTTTCTTCCCCCCTTGAAGGATGTGGGTGATGATTTATAGAGCACGTCCAATTGGCTGTATTTGTCTAGGCTGGCTTGCTTCGCGCATGCTGAGGCCAGCGGTGAATTTGCAAGGAACCTTCCAAGGAAAATACCTTCCAGAGGGGTAAAAAGGAGGGATGTGTGTGGGGAGGGAGAGGGAGGAAGCTAACTAAGCAAAACAAACCCAGGCATGAGATAATATGCTTAGCGAACCTCTCAGCTGCCTTTCGAGTTCTATCCCAGCAGAGTCTCCATAGCCTGGATCCCCAGATGCCAAAGTGAGCTCAGCATTGAAGTACTCCAATCATTTCCAAACATGCAGCTGAATGAGTGGCTTTGTGGGGGAGGGAGGAGGGTAACTCCTAAAATGTCTGGAATTCCTGGTCAATAAAGTGCAGCTACTTGGAGAGGCATGAACTGGATGCCATGCTGGGTGCTTGAATCTACATTGAGATTGTAGAAGACATTTCTTGACAGATGAAACTAGATAGAGTAAATAATGCGAAGGCTTCATCCAGGCTTCTGGATCTGAGTGTTTGGATAGACAATCCATACCCAGCCTATGGATTAGATCAACACGAAGTTTATTTTCTTAAGCATATTTTAGACATGACTTTAAACCGGCAGTTGTATTTATTATTCCGTTTTCCCAAGTTTCATACACGTACAGCAGCTTCGTTTGTTCATAAAACCTACAGCGGTACATCGATAGATTTTTTTTTCCTCTGTGAAAAATGTTTTGTCATGTTATCTCTATTACTTCTGCCTTTGAATACATGATTGGCACACCGAGCCAGCCTACGTTTAATTTGGAAGTACTTACTTACAACAGCTAAATATAAATGACTCTTTTCTGAAAAGGCAAATTATCAGCAGGTACTGAGAGCTTCTTGACAAAATGATCAGCTTTAAGTGATGGGATTCTTGATTTTCGAATCTGTTGTAAAAATAACTCAGCTTACTGGGCACATTTCTGTCTGCATTTTTTTAAAAGTAGTGCATTGTGCATGCATGTTGTCCACAACATTTACATTCGTTTGTAATTGTAGTACATTAGATATGTTGTCTTACATGTTCTGTGAGCCAAGAAGTCTGTTGCAATATTTAAGAAATATAAAAACCAAAGGATACTTTCTATTCATACTCCCTGAAGATACAAATTAGTTCATTTAGAAATGCCAGCTAAATACCAAGCAGTGCTAACTGCAGAAAATAGCTGCATTTCCAAGTCTTGATACGTATTTGCAGACATGATGTCAAAATTAATGTCTTTGAAAGATACTGAAAGTATTATGAAGTAACAGAATTATCATATACTGTGGTAGACAAATATTATATTTTACAGTTCCTTCTTCTTATATACCCCCCTCCCCAAATATGTTAAGTTTTTGCCTTTCCAGATATAGAGCTGGAGGAGGGAGAGAGGGAGAGGGGGAGAGGGAGGGAGAGGAAGAGAGAGGAACAGAGGGGAGAAAGGGGGAGAAGGAGAGAGAAGGAGAGAGGGAGGGAGAGAGAGGGGGAGAGGGGGGAGGGGGAGAGAGAGAGGAGAAAAAGGGGGAGAGGAAGAGAGGGGGGAGAGGGAGAGAGAAAGAGGGAGGGAGAGACAGGGGGAGAGGGGAGTGGGGGGAGAGAGAGGGAAGGAGGGAGACAGAGGGAGAGAGGGAAAGAGGGAGGGGGAGGGAGAGGGAGGGAGAGGTGAGGGAGGGAGAGAGAAGGAGAGGGAGAGCAGGAGGGAGAGAGGGGAGAGAGGAAAAGAGGGGGAGGGAGAGAGGAGGAGGGAGGGAGAGAGAGGGAGAGATGGAGGGAGATGGAGAGTGGGGGAGGGAGAGAGGAGGGAGGGAGGGAGAGAGAGAGGGGGGGGGAGAGAGAGAGAGAGAGAGAGAGAGAGAGCTTCTTTTACAGAACCCCAAAACTGTTTGTTATACAATAATGGGCCAGCTCCACCTGTTCTCAAATAATTCAAGACAGCTTTAAGGAATAATAAAAGAGTCAGATACCATATAAAAAATTGAAAAGACCAATAAAACAACTTCAGAGCAGCCACATAGTGCATAATTAAATGTCAGAGAACAGTAACACCAAACATGCCAAAGAGTCACACAGAAGGATCACATGGAGCTGTGGTAAGGAGACAATAAAATCCAGCTTCTGAAGATCAAAGGACAATATAGCTCTCCCAGATATGGTGGTGACAGCCAACAAAGAAGCAGGAAGATGCTGCAGAATCTTGGGGTGGCCAAACAAATATGGTACCTTCTCCATTATCCCAGTCAAATGTGGGTTTAATGAAGAACTAACTGAATAAAAAGTTTCTTTTGTAAATGAACATCCTGAAACTCTCCACAGTTTTCTGGTGGCCCTTGTTGTAGGCTCTTGTTGCTGTGTATGTCCTTTTCATCAGTTTTGTCTTTAGTCAGTTGCCCACTCCCTTGGTTTGTGTCTCCAGATCTTTGCATAGGCATCTGTTCTGTACCACAATGACACCAAACACCAAAGGGATAACATGTGCGCCATGATGTCAAGACACAAATGCCACTCCCTTTTCTAGTTGCATCATATCAATACAAATATATGAGGAGCAAAGGGTGGCATCACAATGTCCCAACACATACTTAGTAAGTTGCTATGAATTCCTTTCCTTGTGGGCCTCTATGGATTTCCCCATTAAGTGCTTATTGGCAGTGCAGAAGAATAGTGTGTGGTGGCTAAAATAAGGAACACAATGGGTCAGTCCAGAGTCAGTGCATCTGCAGAAGCTCAAACTGATGGGCAGCACCAAAGCAACCTGTTCCATTCTTCCAGTCACTAAATCCTCCTGAGCAACTGGAATGTGACTCCTGCTCCTGCAAATTGTTTACAAAAAGGAAAAGCTTCACAGGAGGCAGAGTTTACACTGGTAAAAATCTGCTACACAACTTTCTAACTTTTCTCTTGCTTCTTTCCTAGGTCCTTGATGAACCATTGACCAGAAATCTGATTTTGGGGTTTACAATCCATTCATGGCAGTGGTGAAATCCAAATTTTATTACTACCGGTTCTGTGGGCATGACTTGGTGGGTATGGTGTGGCTTGGTGGGTGTAGCTTGGTGGGCATGGTAGGGGAAGGATACTGCAAAATCCTCATTTCCTCCCCACTCCTGGGGGAAGGATATTGCAAAATCTCCATTCCCACCCCACTCCGGGGCCAGCCAGAGGTGGTATTTGCGGGGTCTCTGAACTACTCAAAATTTCTGCTACCGGTTCTCCAGAACCTGTCAGAATCTGCTGGATTTCACCCCTGATTCCTGGAGTCCAAGTAATTATACTAATGGTCCTGTCCTTCTTGTATAATCTTCTCCAGTTGAACGGTTACTTTATCAATTCTTATGATAAATCTATACTATTTAGCCCATTCAAATATTTGTGGTATGCTTGGCCTTGTCTACTGTACAGTAAACGACTAGCTGAATTTACAATATCTTTGACAAGGAATGAAACATGGGTGAAAAAAATAAGATGAATTGTTGGCCGGATTGCTATCAATGACTACTTATGTGGTTCTTGGATAGCCATTTTCACCCTGAATGACTCACAGAACAGAAGTAAAAGGAAGAGGAAGAGGAATAAAAATGAAAGGTCAATCCAGTTGCATGTTCTTCACTTGTTTGGGGCAAGAACTAGGCAATTATTTCCAAGGTTTGTTGGGATAAAAATTTGCTCCAATTGCACAGAATTTTAGGTTGGCAAAATTGGCCTATTGCAAGATTCTAGATCTCATATAAACCACTAGATATACACGGAAGGGAAATGAAGATCCAAATGGAGTTGGAGGAAGAAAAGTCCTTTTATATCACCATACTATTTATGCTTTATTACATCCTTAACTTACACTCTGTGTGGAAGATTTCTTGCCCTCAAACACTCACCCGGCAACCAAGAAATGTATTCTCTGCTGTAAATAGCATAGAGTGAAACGTTATGCCAAGCTGCATTAGGCAACAGGAAGTTGGTTTTTATAAAAATAGGGATTTGAGTGTGGGAACAACACCCACGTTCTGATAGAGTTTCACTGAAAATGTACTGTGTGTAAGCCTTGCTTCTACAGCTGACTTCCAGCTCATAGATATTTCTTTCCTAGCTGACTGAGCTCTTGCTGATCTTAAAAACATCCTTCTTCCTTTTTACACAAATGTACATAGAGAAAGACTTGAACAGTTTCTTTCTGAAAGATATAGAAAAACAAGTGGCTTTTGTAGTTTATCATCATAGAAATGATTTAAGGGAATGGGCATATATCTCTGATAATAACCAACATTTCCTCCACATTTGGGGCTAATGTACTGTTAGAAACATATATACATGTGATGCTTATTTACTGAGTGTTAAATGTTAATTAAAATATTCCCTAGACTCTAAGTCATATAAGACCATTTGTATTAAGTATTACAAATTGCATGATGGTTTAGAAACTTTACAAAGGAGATCTTGCGTTAAAGACAGGAGGAGATTCACACACCAAATACTTGCATTTCCATTAAATGTCCAAACTGAAATAGCAAAATTTTATCTGCCTCACTATAGTTCTTCACAGTTCTTCCTGTTATTCTTTACAGATATGATTTATGGTAACGTAGTTTGCAAATAACAGACATAAGTATATGAGGAAAGGTGGGGTGGGGAATACTGTGGTGCCCTTATCTGGTAAGAAAACCTACTGCTTGAATAAGGGAATCTCCCCTTGTTTTTCATGCTATCTCAGCTAAACTATTATTTAGTTTTAATTAGCTCCGAGGTTGTTAAACCACAGAAATAAAAAGCAAATTTACAGCTCATTCTATTCTCTTCAACCTTCCTTCCTTCCTTCCTTCCTTCCTTCCTTCCTTCCTTCCTTCCTTCCTTCCTTCCTTCCTTCCTTCCTTCCTTCCTTCCTTCCTTCCTTCCTTTCTTCTTTTTTTCCTTACATTTCCAAAGGCAAAAATGATTCCATGTTATTTGGAATTATATATGTTATCTCTCCAATGAGGAGAGATGCATATCAAATACTGTAGTGCAGTTGCTTTGAGCCACGTAAAACTTAGTCTTTACCACATTTGAAATCTAAACCCACTTCAGTTATAGTCGTAGATTCAATCCCCAGCATTTTTGCAGAATGCCGACGTGTTTTTGTCTGAAAACACGTTCAGTGACTGAATTCAGACAACGCAGTTAAGAGGGGCATGCAAGGGTCAGTGTTCTAGGGAATGATCCAGGAAACAGAGAAAATGTCCATTTTGATTCCATAGCATACCAATCCAGAATTCTAGAAGCGCTCCAGTGGTTCTCTGGAAATAAATCTTCCACAATGGAAAGTCGTTTGAAATGTTCTAGAACAGGGATATCAAACTCGCGACAACACGTCATCACATGATGTATCGTAACTTTTCTCCCCTTTGCTAAACCAGGGGTGGGCGTGGCCAGCACATAACGCATCCGGCCCACAGGCCGCGAGCTTGACACAACAATCTTTGCTGATATTTCCTGGAATGGGGAGTTTTGTACATAACAAATGATAAACCCAATCAAAGAGCTAATTGCTATATTATGCACGATACTAAGATTGCTTAATTACTAAACTCCGTGAGGGCTTGATCCAGATTAAGACTTCCTGTTTAACCTAAAATTGAATGGAAGATTTTAAACTAGGGTTACAGGATGCATAATGATTATTAAATCACACATAAGAAGGTGAACATGCATATTTAAAAAGGCAATGAGTGACCTGAAACAGCTCTTTGGAGAGCAATCCTTAGACGCCAGCTAAACCACAATGTTTGGGATATTTTGTGAGCTGTCAACTTCATCAATCAAAAGCAGGCAGCCAGTGAGTAGTGGGGTTTAGGATTTTGCCTGTGTCCTGGGTTGATGGGAGAGTTACAACAAAATGGTCTTTGTTTCAGTCAATTACAATCCCTTCATATCTCCTGAGGCCTCTTCCTGGACTTCAATTAGAGAAAAGATTTGGAGTTCTGCTTGCTGGGTCTTAACATTCACACTAAATGCTACATGCAACTAAATGGTGAGGTGGAGACACACAATTTCTACCCTGCCAGTAAAATAGAAAAGGAAGGCAACAATGATTTATGAAACTGACATTCCATCATGGAACGTAGAGTGGCATGAATGGGATTCTTTGGCACACCCAAGTCAGGTTGACTTCAGAAAAGCTGTTGTATCCTTCTCCTCAGCCATTTGGTGTTCCTGCCAAATAAGATGACCTTATTGAGAGGCAGAATAAGTCTCACCTTTTTAAAAAAAAATATATGCAGAAGTCATGTAGGGGAGGAATATAACCTGGTTCATGGCTGAAGAGTATGATTGGGGACAATTTATCCCTTATTCTTTCCTCCAAAACATGATCTTCCCTCACTATTTCTACTATTTCAAGATAGAAAAACTGTGCCCTGTTATGGGTCATTGTATAGTCCACCCTTTCCAAAATCTGAATCTGAATTTGAATGAATGCTAAGCCAGAAACATGTATTCATCCCGGTCCCAGTTCCCCTCTTGAACAAGCAAGATTCCAGGTGAATCACTCAAGTGCATCTGTTGCATTCACATTAACTCAATGGAGAAGAAACAGTTGTTTTGAAAGCAGATTTCCGGATCAATTTCTGGGATCCTCATCTAAAAGATTGCCTTCTGGCAGAAGATACAGAACAATTAAAACTTGGACCACACATCTTCTGAATAATTTTTATCTCAGAGTTATAATTGCACTCAACAATGAACTAAAGGGCCACCATCAGTGAGCTGCTGGACAGCATTACTTGGTCTGCTGTGTGGATGCTTACCCAAGAGGTGGGGAATTTTTGGTGGGTGGGGGTGTGTCTGGGGATTATCATGTGTGTTGGGCTTGGTCTCTGGGTGTTATGTGAATTTTGTTGTATGGGTATACTGTGTATATACATACAATGACAATTGTTGTGACCACATGCCTTTGCTCCTCTTTTAAGCCTTATGGGAGGGGCCAATCATCTCCAGGCCTTACTCCTGAGTTGTCCCTTTTCTTTTAGCTGTTCTTGCCTTCTGGCAGCTCTGCACATGCGTGCACTAGGAACAGGCTCCTCCTGTTCCTCTGCCTCTCTGAAGTCTGACTCTGGAGACTCCAGAGTTCGCGCATAACTCTCAGATGGCCCTGGCTCCATCTCTGCCTCCGATGCAGAGTCCTCGTCCGAGCCTTCCCCAGACTCCAGGACTGGCCCATGTTCCTCCCCAGCCTCCTCACTGTCTGACCCCGCTGCCAGCTCTGGCAACAACAACAATAAACTTTATATATAAAGGAGTATAAACTGGGACTGACTTCTAAGTTCCCTGGAAAGATGCTGTCCATCACTACTGATAGCAGATAAACAAGAAAACTGTCAGTCGGTAGATGTCAGATGGTAGATAAAGAGTTCTAGCACAGATGAAGAAGAAGGAATCATCCTATACTCTACTTGTGAGCATGATTCAGTAAGCATCTGGCACTATACATTCAACATATAAGCCCTACTAGGTTGCAAAAATCATATAAAGCCAGATTAGATATGCTCCACTCACATAGGCAGAATTTCTTGTAGCTGTTTCAAACGTTCTGTTAAAATTCTTCCTAAACTGAATACTTGCAGAAATTTTAGACTGCTACCTTAATACTTGCTTTATGTCCTATGAATGCTGCTGTTCCAAAAAGAGGTTTTTTGGGGGGGTTGTTTTCTTTCTTACCATAGAAATACTTTATCTAAAATAATCATATTTAAAATGATAGTAATGCATTTATTACATAATATTTCTCAGCTGTCCCAATCAAGGCAGTTTGTGGACAATAAAGCAGGGAAAAAGGTAAAGTAGGAAGAACAAGATGATAGTGAGCTGGGCAGCATATAAATTTAATGAATAAATACATGTACCATAGAGGACTTGGATATTTATTTATTTATTTATTTATTTATTTATTTATTTATTTATTTATTTATTTATTTATTTATTTATTTATTTATTTATTTATTTATTTATTTATTTATTTATTTATTGTTTATATTTATATACCGCCCTTCTCCCGAAGGACTCGGGGCGGTGAACAGCCAACACAAGAAATACAAAATTTAAAAACACCCCTGTATTAAAATCCAATTAAATTAATTAAAAATACCCCTGTATTAAGACCCATAATTAAACAATTTAAAAATTAAAACAATTTAAAAGCGTTAGGCCAGCCCGGCTTGCTGGAATAAAAACGTCTTTAGGGAACGGCAAAAGGTGCGAAGATCCAGGATCCACCATATTTCCGGGGGCAGCTCATTCCAGAGGGTAGGTGCCCCCACAGAGAAGGCTCTCCCCCTGGGGGCTGCCAGTCGACATTGTTTGACCAACGGCACCCTGAGGATCCCGTCTCTGTGGGAGCGTACTGGTCGGTGGGAGGCTATCGGTGGCAGAAGGCGGTCCCGGATCCTAAGCCATGGAGTGCTCTAAAGGTGGTAACCAATACCTTGAAGCGCACCCGGAAGACCAACGGGAGCCAGTGCAGCTCACGCAGGAGAGGTGTTACATGGGAGTGCTGAGTTGCCCCCATAACACCGCGCGGCCGCATTCTGGACCAGCTGGAGCCTCCGGGTGCTCCTCAAGGGGAGCCCCATGTAGAGAGCATTACAGTAGTCCAGGCGGGATGTGACGAGAGCATGAGTGACCGTGCGTAAGGCATCCCGATCTAGAAAGGGACGCAACTGGCGAACCTGATAAAAAGCCCCCCTGGCCACAGGCGTCATATGCTTTTCTAAAGACAGCTGTGTATCCAGGAAGACACCCAAGTTGCGAGCCCTCTCTGTGGGGACCAACGACTCGCCCCCAATAGTCAGCGATGGCGCCAACTCACTATATCGGGATGCCGGAAGCCACAGCCACTTGGTCTTGGACGGGTTGAGCCTGAGCCTGTTTCTCCCCATCCAGATCCACACGGCCTCCAGGCACCGGGACATCACATCAAGGGCATCGTTGGGGTGGTCCGGGGTGGAGATGTACAGCTGAGTGTCATCAGCGTACAGATGGCACTTCACCCCGAAACCATGGATGATCTCACCAGATATTCCTTGTGATCACTCAGCAAATAAGAAAGAAAAGATGTTATGGAAAAGATGAGTGGATCAGTCCATTTAGGTTTATCCCAATTTCTTATTTTTGCAAATGCATCAGGGTTAGCTTGATGAATTTGAAATGATTTTTAAAACCTCATATAAGTATCAGTTTGTGTTTCAATGCACATTTCTCCAAAGGCATGCACATTTGTTTTCAATTTCTCTTATTGTACAGAGTTTTTACAATAATTTGCTCAAACACAATGCATTTCTGTATGTTATTTGCATGATATATATTCTACAGGTTTTTCCTTAATGTTGCTTTTTTTAAAAAAAAATGAACCTCATTGCTAAATGTGAGAATTGTAAATTTTGAATGATATGTCAGTTCAATGGAAATGGGAACCAAATGAATTTTCCCCCCATTCATATTTTGTAGGCCTTTTTTTCACTTTACCCTTCTTATAAGTATTGCAGAAATGAAATATAAAATCCAAAAATTGGATATTTGCCAAAGTATGTTATTGTAAATGTGTCTAAAAAATCAGTCTCCCTTCTGCAATGCACTTATTATGTAATAGTATCTGGAAGAAAGCACCAAGATATTAGCTGGTGCTTTCATATACCAATATATTCATATATGAAATTTTTCAGTCAATATAAAGCAAATGTACACCATTTATTAGACAACTCTATCAAGCCTGTATATGGGAAGAAGAAAAAAATAAAACGGAAGAAAATGTCATTTTAACTAAGTAGGCATAAAGAGTAAATAAAGGAAAAACATTGTTTATTTTTTTCATTATTGAAAAATGTTTGTACAGAGGACTCACATCAGTTCCAAAGGTGTAATATTTTATCTCAAAATATTGTATGAATATATATTAAAGCATTTTGTGGCTGGGTGCCCTTTCCCTATAGATAAACATCAGATGTTATAAAAAGATACGAAGGAAGAGATGACATACAGGAAAGACACACAGAGAGGACCACAGCAGGGTGAACCAAATAGATCGATCTGATGAAACCATCACCATGCAATCCTAATGCAAGCTCTACCACTTTTGTACAGATGCTTAAAATAGCCACAGTTGATGACCAAAAGTAGCTTGTAGCTTGTAGACATCCATAGTCATGTGCCTTAGAGATGCTTGTGCATACACCATCTGGATCTCTTGGGTGTGTGTCGCTTATGTCACCACAACTGTGGTGGTTAAATTTGTTAAATTGCCTGTGCTATTTTACGTCATAACTCTGAATAATGTCTAAATGAGGCTTCTTGTCCTGATGTTTGATTGCTGTCATTGTAGATAAAGAAGATTTTCTCCTGTTCACTGATCCTCGGGATGGAATCTCAATTTCCCCCCCTCAGAATCCCCTCAATCCAGGGGTGAAATCCAGCAGGTTCTGACAGGTTCTGCAGAACCAGTAGTGGAAATTTTGAGCAGTTTAGAGAACCAGCAAATACCACCTCTGGCTGGCCCCAGAGTGGGGTGGGAATGGGGATTTTGCAGTATCCTTCCCCTGGAGTGGGGTGGGAAGAGGGATTTTGCAATATCCTTCTCCTGGAGTGGGGTGGGAATGGGGATTTTGCAGTATCCTTCCCCTGCCACACCCACCAAGCCACGCCCACCAAGCCACACCATGCCCACCAAGCCATGCCCCCAGAACCGGTAGTAAAAAAAAAAATTGGATTTCACCACTGCCTCAATCATTAGTATTGGGCTCAGTTCTGAGAAGCTTCTGCCCTGGGACTTGTACAGGCCTCACTGAAGAACATACCACAAAGAAAGTCAAACAGTCGGTCAGTCAGCTCTGAAAAAAAACAAGCATTGCCACATGCATCAGCAGCTTCTGTGGCGAAAACCAACCACATGTTAAAAGCATCATGTGTGACTTCCACTGTGGAATGCAACCTCTACCCCCCCAACCCACCCCTTTCCCCTCCTCCGAAACCCAAAATGGACTACATTACAAAATAGCTTATAAAGTGTGCGACTTGAAACTGAGGTCCTCCTGCTCTTCGGTCCTCCACATTTTGCTAATAGACTGGCTAGATACACAAACAGTCTCTTTCAGGCCTTCGGTTTCTATTACATGGGTTCATGTTTCAGCAGGCGAACTGGCCTCTACGTTTATGTTTTCAGCCAGAGCAGTAAGTGGATGCATGCATTTTGCAATTCCAGACATCGTTCCAGACCAGATGTGGGGCCTTTATTGTTAGTATGGCAGTGGTGTCTGCTGACCCTTGGTCACCTCATGTCTAGTGAAAGATTGACTGCCTTGTATTTCATACAATAAATTATATATGAGAAGACAGCAGAATTTCAAAATTAATTCAAGATTCATCTCAGGCTGACTTGCACATAGAGCAATTTGGCTAACGGATGAAAAATGAGTACGTCACCACAACCACTGCCACCATCACCACAACAACAAATTCAGGAAGGAAGGGGCCAACGGACACTCATTTTTCAAAAGGATTATCACTATCCTTTTAATTAATCCATTATATTATTATTATTATTATTATTATTATTATTATTATTATTATTATTATTATTATTATTATTATTATTATTATTATTATTATCCAGCTTGGGACCACTCTCACTAAAGCAAAGAAAAAAGAAAAGAAAAGTTTCTGTGTGTGTGTGTGAGAGAGAGAGAGAGCATTCAGTCAGCAAATACAAACCTTAGTTCTAGGAAGAGGAGAAGGCAAAGGAGGCTCCAGTCTTCATGGACTGAATGCAAGAGGAAGAATTAACACAGCAGTCATCACTTTGAATTAGTTGTAGCTTTTTTTTAAAAAAAGGATTTAGTTAAATCTCATTAGAAAAGTGAGAAAGTTTTGTTGGTTTTTGTTGTGTTGTCTTGTATGTTTTGTTTGTTATTTATATAATGTGTCGTTCTTCTTTTGTTTTTAATGGAATATGTAAATAAAGATTATTTTTTAAAAAAAAGAAAACTAAGGCAAAACAGCATATTCATTTGAAGATTTGCTCAAACAAAAAGACAGCAGAACTATAGCAGGCACAGTATGTTCGAATTATTAAATGCAATTTGAAAAATGCAATTCTGGTGGGCATATAACTCTTTTTGATTAATCAAAACAACATAGAGGAGTAGGAAAGCTGCTTAACGTCTAATAATCTTTGTTCAGGATTAGTCAAAGCAGGACTCTTCTAGGAGAAAGAGCAGCAGGCCAGTGGTGAAATCCAATTTTCTTTTACTACCGGTTCTGTGGGCATGGCTTGGTGGGCGTGATGTGGCTTGGTGGGTGTGGCTTGGTGGGTGTGGCAGGGGAAGGATACTGAAAAATCTTCATTCCACCAATGTAGGCTGGTGACCCCCAGGGGGAGGGCCTTCTCTGTGGGGGCTCCTACCCTCTGGAATCAGTTGCCCCCTGAGATAAGGAGAATCCATGACCTCAATGCCTTCCGTCGTGCCCTTAAAACCCATCTTTTCCAGCAAGCCGGGCTGGCTTAAGAAGAAATTTTTAAATTCTTTTAATCAGTTTATGACTTCTTAACTTTCGGGCCAAATTTATATATATTTTTAACTGTTTTTAATATTTGTATTCTATGTTCTTATCTTGGCTGTACACCGCCCTGAGTCCTCAGGGAGAAGGGCAGTATATAAATTGGAAATTAAATTAAATTCCCACCCCACTCTAGGGGAAGGATACTGCAAAATCTCCATTCCCACCCCACTCCAGAGGAAGGATACTGCAAAATCTCCATTTCCACCCCCCTCTGGGGCCAGCCAGAGATGGTATTTGCTGGTTCTCCGAACTGCTCAAAATTTCCATTACCGGTTCTCCAGAACCTGTCAGAACCTGCTGGATTTCACCTCTGCAACAGGCCCTCATGGAACCAAGGATATGGTCAGGATATGTTCAAAAAAGTCAATATGGTAGCCCTAGCAACATGGTAAAAGCTCTGTCTGCTAAGTAAAATGGGGGGGGGGAACAGGGGACATCATTTATTCCATCCAGGTGCCTCCAGGTATTCTGAACTACAAGTCTCAGAAAATATGGCTCCTGGCTGTAGGAGAAAACAGGTCAGTCAATGACAAACATATAAAGAGAATGGATATTCAGGAAGCAACTTGCTAGAAAGAAAGGTCATCAGGCAATGGACCAGCTGTCAAACAGGGAAATATCAGGCATAGGTAAAATACCAGCTGAGCTGTTGAAGGCTTCAAGAGAAAAGACACTTAATGTGCTAAAAGATCTATATCTATATGTATACAAGTATACAAGAGGTTAGAAAGATGAAAGAAGGGAGATACCCCAAAATGTGTAAATGGCTGAGCCATTAACAGAATACCTTATATTCAAGGAGTTTTTTCTCACAATCTTGCAGAGAGGAATAAAACCATGCTTAGGTAGCCAAATGTTCAATACACAGATTTTAGAAAAGGCAGAGGTGTGTTCCTAACCATGATGACATCAGAATGACACAATGTGAGTCAGGATTTCAGAGGAAGACCTGGCCATTCTCCCTGGCTTTGGGCTAGGTGGCTGCAGCCCCCTGGCTAGCAAGTTTATTTCCTGGACCGTTTCTTCATTTTACCATCATGTTCTTCATCCTGTTCTCCCCTTATTTATATTATATTTTATTCTGTCTGTTGTACTATGCAGTCTCTCCTAAATTTAATATTTCACAGGTGCAGAGCAAAAACCTAAAGTTTTTGATGACTTTCTTCCCGTCACTTCTGTTCCATCTCAATTGAGGGTCACTCTTCTACCTTTCTTTCATCTAAGCAAAATTTCATTATCTCTTACTTTCCACTTGTCCCAAAGGTGCTTTTTCAAAAGGCAACTGGACTTTCTTGTTTTTCTTTGAAGACATTTCGCTTCTCATCGTAGAAGCTTCTTCTGCTCTTCAGGACTTCTTCAGAGAAAAACAAGAAAGTTCAGTTGCCTCTTGAAAAAGCACCTTTGGGACAACTATGAGCTGGATGACTGAGAATCTCCACAGACATTTACTTTCCACTTTTGCTTCCCACTTTGGTCCTCTTTATGTTCAACACCCGCTCTCCCCACTAACTATTTCATTTGTTATGAGAAATAAAATTGTATAACTCAGATTGCATTGACTTCAATATACATTTTCCCCTCACCAAGACTGTTACCCCTGTAAAGGATGACTCACACATCATTCCTCAAAACAGATGCAATCTGGCTAACAATGTAAAATTATTCCTATGAGTCATGTTTTAGCAGCTGAAATCACTGCCATACTCCTACTTGGAGGAGAGGTGCAAGTTAATGTGGTAACGTGGTATTTGGAGACTGTCCTTTCAAGACAGTCAAATTCTACCAGATCTTCCACCAGGATAGTTAAAAATCCATAAATGCTAAACATCAGCTCTGGTAAACAAATAGTATAGATCAGGGGCCAGCAACCTGCGGCTTTGGAGCTGCATGTGGCTCTTTCACCCCTCTGCTGCGGCTCCCTGTCACTCAAATTATGCGTCACAACCACCAATGTGCGACACCTGCCGGCACGCTATTTATTGAGCTTTTCAACCATGGATAAATCCAGGAAAAGAAAAGTTTCAAAAGAAAACAGAACATTTAATTCAACTACATATGCTAGTTTTGTGGCCGCTCAAGAAATAGTCAGGCACGAGAAGGGTTTTGTGGCTCCCGGTGTTTTCTTTTCTGTGGGAAATGGGTCCAAATGACTCTTTGAGTGTTTAAGGTTGTAGACCCCTGGTATAGATTAAAACAATCATTGGAAATAATTGAAAGGAGAGCAACTAAGGCAGGGCTGTCAAACTCCCGGCCCACAGTTTAGCGAAGAGGGAAAAAGTTCCGATACGTCATGTGACGCCGCCATGACAACTTGAGTTTGACACCTCTGAATTTAGGCATTTGAATACAGATGGTACAGGGAAAAGGCATATTTATCTACGTGTCTTAAAGGAAAGTCCCAGCCTCTATGTTAAGGTTACTTATCCAATGATCTTAGAACAGAAATATGTTTATTATTATTATTATTATTATTATTATTATTATTATTATTATTATTATTATTATTATTATCATCATCATCATCATCATCATCATCATCATCATCATCATCATCATTATTATTATTGTATTTGCCATTACATCCTAAATTATGTGAGTTTCTGTTTGCTGTCCATAGAATCTTAGTCTCCAAATCCATAATCCAAATATTTTAATGTTGTTATACATTAAAAAGGAAAAATCATTACCCTTATAGTTGTTGACATTTAAATGCCTTTATTATGCATAATCTTGTTTAAATTTGCTTTCTGTCCTAAAATACATCTCTTCTTTACTCTTCCAACATGCTATCTTTATTCTTAATTTTTAAAAAAATAATAATTAATTTTTTTTAAAAAAATACTTCTACTTCTTCACTATCACTGATATAATTCACCAAGCGTGCAGGTTCATCTTATTGTTGTCTTCTGAATAGTTAACATCAACCTGGGCATTTTATTTTCCAGTACTACTTTCTTAATGAGCACTTTGATTTCTTCTTCATCTAATGAAAGAGTAGTTGCCTGCATATTTAGCTTAATTAGTATTTTAATGTCCAATGTTCATTCCGGTTATCATCTTTTCCAATCTTTCCAATCTCATAATATGTTTGTCTTTTAAGTTAAACAGATATGGAAATGATATGCTTCATTGTTTCACTTTCTTTCCAATTCTAAATCATTGCTTCTCCTAATTCAGTTTTGACAGTAGCTGCTTGTTCACTGTAAATATTCTTCAGAAGAATGATCATACATTCTAGAAGCATGATGGCGGACCTATGGCACACGTGCCCGAGGTGGCACACAGAGCCATCTTTCCAGGCATGCAAGTTGTTGCCCCCTAGCTGGTGTTCAGACCTCCAGTGCACATGCGCGCAATTCAGGGGACCCAGCTGGTCTTGGGAGTTCTCCTGCGCATGCGCTCTCATTTGCGCATGTGTGCAAGAGTACTCACACCCAGCACGCACATGCGTACATGGCATTTGCACGTGTACATTGTGCACTTGAAAACCGCATGCATGTGCAGATGGTGCAATTGCGTGCATAGCACACTATGGGAGCCGCACAAAAGCAGCACACATGCGCAGATGGTGCGGTTGTGCATGCAGCTCACGGAGGGCATGAAAGCCGTGTGCATGTGCAGATAGTGCAGTTGCACACACAGCGCATGGGGGAGGAGCCACGCATTAGTGCAGATAGCATGCGTGCGCGCAAAGCGTGCGAAGCACATACCTGATCGGCACTTGGTGAGTAAAAGGTTCACCACCACTGTTCTAAAACACCCTTTGGTATTAAATATGTTTCATATTCTAGCATGAATTACAAGTAGAGGTTTTGCTGTAAGCAATGAAGCAAAAAAAATAAGACTCCGCCAATGGTGCAAATTGCCTGAAACAACAACGTTGTATCTGAGTTTCCACCCAAACCAAGATCTGTTAAACCAAGACTTGACTCTATACAAGTTTCTCTATGCATATACTGTAAATGCTCATGCGGTTATCTGTGTTATAGTCCACTATTTTATAAAATATATTTTCATGGTCATATTATGGATACTGTACAATGACTTTTGTATGTCCAATGGTGGTCTGACATTAGCAGAAACCATTCCACACCTACAAGGAAAAGACTCACCTTTCCCCAATCTAACCCTCTGGTGATTTAATATTAAGTTTAACAATTGAAGAGTTATTTCTGCCAGATCCTGCAAAATGATCCTAGAAACAAAAGGGCCTCCTCAAGTCCTGGAATAAATTATACTTATGAAATTAACAATGTCTCTTGAACAGTTTTCAAGATTGGCCTTCAGCAGTATGTATGATGAAGTCACTTGCTGTACATCTTAATAATAGATCAGCATTCAGTCTGGCTTTAGATATATGTGTTTTAACATTTAAATGCTGCTGTTATTCATCTGGAACTATTTTAATGCTTTCTTTTCTGTTGTTCCTTTGATTTCTTTGGTGACTGATTACACCTGTTGCATATCTTGCTCTTTTTTAATTGTTTAAAAATGTAGAAAGTCAACCTATTCAGATGTGGCTCTATAGAAATGTATCAGGGCTCATTCTGAGTTTTCTGAATTTATTCAGTGGTAACACTAAGCAGACAATCAAAAATTAATGCAGAGGCTTAGTGTGGTGTCAAGACAGTATTCTGCATTTTTTTCAAAAGGTATTACGCAAAACAAGTTTTCTTTTGGATTCCTCCCCCCTCCTCTCAAATACGCTGTTTGTGAAATTCTCACAGTTAGGACTGAGGTCACCTGGGGAATGAAATAGGAAAGCAGATGCCCCTTTGCAGGACAGGCAAACAAAATTCTTTAGGAATTTAGGGGAAGAGAATATCAGAGTTGAACTATGGAGTTCTTGATGCTCTCTGAGCTTGGTTGTTTCTGTTTACAGACATTTCATCACCAGACTAGATAACATCACCAGTGCTACTGAGTGTGGGGCTTGCTTCCTGTGTGTATAGAGTAGCTTGCCCTGTCAGTATTGGTAGGAGAGTTATTTTCTTGAGAAAGTAACATCCACACCAAAACTGACAGGGCAAGCCATTTGTATAGATCTGTTGTGGTCCGCCAGCAGCCTGTGGAGCTGGCAGCAGAGCCGGACAGTGAGAAGGTTGGGGAGGAACATGGGCCAGTCCTGGAGTCTGGGGAAGGCTCAGACGAGGGCTCTTTGTTGGAGGCAGAGAAAGGGTCATCTGGGAAGTACGGGCTGCCTCCAGAGCTTCCAGGCTGCCAGAAGGCAAGAACAGTTAAGACAAAAGGGACGACTTGGGAGTAGGGCTTGGAGATGAGTGGCCCCTCCCATAAGACTTAAAAGAGGAGCAAAGGCACGTGGGCCTTTGCAGGAAGCAACATTGTTAATTCTGTGCAGTTTAAGGTCTGAAGCTCTGTTTGATTCTGGACTCCATGTGGCTTTGCCAATTAGGTCTTTGGCAGCATGTCAAGGGAGATAAAGGTGGTGATTATCAGTCTTATCCCGAAGAACTCTTTACAACTATTTAGGACTCATCTGTGAATGAACAGAATTCACAGCTGTTAAAATAAAACAGGTTTTTGGGACTACTCGTGTGTTTTACTGACTCAGGAAGCCTAGGTCAGAACAAGATCATAAAGCAAACCCCAGTCCTTTCTAGCACTGAAGATGTTACCTGGTCTGCTAATAAAACATTTGCAAGCATTACAACCAAGCTCAGAGAATGCGAAGGATCCCACAGTTAGGGGAGAGGTTTCCGTCCAGGAAGACTAGAAATGTTTCTTTCCTTCCATTCAATTGTGACAATTCTTGAAGACCACCTGGAGAAGTCCCTCAGTTTTCCTGGCAAGGCTTTTCAGAAATTATTTTCCATTACCTCCTTCCTAGGGCTGAGAAAGAGGGACTGGCCCAATGTTACCCAGCTGGCCTTGCACCTAAGGCAGGAGTAGAACTCAGTGTCTCCTGGTTTTTAACCGGATGATTTAACCACTACATTAAACTGGCTCTCCCAGCCTATTTACAGACTTCCCCCCAAAAAAGTTGTGAAAACACAAGCAAATATTTCATGGGAGGAAAAAAAATGAACGTGTTACAGTATAACCACCACTTAGGTAATTATGAACATCTCCAATTTATTTAATTAATGTGATTTAAATAAAAGGCATGGTTTTCATGAATGTGCAGGAGTGTTCAATGCTATCCAGGAATAGAAACATGCATGGGTATGCACGCATGCACTTACGTACGCACGCATGCACAGACACACAATTACCTGGCAAACCTATTTAAAAAACCAGAAAGCTAGCATTATCCTCCAAAAGGGATAACATTCATGGCACATTAAAAATACATTATGAGTGCGAGAAGCAAACTGAAGACAGCAGCAGAGAGATTAGGCTGAGATTTATGAGCAGTGCTATCCCGAAACCCAGCCGTCATCCTCTCCAAAGTGTAGACCTACATTAAAGAAAGCTCTGGACAGGTGTTGTAATCTCTCTCCTCCTTGACTTATTTATTTCCCAGAAACAAACACAAAGGAATCCTGGAAAAATCTGAGAGCACCAGGACCTTGATGTGGGAATCAGTTCAAGTGAAGAGAGGAACAGAAAATCTGCTTGTCAGATTGGCCTGGTTAATATGCGGTAAGGGTGGGGAGGGGCTTGAAATTCTAGGTAGCATTTCAAGTGTATCAAAATACAGTTGAAAGACCAGAGGTTAATTATACAGGCATGGCAGTAGGAGCCCCATTATTCTAATGCTCTTGGAAAGCACTACGAAGCATATGGACTGAATGAAAGACCTCTGTGTGGGTAATAGGTTCTGCATGGGGAAAAGGTGAAGGAACAAGGGATCTCTTGTGTATGACAGGCATGAAAGGAGGAGAAGAGGAATGATTTAACTACTTGATGGCCGACTTTATGCAGAACAACTAACACAAGGTGCCCCGTACATTAAACAGCAACATGCCAGACTGTCCTTCCCTACGCCTGATTTATGATCATTCATAAAGACAACTATTTTGGTCAATATGGTGGCAAATTATTAATGAGGGGTTTGCCTTTGTACTAGAAGAAGTTAAAATCTTTAGTTTCCCCGCTTTGATGTCAATTAACCCAATAGGCTTGACGTAGATACTTTTAGGCCAGATATCTTTGTACAGAATCTGGAGATATTTTATCTGGAGGGTTATCTTAGATACAGGAGGAAGGAGAGTAACCAAACCATGGAGAATGACCTACTGGAAGAGGTCAAGGACAACCTCGAACACAGGCAGAAGCAAAGTACAAAGGTGTCAACCAAGTTTCGTTTGAGACTAAGTTCCCAGTTGTGTATCTTTTATATTGAGTAGAATGAACTTATTCCACTGTTTTTTTTCTGGATCTGTTCACTATCTACTGCCACATTATACACCAAGACATGACTTATTTAACCAGACGTAAGATTCACATGTCATACTAAAATTCACACATCAAGATTCACTTGTGATACTAAGCCAAGTACAAAAAATCACAGAGTGGTTTGATGGAGTATTTGAACTTGAATGGTTGGAAATGTCTCTAGCCTTTCCTTGTTCTTTTGGGTTGATTGCTTGGCAAGAAATTATTTAAAAAGCAAGAAACACTCTAAAGTAAGAGATCGGTCCAGGCAGAAGACAAAAGGATTTCTATTATCCTGTCAGAATTGCCTTCCTTGGGTACAGATGAGCCCAGAATATAAAAACAAAATAAAGCAAAAGCAAAAGCAAAAGCAAAAAAACCTGGATCAAACTGGATCAAGCCATACACCCATCTAGACCAGCATTCTGGGTCACATATTAATAACTGAAATGCATTTAGAAGTTCACCGCCTGATTGGAGAACAGTAGATCCCATCCACCATCACTCTAGACTTGCAGTTACTGCTTGTTTGCACAAATTCATCCCATGTGTGACTTGTGCTCATTCCTGGATCAAAAGTCCTCCTCACAGTCACATTCTTTGGTCAGCTTGTTTTGGGACTCTTGCCACACACTGTATTTGGGGCTGTCCATGAAGACCACTTGGGAGCTGCAAGTCCAGATTGGAATGCAGTGGCTTGAGCAGTTGTGGGCAAGCTATATTATGCTCATGTGTCACATCTGCTTCATGAGCAACACTGATGGCTAGTAGGCTTCTGGATAGAATTCAGGGTGTTGAATATCACCTATAAAGTTCTTCACAGCACTGGGCCTGATTATTTGAGGGACTGTCTGCCCTCCCTATACAGTCAGACAGTTGGCAAGCTTTGTTTTCCATTGATTAAATAGAGTTACCTCCTGGGACCCAGGAAGAGATCTCCATTGTCATGGTGCCTGTGACTGAACACCATCTTCCCAAAGATTTGAATGGCTACTACTATGGTCTTTTTAGATGAGTCTTTGAAAGCCTTGGCTCTTTCCCCAGGTCCTGGATTAGAGAGTGTAGTGGGTCTCTGTCAGTGGTGGGTTCCTCCCGGTTCGGTCCGGTTCGGCCGAGCCGGTAGCAATGACGATATGATGTCACCGAACCGGTTCTCCCCCCTGCCCTCCCACCCACCCCTGCCCTCCCACCCCACCCACCCACGTTATTCTTACCTTTTATTTGGTCCCACCCCCAATCTATTGCTGCCTCCTGAGTCCCAGCTGATGACTAGAGGGAAAAAAACTGTTTAAACTCTTGCCGCGGGGCTTCAAAGGGCCGTCCTACAGCTGATCAGTGTCAAAAGAAAACAAATGAGTCGGGTCGTAAGTGCGAGGACTGGTCGTAAGTGTGAGGACCTTCCAGAAATGACTCTGACCAACTAGCCATGCCCACCTAGTCACATGACCTCCAAGCCACACCCACAAAATAAGCCACGCCCACAGAACCAGTAGTAAAAAAAATTAGAACCCACCCCTGGTCTCTGTGGGGATAATGACGGATTGAGATTTATATTTTTATTGTTTTTGGGACTTCTGTACTTTTGGGTTGGTTGCAAAGCTTTTATTGAGTTTCATTGTTTAGTACCCCGAGTCACAAAGGAACTGAGTGCTTTTCTAAATGTAAATCAATCAATCAATAAATAGCCATGCCTCCTGTTAATCAGAAGGTAGTAAGCCATCATATAAGTAGCCATTGATAGCCTGGTCCTTCACAAATCTCTCCAGGGTCCTTTTAAAATGATCCAAATTGGCTGCATTATCACAATGGTTGGCAGCAAATTCCACAGGGTATGTGAAATATATAAAAAAAAAAATAGTATATTTTCTCTCTCCACGTTATGGATGTTAATCATAATTTCATATATCTCTATCATATACATTAAAGACCTCCAATTACAAAATTTCCTTGTAGGGGAACTGCTTCATTCCTTTAATTTTGTTTTATTTGTTAAGGTACAATGATCAACAGTATACACAATACATAGATTTGTATAAGAAAATAATCGCATCAGCAGTTCTATTTTCAGTTCTCTTTCTAATGATTCTGAGCATAGAATTTCTATTTTTTTTATAGCAGCTGCAAATTTATTTGACAGTATTACATTTACCTCTTAATCCCCAGTGTATTACAGGATCTTTTTTCTGGTCATTCATTGTTAAATTAGATCCTATTAATGTATCAGAGGATGATAGATCTGTTTGTGTCAACACATATCAGTTTATGTGTTGATTCTATTGCAATTCTGAAGACCAATCTCAATTTAAAAATATTCCAGATAGAAGTCTTCATAAAGTCATTTTTACAAAATTCAGGAATCTGTAGAATTGAATATATTTCTACTGGGTCCTAACTCCAGGTCATCCGTATATAAATTAACACCCATGAGGGACTCTACCGCGCAAATCTCATTACTGTGAGAATTGTCCATTTTTTCTCAACTAGTAGCTGATCTATAGAGACCTTTTCCTCCTGTTCCATAGTAGATGAATTCACTCAGGAGTTTTTAGTGAGCGACTTTCTCTTTAAAAAAAAAAAAGTTATTTATTAATAATATAAATTAAAAACATTGGACATGGTGTGACGTCTCCGGTTTAAACATTTTCGTCAAGTTTTACCTTGCAGTCGATACAATTCCTTATCTCTATACAAGTTTTACACTATTTATCACATTTCAAACATGTCGATTCTTTCATCTGTGAAGGTTACATCAATACCAAGTTCGTTCCTTTCTATCACAGAAAACTAACATAAAAACTTCTAAATATTCAACTTGTCAAAACTCATTTATCCCAGCATTCCTCCTCCTGTCCAGCCAATAATAAAATTTGTTCCAGATTTCATAATACTCTGTTTCGTTCTTATCTTTAAGTTCCAGAGTCAACCTGTCCAGCACAAGTTAGTATTTTAGCTAATACTTCTTCTTCTACGGGGGTCTCTTTATTTTTCCATTTTTGGGCAAAATTGGTGAGCGATTTTCTTCAAGGCTTTGTCCAAGAATATAAAATCTTGTAGATCATCCTTGCCTTCATGCTTAATGAAACATGCAAAAAAGTCTAGAAGTCTAATCTCATTCTAGACTATCTATATATAGATATAGACTCTCTATATGGAGAGTTTTTTCTCCATAACTGACATTGAATCTGTCAGCCTACAGTTTTCTTTATTGTCTTTTGATTCTTTTTTTTAAACAGCATATGCATAATAGAGCCAGCTGCTCTAAATGTACTATAAGTAGCAATATTGGAAGGTCTGAGATTTTTACTTTCACAGTGTTACTGAACTGGCAGTCACATCAGAAATGGACATCAGAAATGCTATCAAACAGCATCTTTGTGATCTGGCAGCACAAGTTGTCCAATGTCCTATGAAGCTTCTTCAGCCTTTGAATACAATGGTATTAACATTATTCCAAAGAAAATTCCTTTAGGGATCCCAAATCTCCCATTTCAAGAGTTGTTTCCTTTTTTAAAAAAACTGAAAGTGTAGTCATTCTTAAGGTGACTTCAGTACTGATTAATTAACTGGTGGGGCATCCAGTTATAGAGATGGCTGAAATAAAGTTGAAGACTGATCATTCCCAGGGCTTTATGTCACCTCTATACTAGCACACACAGCTAAGAGCAAAATCTGAAGATCCAAGAACGGAGATTGCCAGGGGATATCTGAGTCACACTGCTTAGCTGACAGCATTAAATCAAAAGAAAGAGCATTAAGGCTACAGAGTGATGTTGCTGATGGCTGGAGGCCATCACCCATCCCAGAGGTTTTCAAGCATGCCTTCAGACTCCAACTGCAACAACAACAACAACAACAACAACAAAACCAAACCTAGACCAAGTGAGCTAATTCAGTAAGCATAATCTTGCCTTCTGAAGGGGATCTCACAATTGATAAACTCTTCCTCTTATTCACAAATTTATCACTGCATGTCATAACAGCTGCAAAGAACAAGTTGTTGGTGGGATATTCCACTTCAAGTAAAATATAGAGCAACCAAGTGCTGGGAGTTACTCAGAGTAAGCCTATAGATAGCAAAAAATGAGGGTAGAGAAATATTGGATACATTTTGTTTAACTAGAGCAGAGATGGGAAACCCCTAGTTCTCCAGACATTGCTAAACCCTACTAGCATGGTCAATGGTGAAGCATCCTGATAGTTTGATAAATTCTGGAGAAGGGGTTGGAGCCCTCACCCCAATATTAGGTACTGCTAGAAATACAGGAAGATAAAACATTCAGCTGCTATTTTCTTCAGCAACCATTGCTAATATAACTTCTGGTCTATGTCTTCTGTCATTATTATTGAAAATAATCTCAATGGAGGATACAAATATTTAATTTAATTCTACAATAGTGTTTCTTATGCTGTATGTACTTGCAGGAGGAAATGGTTAAACTATTTACATATTTATCTGCACAGTTAAAGCATATTGTATATTGCCAGTTTCAAAGAAACTCATGGATCTTGCAATAAAAGAGACTACTAAAAGTGCAATGTCCAAGGGAAAACTGGAACAGATCAAATATTCCTCTGGTCTGGTTGATATGGTTTGCCATGTCATTAGACTTTTTGTAGATTTGAGTTATGGTGGGATCTATAGAATCAATTGATCACATATAAAGCAATCAATAAAATGGTCCAATTTTTTTAAAAAAGATACCCTTCTTTGAAAAGAAAAAAGAAATGAAAATAAGGAAGTCAATTCATATTTGGGACACTCAGTTGAACTCAGGACGTATGATTAAGTCTATACTATTAAGTGGCTGTATAAATAGAAGTAGGGCTGCAACCATAGTTGTGTATTCTATAGCTAGAATACTCTAGCTATATATACTAAGTAGGAATAGGACATTATTAATTGGGGAACTCAGATCCCACCTACACAAAGCTTGAGCAGGCATTTGAACTATCTGAAAAATTACTTCTTAAAAGAGAAGGTAGAAGACACAACAAATATCTTTTCATGATCTGCAGAGGATATATTTATCTTTCATTTTATTTAGACTCTCTATAGAAGGGCTGGTACAGTACTTTTCTATCCTACTATTCAAATGGCAAATCTACTTTTGAAATTATGACTAGACTGTGGGTGGATGGAAAATGATCTGACAGGACGATCCAAATTTGAAATTGCTGGGATAGCCACACCCAAGTCTGGTGTTCTCCTAACATATCAGAAAAGGAATGCACAGAATTTTAGACCTTGGTGGGAGATCAGGCAACAGGATAAAGGCTGACCCAAGGTATTGAGCACATATTATTCTGTATCAATTCAGTGAAAGGAAAGAAAGGCAACTGGATGGCCTGTTGACTCTTATATTAACTCTGGGAATAGAGATAGGAAGGAGACTTAACTACATTTGTTGGAAACAAACGTTATTAGGGGACTTGGGGAAGCATGTGACTCTTTCCCAGCCATCTAGCAATTGCTACATATGGAAGCTCTATTCCTCTTGCACTGGATCCCTTGATATTTTGTTTTGTTTTCCTCCATATTCCAGGTAATACCTAATATAATGTAATATACCATGTGACATCAGGACTATGTTCATAATAACAAATGATTCTTAGTCATTCCCTCCCAAACAACCAGGTTCAAATTATTCCACTTTGGACACTTTATATGAAGATTTAGCTCTCTGGAGAAGCCTCTAATGTTGGGAAAGGTGGAAGGAAAGAGAAGAACAGATGGCAGGAAGGAAAGTGGATGGATTAGAACAGGGGTGTCAAACTCAATTTCATCAGGGTTGTGTTTGACCTCGGGCAAGGGGGCGTGGCCGGGGGGACATGACCGGGGTGGGCATGGCCAGTTCAACATCACTCGTGTTGGTGCCTGTGGTGGCCCAAGTTGCCAGTGAAAATGGGGTCCCAAGCTCCATTTTCGGCTGTGACAGCCTCCTGCAACCCTCCTGCAGCCCTCCCAAGCTCTGTTTCCACTGGCAGAGAGTTGCAGGAGGCCGTCGCAGCTGAAAACGGAGCTCGACACTCTGTTTTCTCCGGCAGAGGCACTGTGGCCTTCTCTGTCCTTCACTGTTTCCAGGGTGGCCCCGATGGCCAGATCTAAGCACTCCGTGGGCCAGAATTGACCCATGGCCCTTGAGTTTGACACCCCTGGATTAGAGGGTCACTGAGTATACTCCTTGATGGTGGTGGGGAGGGGAGGAATGAGGAAGACCTGAAAGATCAGGTTAGGGACAGATCATCATGGAGAAAAATTATCCAGGTGGTCGCTAACAGTCAACAATGACTTAATAGTACATGCTGAATCAATCCACGAAATAGATTTCCCTATCTGTCAGGCAAAGGCTTTTTTTTTTTTTTTGTTATCCCAAAATTGCTCATTTCCTGCCTTAATAATTTAATTTCTCCTCTGCTAAGGCTAACATATTTAGAGTACAAAATCTGGACAGCCACCAGACCATGGCAGAGAGATTCAAAAATCTCTTGCTGCCATCTGGCTGTCATTTGGATTTTTGTAGCCCAGGTATAGCAGACAAACTGTATGGAGGAAAATCTATTTTAATAATCTGAAGAGCACACCTCAAAATTGCTACTGTCACAGACAGAACTGAAAAGAGTGATCCATCACCAGCCTTTTCTGTCCTTTTTCAACCACAACCTTCACACAAGCTGTATGTGGGCATGAAAACTACCAAGAGTAGTTCCTGGAGAAGTTTAATTTTCACCATCTGTCTAGAACATTACTAAGTCTCAGAAGGAAAGTCAACTAACTCCCTGGTAAGTAGTTTACATGTCACAGGGAGTTAGTTTAAATAAACTGGATCTTTTAGTATTGCATGTTACTGAGAACATTGTTCTTATAGGACATTGAATGCAAGTTCCATATTCATGACATTTCTCCTGACCAGGAAGTAATAGGTTGTGTCATTTACCAAAACAGAACTGGTTCATTTGCTATTTCAATCACTCTGCAATGCATTGCAGCTCAGGCAGCAGCACTTTATTTTATTGCTTATTTACTAAACAAATTTATGTAACCGCCCAACTCTCACAGGGAGTTAGTTTAAATAAACTGGATCTTTTAGTATTGCATTTTACTGAGAACATTGTTCTTATAGGACATTGAATTTATGTAACTGCCCAACTCACACACAATGGCTCCAGCCCACAGTGGCCAACCATGACTAATCTAAAAATAAATAAATAAAGGATAAGCAGAATTTAGACCTGCTTAATATTTGGGTAAGATGACCAGCAAGAATGCCAAGGATATAGGATGCATTACTAGGAACTAGAAGAAGAAGGCAGTAGTTAGCCACTTCCATTCACGTGCCACTGTGTAAACATCTCATTTAAGCATCAGGAGACAGGCTCTGCTTGAAGGTGCAGAAGAGCAAGGGAGAGAAAAAAGCCACAGACTGAGAAGTGTGTCAGCCCTTTAACATTTGCCAGGTCAGTAAACAGATAGTTTACAAAGAATATTATTTTGTTATTGTTGTTGTTGTTGTTGTTGTTGTTGTTGTGGAGTATAATAACAGAATCCTGAAAGCCTGACCACATTTCTCCTTGCTTCCCTCTTATACCAAGGAGAATCAAGATGGGGCAATCTTGAGTTATTTTCTCACGCTTTCTATTTTCCTAGGCTACGTTTACTGTATATTTTACTAATGGTTGCTGTATATTTTATCCAAGATCGTTACTGTGCTCCTATCAAAGTGGGCCTTAAAATAAATATTCATGAAGAATGCCTAACAGGCTTCAACCAAAGGGCTTCTTCAGGTAGATGAGCTCTTCTTTATGTCATTCTGGTACTCTGGAGAAAACTCAGTAATATAAAAATATGATCAATGTGTCCCATCATTGCTTAATTACTGTGCTCTCAGTTTCAGCTCCTCTTTGCTTTGTAACATTTTTTTCTTCTCTTTTTCCTTTATCTGGGATTCTTTTGGATGTGCCTCTTGAAGATATAATGATGATATAATTCCTTCAGGCAATGTGAATGTAGTGCTCTCCATCTCCTCTGCCCAATGTCCATGGAGTGTGTGCATGTGCTTGTGTGTGAAAGTGTGTTTCTACATTTTTCCAAGTACATTGCCAACTCAAAACATTGAGTTGTCTTATCTTGGACACAAACACTTTTTTCTAAGAACTGGTTCAGAAATACCAAGAAATTTTAAAACATGCAATAAACAACTGCAAATACTCTGAGTGTTTGTAGTTAAATTTAGCAATGAGCTTCCATAAAGTACTTCAATTAATCTGTTGAGAATTTTCTGCAGCTGATCATAATAGGACCTCAGCCTTCCATTTAAAATTGGCAAGCAGAGCACAGAGACTGAACAGTTTCATACAGAAGACTCAGGAACAAATTCTTGCTGAACTGTTACTCTCACTGGACAAGGGAATATCATAACAACCAAGAAAGAGATGGAAATGATTTTGCTGAATTGAAAGTGTGACTCTTTTCAGTCTCCAGGGATTCATCCCAAACAGACCCACCTGTAAAGACTCTTGTTCCTTCTTCCCCAGTTCTTCCTATAGACTTTACAACAAATGTTCCATAATCCAATCGTAGCTACCAAAACCTTGATCAAATTATAGCATTTGAAGGAATAATTTTATTTTGTGCTCCACATGATAACATCAGATATTGTTCCATGTGCCTTTGGCGTTTAGTCATGCTGGCCACATGACCACGGAGACGTCTTCGGACAGCGCTGGCTCTTCGGCGTTGAAATGGAGATGAGCACCACCTCCTAGTGTTGGGAACAACTAGCACATATGTGCGAGGGGAACCTTTACCTTTTTTACCTCAAGAATGAAAAAAGAACAACAATTAGTGATGCTGCTCTATTCTGAAAGGTATCTCCTCAGATTTCAATAATATATAAACATCTGGAAGGCTTCACTTTTATTATCCATCTTCTAAAGCAAGCAAAGAAGTTTTGGTGCATAGTGCAGAAAGGAAATGGTGCTTGCAGTAACCAATTTTCAGGACATTTTTCCCCCTGCCATAAATGTTTCAGACTGATGCTATAAAATTGAAGTGGGGCTTAGAATGCTTGATATAGCTTGATGGAGCCTTCCAGCTGAAGTAGTTTTATGAACAGTAAAGTATCACCTGCCATCTTGGACTTTCTTTCTTCTTCTCACCCTTTTGTTTGGTTCTATTTTTGCACCTTCACTCCTCAGATATGTAGAGGTCTCTCCCTGATAGCTCAGCAGAAAGGTAACACCTGTGTCAAAGGCATTTTTGAACTTTTTGAACTTTACTCTACAGAACAGCAGAAAACATACACTATTCATCATCTGAAAATTGTTTGGGAAAAAATAAAAACCTAAACTCTCACCCCTGGTAAAACATAGTTATTTTTAAAAGTCAGTCTCTGTGAACCTTTAGCCAGGACTAAGGTTAAACGATGGGTCTGAGTAGACATTGTGCTACCAAGTTATTAGATGCTATACAAATCTATTATTTGTATTGATAAATTTAGAGACATAATTTTAACTAAGGGGATTTTAGCTAAAACACCTTTTTCTACCTCTCTTTTTCTGAAAGAGATATTGTTTTATAAGCTTCTTCTTCTCCTCCTTCCCCTCCTCCTCCTCCTCCTCCTTCCCCTCCTCCTCCTCCTCCTCCTTCCCCTCCTCCTCCTCCTCCTCCTTCTTTACCAGGGTTCCTTTGACACCCAAGGCCATCTGGGAGTCTAGAGGACAATGCGATCAAAACCCCATGAGCAACGTTTGACTTTTTTACACCCCTCCTTTTCTTACCCCAATGACATATCGTTTAATGATACCAGAACCTGGAAAGTGTGGTCATTAACATTAATAATAGTACTTAATACTTTTATATTAAAAGAAGGAGGAAGAAATCACTTCACAGAGCCGTCACCCCACATATCTCAGAGAACACAGCTCCACACTTAATGTGTGCTGTTGAAATATGACCTCCCCTATTGTCACTTCTCCAAGCTATTCAGCAAGAAAACAGCAAATAATTGGCTTCTGTCATTTGTTCACTTTTATTAGAATTAGTATGTGCAGCAGCTATTAACCACCTTTCATGGGTGTTTTCTCCATAAAATTAGAGTCATAAAAGCTGATTTATACAAACAAGCCAAGTGACAGGCAACTGTTCTAAATCAAATACCGTTGACAAAGGAAGTTTAAAATTACTAAAAATCAAATCACAAGATGCATTTTTTATTATATTTGAGTCTTCTGGTCCTATAGTTGCACTGATGCTAATTTTGGGGCTAAGGTGTTCAAATACTACTTAGCCCAAAAGGTCAGGAAACTTTGGAGTCACAGGCAAGACTAAAATATGACCTTGATTTTTTCGTTGAAAAAAATCTCAGGAAACTGTAACTTTTAATTGGGGAAATAGGGAAATAATTGAAGGAAGGGAGAATTAGTAGGCTAACTATATCTAAGTTAAATTAAACTTCAGTCTTCTTGGCCACATAAGCTTTTTCGTAGTGGCTCTTTGTGCAGGAGTCAGAGTCCAAGGAGACCCCTAAATTGTGTATCACTTCCATCTAGCACAGGGATCTGCAACATTAAATACTCAAAGAGCCATTTGGACCCTTTTCCCACAGAAAAGAAAACACCAGGAGCCACAAAACCTGGGTGGGCATGGCCAACTCAATGTCACTCACTTCCACCAGTCACATGACCCCCCCTAGCCACGCCTACCCAGCTGGTCATTAGGGCAGAGAACCAGTTGTTAAAAAACACCAGGAACCACAAAATCCTTTTGACATATTTCTCTCTCCCCTTTCCTCCCTCTCTCTCTCACCCTCTCTCTGTTTCTCTCTGTCTCTGCCCTGGCCGCTTTTCCATCCCCCGCCATCGCCCTTAGGCCAGGCGAGGAGTGACTGGGAGGGGAGAGCGAGAGGCAGGACCAGCCAGTGGTGGGATCACCTGCCAGGGAGCCACAGCAGAGGGCCCAAAGAGCTGCATGCGGCTCTGGAGTCGCAGGTTGCTGACTCCTGATTTAGCACAATGCAACCTTATTTAGACAGGTTCTAACAAACAGGTAGCTGGGTTAACAGTCCCCAAAAGCAGTCCATTTCTTCTGGGTCAGACTTTTCCAGATACCTCAACATACTCTTCCTCTTGTACCTCAATTGGATCTAACCAGTCACATCTACTCCAAGTGGATTTAAAGATCTTTATCCCTCAGATGCTTAGAATATTCCTCACAGCAATGCTATAGACAGGTAGTCTTCACTTAACAATAGTAATTGGAAATGGCAACTCATTCACTAAGCAACATGGTTATAAAGTGCAACATCTTGTGACTGCACCGATTTATCACAATAGTTCTACTCGCTGTTGTTAGGTGAATCCTGCATGGTCACAGTGTCTTGAAGTCACAAGATCAACATTTGAGTCCTCGTCCCCATAACTTTGCTGGTTGGAAGCCAGCAGTGAAGATGGCACATATCAATCAAACGAGAGTGGGACGCTGTGATATCATAATTGCAAGCTGGTTGCCTAAAGCCCGAATTGCAATCACGGGACTGTGGAGACACTGGGATGGCTACAACTTTGAGGAATAGTCATAAGTCCCCTTGTTCAGTGCTGTCATAATTTTGAATGGTCACTGAATGAGGGATTGCTGAACAAAAACTACCTGCGTGTTTTAGTGACCCATCCCTTTCCAGCAGGGAATGGATCACCTTAAAAAAGGACCATGGGGGCTATCTGCAGACATGGTAAGATACACGATAAGACCTGAAACATACATTTTGCCATGTCCGATTTTATGTGGTGCTATGCCTCTGAAAGCATTAGGGTTTTCTGCATGACAAATGCCACCCCAACTTTCCATTACCAGGATTATAACTGGTGCCAGACTTGAAAACCAAGTGGGTATATTTTAGAGAAGGACACTTCCACCTTTGGTTGGGCTCAGGTACGTTATACAAGCCAAATCCGCCACCTCATCCACAATCATATAATGGATAAGGGCAGCTTTTTTACTTACCAACTTGACATTTTGTAGCAACAACTAGTATTCAAAGCTAAAGTAGATTGGATGATCTCGAGCAAATACCGAGAGCAGAAAGGCAAGGCTGAGTTTTCCCTATGAGTGGTTTGTCTCACAATGGCAATAAATTTAATATAATTAGAATATGAGAATGTGAGATCTGAGTGTAATATAAATACACTTTGATCTGGGCCCCTTTCAGTATACAGAAATTAAAAGATAAGATGTGTTAGCTACTGATCTGCTTTTGTCCAAATTTTGTGAATAAAAAAATAAAAGAAGTCAAGCAAAATAATTTCCACGATTCCCAGACAAAAACTTGAACTAGATTTTGAATAGTTAGAATAAGTAGCTGTGATACACAGAGCAACTATGTTTGGGCATCCAATTGAGCATTTTGCTTAGATCAGTAGGGTAGCAGAAGACTTTCTTCTCTCTTCTGTGCTGTAAACACAACTGTCAAATATTCTATCATCCTGTGACCCATCTGAGCAGCAAAAGGCCATGCCACCATAAACTTGTTAGTCAGGGTGATATTCACTTACTTTCCCTACCAGTTCGCAAATGTGAGCACCCCCAGCCTTCCGCGCATGTGTTTTGCTGGGGGGTGCCCCTTCCGCACATGCACCTGGTCTCAAAAACATGTGTGAATAGGATGGCATAGAGCTGGGGTGGGTGGGTGGGCCCAACCGTGATTTCCGCTACCAGTTTGGGAGAATCGGTCTGAACCAGCTGAATACCACCTCTGTTTTTAGTCCAGGCCAAGACAACACAGATCTTCTCTGATTGTGGAAGCTCCTTCTTTGGTGGAAATTCCAGATACTTATTGCGTGTAACCCTTTTCCACTACTCCATTGGAAATTTAAGGAATTTTTGTTTTGTTCTGTTTTCCTACAGGAAAACCAGGGTTATATAAGAAGCCCAAGTAGATTCCTCCTTGCAGTTCTTAATCAATCTGGCATTGTCCTTTTCATAATGTTGTTTTCTGGCCTGCTTTGGATCTATGGGGAGTATTTAGATGTCCCTGCAAATTTCACTCCATCAGTCATTGCCAACAATGGGGGCAGGGCGGTGCTCATCTCCATTTCAAGGCCATTGAGCCAGTGCTGTCCAGAGACATTTCTGTGGTTATGTGGTCAGCATTATGTCATGGAGCGCTGTTACCTTCCCACCAAAGTGATACCTATTTATCTATTCGCATTTGCATTCTTTCAAACTGCTAGGTTGGCAGGAGCTGGAGTGAGGATGGGAGCTCACCCCGTCACATGGCACTCAGGTCTTGAACCTGAGCTGCCACCTTTCCAGCCAACAAGCCCAACATCTTAACTATTGAGCCATCATGCCATCCCGCATATTTACATTTAATACAATTATTTTCGTACTACTAAATCAGAGGGTCTACTCCCCTAGAAGCCCATCAAAATTAAGATGGGGATAGAAGAATGCCTGAGGGACCCTTGGTACTCTCTGAGCTTGATTGTTTTCTTGAAGATGTTTCATTATCCAAACTAGGTAACATCATCAATGCTAGTAGAAAAATCCTTGCCTCATTCTTACCATTTATTTATGAGCATTCACTATTTATTTCTCTGTGATATAAATACAAGTTTGATTCCTGCAATAGAGCAACAAACACATTTGCCCTCAGTCAAAGCAGAAGTCCAAAGTCATTCCAAATGTGCTTTATTAATTAAAATCAATTTAGATATAAAATTGACTAAATAGATGCCTGTTCAGATGTTGAATACAGATAATAATATACCAGTGGTATACTATTATCCCCATTGTATATTATTATATGTACCTGGTGACAATCTATACATGGTAAAACACTGGACATTTATATGAAAATATCATATAAATCATAATCATCATAATTAATGCTACCCCAACTGCAAGTGTGAATTCTTATTGTACTACCACTAATGACAGGCCAACTATCTGATGCAAAATCTAGATGATCATTAGATAGCAGCAAAGATATATAGAGAACTCTAACCCTCTGCTGCCATCTAGTGTTTGGGTTTTTATAGACCAAATATGGTAACCCTTTTGTCTTTTTATATGCTGCCCAAAGTTAAATATTAGTAGTGTTTCCTTAACAACTTGCTGCAATCTGTTTATACTTATGACCAGTTGCCAAGCACCCTAGAATCACATGATTGCCACTTGCAACTTTCCCTGCCAGCCTCCCCAGGAAATCAATGGGGAAGACTGCAGGGAAGGTTGTAAACTGCTACCACCTGCTGAGGTAATTCCCTGATGTCCCCAGAGGCTGGCTGAAAGAAGTCCCTACCATTTCATGTCTGCTTAAGACTTGGCAGCCAAATTTCAAGAATGCATGGAACCCAAAATCCCTCTCTTCCCATTCTCTTCCCATTCCTGTGGAATGCTCTTCAGAGGCAGGGATGAAAGGACACCTAGCTCCATGCCTGGTTGAACTTCAGCAGCTGAAATACAAGCAGTCATGGAGCCCAAAATCCATCTCTCCCTCCAGCTCTTCAAGCATAGAGAGAACTCTGTTCATTTAATGATGTGTGAGATTGTTTAATGACCATAATAAAGAGTCCTGGCATCATGATCATTGAGTGAAGCAGTCAAGAGGGTGTCTTGCTTAATGACCACTTCACTTAAAACCAAGACTCGGGTCCCAATTGTGATTGTTACCAGCTGTAGAAATACATGCATGGATGCATTCATAAAATAAACTAGTTGTTTCTAATGGCTTATTCATTTGATTTCCTTCCTTCCTTCCTTCCTCCCTCCCTCCCTCCCTCCCTTCTTTCTTTCCTTTGCATTTTTAAACTGAAACCAAAAGATCCTTGATATTACAATTTTAAGTATTTTTTTTAAAAAAATATATTTATTCATTTGGTTTCAAAGGGTAAAAGACAAATCCAAATAATAATAATAATAATAATAATAATAATAATAATAATAATAATAATAATAATAATAATAATAATAAAGAAAAAAATGAAAAAGAGAATGGGGGACCCTAAAGTTAAGAAATATAATGACTTCCTAGAAAATTTAAATAAAATATTTTATAGATGGCATTTACCACCTGCTAGGTTAGCTAAAATGTTTAAAAATATGTCTAGCAAATGTTGGAAATGTAATTTAAAAACTGGCACATTTTATCATATGTGGTGGACTTGTCCTAAAAAAAAATAATTGGGCAAAAATACACAGATGGCTAGAAAAGATAATAGGGAAACATGTAGATTTTAAACCTGAACTGTTTTTATTAGGGATGATATCAGAAAAATTTGATAAGAAAAGTACTGGTATGTATTTAGTATTACATAAGCCTCTTCAGTCCCTTATTTAATCCTCATTTTTCTTCATCTTTTGATCCATAAAACATCATTTTTCTTTTTTTCAGGAAAAAGTCCAAATAAATTTTTTCAGTGTCTCAGAAGTTTTTTTTTCTTTGATCCCAGTTTTGCCATTTTTGCGAATTCTGACATTTTCACAATCCATTTTACCTATATGGGGATTTTTTTGTTCTTCTATCATTGTGCATACAATAATCTAGGTGCAGTTAAGGCTTCAATATTTCCTCAATCATTTCAAAACTCTGCATGTTTCAAAATCATTCAGAAGAATGCTTCAGATTGTGTGTCAGTGTGAGTAGAGCACTGTGATAAGTAGATGATAGATAAATGACAGATAAATGACAGAAAATAGATGACAGATGATGATGGATAGATGACAGATGATTGATAGATGGAGGATTCATAAATGGATGTATAATAGATAACAGATAAATGATGGATAAATAGATTATAGATTGATTATAGATAGATGTCAGATAGAAAGATAGGATAGATGATAGATGATTGAAAGATGATAGACAATTGATTGATAGATGAATGGGTGGATAGATAGATCACAGAAAAAAGAGCTATATAGATGGATTAGAGATAGAGATGGTAGGGAAAGAGATGCAGTAGTATTTTGTCCAACTCACATGAAAGCCTAAAAGAAGATGGGTTGATACACACACACACACACACACACACACACACACAAAATGTTAAAGTATGGAAATAATCTATATATTTACTGTACTGTCTTTTGAGTTTTTGAAACTGAAAAGCACATTCTGTATTTCAGAATAGAATGTGAAAAAGGGTTGCTTCTCATCAGAGACCATTAATATGCTTTTACTAAGAGTGAATACAGTAGTCTCGAATCTTTGTAAGTCAAGTAGGTCATGAGAAACAGAGACTGGATTACACCCAAACCATTTTCTGTCCTTTTAGATGAGGGCAAAACTAAAGAGTGAATTGTTTTCCTTATTTAGCTTTCTGTGCCAGCTGAGGGTCAAAATAAATAAAACAGTGGAAGTTTCATGACCAAATCCCCCACTTGGTTAAGCTTGAAAGCATTCATGAAAACAGAGCAGACCTTCTTTTCCTCCATATTGTTTTCTTGATCTAAACCCTGTCACAATTCAGATGGTTTCTTCGGCTTTAGGGAAATTATACCTCTACCAAGCATGCTTAACTTTCTAGTCAGAATTCAGTCTGTGTTTGAATCCTTTGATCAAAGAAGATTTCTAGATTGGTCCTACATGTGCTGTACAGTTTGTGATCCTGTAGCTCAGGCCTGCCAAACTGGTGACCCGTGGGCTGGATATATCAAGTGCAGGCCACTCCCACCCTAGTTCCGCAAAGGCAAAAAATGTCACGATAGATCACAATCTGGCCCATGACATGATCAGGTTTGACACCCATGCTGTAGCTAATCAGATTTTGCTGAGTCTCTATCATTTTCAACTTGCATGGACAAAGGAGAGGAAAGTTATGAGCTGCCATCAGTTGGATGTTGAAGACCTTAGGTTCACTACTCTTTTTTTTTTATTGAAAAAGTTTTCAAATACAAATTCCCCCCCTTTTTTTTCCCCTCTCCCTCTCCCTCCCCCTCCCTAACCCCCCCTCCCTACCCATCCCCCCCTGTGACTTCTTCATAACAAAAAAAAACCCTAATTCATAAGAGCTTACTTACTCCCTCCTCTAGATATTGACCTTTACTTACTAAAAATATTATTAATATTATAATTATAACATCCCCCTTTATCCATACATTTCAGAAAAGAGAAAAGAAAGGGGAAAAAAAAGACATTATACTATGACTTTATAGAATAACTTCTCCACTTTAAAACTATACGATAAGTCCTACTTTAACATTTAATCTTCTATATATATTACTATAACATTTCAAAGCGGCCTTCCCCATAAAATCTAGTTTAACATTTATTCCACTCTATCCATTTCCTCCACTCCCCTAAATATATCACTTAAAAATCCCTTTTCTTAGACTAATCAATCTACTAACTAGCTTATTCACCCACTATCATGCAAAATTACCATACACAACATTTCTTAATATCTTTGATTCACTGCCCACACTACTTAAAAATATATGTCTATATTTTCCATTATATCTAAATAAAAAAAAGAAAAGACAATGACTTTAAATTTATAATCCATATAGTATCTTCTTTGAGGTCTTTCCACTGGATTGGTACCAACATCCATAATCGGGTAACATAGCTTGCTGGTGCAACAGTTTATTCAGGATCTTCAATCATATCTGCCCCCATCAGTAGTAAATATCTTCTTATATGTATAAAAGTAAAAACAACCACCCGAGTGACATTATAATTATATTCCATATAGTAATAATTGTGGGTTTCATCAGGATTATTGATTCCCATCATCGTAGTGGGTAACAACCCGATCTTCTGCATGCCCCAGCATAATTCTCTTGCCTTGTGATTCAAGATAATATAATATGTTTATCAACACAAAAAGAAATTCCAAAATGGATAATTCAAATCCATCAGTTTAAGGCTCGTTTCACGTCCCCAGATTACGGCCATGCAGAGATCTGCCACAATCCTCAGGATGATATTAACCAATACGTCGCCTCTTGTGTGTTTACACATAATCATTCATATTTTAAAGTCACTGGCTTCACTGTTGCCTGATTTAGAAATTTCTATTTTTATGCCACCTATTTCTTTTTTTCTTTTCTTTTTGTGGGTTTGGTTTCCATCCTGGTTTCCTTTCTACAAATTGTGTATCATCTGGTCGGTTTTTATTCTGCTTTGTAGATTGGTCTTGTTGGTTTTGTTTTTGTATCTCATGTTTCTTTTTTATCCCTTGTATATCCCCTAATTGGTTTCCATGCTTATCCTTGCCTTGATAAGTCATCACATTAAGGTTAGATGCCACTTCTCTCAAATTTGTAGATAGTCCAGCTGGGGTATCCAATAAATCCAAAGGCAATTCATCTGGTACAGTCTCTATAATTCGATATTTTACCTTTATTTCCGACTCCTTCTGCTTATCCTGTATTATACCTGAAGATGTTAAGTTCATTTTCAACCTATTTTGATAAAATTCTTCCGCTCTTTCAACAGTATTTAGCTGATATCTTTCTCCTTGGTATCTAAATATAATACCAACTGGGGCGTCCCACCTGAATGGGATATTTCTCTTTTTTAACTCATTCACCAGAAAACCAAATTTCTTCCTTTCCATCAATATCTTAGGTGGGAGTTCCTTGTAAATCCAAATCTTTCTTCCATACAATTGCAAATTAGAATTGAAGGAATTTTGCACAATATTATTCCTAATTTCCTTATCTGTAAAATAAATCACCACATCTCTAGGCAATTGCCTTTGCTTGGCAATCCAGGAGTTAATTCGATAAACTCTGTCAATCCTACAAAACACTTCGTCAGGTTGAACCTTTAGAATCCCAGCTAGAAATTCAGAAGATATTTTCCTTAAATCATCTCTATTATTTTCCTGCAAACCTCTTAATCTTATCGCATATTCTGTGAAATTATATTGTACCATTAAAATCTCTTTTTCAATCTTCTGTTGCAGATTTTCTGCATTACCATACTTTTGATCAGCATCCATTTTAGGTTTTTCTTCTAAGCTATTATCCTGAGTGTTTGTCAGATCATTTTCAATTTTTTGAATTCTATTGTCCAATTTATCTTGAATTTCTTCCATTTTAGACTCTAGTACATTAGTATTTGTGTCCAACTGTATCATAAATTCTGTAAAACCATTAGCCACTTTTGAGAATTTTTTCTCCAAAGAATCAAACTTGGATTTCACCAATTCTTTAATTTCCTGCTTAAATTTTTCAAGTTGCTGATTCACAATCTCCTCCCTTCTTTCAATCTCCTCTATAAAAAAATTCTATTATATTAAAATCAGGTTTCTGAGACTGAAGAATTAAGACTTGTTCCTTTAAGTTATTGGTGGGGGAATCCCCCCCCCTTCTTGTTTATCTGACTTTATGAGTCTCAGTGCCATGTTTCCGCCCAGGCAGGCTTTGTTAAAAAAAAGCAAGAAAGAAAAAAAAAAGGACTTCTTTCCAATCAACAACAATATCAAGTCTCCAAGGGAAGAAAAAGAGAAAAAGACACAGGAGCGAAGTTTTGTCTACAAATGTAGCCAGTGGTATTTATTCCGCTACATTGTGGTAATAGAAAACGGAAGGACTTTCCCTTTCAGCCTCTCCTCCAGCCAACGCCATTTTAAAAGGCTTTTTTTCCTCTTTCTTTTCCTCCTCTCTCTTAAGTAATTTTTTAAAAAAATCAGTAAAATACTTGCGGTTCAGTATTACAGGTCCAGCTCACATTTTCTTTGAGTAGTCTGTTAAATTTGCAGGCTTGCTTTTGACGCCTGGCTCTGCATCAGCAGAGGTCTCCCAAAGCCCGGAGCAGCAGCTGGGGATATGGGGCATCTCATCCGCTCCGTCCCAAAAGTAAAGGAAAAACTTTTGGGACTCCGCAGAGAGTTCTACCCACCCCTGCCGGCTCTATCTCCGTTTCCTCATGGAAACGGAGTTTTTTCGAGCCGCCATTCCGTTGTGAAGGCGGCTCTGACGATCTTGTGACTGCTGACGATCCCAAAGGAACGTCTGGCAGCGACAAACAGCAAACCGGAAGTCAGGTTCACTACTCTTAATGAACACTGTGTGCCTAAAATTTATTTATTTATTTATTAAATTTTTATACCACCCCCTCTCCCGAAGGACTCGGGGCGGTGAACAGCCAAAATTAAAAAACATACAATATAAACATTAAAATACTATAAAACAAAATTAAATTTATCTTCGGTTTCCCCCAATTTAAAACCCCTTACCCATAAAATGCACCAATTAAAATTTTTTAACCCAGCCCGGCTTGCTGAAATAAAAAAGTCTTCAGAACCCGGCGGAAGGTCCGGAGGTCTGGGATCAGTCGTATCCCTGGGGGTAGCTCATTCCAGAGGGCAGGTGCCCCCACAGAGAAGGCTCTTCCCCGGGGGGTCGCCAGCCGACATTGCCTGACCGATGGCACCCTGAGGAGGCCCTCTCTGTGGGAGTGTATTGGCCGGTGGGAGGTTATCGGTGGCAGAAGGTGGTCTCGTAAATAACCGGGCCCTAAATCATTACAAGAATTGCTCTTCTGACTCACAGATGCATTCATCATCTAATTCTGGTGTCAGAGTTCTGAGACTTTTAGCAGAAACACAAGGTAGACCCAGTTTCTTCAATTGTATATATGGTTTGAACTGCAGTTCCCAAAATTACCCGTGATCATGGCTAATCCCAGCACATTTGGAAAGCATCAAGGTGAAGAAAGCTGAAACAATTCTGACATTTTTCTATGTAGTCTTACAATCAAAGATTGAGAGCTTCATGAGCCCTTCCCCTGTTCAAAGAAGCATCTGTACTCACATTATCATGATTTTGGACTTATACATATCAACTAATAAACCTTAGATACTACTTCAATTTTTTTCCAGTAATAGAATGAAAAATCAGATTACTCATTAGTGGTTTATATATAGAATAGAATAGAATAGAATAGAATAGAATAGAATAGAATAGAATAGAATAGAATAGAATAGAATAGAATAGAATAGAATAGAATAGAATTCTTTATTGGCCAAGTGTGATTGGACACACAAGGAATTTGTCTTTGGTGCAAACACTCTCGGAGTACATAAAAGAAAAGATACATTTGTCAAGAATCATAAGGTATAACACTTAATGATAGTCATAGGGAAACAGTCAATATAAATCTTAAGGATACCAGCAACAAGGTTACAGTCATACAGTCATAAGTGGGAGGAGATGGGTGATAGGAATGATGAGAAGATTAATAGTAATGCAGACTTAGTAACTAGTTTGACAGTGTTGAGGGAATTATTTGTTTAGCAGAGTGATAGCATTCAGGAAAAAAATGTTCTTGTGTCTAGTTGTTCTGGTGTGCAGTGCTCTATAGCGTCGTTTTGAGGGTAGGAGTTGAAACAGTTTATGTCCAGGATACGAGGGGTATGTAAATATTTTTACAGCCCTCTTTTTGACTCGTGCAGTATACAGGTCCTCAATGGAAGGCAGGTTGGTAGTAAATGTTTTTTCTGCAGTTCTAATTATCCTCTGAAGTCTGTGTCTGTCTTGTTGGGTTGCAGAACCAAACCAGACAGTTATAGAGGTGCAGATGACAGAATCAATAATTCCTCTGTAGAACTGTATCACAGCTCCTTGGGTAGTTTGAGCTTTCTGAGTTGGCGCAGAAAGAACATTCTTTGTTGTGCTTTTTTGATGGCATTTTTGATGTTAGCTGTCCATTTTAAGTCTTGAGATATGGTAGAACCTAGAAATTTGAAGGTCTCTACTGTTGATACTGTGTTGTCTAGTATTGTAAGTGGTGGTAGTATGGGAGGGTTTCTCCTAAAGTCCACCACCATTTCTACGGTTTTGAGTGTGTTCAGTTCCAGATTGTTCCGGTTGCACCACGAGGCTAGATGTTCAACCTTCTGTCTATATGCGGATTCATCATTGTCTCGAATGAGACCGATTACTGTTGTGTCATCTGCGAACTTCAGTAGTTTAACAGATGGATCGTTTGAGATGCAGTCATACAGTATGTAAGCAATGTTGACTCACCTACTTAAATTATATTTTCTAAATATCTCACCCTCCCTTTTGTATCCTGTAAGTGCTTCACAGGAGCTTTATCTAAACATGACACAGTTGCCATAATGTCTGTTACTGTCATTTTCATTGCCTGCAATTGTCAACCTTTTGATTGCTTTCAGTCCTTTAATGCCCTTAAGCTCTTAAATACTTACTGTTTAATCCCCCACCCCAAATTTTTATAGAATTACCTCCTCATATCACCAGGATTGTTTTTCCTTGCGAAGGATCTGTGAACAATTGTCATACAGAGTTGGTCATGAACTGTAGACAGCAAATTCCTAAATGAAGAAACTCCATCATTGGATCCACTGGACCAGAAATAATTTTTTAGTGTTTTGTGTCCTAGCTACATTCTGCAGGGTGTCAGATTCTTATGCTTTGTTCTTACTTCATTGTGATGATAGAGAGCTTGGAGGAACTTTGATATTGAGAAACTCTAGAAATAAAGTAAGTCAGCAAAATAGATGCAAGACAGATACAATTCTATGAAAAAGTCACATTTTTTTTTCCTTTAATGTTCTTGTCCTGTTTTGTCTTGGTTATTTTTTTTTCTTTTGCATTTTGTATTTTAATCTTTTGAGTAAAATATAAAACATTATAAAAGAAAAAAGTCACTCTTTTTCAGATTGGCTGAATATTTTTCAAATTTTTACCACTGAATGTTATCAGGTGCTTCCTACCTGTGCATAAAGAACACCTAAATAAAAAAATAACTCAGTCCTTGTGCTCTTTTCTTTTCTTACTTCAATGTTACTCCAATGCAATGTACACCCTATTCTTTCAGTTCAGTAGAGGATAACTAGGGATATTGTGCATAAGTGCACCAACGTGCCTACCGTCCCTGTCCTGAAGTCCCCATTTTATTGGTATCCATTTCATGTATTCATAAGCATGTTTATACTTATATCTGTTATTTTATACATGCGTGACAAATAAATAAATAAATAAAAATATTGTTGTCAAAACAACCCCTAAAATATTGCTTTTTCGTTCATTTATAATCATATAAGAAACACCAAAGTGCCCGACTTTCATCGAAATGATTGTCTCTTGATCTAACTCTTCATTGCAATGCACATATTTAAAAATCCTTATGAATCTTGCACATAATATACAAAATGTTCATTGTAATGATGGTTGTTGGGGCAAGTAATTTAATCTTCCACTCACTCAACCTGCCACATAAACCTCCCCCATCCCTCCCCCAAAGAAACTGGGGGAAAAAAAGCCTTCATCCTACACTCTGGCGACAACATTCACTAGCATCTATGATCTCAGATGACCTTCAGAGACTGAAACATAAAGGAATAGAGTGTGTCCTTCCTGCCTGAACAAAGATTGTCCACCTCAGATTCAGAATTAGGGGAAGGGTTGCATGTTTCTCAGGATGAAGTCAAATATCAGGAAACCCTCTTTCACCTACATTGGAGGAGAACCTTTGTTCACAATTCCAAAGTTGCTGTGTTTGCTTGATGACTAACAATCCTTCATCTATTGGGTAAGATTGCTTTCTTTGTTTGTTGCTTTAGGTTAATCTGAATTAGGGTT